>NC_089499.1:76435097-77035097 GCF_036850765.1 Saccopteryx bilineata
TAACTCAATATTGGTAATGAAACCAAATATCTTTGCTTTTGCATCGACAAGAGTTTTATTTGTTCCTTGAAGTTGCTTATTTAATATATTTAGTTATTCAAAGATATCGTCTAAATAACTCACAAATGCTTTACCATCTATTGTTAACAGATACTTCATTTCAGGTTTGTTGCTTAAAAAATCACTAAGAGTATCAAACAGTTCCATAAATCTTTTCAAACAGTTTCCTTTAGATAGCCATCTTACTTCAGTATAAAGTAAAAGTCTCACATGGTCTTCATTTTGTTCTTCACAAAATAGCTTGAAAAGATGCTCACATTTGGCACTAGCTTTAATAGCATTAACACACTTGATTACTGTATGTAATACTTCGTTCAGAACAGGCGAGATGTTTTTAGCTACCAAGTTTTCCCTATGAATAACACAATGCACAAGAATCATTTCTGCATTCTCATCTTTCATCAATTTTAAGCAGCCATTTTTCTTGCCCATCATATTGGGAGCACCATCTGCAGCACAAGATGTTATATTTTTCATTGGTATATCATTGACATCTAAGTAGTTTTTTAGCTTATTATATATATCTTTGGAGGTAGTGGTACTTTCTAATCTTTTACAGAACAACATTTCTTCAGCAAAATGTCCTTTATCAATATATCTTAATAAGTTATCAATACTGCCTCACTGTCTCTCAAAGTTGATTCATCCATTTGCAAGGAGAATTTTCTTGTTTTCAGCTTTTCAATAAGTTGTTTTTCAATATCCTCACTCATTTCGTCTATTCTTCTGCTAACAGAATTGTTACTAAGTGGCATAGCTTTTACATCTTTGTCATCTTTTTCAAGAACCGTTTTAAGAAATGCTGATATTGACGGTTTTATTAAATTCTCTCCTATAGTGTGATTTTCTCCAGTTTTAGCGATGAATAAAGAAATTTGATAACTAGCCTCAAGAACACGATTATTAGTTGAAGTATGAGCAGTAAATAGAGACTTTAATGTTGTTCTTTTTTCAAAATTTTTCTTTAAAGTTTTAAAGTAACTCAAGTCTGAATTAATATGAGCACTATGTTTTGCCTTCAAATGCACCTCAAGACACCTCGTTTCATTGATTCGTTGGTCAAGCATTGCTGGCATAAAAGACAAAAAGGAATCCGCTCCTCGTGAACAGTGGGTATGAACCCAAACTTTAAATATTCTTCCGAATATTGACGAGTTTTTTTCTTGCTTGCACCACTCATTTTACTATGGGCTATAATAAAAATAAGATCAATTAAAAACTAATATTAAAATATGTGTTAAAATATATTCAATGTGACATAGAGTAAACGTATACTAAAAATTCATATTTATTTAAATGTATATAACACATTTACTATACTACCACCGCAAATCAAAAGGTATCTATATTTTTTCCACTTGACAAAATTTTCTGGAAAGTTATGCTTCTAAAATTAAAATGTCATGCATGCACTATTCTAGCCCCAATAATATTTATAAAATATTAGTGCTTTCTAGCCCCGATGCAAGAAGTACTTAATAAAGAGTTTAATATTGACAAAAATAAAATCAAATACTTACCAATTATATCTATACAATATATATATGTATATTTATTAAATCAATGAGCTTTTACAACAGTTTTGACTGACACATATTTCAAATTAACACCAACTGAATGATGTGAAACACTACCGAAGTTGCCATGGGCCAATTAGGTGAGAATAATTGCGTTGTTTAGCGAGTTTTTAAAACGTCCGGGGTTCCCCGCGGCAGATGGCATGCTCCGCGGTGAACCCAGGACGAAGTTTACTTGACGACGCCAATCACCCAGTTGATATTTTGGTCTCGTCAAACTAAATTATACTTAATAATTATTTACCGCAATTATTTAAGAATTGCATTTTTTGTTAAATTTGGCACCGATATCTAGCATTGCATTTAAATGGCCCGGGGCCAAAGAGTTAAAGTCGGGTCGAGTCCATTTTCAAATTGCCCCCCTTAACTATCAAATTGCCCCCCGTGGGGCGTGGGCCCCACATTGGGAAACACCGGTCTAAGGCCTCTTGGCAATTTGGTGATAGAACCATGACTGCAATCAGCTTTAAAATATTTACCCAGTGCTCATTCCCCAAAACAAAATCCCATCCAACCAGTGACTGTGCCCATGGGACTGCTATCATAGAAATAGCCTCGTGTAGAGGATAAATTTGTGGTTAGCCTAAGTGTGACTAGTGACTCTCACTTTTTAGCTGTGTGACTTTGAAAGTCTTTTCTCTGCCCTTCCCTTCCCTTCCCTTCCCTTCCTTTCCCTTCTTTTCTCTTCTTTTCCTTCTTTCCTTCCCTCCTTCTCTGCATTTTAGTTTCTTCATCAGAAAAATGAAGAGAATAGTATATATATTTACTTCAGAGAGTTTTTGTGAGCATTAAGTCTATGTTAAGTGCTGCATGGTACCTAGCACATGGCACAAGGTAGATGTCAGCTCTTACGGTAATTACAATCATAGCTACAGTTACAAGTGAGCTGTCTCTGTTCACAAGCTTTTCAGGACTGTAGAGAAGCTCCACAGCCTGCTACCCTTAAAATGGTGGGGGTTTGTTATCCAGCAAGTATCCTGGTTATCATCTTTGTAATGTATGTACTTGTCTACAAATGTATGTCTAGTAAATGCAATGGTTTTGACATTTGCACATCTGAAGAAATAAATCCTCCCCCAAAATTAGAACTGTTCAATGGCCGACAGTTGGTCAAGTCCACAATTTGAATGAGAATATGAGGAAATTATATATCCATTTGTAAAAAAAATTGACTGGATAATAAAAATATGGTATCTTTAGCCTGGTTTTGGATGAGATGATCTCTTGTGTGTGTTTCTGTTTTGTAAAAATAATCTAATTGAGCATCCACACAACATAGACAAGGTTATCTTAGGAGAGAAATGTCCAGGCCCAGGACAACACATCAGTCAGTGTAATAGCTTTAACATGATTGAAAAGGCCATATATTGAAATATTTCTTAAATAGTGTCTGGGCAGATACAGAACCAATTTCCTGTTGGGAGACTTTGTTTATGACTGAGGGTAGTGGTGGGGTTTCTAATTAATTTACCTTCTAGCACTCAGCATAGCCATTATCACTTCACCTTGGTTTTCCTGTATTTATTCTTGTAGGGATAGCACAAGGAAGGAGAACAAAGACCAAAAGCACATGTATTTGTAGTGTGTCTCTTACTTAGTGTACCAATTTGGCTGATAAGCATATCCAAGGGGGAAACAAGCCATCTGGCAGATGATTTCTATTAAAGTAGACTGAGAAAAAGCTTTTAACTCAGATGGAGGTAAATGTTCTCTTTTTTGTTGAAGATTATTCTGATTTGTAAAAATGTCAGAACTTTGGTGACTTGCTATGGGCTAGAGAGGAGGGAGAATAATTTTCAAATATGAATGCTAGTTGGATCTTTCAACATATTTCAAAAATGAAGACCTTTTAGGTGCCAGTCCTCCCTCTGAGCTACAGGATTGTGTGAAGATGCTTGCTCTTTTGTAATGAAATGATTTCAATATTATGTGATAAGTTCTTTAACAGAGCTCAGCACAGGATACTATAGGAGCAAATAAAGGGGAGCCCATCCACCTGGCAGTGGTAGACAAGAGAAGAATGAAGTTTGAGTGGAGGAATTGACAACAGGTTGGCTGTTGAGCAGAAATAGATCCTGAAAGATACAATCAAGTAGATAGTTGAAAGTCAGCAGTTTTTTCAACTTCTCTTGTCTCCTTCCTGCATTCTTCTCAGTATAAACTATCTTTTTTTAAGATTGTATTTATTCATTTGAGAAAGAAGAGAGAGAGAAAGAGGGGGAGTAGCAGGAAGCATCAACTTTCATATGTGCCTTGACCAGGCAAGCCCAGGGCCTCAAACTGGCAACTTCAGCATTCCAGGTAGACACCCTATCCACTGCACCACCACAGATTAGGCTCAATATGAACTATTTTTTGGTCCTGTATCAAGAGTTGGCTGTCAGAAATGAGAAAGTGCTCATTAACATTGAGTTTGAAGCCTAAAGAGTGAGTACTAGCTTCGTGAAGCCTTGATTTGTTCATTATTCTTGGCCCAGAACCCAAAAACCAACAGTATTTAGTAAATCATTAGCTTTTGGTAAATAGTTCATGGATGAGTAAATGTTGTACTTTGAGAACAAAATGTTTTCATATTTACCTGTTAATTCAATCTTCATGTAACATGGGTGAATTTATTATATTAGTCTCATTTTTCATGCTTGCAAAAGTTAAAACACCTGCATAATTTTAAACTATTAGCCATTTGGCCATCTTGATATGCCATCTTTTTTATTAATTCTCAAACTTTTATTTTTGTATAATTAGCCCTAGACTATGCACCTCTGTATGGCCATCAAATTCAGTGTCTACAGGGCTTATACATATGAGGTGAACGATGAAAGAAAATGTAATGAAATATAGTTAGAAGTAGTGGAGACTATGATGGAATGGAGCATGAACATCGATGAAAGGAAACCAAAATACAATTCTTAGTAAAAAACACAGGTAGGCCAAAGTAAACATTCCCATTTATTGATAAGACTAGGTTCATAAAGATCCATTTTGCAACTTTAACAGAAAAATTGAAGTAAAAGTAAGTCCTAAACAGAATAAGTATGAGATGACCTTAATATATTTACATGTTATTAAAAGTATACTTAAATAAATATCTAACTTGGCTCCCCAGTTACAAATCTATCATTAAGTTAAATGAATAGTCAAAAGTTACTCATATGCAAGATAAATCGAGACCAAACCCTTGTATCATGCATTGCCTTTTCGTGCAGATTCTGGTAATTTTTTAAAAGCTTTTATGGCAAAGGTAAGATGATCTCAATAGCCAATTGGTCATTTGCTCAGTTCTTTAGTGATAATCTATTTTTTGCTCAGTTCTTTTAAAACATGCTCCCTGGTGAATGACACATTGGGAGCTGTTCTATGGAACCCACCCAATCCTGGTCAGGCCACTCCACTACACATTGAAAATAGCAATGTGGTAGACAGGATGCTAGAATTGTTATTTGAAGACCAGATCTAAGCCCCTGTTCCACGATTTATAAAAGTGCTACCCCATCCTGACCTCCACCATATATCAGTGGCTCTCTATAGGGTATGGGCCTCAACTTTCCTAGGACACATTTGAAAATGTGGTTGGATGGGTTTTGGTTCTGACAACAACTAGGCAGAGCTGTTGACATTTAATGGGTGGGAATCTGGGACTTTCCCTATCCTTCAGTGCACTGGACAGCCCCGCACAGTAAAGCAATGTCCTGGACAAAACTCTAAATTTCCTCTTTGAGAAACTGCTCTAGGCAATTTATTTACCTTCTGTAAAACTCATTTTTTCTCATTAGTGAAATGTTCTACTGAGTTTATAAGATTATTATGATCAAATGAGATAATACTTGTGAAAATACTGTGTCAGCCCTAAGCATTGTATGTGTGGGAAGTGTTAGAATGATTTCTCTAAGTGGCAGAGAGGCAAAGTTCTTTACAACAAGTTGTGAAGTGTACAGATCTATAATCTCCCTTTTTATTTTAATATGGCTTAATCTTAACCAAGATGATTGTTTTAAAAGATCCATGAAGACCTTTTAGGTTCTCTCTATTCTTAGGAACACACCTGAGTTATAAGATGGTTTATATTTTACAGTATCAACTACAGTGTTCATTTACCAATACCTAATTTACATCAAACTACTCAAAAGTTCCAAAGAATTGTTTTCAGGTCATTTATAGTGTCTTAGAAAAATGCACAGTTGGGGCCCTGGCCAGTTGGCTCAGTGGTAGAGCATCGGCCTGGCGTGCAGGAGTCCTGGGTTCAATTCCTGGCCAGGGCACACAGGAGAAGCGCCCATCTGCTTTTCCACTCCTCCCCCTCTCCTCCCTCTCTGTCTCTCTCTTCCCCTCCAGCAGCCAAGGCTCCATTGGAGCAAAGTTGGCCCGGGCTCTGAGGATGGCTCTATGGTCTCTGCCTCAGGCACTAGAATGGCTCTGGTTGCAACAGAGCAACGCCCCAGATGGGCAGAGCATCGCCCCCTGGTGGGCGTGCCAGGTGGATCCCGGTCGGGTGCATGCGGGAGTCTGTCTGACTGCCTCCCCATTTCCAACTTCAGAAAAATATAAAAAATTTTAAAAAGAAAAATTAAAAAAAAGAAAAATGCACAGTTGGAAAAGTCTCCATGGCATATCTAGCATTACCACAAGGCAAATGAATTTAGAGTCCAAAGGCATCCAGTTAGAGGCCTACCTCACCACATTCGTACTGGTGATGAAATCTTGGCAAATTAATTCACTTTTCTAATCCTCAGGTATCTGTCAAATGGGGATTAAAATACTTAGCTCATGGGTGTGGTGAAGATTAAATAATATATCTGTGGCATAATGAGTATGTCCAATAAAAATGTACTTTTATCTTGTACAGTCCCCAATATTTGCTTGAAAAGTGGCCAGTTTGCCTGTTTTCACACCCCACTTCTGATAGAAGCATTCATTCCATTTTTAGACTTCCTGGAAATATATGGTTAGAGAATATATTATATTTCCAGTCACGGAGTGGAGAGATTCCTTCATAAAACTGGAGGAAAAATTAAGAAATAGCCTCTACTCTGCTCTCCACTCTGCAGTGTGTGTCTGATCTTTGCAATCAAGTGAGCTACTGGAATGTGAGTATGTCACATCAGGTCTCCCATCAAAACCATTAACAGGCAAGCAGGCAGGCCATGGATGTGATTCTTGGTTCCCAATGACAACTTAGGTATATTTTTAAATACTCTGTCTGGCAGCTCGGGGGGGGGGGGCAGAATAGGCAGAAATCAATAGATTTCAACAATTCAACAAAGATTCTTTTCCCATAACCTGTTTACCCCTTTCCAGGAAGAAATAGGTTGAGATATGTTATACCAAAATAGCAGAGTGGCCATGTTACCTAGTAACCACACCTAAGAGTGGATGCTAGATGTGCCCACTAATTGCTAGATCAAGGAGCCCCTCCCTCAAGACTGTGACTCCAAAAGTGAGCCAGAGCATCTGGGTGTCAGTGACTCCTGTGAAAGGATGAGGGAATGTTAGAGCCTCTCTTCAGCTGCTTGGGAGCAATAGGGACTGGAAGGCCTGGAGGGGTGACATTTAAGGGTCTAAAATAGTATGGCCCAGATTACTTTCCCCAGGCCACACTTCCTGCCCATGTCATGACACCAGTATTTTTACTAGCTTTATTGAATTTGAAGTATGATTGACATAAGTGTCTATATTTAGGTTGTATATACATTATTTTTTAAATGTGTATAATGTTAGGACTTGATATCTGTATACATTATGAAATGATTACCACAGTCAAGTTCATTCACATGGCCATTTTACCCTGTGAGGGGGAGGGGTGAAACACATACGATCTCTCTCAGCAGATTTCAAGTTTACAATACAGTATTACCTATAGCCACCATGCTATACATTAGAGCTCCAGAACTTATCATAACTGAAAGTTTGTACCCTTTGGCCAACATTTCCCCATTTTCCTTATCTCCCGATTTCCTCCATCTCCCCACACAACACCAATATTTCATAACCTTTTATTTGAGATAATAGTAGGTTCACATGCAGTTGCGAGAAGTCCTATATACCCTCATACCCTTCACCCAGTTTCTCCTCATGGTGACATCTTGTACAGCTGTAGTACAATGTCACTACCAGGATGTTAATACAATCCATAAGCCTTATTCAGATCTCACCAGTTTTACATGTACTATGAGGCCATTTATATTTTTAAAGAAAATAGAAACCTAGTGCCACAAACACCATTTTTACAAAGTCTCTTTTGATAACTTCCCTTATTTGAAAGCATGACCAGAACAAAGTGGGATTGGAAACATTTCAGCTGCTCCTCAAGAACCTATCTGACTGTCTCTCTTGCTCTGTCTTCTGCCTCCCCCGTGTCTTCTGTCACCTAGACCAGAATTCTCAGGATGAAGTGAAGTGTTATGTTCCAAGGTCACATTAAGATGTCGAATAAGGCACAGCAGCTCATGTTTTCATTCGTTATGAGCCCATGACCCATGTGTAGTCAGGATGCTGAAGTCTGAATTCAGTAAGGCTAAGAAATTTGAAGATCTGTATGTCACCCTGGGCTACTACTCTGGTGCTTCACTTGCTGCTGTCAGGACCTGTGTTCGTCAGAGAGTGGGGTAAGGAAGACTTCTGACCATAGGTGTCCTCAGAGGAGGCCCGTTGCACCCCTACACCAGGAGTTGCTCATTTCTGGGCAGCAGAGCTATTTTCCATAGCCAATAGTGACTATATATTGAAGACTGCATGAAAAGAGTTTAAGGTTAGAAGCCTGAACAGTTGGAATTTAAATCCCAGTCCTATTATTGACCAGCTATGCAACAAATGACCTTACCTCTCTGAGCTTTGCTTTCCTCATCCATAAAAACTGGTGATGAAGATGACGATCTATCCTTCATCAGGCAGTGTTGGGGTCCCAATGCTATCAAACAGTGGTCCTCAAACTTGAGCGCATGGGGATCACCAGCAGGGCCTGTCTCAGCGACTTGCTGGACCCCACCTCAAGTTTGATCCATAGGTCTTGGTGAGGCCTGATAGTGTGCGTTTCTAACAAGTTTCCAGGTGCAGCTGGTTTGGGGAATTACACTGGGAACCCCTGTGATTCCTTTGGGATCCCACTTTGGGAATATAATATAATAAAATTAACATAACATAACATAACATAACATAACATAACATAACATAACATAACATAACATAACATAACATAACATAATGGATGTAAAGTACCTAATAACATTTCTGACCATTGGTATTTACCCAGGGGAAGCTAGCTCCCCTCCAAACCAATAAGGAATGAGATAGCCTCTCTCCCCACCACAACCCCCCAAAACCCCCAAAACTAAGTTCTTTGAATTTCTAGAAACTGGCCCTCTGGTGAATACCTAAACAAGCAATGTAAATCAAAACCCTATAAAATTATTAAGCATATTTGATAAGAGTAAGCCAGTTTTGATATTTCCCAGTTTAAAAGAGATTTCCTGCCCTAGAAACAGACTCAGGGTTAGGGGTTTCTTGCTGGCTGTGTGGGCACACATGTGTCCCGGCAGGCGCGTGTGTGCACTCACTGCCTGGAGCCCTGTGTGCCGGCTTCACCCAACACCATTTCCCAAGGCAGCACCCACCTTACATGCTATTTTCTGGCATGTGCATGTGGGAGAGAATGTGGGAGAAGGAAGCTTAGGAAAACAAGTGTTCTTAGAACTGCAAAGAACCTCTCATTAGAGAGGAGAATTAAAATATTTCGGTTTCTGGGCTATTTTCTAAACACACCAAATTGTGTTAATTCTTGATACAATAAACTGTAGACTAGGCAATGGAATTATCTTTTTTTTTTTTTTTTTTAAAGTAATTCACTTGCGCTATGAGTGCAAAGAAAATCACTCAAAATGTTATTTTCTTTGCCACCACTGATGTGTCTTTGTAAGAGAGGGAACCCCAGGTATGAATTTGAGGGATTACTTTAATAATCTTTGGTGCCCTGGATTTCCTGACATTGCATGCAACCCTTGATCTTTTTTTAGCAATTCTCCCACCAGACTCCTTATGTGCACTGACTTCCAGCATTGGATAGAACACTCTCAAACTTATGAAAAAGCAAATTTATTGTGCAAGCCCCAAACTTGACTTCCAGATTCAAGGTGCTCTTGAACCCATCGCTGCAACAAATGGTATAAACATTTCATTTTTAGCAGATGTTAACTGTTGAATATTTATGCATTATCCAAAAATCAAAGCTTTAGCTTTCTGTCAAAAAGCTGGCTAGGCTTTGAAGTGTATCTATGAAGATAGATTAATTTTTCTGAGGTTATAGCAACAGGTACCAAAACACAAGCTGCAGACTGTTTCAGAATCAGGAGATCTGAATGGTGATCTTAGCCTTGGATGCCAGTTCAGATTTGACTCTTTGTCTGAGTCTTCCTAATCTGAGATTATTTCAGGCCATTTCCCTCTTGTGCATTATGTAATGTCTACAAAGAGAAGTCAGATGGACAACATCAGCAGCAGCCATGGCAAAAAGGTGTGGCAGTGTCATCTAAGGCTATCACACAACTTTAAACCTGAAGCCGCCTCAGGTCCAGCACAGATGCAATTGACTAATCCCCAACTGGTTCATTCCTCAGAAAGACGACCAGCAGAAATTGAAATAGTAATTGCTTTCCTTTATTCAAAGAAATCATGGATGAAACAATTAAATATATTAAGGCTTACCTCCTTCAGTGACCCAGAATAAATGTAACCTTGTTTTCTGATAAGACTTTGTAATGTCAGTCAAAGGATTAGGACTTTAGGGGATGGCAAAATTTGTATTCAAATTTGCAAACTACAGCTGTTAGCTGAACCCTGGAGATAGTACACATCAATCTCGCCCTCTTTCAGGTCTGCTTTTCTACTAGCTAGAGGCTTTCTGTCCCCAACCACTTTTCTTACATTTTAAATAAGATTATTTTGAAAACTCTTTTAAAAATAGCACTGTACCAAACCAGCCAAAGGGGAAATATAATTAAAGGTAACCGTTTTCATTTCCCTTAGGGAGGGAAACTTCAGAAGTATGATTAACTTTGGAATATATGTGTCTGATTATTTCATCAGAGATACAGCATTGTATATCAAAAAAAAATTTCCAGCCCATTTAGGATTTTGTACTCACAAGGAAACTGTTTATTGATTTAGCAATTCAGTGGAGGGCTGAGTGTATGCTTTTCATCTTCACAACACAAGTATGCCTGTTGTTGATGTTGTATCAGCTGAATTAATACAGCTGCGAAGTGCATGTATATTTTCTCACAAGCTGTCATACAATTGTCAGCATCTATTAATTTTTTGAAAAAGTAATAGTTATCCTTGGAGAAACCAAGAAAAAGTGGTAGCATAAATGGCAGGCTATTTCTCATGTAATGACAGAACTTAAACATTTATAAATTTCTTTCTAACTGTCATTAGTCAATGTTTTGGTTTCATTACTTCAACCTTGACATCTGGATTCTTAACCTGCAGATTCAACTCTTTTTCATGATTTTCCTGCCTGGAAACAAAAGTCTCATCAGTCGAGACTATGTTTCTTAATGTTTCTATATCTAATGAGCAAGCTAATGAATCATCTACTACATTGAACTAGGAGAAATCCATCTGTCTTTCCATTGCCTATTCATCCATCCATCCATACACCTGCCCACTCATTTGTTGATTCATTCATTCAACAAAAGCCTTCTTAGTCTCATCTTGGCAAGGAAGATATGGTGGCAGGAATTACAAGTGAGGTCCAGGGACTATCAGCTTTGTATAATCCCCTGTGCATTTTGTGTGGGTAGAACCTATGAACATAAAAAAAAATCACTCTTTTGCTTATGTTAGATTATATGGCAGAACAGACTTTGTCCAGGTGGGGCTCATTTAATTCTATGAATCCTTTAGAACAAGAACATTTTCTGCAGCTGGAGGGCAGAAGGGGAAGTCAGAGAGATCCGATTATAGGAAGGATTCGATGCTCCATGACTGGCTTAAAGATGGAGGTGGCCGTGTGATGAAGAATGCTGGTCACCTCTAGAAGCTGAGAGCAGCCCCTGGCTGACAGTCACAAGGAAACAGAGACCTCATTTCTATAGCTACAAGGAACTAAATTCTGCCAATAACCTCAATGAACTGGAAAGTGAATTCAGACCCAGAGCCTCCAGATAAGAGTTTTGACCTGCTCAAACCTTAAGGTCAGCCTTGTGTGACTGCCATAGGTTGGATTTTGTTGACCATAAAAAGATAATGGTCTTTGAATATGATATTATTAGGAATGGGGTCTTTGCAGGTTTAATAAAGTTAAGGTAAGGTAATTAGGGTGGGCCTTCATTCAGGGTTAGTAGTGTCCTCATAAGAAGAGGGAAATTTGCACATAGAAACAGACACACAGAAATAATGCCATAGGAAGATAACAAAGTTACACAGGCACAGAGGGAAGATGGCCATGTGAAGACCTAAGTAGAAATTGGAATGATGCTGCCACAAGCCAAAGACCACTTGGGGCTACCAGAGCAGAAAGAAGAGAGAGGTTCTTCACTAGAGTCTTCAGAGGAAGCATGACCCTGCCAACGCCTTGAGTCTGGACTTCTAACCTCCAGAACTAAAAAAGAATAAATTTCTATTGTTTAAAGCCACCCAGTTTTTGGTACTTTGTTATAGCAGCCTTAGGAAAAAAATACAGAAACTATAGCAGAGAACCCCGTTGAGCCTACCCCAACTTCTGATATACAGACTATAGGATTTCAATGGGTGTTGTTTTAAGCCACTATTTGATATCATCTGCTTTGTAGCATAAAAACTAATACACAAGAGTATGGAAAGAGTTTCTAATCTACTAATCTGAGGACAGTTGTCTGAGAAGGATATTTAAGATGAGAAAAGAGAAAAAGCACAGCTGATCTAGCAGATAGGAGAAAAGGAAGATTATTCCAAACAGTGGGAATAATATACGCAAATACTCTGAGACAGAGAAGAGCCAACTGCATGCAGAGAACTAAAGTATTCAGGATTTCACCCTTCCAAAATAGTGTTGTTATCAATGCCACACCTGAACTAAGTGCTGGAGATAAAATAAGGACTTACACACATCATTCTTGTCCTTATAGAGCTCAGATTTTAAGTTGGGTCTTTTGCATCTTTTTTTTTTTTTTTAATACTGGTAATAATGCTGTTGAGGATCCACTACATTGTTGTGTGGGTCAGTAGTTTGTTTCTTTCAATTGTTGAGTAGTTTTCCACTGTGTGGCTATAACATAATTTATGTATCCATTTTCCTTTTGAGAGGCATTGGGATTGTTTCCAGTTTTGAGATTGATGAAGAAAGTGGCTGTGTACATTCCCATTCAAGTTTTCCTGTGAACAAATATGTTATATTTTCTTTCTTTTTTTTCCTTTTCTTTTTTTTAGCAAGAAAGACAGAGAGAGGGACAGATAGGACAGACAGACAGTAAAGGAGAAAAATGAGAAACATCAGTTCTTCATCGGGAACCTTAGTTGTTCGTTGATTGTTTTCTCATATGTGCCTTGACCTGTGAGCTCCAGCCAAGTCAGTGACCCCTTGCTCAAGCCAGCGACCTTGGGCTCAAGCCAGTGACCTGCCACTCAAGCCAGATGAGCCTGCACTCAAACCGGCAACCTCAGGGTTTTAAACCTGGGTCCTCTGTGTCCCAGGCCAACTCTCTATACACTGTATATGGACACATATTTTCATTTCTCTTGGGCAACTAGCTAGGAGTGAAGGCTTGTAAGGTAGATATATTCAATACATTCACCTTACCTGCCAAACCATTATGCAAAGTGGTTGTCCTGTTTTACACACCCGCCAGCAGTGTATGAGAGCTATGGTTGCTCTACATCCTCTCCAACACTGGTCGTCTGTCTTTAATTTCTGTTATTCAGATAGGTCTGGAGTGATACCTCATAGAATCACTATGGTAGTTTTATTTGCATTTTCTTGATGACTAATGATGTTGAGCACTTTTTCCTGTGCTTATTAGCCACTACTACACCTTCATTTGCGAAATGTCTGTTCAAGTCTGCCCATTTTTAAAATTGGCTTGTTTAACTGTCTATTATTGAGCTGAAGGAGTGTGCTGTTTCTGGCTTAGTTTTTTGTTGTTGTTTGATATTTCTGACACAGTAGGTCTAGTGCAGGGTCCACGTGTCTGAAGTGCAGAAAATCTGAGAACTACTACATTGATGGCTAAAACGTGAGTTTGCTCAGACTTCACCTGTTCTCAGCAGCCATAAGTAGAGATTTTCCCATTCAAAGGCTTGCTTGTGGTGATTTTAAATTGTCAAGGAAACATTGAAAATGATTTTCAGTGTGTTGTTTCCTTCTCATTCTGGACTTGACACTGCATTTTAAGGTTAAACTTTAGCTGAAAAATTTCTCGGTTGACACAGTCAGTTAACCAAACTGTGGGTTGCATACAAGGCTATTACTGGATATATTAAAGGACACTGGAGTCCATTTATGGCAATATTTTAAACTGCATCCTGATTTTCTTCCCTCAGAGGGAGGAAACCTAAATGCAATTTATATTCTTTTCTAAGTAATATTGGTTTGGAAATAGCTTGAATCTTTTTTTTTTTTTTTTTTTTCATTTTTCTGAAGCTGGAAACAGGGAGAGACAGTCAGACAGACTCCCGCATGCGCCCGACCGGGATCCACCCGGCACGCCCACCAGGGGCGGTGCTCTGCCCATCCTGGGCGTCGCCATATTGCGACCAGAGCCACTCTAGCGCCTGAGGCAGAGGCCACAGAGCCATGCCCAGCGTCCGGGCCATCTTTGCTCCAGTGGAGCCTTGGCTGCAGGAGGGGAAGAGAGAGACAGAGAGGAAAGCGCGGCGGAGGGGTGGAGAAGCAAATGGGCGCTTCTCCTATGTGCCCTGGCCGGGAATCGAACCCGGGTCCTCTGCACGCTAGGCGGACGCTCTACCCCTGAGCCAACCGGCCAGGGCCAGCTTGAATCTTTTATTAATGTTCATTTCATAGTGATTTGTCTAGCAACAACCTTATTTACTCAAAATGTTAGGTTTCTACTCAATAATTCCTTGATCCTTCATATGATTCAGTGTGATTCATATTAAACAAAATATCAACTCTAGGACTTCAATTTAACCTCAAAAAAAAAAAAAGATTAAACAAAGAATTCTACCCAATTATTTATTTATTTATTTAATTTTATTTATTCATTTTTGAGAGGGGAGAGAGAGGGAGAAAGAAGGGGGGAGGAGCTGGAAGCATCAACTCCCATATGTGCCTTGACCAGGCAAGCCCAGGGTTTCGAACCGGCGACCTCAGCATTTCCAGGTCAGACGCTTTATCCACTGCGCCACCACAGGTCAGGCCACCTACCCAATTATTTAATAAACTCTGTACATTTTCTCTTTAAAGGAACTTTCAGATTTTAAAGCTGTTTTGACCTTTGGTTCATGATTTTAAAGGGTTAAAAGGCTAAAGAATCAGAAAAAGTTTCTACCAATGTAGGCATCTACAAATGTACCAGTGATGCCCTACTGCCTCAATAAGCAGATACAGTGATGGTATGCAGTTGCATCTTGTGGGAAAATGCAGATTGATGTGGTTTCCTGAGTCAGGCAGAGCCCATCTCTGTGCTTTTTTAGGACAGTGGGATGCGGTTGATTTGTGATGCCTACCACCCCTGAGCAAGAAAGTATCTTTTCCAATACTGTGTACTTGGCCTTTCAAGATATGAGGTTCTGAAGTTAGCCAGAGAGCAAAAGCAATGTATTAGGCAGTGTCTACCAAATATTCTGTTATCCCAATGTTTAGAAAAGCTCATCAGCCAACTTTTGATTCTCCATGTGAGTGAAAGAAGGTATTTTAAATCCTAGGAAAGGAAGATGTTCAAATCTTCAGAGGCTCTGGGGGCCTTACCTGCCTTTGTTTTTATTTCTTGACCTTGGACTATTTCATATTATTCTTAGTAGACCAAGGATGATAAATACCAAGAAAAGTTTAACCCAGATCCTTCACTTCATTTACAACTCTGGCTGGAACATTTTGATGAGGAGAAGGTGGAGGAAACCCTGAGCTGTGATCAGCTTCTGGTCACTAGTAGGTTTCCATTATCCTTGTCACTACAGACTGCAGATTTGAAAGGTGGGGGGATTAGCAGAACATGCTGAAATGTGAAAGGAGTGGTGACTATGTGTCAGCTCTGTTCGGTGTGCTCCAGGGGACACGAGGCCCTCTGGCTGCCCAGTGGAGTACTCTTCTGCAGCAAGGCAGAAGTCTGCAAATAGTAGGCTCATCCTAGTCAGCACTGCCAGGAAGGTTTCAGTTAGCCAACCAGATTTTTTAAAGTTATTTTTATTAAATTATTTTAATTGAATTTAGCTAGAGAGGGAGGGAGGGGAGGGGGTGGATACTGATCTGTTCTTCTGTGTCCTGACCGGGGATCAAACTGGCAACCTCTGTGCTTTGGGACGATGCTCTCACCAACCCAGCTGTCCAGCCAGGGCAGATCTTATTTATTTTTAATTTCCCTTGCCATCAAGGGAACATTTTCTCCTCTCTTTTCACCCTAGAGTAATATGTTTGCTCTAAATGAGTGTTCTAAGCTGTGAACAGATTTTTTTTTAAGCTCTCTAATCACATTTTTTTTTTTTTTGGTCCTTTTGGCTATGCTTGTATTTCTTAAATGCTAAGTGTTCATAGCAAGACAGGGTCTGCACATCTATCACATAATTATTAAATTTATAACTTTATAGAAACCTATTCATCTCCCACAATCACTGTCCATAGGAGCGAGTGGAGAAAAATTGGTTGGTCTTTTGTCCAACTCAACTTGCGAAATGAAATGAGATATTAACAATAAACATTTTAACTATTCAAGCTTCCTACATCATCATGACAAAATTAATTTGAAGGTTTCAGAGACAGCTCATAGCTGTTCTAATTAAATCAGAAAAGTTTAGTTATTACTCATCTCTCCTTTTTCAGTTCACTTAAAGAAGAGAGTAGGCCCAAGAGAGATACACACAGAGAAACAGAGAAAGACAGAAATGAAGAAAACAAAAGACTCAAGTACACAGAGAAAAAATCCTTTATGTAAAAGCCATATCAGTTGTTTTATTTATACTTAGAAATTCAAAAAGGTGGAAGCACAGGGCAGCATAAGGTGACCAGTCTTTAATAGAAACACATGCGGCAGGAACATGTGACAGCAAGCTTCTAACATTCAGTTATTTCTGTGTAAGTGGCATCACATGAACATATGAACATTGCACAGACCTTACATGTACACACTTGTATTCTCTGCGTTCAGATCAAGAAACAGGAAGTTTCCTGTACCCAGCAGTCCCCTCTTGTCCTCCTTTAACCACTCCCCTCTGAACGTCACCACTATTCTGATTTGCAACATCATGGACTAGTTTTGCCTGTCTTTGAACTTAATATAAATGAAACATACAGTGTGACATCTCTTGTGTCTGGCTTCTTTCACTCACCAATTTGTTTGTGAGGTTCATTTGTGTTGTTCCATGTAGCAGAAGTACATTTGTTTACATTCCGTATATATTCCATTGAGTATACCAAGCTTTTTACCCCTTTTACTGGTGTTGGACATTCTAGTTGTTTGCAGTTTGGAGCTATTACAGTTCATGTTGCTATGATCAGCCTAGTACAGGTAGCCCCATTTTTTGAAAGCTCACCGTTATGCCACTCGCTTTTACGAAGTATAATGTAGATTAGTTACTGGTTTTGCTAACAACATAAAATCATAAGAAGATTTTTGCTTTTACATAAAAAGGCAGAAGTTGAAAGCAGCATTCAGTGTTTGTTTGGCAGAAAGTTATTCTAGAGGCAGTGTGTACCTCTAGCAGCAAGAGTGAGCCTGCCAAGGGCCCTCCCCAGGAACCACACTCAGCATGGCAGCATGAAGCCACCAGACCTTTGAACTGTGTCCATGAGCATTTGTGCTCTATCTCAATTTATTTTGTGCATCTGTTATCAAAATGTGACCTAAGGTATCAGGAAAGCCTAAGAGAGCTTGTAAGGCAAGCAGGATATAATTGCTTCAATCATGATGTGTGAAATAAAGGCCCTGTGTGTGCCTTCAAGTTGCAAGCATCCACCATTCACTCTATTTTCACGCAGAGAAAAAGAATCTTGACAGCTGCTGAAGTTACTATTGGTTCTGCTAGTAGCAAAGTGGTCTGATAGAGTTGGTATCCAGTAATAGATAAAATAGAAAGTCTGTTGCTTGAGTTAATTGATGAGTGTACAAAGCATGGTGTTCTTTTAAATTATCTTATACTTAAGGAGAAATCCGTCTTTTTAATAAGTGAAACTATACTGTACATACATTATTTTTACTTTATATAAATTGTATTTTTATATTATTTCCACTTTTACAATATGTTTCTTTCTTTTTTTAGTTTTTATATACGTATTATTTGGTAAGTTATTTATGGGACCTGGGTGCTCAAAATTTTTTCCATGTAAATTAATGGTAATTGTTTCTTCACTTTATGCCATTTAGGCTTTAAAAAGTTTTCATGGTCTCTGTCTACTTTTGAGTAGCAGGAGGGGGCACCTGTACATATCTTTTGGTGAATATATGCATAAATATTTTGTCACCATTTATCTTAAGGACTAGAGTCTCACAGAAATCTAGGAAACAGAAATTTAAGGTGTTTTTTTTTAACTGTATACTTCAGAAGAGAAACAGAACAATTTTTGAAAAGATTTTATTTATGCCTGACCAGGCAGTGGCACCATGAATAGAGTGTCAGACTGGGACATGGAGGACACAGGTTTGAAACCCCGAGGTTGCCAGATTGAGTGCGGGCTGATCCGGCTTTAGTGCTGGGTCGCTGGCTTGAGTGTGGGATCATGGACATGACCCTATGGTTGGCTTGAGGCCCAAGGTCTCTGGCTTGAGCAAGGGGTCACTTGCTCTGCTGCAGCCCCCTTGGGTCAGGGCACATATGGGAAACAATCAATGAACAACTAAGGAGACTGAGGAGCTGCAACGAAGAATTAATGCTTCTCATCTCTCTCCCTTTCTGTCTGTGTGTCCTTTTCTCTGTCTCTCTGTCTCTCTGTCTCTGTCAAAAAAAAAGATTTTATTTATACATTTTAGAGAGTGGAGAAAAAGAAAGAAAGAGGGAGAAGGGGGGGTGGAGCAGGAAGCATCAACTTCCATATGTACCTTGACCAGGCTTTTGAAGCTGCGACCTCAGCATTCCAGGTCGATGCATTATCCACTGCACTACTACAGGTCAGGCTGAAACAGAACTATTTTAAAAGGATTGACAGCTCTGCTGAGGAGGGAGGGGGTAAGAATAAGATGGAAATAAAACAAAACCTCTTTTGTGAAGTTTGTGTCTCCACGGAGCCCTCAAAGTTGAGGTAGCTTTTGTTAAAACTTGTTTAGTGACTTATATTTTTTACTAAGTGCTTTGATCTTTAAAGTAATAATGACAGTAGAGAGAGGAAGAGTAGGTACTCTCTGTGCTCAGCACTGGTGTCATGCTGTCCCCCCAACCATGGCAGGGCATAGGCATTGTGTTTCAGCCCCTTGGGAAACATATTCTTCCAGAAACCAGTTTACATCAGCATTTTCAGAATATGGCTTGCCAGTTTCAAAAAAATTTGAAATTTGGAGACAACAATAATTAGGTTCTTCCATAGTGTAACTTCTTCCTGAGAATTTATTAGACACTTTGGAAAGTTATAAACCTGCACTGTGAAAAATACACACAGATTTGGAAGAATCAGAAAAATAAATCACCTGAATATCTTTTTATATTGATTTTATTTTAAGATAATAATATTGTAGATATATTGGATTAAATACATTATTCAAATTTTATATATTTCTCTTTATTAAGGCAGCTACTAGAAAATTTAAAATTATACATGTAGCTCACATTATATTTATATTATGTTTTTAGATCTTCACACCACCAAACACTAGTGGTTTGGCTCAGAAGATAATGAGTTTTGAGAGGATTAGAAAAATAAGTTTTTGAAATATGCTTATTTTTCACATCTAACCAAAGATTCCATGGTGCATGTGGACTTAGTTTGGTTGTAACTATGTTTTACCTTGTTGTTTGAAGTTTTTATCATAACATTAATAGACATTTAGTAAGTGTCAACTGTGTGCAGAGGTAAGAGAGCTGTGTTATATAGTCACTGCCTCTGGTTGAAGATAAAAGTTCCACATGTTTGTTTCATTCATTCATTCAATGTTGAACTTCTGCTCTGTGCTGGCAAATAGGCAAAGCATGGGAGATTCAGTGATAAACAAAGCATGGCTTCTGTGGGAAAGGAACTCGGAGTCAAATGGAAGAGGGAGACAAGAAAACATAATGAGGGTATGGCCATTAGAGGCCCTGGAGGGAGTGGGCAGCATGATGAAGTATGAGGGGCTTTAGACACTTTTCACCAGTGACCTTCTACTTTCATGCTTCCCCCAACCCCAGAAACAAGCCAGGAAGTCAGAGGATATAGAGGGTCACCAATGAAGAGTGTTCTGGGAAGTGGGGGTCTTACACACATAAATGGACCTCAGGTTACAACACAGTTTTGTTCCTACAACAGTGAAGTAACCCAGATTTTGGTGTAAGTCAAAACACACCCTAGCCTAAGCCACTTAACTATCCTAACACAGTTGAAACACAAAAATTACACATTACTACGTATTCTTCTGCCACGCACAGCCAAACTAGTTCGCCCACATAGTCCATAAGTATGACACTGACAGCCTATACCAAAACACTCATGTCTCAACTTTTTAAAGTCTTTATGGGACTGAGCATCTTAAACTTGAAATGTCATATGTTGAGAATTGTAACCTGAGGACCCCCGTATGTACCTGAATCAGCTGTCTGTTGAACCAATACCTTTGAGCTGATGCTCTGGAGCACTGTCTCAGAAGGAGTAATGAAGAATTCACTTGATCTTCTACAATTTACAAAGGAGTTCAACATCAGTTTCCTAAAAGAGTGTGTGTATATTTTTTCAAATGATGGAGAGGGCAGTTTGAACTGCTTAATTGCTCCTGTGGCTGATGTGCACGTGCTTAAAGAATGACTTAAACAGCACGTGTGTCCTGAGACAGCACACGCCAGTTTTTCTCTCTGCTACCTTTAAGATGAGATTGTATGCATAACTGAAGCTGAGAGATATGTGTGTAAGGCTTTCTGTTCATTCATTTCTTGCATGAAGGAATCATTTCAAACTTCACTTTGAACTTTCTAGGTTCAGCTTTCAGCTCTGATTCTCAGTCAATAGCTAATTAACAATGGGCATATCAGCTAGAATGTTTATACATCATCATCTCACAGTAGAAGGTCAACTTACATACGAAGGTGAAAAGGCTTTTAAAAAGTGACATTTGAGAGACAAGATGGCTATGGAGCAGGCAGACGTACCAACTTGCACCTCCCAGAACCAAAGTAGATTATAAACTAATTTTAAGAACAGTCATCTGAAAAAAAACAACTTTGGACTAAACTAAGAGGACTCTTCAGCCAAGGAACACTGAAGAAGCCACACTGAGACTGGTAGGAAAAGCAGAAATGTGGAGAGGGCTGCCCAGATCCCCAGAGCAGAGTGAACGGCAGTCAGGAGAGGCTCGCATGGTGGGAAGTGAGTTTAGCAGAGAGGGGAGGGTCCTGAGTACCAGGAACAAAGCTCCAGCCTGCAGCCCCAGAGCCTAGAAGAGGCATATAGACAATATTTAGCTGGAAACAAGACAGGATACTGTTTGTGAGAAAGAGACTGATTTCTCAGACCCAGGATTCTTCTTAAAGGGCCTGTGCAGAAAACCTCTCTCACAGCCACTCACCTGAAGCACTGGGGGATGGGGAGAGAGAAGAGTACTGGAGTAGCAGGAAGAGAGTGTACTCTAGGAGGCACAGGGAGAAACATTTTGGGAGACAGCAACCCTAACCCCTAGGATGAGTCACTCCCCAAATCTGAAGTGAATATTTCCCCCGGAAACAGAAATACCAGCAAAGGGAAGCAGGACACCAGCCAAACAAGCTCTCCCATGGCACTCAGAGCAGAGTCGCTTAGAAGGCGGGAGCTTTCAGGACTATAGTACTGAGCCTTAGGGTCTGAGCTTCAGTGCCCACACCCACACGGCAGAGGGCTCGCCCAAGGGCCGGCAGCGGCATGACATGGAAGCACGGTTCTGTTGGCAAGGGCGGAAGCCAGCTGGCCACCATTGAGGCCCAGGTGTGAGCTCAGTCTTGCCCAGCTGGGGAAGAGGGGACTTGCAAAAGTGGTCAAGCCCAGCTGCAGACCACCTGCAACCCAGCCTACAGAGGAAAAGCAGAAGCTCTTGAAGGGGCGGAAACCCACCCTTGATCACGGGCACAGGAGCAAAGCCTTACCCCGCCCAAGTAACTGAGGCTTGTGGCCTGACTTGGAAGCCGGCTCCTCGCGCGAGGGTGGAGCCAAAAGCCCAGAGCAGGTGGAGTCCCGCTACTGAGCATGGGCACACAGTCCCACCCTGCCTGAGGAGCCAAGGCTTGCAGCCATCCCACAAGTGGGCTCCTCCAGCAAGGGCAGGGAGAAAGCCCGGAATCAGGCTGAGACCCGCAGCTGAGCACAGGTGCTCACTCTTGCCCTCAGGGCTGAGCATAATACCACCCATGGGGCGGGGTGAAGACCAAGGCCACTGAGGCTTGTACACTTGAGACATGATCACAGCCACTACTGTGAAGGAGAGGCAGAAACCACAGCAACAGCCCCAGTGGGCAGGCACCGGCAATGCCCATACCCAAATACCCTAGGCAGCAACAGCAGAGGGGGTGGCGGGCATGCAGACAGACCACACCTAGGGAACACAGAGGCCACACCCAGTGGACCCCAGTGGCCAAAACCTTCTTTTACACAGAAAAAATAAGAAGGCAGAGAAATGCAACACAAATGAATCAAGAGAAATCCCCAGAAAAGGACCTGAATGAGTGACATATAACCAAATTACCAGATGTAGAGTTCAAAATAATGATTGTAAGGATGCTCAAGGATCTTAGAACAATAATAGACAGTCATTATGAACACCTAACTAAAGAGACAGCATATATAAAAAAGGACATTGAAATAACAAAAAAGAATCCATCAGAAATGACAAATACAATATCAGAAATAACAGAAAGGAAAAAATTAAAAGCAGAATGGATGAAGTTGAGAATCAAATCAGTGAGTTGGAGGACAAGATAAATGAAGGCACAGAAGCAGAGCAGAAAAGAAAAAAGAGACTCAAAAAGTCTGAGGAAACTCTAAGAGAGCTCTGTGACAACATGAAGAGAAATAACATCCGCATCATAGGGGTTCCTGAAGATGAAGAGAAAGAACAAGGGATAGAGACTTTGTTCAAACATATCATAGCTGAAAACTTTCCTAAATTAAGGCAGGAAAATGTCTCACAAGTTCAGAAAGCACACAGAAATCCATTAAAGAGAAACCCAAAGAAATCTACACCAAGACACATCATAATTAAAATACCAAAACTAAGTGATAAAGAGAAAATATTAAAAGCTCCTAGAGAAAAAAAGGCTATCACCTACAAAGGAGCCCCCATAAGGATGACTTCTGACTTCTCAACAGAAACACTTTAGGCCAGAAGGGAATGGCAAGAAATATTCAAAAAGTAATGCATAACAAGAGCCTACAACCAAGACTACTTTAAACAGCAAGGCTATCATTTAAAATTGAAGGAGCAATAAAAAGCTATCCAGACAAAAAAAAAAAAAAAAACTCAAGGAATTCACTACAAACAAACCAAGGCTGCAAGAAATGCTAAGGGGCCTGTTGTAAACAGATCAAAGGAGAAAAAGAATATAGCAAAAGAGGAATACAGTTTTAAAGAATAAAATGGCAATAAACAACTACATATCAATAATAACATTAAATGTAAATGGATTAAATGATCCGATCAAAAGACATATATGGTAGTTGTGTGGATAAGACAACAGGACCCATACATATGCTGTATACAAAAGTCACACTTTAAAACAAAAGATGCACATAGACTGAAGGTAAAAGGATAGAAAAAATATTTCACGCAAATGGAAATGAAAAAAAAGCTGGGGTAGCAATACTTATATCAGACAAAATGGACTTTAAAACAAAGGCTATAGTAAGAGATAAAGAAGATCACTACATAATGATAAAGGGAGCAATCCAACAGAGATATAACCATTATAAATATCTATGCACCTAATATAGGAGAACCTAAATATATAAAGCAGACTTTGATGGATATAAAGGGTGAGATCGACAGCAATACTATAATAGTAGGGGATTTCAATACCACACTAACATCACTAGATAGATCCTCAAGAAAGAAAATTAACAAAGATACAGCAGACTTAAAGGACACACTAGATCAACTGATTTTAACAGATATCTTCAGAACCTTTCATCCTAAAGCAGCAGAATATACATTCTTTTCAAGTGTGCATGGTACATTTTCTAGGATAGTCCACATGTTAGGACACAAAAGCAGTCTCAACAAATTTAAGAAGATTGAAGTCATATCAGGTACTTTCTCTGATCACAATGGCATGAAACTAGAAATAAACCACAACAGAAAAACTGAAAAATAATCAAACACTTGGAAACTAAATAGCATGTTATTAAATAACAAATGGGTTAACAATGAGATAAAAAAAAGAAATAAAAAAATTTCTAGAAACAAACGATAATGAACATACATCCACTCAAAATTTATAGGACACAGGCTCTAGCCTGTTGTCTCAGTGGTAGAGCATCGGCCTGGTGTGCAGGACCCCCGGGTTTGATTCCCAGCCAAGGCATACAGGGAAAGTGCCCATCTGCTTTTCCACCATTTCCCCTCTCCTTTCTCCCTGTCTCTCTCCTCCCCTCCCACAGCCAGGGCTCCATTGGAGCAAAGTTTGCCCAGGCACTGTGGATAGCTCTGTGGCCTCTGCCTCAGGCACTAGAATGGCTCTGGTTGCAACAGAGTGATGCCCCAGATGGACAGAGCATCGCGCCCTGGTGGGCGTGCTGGGTGGATCCTGGTAGGGCGCATGGGGGAGTCTGTCTGACAACCTCCCCATTTCCAACCTCAGAAAAATACAAAAAAATAAATGTATGGGACACAGCAAAAGCAGTCCTGAGAGGGATGTTCATAGCATTATAGGATTATTGTAAGAAGCTATAAAAAGCTCAAATAAAAAACTTGACCCTGCATCTAAAAGAACTCGGAAAAGAACAACAAGTAAAGCCCAGATGTAGAAGAAGGAAAGAAATAATAAAGATCAGAAAGGAAATAGATGACATAGAGGCTAAAGAAACAAACAAAGAATCAATGAAACCAGGAGCTGGTTCTTTAAAAAGATAAAAAAGATCGATGAACCTTTAACCGGACTCATCAAGAAAAAAAGAGAGAGGACTCAAATAAATAAAATTAGAAATAACAGTGGAGAAATAACAACTGACACAACAGAAATACAAAATATTGTAAGAAAATACTATGAAGAGTACTCCAAAAAACTAGACAACCTAGATGAAATGGAAAAATTCCTTGAAACATAATCTTCCAAAAATTAATCTGGAAGAATCAGAAAACCCAAACAGATCAATTACAACAAATGAGATTGAAACAGTTATCAAAAAACTCCCAACAAAGAATAGTCCTGGGCCTGATGGCTTCACAAGTGAATTCTACCAAATATTCAAAGAAGAACTAATTCCTATCTTTCTCAAGCTATTTCAGAAATTCAAGAGGGAGGAAGACTTCCAAGCTCCTTTTATGAGGCAGGCATAATTCTGATTCCAAAACCAGGCAAAGACAACACAAAGAAGGCCAATATTCCTGATGAGTTTAGATGCAAAAATCTTCAACAAAATATTAGCAAACCGGATTCAGCAATATATGAAAAAAATCATACACCATGATCAAGTGGGATTTATTCTTGGGAGGCAAGGCTGGTACAATAGTCACAAATCAATCAATATGATTCATCACATAAACAAAAGGAAGGAGAAAAACCACATGATAATTTTAATAGATGCAGAAAATGCATTTGATAAAAACCAGCACCCATTCATGATCAAAACTCTCAGCAAAGTGGGAATACAGGGAACATATCTCAATATGATAAAGGCCATCTATGACAAACACACAGCCAACATCATACTCAATGGGAAAAACATAAAAGCAATACCCTTCGCTATTGTGAACAATGCTGCTATAAACATGGGGGTGCACTTCTCCTTCTGGAACCATTCTATGGTGTCCTTGGGGTATATTCCTAAAAGTGGGATGGCTGGGTCAAAAGGCAGTTCGATTTTCAATTTTTTGAGGAATCTCCATACTGTTTTCCACAATGGCTGCACCAGCCTGCATTCCCACCAGCAATGTAGGAGGGTTCCCTTTTCTCCACATCCTCGCCAACACTTATTCTGTGTTGTTTTGTTGATGAGCGCCATTCTTACCGGTCCGTCAGAGGACGAGTGGATTAAAAAGCTTTGGTACATATATACTATGGAATACTACTCAGCCATAAGAAATGATGACATCAGATCATTTACAATAACATGGATGGACCTTGATAACATACGGAGTGAAATAAGTAAATTAGAAAAAACTAAGAGCTATATGAACATATGCATAGATGGGACATAAAAATGAGACTCAGAGACATGGACAAGAATGTGATGGTAACAGGGAGTGGGGTGGAGGGGTGAGGAGGGGGCGAGGAAGGAGAGGGAGGGAGTTGGGAGAGGTTAGGGGCACAAAGAAAACCAGATAGAAGATGACGGAGGACAATTTGACTTTGAGTGAGGGGTATGCAGCACAATCAAAGGTTAATATAATCTGGAGATGTTTTCTCGGAACATATGTACCCTGATTTATCAATGTCACTGCATTAAAATTAATAAAAATAAGATTAAAAAAGTAATACCCTTAAGATCAGGAACAAGGCAGGGGTGCCCCCTTTCACCACTCTTATTCAACATAGTTCTGGAAGTCCTACCCACAGCAATCAGAGAAGAAAAAGAAATAAAATGCATCCAAATTGGAAAAGAAGAAGTAAAACTATCATTATTTGCAGATGATATGATATTGCATATAAAGAGCCCTAAAGTCTCAGTCAAAAAAAATGCTGGACCTGATAAATGAATTCAGCAATGTGACAGGATATAAAATTAATACTCAGAAATCAGAGGCATTTTTATACACTAACAATGAACTGTCAGAAAGAGAAATTAAGGAAGCAATTCCCTTCACCATTGCAACCAAAAAAATAAAGTACCTAGGAATAAATTGAATCAGGAAAATTAAAGACTTGTACTCAGAAAATTATAAAACATTGATAAAAGAAATCAGGGAAGATACAAACAAGTGGAAGCATATACCGTGCTCATGGGTAGGAAGAATAAATATCATTACAATGTGTATATTGCCCAAAGCAATTTGTAAATTCAATGCAATACCAATTAAAATACCAATGACTTACTTCGAAGATATAGAACACATATTCCAAAACTATATGAAACCAAAAGAGAACACGAATAGCCTCAATAATCTTGAAAAGGAAGAATAAAGTGGGAGGTATCACACTTCTGGATATCAAGTTATACTACAAGACCACTGTACTCAAAACAGCCTGGTTCTGGCATATAGATCAGTGGAACAGATAGAAAACCCAGAAATAAACCCACAGTTCTATGGACAACTGATATTTGACAAAGTAGGTAAGAGTATACAATGGAGTAAAGACAGCCTCTTCAACAAATGGCATTGGGAAAATTGGACAGCTACCTTCAAAAAGA
Organism: Saccopteryx bilineata; assembly: GCF_036850765.1. Taxonomy (NCBI): domain Eukaryota; kingdom Metazoa; phylum Chordata; class Mammalia; order Chiroptera; family Emballonuridae; genus Saccopteryx; species Saccopteryx bilineata. Next base: position 76,462,524 of record NC_089499.1, read on the forward strand.
TGAAACTAGATCACCAACTTACACCATTCACAAAAATAAACTCAAAATGGATAAAAGACTTAAATGTAAGCCATAAAACCATAAGCATCTTAGAAGAAAACATAGGCAGTAAGCTCTCTGACATCTCTCACAGCAATATATTTGCCGATTTATCTCCATGGGCAAGTGAAATAAAAGGATAAACAAATGGGACTATATCAAATTAAAAAGCTTTTGCACAGCTAAAGACAATAAGAACAGAAAGAAAGACAAACTAGGCTGACCAGGCAGTGGTACAGTAGATAGAGTGTTGGACTGGGATGAAGAGGACCCAGGTTCAAGACCCTGAGGTCACCAGCTTGAGCACGGGCTCATCTGGTTTGAGCAAAAGCCCACCAGCTTGAACTCAAGGTTGCTGGCTCCAGCAAGGGGTTACTAGGTCTGCTGAAGGCCCGCAGTCAAGGCACATATGAGAAAGTAATCAATGAACAACTAAGGTGTTGCAACGCGCAATTTAAGACTAATGATTGATGCTTCTCATCTCTGACCGTTCCTGTCCGTCTGTCCCTGTCTATTCCTCTCTTTGACTTACTCTCTGTCTCTGTAAAAAATAAATAAATAAATAATTTTAAAAAAAGACAAACTACACAATAGGAGAACATATTTAACAGTATGTCTTATAAGGGGTTAATAAACAAAATTTATAAAGAACTTGTACAAAACAATACCAGAAAGACTAACAATCCAATCAAAAAATGGGCAAAAGAAATGAATAGACACTTCTCCAAAGAGGACATACGGATGGCCAAAAGAATATGAAAAGATGCTCAACATCACTAGTCATTTGAGAAATGCAAATTAAAACCACAATGAGATATCACCTCACACCAGTCAGAATGGTGCTCATCAAGAAAACAACACTGAATAAGTGCTGGCGAGGATGTGGAAAAAAGGGAACCCTCCTGCACTGCTGGTGAGAATGCAGACTGGTGCAGCCTCTGTGGAAAACAGTATGGAGATTCCTCGAAAAATTAAAAATCGAACTGCCTTTTGACAGAGCTATCCCACTTTTAGAAATATACCCCAAGAACACCATAGCAGTGTTTCAAATGTAGAAATGCACCCCCATGTTTATGGCAGCATTGTTCATAATGGCGAAGATCTGGAAACAGCCTAAGTGTCCATCAGTAGACAAGTGGATTAAAAAGCTCTGGTACATATATACTATGGAATACTACTGAGCCATAAGAAATGATGACATCAGATCATTTACAACAACATGGATGGACCTTAGTAACATTATACTGAGCGAAATAAGTAAATCAGAAAAAACTAAGAACTATATGATTGCATACATAGATGAGATATAAAAATGAGACTCAGAGACATGGACCAGAGTGTGGGGGTTATGGGGTGGGGGGAGAAGAGGGAGGGGGTCGGGGGCAGGGAGGGGCACAAAGAAAACCAGTTAGAAAGTGACAGAAGACAATTGAACTTTGGGTGATGGTAATGCAGCATTAACAAATGTCAAAATAACCTAGAGATGTTTTCTCTCAACATATGTACCCTGATTTATCAATGTCACCCCATTAAAATTAATTTTAAAAAAAGACATGAGGCTCTGGCCAGTTGGCTCAGTGGTAGAGCGTCAGCCTGTTATGCAGGAGTCCCAGGTTCGATTCCCGGCCAGGACATACAGGGGAAGCGCCCATCTGCTTCTCCACCCCTCCCCCTCTTCTTCCTCTCTGTCTCTCTCTTCCCCTCCTGCAGCCAAGTCTGCATTGGAGCAAAGTTGGCCCGGGCGCTGAGGATGGCTCTGTGGCCTCTGCCTCAGGCACTAGAATGGCTCTGGTTGCAACAGAACAACGCCCCAGATGGGCAACGCATCGCTCCCTGGTGGGCGTGCCGGGTGGATCCCGGTTGGGCGCATGCGGGATTCTGTCTGACTGCCTCCCCGTTTCCAACTTCAGAAAAATACAAAAAAAAAAAAAAAAAAAAAAAGACATGAATCAGAAAAAAATAAAAGACAAAAGTGACATTTTCCCATCATCTTGAAGAGGTAGTTCCTAATTCCAGCATAGGAATATTCTGAACTCACCTTCTCACACAGACACAACAAATCTACAGCTACACATGAAAGGAATCTCTCTGAAAAAGACCTTGAAACTAGTTGAACAATTGATCCACAAGAGAGGATAAAAGAGTCACAGTGAGTCAGGTAAGAGAAGCAGAAATATTGTCTTGCCAGATTTCTACTCCCTGTACAGCCACTCACAATCAAGTATGATTCACAAATACAGAACTACTCACTGAGGAGCCAACGGGTTTGTGTCCCACATCAATTCCCATCCTTTGGAATCTACACCAGAAGGACAAACTGCAAAACATCTAGCTTTGAAAAAGAAAAGGACTTACTTCCAGGAAAACCATTGGGCTGTATAGAATGCAAAGTCTACTCTTAAAGGCCTTGTATGCTAACTCACTCACCTTAGGACTCAGTGCAAAAGCAGCAGTTTGAAAAGTGCCTAGACTATATGTGAAGGAGACTTATTTGCTATCTTTAATTCATCTACCAGAACAGAAATTTCTCCAAAGACAGCGGCACTTTTGGGTACCATTTTTGCATTCTCCCTCTAACCTAATGCCAGTGGGGGTAACTCACTTTTGTACTGCTCCTACAACCCTGCCAAAGCCAGCAGATGAGTGCAGCGTGTGCAGCCCACACAGGGGATGTCCCTTCACAGTCTGGTTCTGGTAGGGAGGATAGTGTTTCTGGGCCCCACAGGTCTGAAACAATTTGAAAAATGGTTCTTCTTAGGCTACTACTCCCAAGGCATTGCACAGATAACATACTGAAACACACTCAGTTTTCCTGTACAAAAGCTTGTTAACTTTTCCTGGAACTTCAGCCCAAGGGGCATAACTCAGGTTGATCACATATCTAGAGGCTCCAGAAGCCCTCTCAGAGAACACAGGCTATGGGACACCATCTTTGCTTTCTCCCTTGGCCTTGCTATAGCTCTCCAGTACCTCCCAGAAGGGAATTTGTACACTTGTATGGAACCCTAACTTTTGCAAATGTCATCAAGAGGACCCCTCCAGATATCCTGGTCTGGAGGAGAGATTGGTTTATGATTGTGGTCCCATAGAACTGCTTATATTTGCATATCTTAAAAACTAATTGCTGAAGGTCTAACCTCCAGTCAGCCTGAAACTAGTTGCCTACTGAGATTCCTCTCTCTGGAAACTTAACAGGTCTTGACACAACCTCAAAAGTCAAGACCAGCAAGAATAAATCATGCTCCTTTGACATAAATCACAAGGGTTCAAGTGACAACCAAAAGCTAGGGCAAGGTTAAATGATAAGATTTGTCTCCTACACAAGATCACTCCTTCAAGAATGGGACGTTTTGCCTAATGCATAGAAACAAGCATAGAGATTAAAGCAAAATAAAGAAACAAAGGAATGTGTTCCAAATGAAAGAACAAGATACTCCCCAAATAGCCTAATGACATGGAGATAAATATTTACCTGATAAAGAGTTCAAAGTAATAGTCATAAAGATGCTCATCAAACTCAGAAGAAGTATACATGAACAGTGAGAACTTCAAGAAGGAGATAGAAAATATAGGAAAGCACCAAACAGAAGTCACAGAGCTTAAGAATAACTAAACTGAAAAATAACCTTAGAGGGGTTCAACAGCAGATTTGATAAAGCATAAGTAAAAACTGGTGATCTTGGAGACAAAACAGTGGCACTTACCCAAACAAAACAAAAAAAACATTAAAAGGTGCAGATAGTTTATGGGAACCATGGGGCAACATTAGGCAGAATATCATTTTTATTGTAGGGGTTCCAGGAAGATGAGAGAGAAAAGGGGTAATAAAAATTATTTAAGTAAATGATAACTGAAAACTCTTCCATCCCAGAGAAGTAAACAGATATCTAGATTCAGGAAGCCCAAAATGGCCCAAAGAAGATGAATCCAAATAGATCCACACAAAGAAACATCATAATTAAAATGTCAAATGTTAATGATAGAGAATCTTAAAAGCAATAAGAGAAAAACAATTTGCTACCTATGAAGGAATCCTAACTAGACCACTAGCATATTTCTCAGCAGAAATTTTGTAGACCAGAATAGAATTGTACGATACACTGAGAGTGCTGTAAGAAAAATAAATTTCCAGCCAATAATATTCTACTGGCAAGGTTATCTTCAGACTTGAAGAGATGAGTTTTCCAAATAAGCAAAACATAAAGGAATTCATCATTGTTTAACCAGCCTCACAAGGAATGTTACAGGAAATTATTTAATCTGAAAAGAAAGGACACTAATTACTAACAAAAAAAATATGAAATTAAAAGTGTCATGGTAAAGGTAAATGAATAGTAAGGGTAGTGGGTTAATCACTTATAAAGCTGGTATGAAGTTCAAAGATGAAAGTTGTAAAAATAACTATAACTACAACAATGAGTTAAAGGAAGACAAAAAATAAAAATATGTAAATTATAATAACAAAACATAAACCAGGAGGAGGGTGGAGTAAAAAGGTAGAGTTTTAGAATGTATTCAAAATTAACTTGCAATCAGCTTATAATAAACTGGTTTATATAAATGCTGTCTACATGCAACTAATAGTAACCACAAAACAAAAATGTTTAGTAGATACATAAAAGATTATGAGAAAGACACTAAGTATAAGACTATTATAGAAAGTCATCAAACAACAAGGGGAAAAAAAGAAGAAGAAAATAACAGAGTAACTACAAACAATTAACAAAAGGACAATAAGTAAATACCAATCAATAATTAAGTATAAACAGACTAAGTAATCAAAAAACATAGAGTGGCTGAATGGATAAAAGAAAAATCAAGACCCATGTATATACTGCCTATAAGAGGTTCACTTCAGAGACTGAAAGTAAAGGGATGAAAAAATATTTCAAGCAAATGGAAAAAAGAAAGCTGGTTTAGCTATACCTATGTTAAACAAAATAGACTTTATCTTTTTTTTTTTTTTTTTTGTACTTTTCTGAAGCTGGAAATGGGGAGAGACAGTCAGACAGACTCCCGCATGCGCCCGACCGGGATCCACCCGGCACGCCCACCAGGGGCGATGCTCTGCCTACCAGGGGGCGATGCTCTGCCCCTCCGGGGCGTCGCTCTGCCGCGACCAGAGCCACTCTAGCGCCTGGGGCAGAGGCCAAGGAGCCATCCCCAGCGCCCGGGCCATCTTTGCTCCAATGGAGCCTTGGCTGCGGGAGGGGAAGAGAGAGACAGAGAGGAAGGAGGGGGTGGGGGTGGAGAAGCAAATGGGCGCTTCTCCTATGTGCCCTGGCCGGGAATCGAACCCGGGTCCCCCCGCACACCAGGCCGACGCTCTACCGCTGAGCCAACCGGCCAGGGCCAAACAAAATAGACTTTAAAACAAAGACTGTAATAAGAGACAAGGATGGGCATTACATAATGATGAAGGGGTCAATCTAATAAGATACAACATTCAGAAATATTTGTTCACCCAACATAGGAACACCTAAATATATAAAATACATATCTAAAGAGATATGTGATAATAGTAGGGGACTGTCATGTCCCTTATACCAGTGGATAAATTATCAAGACAGAAAAACAGTATGAAAATATTAGCCTTAAATAATACTTCACCAAATGAATTTGATAGATATATACAGAATGTTCCATCCAAAAGCAGCAGCATATACATTCTTCTCAAGTGCACATGAGACATTCTCCAGGATAGATCATATGGTAGGCCCCAAAACAAGTCTCAATAAATTTAAACAGACTGAAATTATGTCAATCATTTTTTATGATAATGGGTAAATTAGAAATCAATTATAAGAAAGAAACCAGAAAAATCATAAATATATGAAAATTAAACACCATGCTACTAACAACCAATGGATCAATGAAGAAATCAAATAATTTATAACAAGAAATAATATTTTTGTAATCATCTATCACCATAGACTTATTGTGCTGATTATTTTTGAATATATACAAATAAGACTTGTGTTGTATATCTGACACTAATAAAATGTTATATGTCAATGTCTCAATTTTTTAAAAAAGTGATGCTTATCTGATTATATCATCTAAATTATGCTCACTGTGTAAAATATACTCATTCAGAAACATATATAAAAATAAATTTTAAATCACCTGTAAACCCACTGCCAAAAGAAATGTTAACATTTTTGTGCATTTCTTTCCAATTGTTTTGTCATAATTGAGGTTATATTATATTTCTGTATTTTTTAAATTTAAAATCATTGTGTCCTTGCAGAATGAAATTATTAAGTAAATATTGTGTAAAAATATTTTCAGAAGGAAAACAATTTTAATACAAATTTTGGTTTCATATAAATTTTCATGTTATTTAACATATTAGGTAGATAAGAAACATAAGCCACTGAAGGATATTTAGGTACATAAAAAGTCAATTTTAAAACTTGAAAGCAAAATAAATATACTATTTGAAAAGGTTAATTCAAGCTCCAACATTGTTCCTTTTGTTTTTTATGATTATAAATTAATTTACTTAAACTACAACTCTCAGTGATAATGTCCTCATTTTAGAGAGATAGATATTTTCCAACAAAAAACAACTGATGAGCACTTAATAAACATTAGTCCTTGCTCTGTGTGAAAAAATCATGAATTACCAACTATAGGATGATGTAGCTGTTCTGCTTGGGCAAAAATATCTGGTGTCATACTATGAGAGAAGAAAGAGAGTTGGCCATTGGAGAAGGTTTCAGGATTAGGTCCTTCTAAACTAGCATTTGTAGGATGAGATAGGATTAAAATGTCTCAGTAGTTCAGGGCTTTTGACAGTCACACGGCATATTCCTTTATCTACAAATATTGTTTTTTTGTGATTATTAATTATACATATTCATACAACAGATGTAAATCCCTACTGCTTAATGCATGCATTTTCTTAAAGCTTGTAAGGTGAACAGGGTGTATTTCTGAGACAGGACAGTGCCACACAGCCGAGTCTAGTGGCAATTATGCCACACACAGCACTAAGGAAGTGTGGGGCAGGAGGTATTACAGATCGACTGATGAGAGGAATGAGTGGGAATATGTGGCAGCCAGGAGACAGCAGTTAGGTAAATAGATTAGTCCATTCTCTCCATTAAATATGAAAGGCATTGTGGAGAGTTTGACTTGATTTAAGTGTACTTGACATCCAACTCTATGAAATTTACATCCCTGTCTCTTAGCTTTTGTTGGGTTATCAAGCCCCTTGAAAGCTTAATGGAAGCTAAGGCCCCACTCCCCATGGGGAAAAAAAGGTTGTGTGCATTCATGTCTCTACATCTACCATTTTACTTACTACACCCTGGGCTCTGGGTGAGGAAGGGCTGGCTTACAAGAAGTGTGTAGTAATAAAAAGTACTATACCCCAATTCCAGGTTTGGTTTCTCCTTCTAATTCCTTTGGTTTTGATTCAGGCTCATTAGAAGTGAAAGGATAGAAGAGAGCTGGGCTTCACCTGTGTCCCCTCCCACCCTCAGCACTATGCTAGGCATGCAGCACACATTGGGCTCTAGGTCCTCACAATAGCTCTGCATGGGCAGGCTGCATCTCCGGGTGAGGTCAGGGATTGAAATAGAGAATTATGTTTATCCTAATTAGAAACATTTACAAAATGTAAGACTGAAGATACATGATCAGTACATGATCAAATTTCATATTGCCTAGAGACTAATGAGAAATAGTGTCTTGATAAAACTTAGATTTTTGCAAAAGTTGACCCAGGAAAATGAGCTTTGGTAGAAATAATAGCCAATGAGGAAATTCACTGCAGGAAAAAAACAACCTTTGAAGTCAGTGTGAATAACATCAGATAGATGAAGCAATGTTTATTTATTTACTTATTTTGACAGAGACAGAGAGTCAGAGAGAGGGACAGATAGGGACAGACAGACAGGAATGGAGAGAGATGAGAAGCATCCATTCTTCGTTGCAGCACCTTAGTTGTTCCTTGACTGCTTTCTCATATGTGCCTTGACAGGAGGGCTGCAGCAGAGCGAGTGACCCCTTGCTTAAGCCAGTGACCTTGGGCTCAAGCCAGCGACCTTTGGGCTCAATCCAGCAACCTCAGGGTTTCCAACCAGTATCCTCTGTGTCCCAGTTTGACACTCTATCCACTGCGCCACAGCCTGGTCAGGTGATGAAGCAATATTTATTAGTTTTTTTAAAGAAATGAGATCACTCCTATAAACATAATTTAGATGGTAAAAACAAAAATGGAAAAATTAGAGATGATTCACTTGTACTGAAAAGAAATTTGATTAAGGAATTAAATTGACTTAATAACATTTACCTGAGAAACTACTGCCTTGATGAAGATACTACAGTGTTTATTTCAATATGATTCATGTTTGTAATAAAAATATTTGTGGCATTGAAATGTCAGGGTCAAACTCTGGGGGCAAAATGTCTTGTTTCCTGATAAATCTATTTCGAGCAATAATGCATTATGAATTCAACTATCTCTAAGGGTGGGGGGAGCATTAATTATGGTTCCAGATGTTAAAGCACATATCCAGATGTTGAAGTAATTCTTAGTTTCAGAGTCCTTGATCAGAAAAGTGAAACCTTCTGGACTGCAGTCTTTGCTGTCATGGTTAAGACTATAGAGGGTAGAGAGGAAATAATTATTCCAGCATCTTATTCAGACAGAGTCACAGATTCCTTGCCTGATCAAGGACAATTTCTGAATTAGTGTCATCTGAATTAGTGCCTTTTCACCTGGAAACAATGCTCTCTACCGTCTTGTTAGTTCTTATGCTTGTTTTTGAAAATTGTATTTGGTTGCAATTGATGTTAATGTTAGTCAAATTTGACTCTAGTTCAATTGCTAAGTTCAGTAACAGTCTCTGCCTGTTTCTGGATGTGTGGTCTTAAACATATTACTCTTTTGGACTTTGTTTTCTCAACCTTAAATGGGAATAATCACACACACTCACACATACATCATAGGGTTATTGTGAGACTTATTAGAGGAAGATTTTAAGTACCTTGGCTTGAAGTAAATGCTCAAGATAGTGTAGTTTTTACTATCACCAATATTACTAGTATATTGTACATTTTCCACACTCACAGTGTACTTATTCTAGCTGTTAGTTTGAATGATTTGTTTCCCAATTAGGTTGAAATTTGTCCAAGACAAGAGCTAGGCTCTGTTCCTTTATTAGTTTCTTTCATTCCTCTATATCAATCTTCAAAGTCCTAGCAAAAAATAATAATCAGCTGGCTCACTCATGCTGGGTCATTGAGATGTTGAATGAAAGGGTTATTTTAAGAGAAGTGGACAGAATAAAGGAAACCCATAAGGGATGAGCAAGCTCCCTAGGGCTAGAGACAGCAAGGAACCACAGTGCCAGAGCCTGAGAGGAAGGGGAGGAGGGCCACCCTACAGGAGGTGAGGCTCTGGATAAAGAAGCACCAAACTGCCAACTGACAGCAGGAGAGCCAGTAATTGAATACTCCAGCCTCTCTGCTCTCACCAGAGAGGCTCCTTCTGGTCCTTCTCACTAGGTGAGCCCCACAGAAAGCCAGCAGACAAGGAAGCTGGGGAGAGCCTGCAGAAATGAACATCCTGAACACAAGGAAGGGAGGAGAGTGGCTCTGGGAAATAAACCATGTGAGCTGCAGAGCCCCCCCCTACCCCTGGCACAGTGGACTCATACCGCTGCTTAGATATGACAGGTGTGAATGTTTGTGGAAGGAACGGTAAGGAGGAAGCTTCATAAAGTGTTGAAAAATAATCTCTAAATATAAATAAAGACTTCCTAATAGCACAGTAGTTTGGAGGAAAGCTTTGGAATCAGATCAACCCAAGTTTGAGTCATGCCTCTACAACTTCCTGTGTAATCAAGAGCAATGACTAAATAAGTTTATCTTCTTCCTCAGAGAAAGGGAGATAAGGTTAATGTTCACTTCACAGGCTACTTTTGAGGAGTGACTTACATGATCTATGCCTGGTACAGAAAGAAATGCTGAAGAAATGTTTACAAATAAATGATCAATACTAGTGGTTCTCAACTGGGGGGGCAGTTTTGCCCCGTAGGGAACATCAAGAGACTTTCTTGGTCATCAACATGATCTCATGGTCACTGGCTTGAGCCCAAGGTTGCTGGCTTGAGCAAGGGGGCCCTGGCTTGGCTTGAATGGACAAGGCACATATGAGAAACAGCCAATGAACAACTAAAGTGACACATCTTCAAGTTGATGCTACTCATCTCTCTCCCTTCTTGTCTTTCTCTCTCTCTCTGTTTCTTTCACTAAATATATAAATACATGCATATATATGTATGTGTGTATGTATATATGTGTGTGTGTGTGTGTGTGTGTGTGTATGGTTCTAGCAAAGATTGACCACCTCACAGCAATGGTGCCCTCCTTCCCCAGCTATTGCTTACTCAATCCCTACCATCAGTTACCCAGAAAAAGTAGTGATGTGAAGTTGTATGACTCAGCTCTCCTAAACTTAAAATAGATCTTGAAGGTTGAAGAGTAGAGATGTGCAAGAGGAATCAGGCTAAGGAACAGGCCATTGCTCTACGCCTCACAGCCCTCTTTGTTCAGGAGGGTACTTTTTGCACATCTCAGAATCCCACTCAGCTCCATCCAGTGACCTTGAGGCAATGCCACTTTCAAGTCAGAACTAGTTCCTCCTAGGAGTGCAGAGTCATGGCTGGTGATGACCTAGTTTGAGGACACAGATGAGTGCATCCTTTCTCTGGATCAGCACTCTGGAGCAAAGAATAGTGGGAAAGAGAGGGTTGCCTCTGATGTACTTTTGGAATAAATGACATACCATATTAAGATTCTTGATGTGAAAAGTGTGAGGGTGCCTAACATTGTGAGTGTCACTAAGTAAGTGTTCATGTTTGCTTAATCATTCAACATCTGGGATGTGAAGAGGGTGTTTTGAGCTCTTTATATTTCAAAACCTCCCTCCTCACCCAACATCTCTAACTCTACCACCATCAAAATCCATCAGCCAGATTTGCTGACTCATCCCATGAAAATGCATTCGGTGTGTATCATGTGCTAGGCAACACCTTCTCTGCCCTCATGTAGTATAATGGTATAGTAGAGGAGAAAGAAACCAATGAATCCCAAGAGAAAACATCAAATGATAACTTTGACCATCATTTTGAAGGGGTATTCGTTATATATTCAGAGGATTAAGGTTTCATCTAGTCTGGAAGTGGGGGGAGTAGAAAACTGCTCAGTGATGTGAAGACTCTTCAGGCATATGAAGAATGAGTCAACATGGATTAGGTGAAGAAGGTAGAGACAAGGAAAGCCCTCCAGGTGGGGAGTGCAGCATGTTCAAAGGTCCAGCAGACAGGCTGACTTTATCTCAAGAAGCCCAGCCATGTGTGTCTTATAGATATGTAGTTCTGTGTGCACATATGTGCATATGTTTTAATCTGGCATCACGGCTGCTGCCCATACTGCATAATACTAGGTTATAATGAAAATGATCTGTCCTGTGGTGCAGTCGTGTTTAATTTTCATTGATATATATTATTTGACTACACAAAGTAGACTTGCTATTGAGCTCAGCTTTGGAAGGCAAGCTTGCCCATCTGAATTTTTGTTTTTATAAAAGCCTTACAGGTTAGAGACCATAAAATAATGTGTCAACACAAGCAGAGTGAGAATAAAGAGTGATGCATGCAGGATGTGTCCAACAAAACAAATAAATATAAAGAGAAAAAATCAAGACCGAGGGACATCTAGATAGGAATGATGATCCAAACTCAGAGCACTATGACATCATGGAAAAAGCATAAATTTTGAGGTCTGAACTAACTGCATTCAGAGCGCAGTTCCACCTCCTACGTGACCCTGAGCAAGTGAATACCCTTGGCTGAACTTGTTTTCTTCTCTGTAAAATGGGGTGATGACACTACTTCATATGATCAGTGTGAGGAAGAAAGATGATTTATGAAAACTGCTGGCACACTGTTGTGCTAAATAAATGGTAGCTATCATTCTTAAGGTTCACATTATACAGTCGTAACAGCTGGATTTTAACCATCAAACCATTAATTTCACTCAGAGCTTCCTGGTGTCCATAGCAAAGCAGAAAAGTTGCAGGATTTATAGTGTTAATAATGTAAAAGCCTAGAAATTTCTTATAAGGCAAGATTATCTAGGAAGTTAAGCATAGAATAATGTTTTACCCAGGCCTTCACTGAGGCATCCCCAAACAATATAAAAGACCATATCTTTAATATCATCCTTATAGCAAATACATATAAACTCTATGCGTTTATTCTTTAATCCTTTAGAGTAAGCCAGAGTCCTAAAGCCAGAGTAGTTGTTTGCAGGAATTATTTTTTTCCTTTTTTTTAATCTTATTTTTATTAATTTTAATGCAGTGACATTGATAACTAAGGGTACATATGTTCCAAGAAAACATCTCCAGATTATTTTGACATTTGATTATGCTGCATACCCCTCACCCAAAGTCAAATTGTCTTCTGTCACCTTCTATCTGGTTTTCTTTGTGCCTCTCCCCTCCCCCCCACTCTCTCTCTCCTTCCACCCCCATTACCATCCCATTCTTGTCCATGTCTCTGAGTCTCATTTTTATGTCCCATCTATGTATGGGTTCATATAGTTCTTAGTTTTTTCTGGTTTACGTATTTCACTCCATATAATGTTATCAAGGTCCATCCTGTTATTGTAAATGATCTGATGTCATCATTTCTTATGGCTGAGTAGTATTCCATAGTATATATGTACCAAAGCTTTTTAATTCACTGATCTTCTGATGGACCTTTGGGCTGTTTCCAGATCTTCACTATTGTGAACAATGCTGCCATAAACATGGGGGTGCATTTTTTCTTTTGAAACACTGCCATGGTGTTCTTGGGGTATATTCCTAAAAGTGAGATAGCTGTGTCAAAAGGCAGTTCAATTTTTAATTTTTTGAGGAATCTCCATACTGTTTTCCACAGAGGCTGCACCAGTCTGCGTTCTCACCAGCAGTGCAGGAGGGTTCCCTTTTCTCCACATCCTTGCCAGCACTTATTCTGTGTTGTTGTTTTGTTGATGAGTGCCATTCTGACTGGTGTGAGGTGATATTTCATTGTGGTTTTAAGTTGCATTTCTCAAATGATTAGTGATGTTGAGCATTTTTTCATTGCCCATTGGCCATCTGTATGTCCTCCTTGGAGAAGTGTCTATTTATTTCCTTTTCCCATTTTTTGATTGGATTGTTTGTCTTTCTGGTGTTGAGATTTACAAGTTCTTTACAAATTTTGATTATTAACCCCTTATCAGACGTATTGTAAAATATGTTCTCCCATTGTGTAGTTTGTCTTTTTATTCTGTTCTTATTGTCTTTGGCTGTGCAAAAGCTTTTTAGTTTGACATAGTCCCATTTGTTTATCCTCTCTTTTATTTCACTTGCCCATGGAGATAAATCAGCAAATATATCACTGTGAGAGATGTCGGAGAGCTTACTGCCTATGTTTTCTTCTAAGATGCTTATGGTTTCACAGCTTACATTTAAGTCTTTTATCCATTTTGAGTTTATTTTTGTGAATGGTGTAAGTTTGTGGTCTAGTTTCATTTTTTTGCAGGTACCTGTCCAATTTTCTCAACACCATTTATGAAAGAGGCTGTTTTTACTCCATTGTATGCCCTTACCTCCTTTGTCAAATATCAGTTGTACATAGAGCTGTGGGTTTATTTCTGGGTTCTCTGATCTGTTTCATTGATCTATGTGCCTGTTCTTATGCCAGTACCAGGTTGTTTTGAGTACAATGGCCTTGTAGTATAGCTTGATATCAGGAAGTGTGATACCTCCCACTTTATTCTTCTTTTTTAAGATTGCTGAGGTTATTCGTGTTCTCTTTTGGTTCCATATAAATTTTTGGAATATGTAATCTATTACTTTAAAGTATGTCATTGGTATTTTAATTGGTGTTGCATTGAACGTATAAATTGCTTTGGGTAATACAGACATTTTAATGATGTTTATTCTTCCTAACCATGAGCACGGTATATGCTTCCACTTGTTTGTATCTTCTTTGATTTCTTTTATCAATGTTTTATAATTTTCCAAGTACAAGTCTTTAGTCTCCTTGGTTAAATGTACTCCTAGGTACTTTATTTTTTTGGTTGTAATGGTGAAGGGGATTGCTTCCTTAATTTCTCTTTCTGACTGTTCATTGTTGGTGTATAAAAATGCCTCTGATTTCTGAGTATTAATTTTATATCCTGCCACTTTCCTGAATTCATTTATCAGGTCCAGTAGTTTTTTGACTGAGACTTTAGGGTTTTCTATATACAATATCATATCATCCACAAATAATGATAGTTTTACTTCTTCTTTTTCAATTTAAATGCCTTTTATTTTTCTTGTCTGATTGCTGTGGCTAGGACTTCCAGGACTATGTTGAATAAGAGTGATGAAAGGGGGCACCCCTGCCTTATTCCTGATCTTAAGGGTATTGCTTTTCATTTTTGCCCATTGAGTATGATGTTGGCTGTGGGTTTGTCATAGATGGCTTTTTATCATTTTGAGGTATTTTCCCTGTATTACCATTTTCCTGAGAGTTTTGATCATGAAAGGGTGCTGGTTTTTATCAAATGCTTTTTCTGCATCTATTGAAATTATCATGTGCTTTTTCTCCTTCCTTTTTGTTTATGTAATGAATCACATTGATTGATTTGCAAATATTGTACCAGCTTGCCTCCCAAGAATAAATCCCACTTGATCATGGTGTATGATTTTTTCCATATATTGTTGGATCCGTTTTGCTAATATTTTGTTGAAGATTTTTGCATCTATATTCATCAAGGATATTGGCCTATAGTTTTCTTTCTTTGTGTTGTCTTTGCCTGGTTTTGGAATCAGAATTATGCTCGCCTCATCAAAGGAGCTTGAAAGTCTTCCTTCCTCTTGAATTTTTTGAAATAGCTTGAGAAGAATAGGAGTTAGTTCTTCTTTGACTATTTGGTAGAATTCACTTGTGAAGCCATCTGGCCCAGGACTTTTCTTTGGTGGGAGTTTTTTGATAACTGTTTCGATCTCCTTTGTTGTAATCGGTCTGTTTAGGTTTTCTGATTCTTCCAGATTGATTTTTGGAAGATTGTATGTTTCAAGGAATTTGTCCATTTCATCTAGGTTGTCTAGTTTTTTGACATACAGTTCTTCATAGTATTTTCTTACAATATTTTGTATTTCTGTTTTGTCAGTTGTTATTTCTCCACTCTCATTTCTAATTTTATTTATTTGAGTCCTCTCTCTTTTTTTCTTGGTGAGTCTAGTTAAGGGTTTATCAATCTTGTTTACCTTATCAAAGAACTAGCTCCTAGTTTCATTGATCCTCTGTATTGTTTCTTTAGCCTCTATGTCATTTATTTCTGCTCTGATCTTTATGATTTCCTTCCTTCTACTACATTTGGGCTTTACTTGCTGTTTTTTTTCTACTTCTTTTAGATGCAGGGTTAAGTTGTTTATTTGAGCTTTTTCTAGTTTCTTAAAGTGTGCCTGTAGTGCTATGAAATTCCCTCTCAGTACTGCTTTCGCTGTGTCCCATAAATTTTGAGTTGTTGTATGCTTATTATCATTCGTTTCTAGAAAAATTTTTTTGTTCTTTGATCTCATTCTTAATCCATTTGTTATTTAACAACCTGCTATTTAGTTTCCATGTGTTTGAGTATTTTTGAGCTTTTCTGTTGTGGTTGATTTCTAGTTTCATGCCATTGTGATCAGAGAAAGTGCTTAATATGATTTCAATCTTCTTAAATTTCTTGAGACTGCTTTTGTGCCCTAACATGTGGTCTATCCTAGAGAATGTACCATGAGCACTTGAAAAGAACATATATTCTGCTGCTTTAGGGTGAAAGGTTCTGAAGATGTCTATTAAATCTAGTTGATCTAGTGTGTCCTTTAAGTCTACTGTTTCTTTGTTAATTTTCTTTCTTGAGGATCTATGTAGTGATGTTAGTGGGGTATTAAAATCCCCTACTATTATAGTATTGCTGTTAATCTCGCCCTTTATATCCATCAAAGTCTGCTTTATATATTTAGGTGCTCCTATATTAGGTGCGTAGATATTTATAATAGTTATATCTTCCTGTTTGATTGCTTTCTTTATCATTATGTAGTGGCCTTCTTTACCTCTTACTATATTCTTTGTTATAAAGTCCATTTTGTCTGATATAAGTATTGCTACCCCAGCTTTTTTTTCATTTCCGTTTGCATGAAATGTTTTTTCCATCCTTTTACCTTTAGTCTATGTGCATCTTTTGTTTTAAAGTGTGTCTCTTGTAGACAGCATATGTATCGGTCCTGTTTTCTTATCCATGCAGTTACCCTATGTCTTTTGATTGTATCATTTAACCATTTACATTTAAGGTTCTTATTGATATGTAGTTGTTATTGCCATTTTATTCTTTAAAGTTGTATTCCTCTTTTGCTATATTCTTTTCCCACTTTGATCTGTTTACACCATGCTCCTTAACATTTCTTGCAGCATTGGTTTGGTTGTAATGAATTCCTTGAGGTTTTTTTGTGTGTGTGTGGTTTTTTTTTTGGTCTGGAAAGCTTTTTATTTCTCCTTCAATTGTAAATGATAGCCTTGCTGGATAAAGTAGTTTGGTTGTAGGTTCTTGTTCTGCATTATTTTGAATATTTCTTGCCATTCCCTTCTGGCCTCAAGTGTTTCTATTGAGAAGTCTGATGTTATCCTTATGGGGTCTCCTTTGTAGGTGATAGCCTTTTTTTCTCTCACAAGTTTTAGTATTTTCTCTCTATCATTTAGCTTTGGTATTTTAGTTATGATGTGTCTTGGTGTAGGTTTCTTTGTGTTTCTCTTTAATGGAGTTCTCTGTGCTTCTTGAACTTGTCAGAGTTTCTCCTGCATTAATTTAGGGAAGTTTTCAGCTATGATATGATTGAGCAAAGTCTCTATCCCTTGTTCTTTCCCTTTTTCTTCAGGAACCTGTATAATGCGGGTGTTATTTCTCTTTATGTTGTCACAGAGCTCTCTAAAAGTTTCCTCAGACTTTTTGAGTCTCTTTTCTTTTTTCTTCTCTGCTTTTCTGCCTTCATTCCAGTTTTCTTCCAACTCGCTGATTCAATGCTCAGTTCTATCCATCCTGTTTTTAATTTCTTCCATTGTGGTCTTCATTTCTGATATTGTATTTGTCATCTCTGACTGATTCTTTTTTAATATTTCAATGTCCTTTTTTATACTTGCTATTTCTTTATTTAGGCATTTGTAATGACCAGCCGTTGTTGTTCTAAGATCCCTAAGCATCCTTACAATCTTTATTTTGCACTCCGCATCTGGAAGTTTAGTTATTTCCATATCACTCAGTTCATTTCCTGGATGTTTCTCTTGTGGTTTCATTTGAATTGCACTTCTCTGTCTTCTCATATCTATGTATTTGGTGTTTTATTTGTAGAGCTGCTTGAGTCTAGGCTTGGTGTTGTCTGCCTCCAGTTTTCAATTGTGTTATTTCTAGTTCTTCTTGGGTTGGCTTCAGCTATTATTTGTAATCCACTTTCTGATTTGGGCTGCTTTGAAGTCTTGATTTGTTTGTTTTCTTAACTGGTGATTGTCTTGTTTGCTGATCTCAGCAGGTGTCTCATTTGAAACTTTATCCAGGAATGTGGTTGGTGTAATGTGAGCTCTGCCAGTTTATCTCTCTGGGGGCAGGTTGCTTTCTCAGCTTCAGTAGGGAGAGGTGTATCTCAGATCTCCGTGGTGACCTGAGTTACTGCCCCTCCTCCTCACTTCTTGTTTTCAGCTGTGTCTTGTTGCGCTGATTAGAGCTGGAGAGGTGTCTGGAGATCTGTGACCTGGAAGCACTTTGTATTCTCTTTTGTGAAAAGTTCAGCCCCTTCCTTAGCTATGGCTGCCTCCAGCACTGAATCAATCAGCTTTTCAGATAGCCACCTGCATTCCTCTGCCCCTCACCATCTGTCTCTCACTCTTCCCTTTCTTTTTGGAAGACAAGCTGGCCCTTTCAACACCCCTCTCTCCCTGGTCGACAGGCAAGTGGCTGTGAGCAGTATTTACTGCTCTTTTCTTGGAGTGAGATTTCTTCTGGGCTCTCAGCCTCACCACCCCACCCCCCGTTCCTGTAAGCAGGGGAGATTTAGGCACTCCCTACCAGGTTTTTTGTGGCTTCTTCTTTGCTCCTTGGTTTTTGAGAGCTGTTCTTGTAGTCCAGATTTGGTTTTTCACACTGATTGTTCATAAATTAGTTTATAATCCAGTTCGGTGGTGTGAGCTGGCAATATGTGCATTTGCCTACTCCACTGCCATCTTCAGGTCTTAGGAATTCTTTTAATTTAGTGTTATAACTGCTAAAAATTCTTGCATTTTGTGGTATTTATTATGTAGATCATATGTATGCATATTTTATTTTATAGTCATGCATTTAAATAGTGTTAATGAAGCGCTATCTCTCAGACCTCTATGTATGTCCTAAAGGTATGTGTTACACTGCTGTTTTACTGATGAGAAAATTGGAGTCCAGAGTTCAAGGTTAGTCACAGAGATGAATCCAGGACTTGGACCAAGGACCTTTTTACTTGTTATTTTCCATCTTTATTCTCTACCCTAGCCTTTCACCTTAACAAATATAACTGGATCATATGCTCCCTTGACAGGGAAATAAAAAGCTTTGCATAAAAATAGAATGAAAGAAAATTAAAGTGGGGGCTCTTGGTGTAAAATTTTTTATTACTCAGACATCAAGGAAGAATGTCTAGTAAATGGTTTTTCTGGGAGTGATGTTTTAATCTTTTTGTTGTTTTTCTGGTTTATTCCAAATCATTCAACTAAAATGACTCAGATTAAAAAAATACCAAGAAACACATTCAGCAAGATTATGGCAGTGCAAATTATATATAAAATTGCACAAGTGGTACACAACATAATCCACCATTCAAATGCAATAGAAATGTTCACCTGAAACCTATGTACTCTTATTGATCAGTGGTTGTCTATGATGTACTTTTGGAATAAATGGCATACCATAGTAAGCTAGCTTCAGATTCTTGATGTGAAAAGTGTGAGGGTACCTAACATTGTGAGTATCACTCCATAAGTGTCTACCTTTAAATTAAATATTCTAAATAAAATTTAAAAAAATACATAAATGTTTGTTTGAACTCTGAGCCTTTAAAGCAAGAAGAAATAAAGGAACCTGTTTATATTAACAAGAAATATGCATATCTGCAATTTATAACTTAAATGTAATTCTGTATTTAATTAGGTTAATTGATGTCCAGTAAACACACTCAAATGTAACTGGTATTAAAGTATCTTCCCAGTTAATTTAATTTTTATTTTTATGCATAAGTCTGAGTGAAAGTATCCTAAGTCAGCCACAGTGCATATATTAAAGGGAATGATACGTGCCCTCTATGGAAGAGGTGCCCCTGAATCATCCAAGGAGTTTCACTTTAGATAAAAATCTTAATATTTGGTTTTAACAGTTCTTCACTTAAAAGAATTGATGGTGATAATAATGATGATAGATTGTCAAGAACTATAAGGTCTGAGATTGTACTCTACTTGCAAGTTAACAAGTTAACTTGCTGATGATTCATAGCTGCTGACTGATGATACTCCTGTATCAATGAATAAGAACTTTGATACTCATGGCACCAGTTGACACTAGTTCCTCATGGTCCCCAATCTCACAGGGGTGACATAAAAGTGTCCTGGTACATATTGAGTGGATCTGTGTCATAGGTGAGGTACCTTGAGTGTAGGAAACCCCAAACACCACTGCTAGCAAATCTGTACAATTTTTGTCCTGAAGGGAGACAGTATCTTTATTATCATCATTAGGAAACACATCCTTCCTCTGCCCTGCAGAATAACCCTATCTCCATCTTCCAAAACATAAACATTCTTAAAGGGAGAGTCAAGAACAAAATTTTTCTCAAGAATTGTAGAAACACCATGAGGAGTCACTTCCCAATGACAATGATGGTGGTGGTAGGGGGTAACATTTATTAAGCTCCTATTTTCCAGATATTGAATCCTTTATAGACATGGTCTTATTTGCCCCTTGTTACAACTCTAAAGGTAGATAGTATTTTCCACATTTATACATAAACATAGTGGAGACTCAGAGAGGTTTATCAACATTCCCACGGTCAAATATGCAGAAAGTGGCAGACTCAACCTTTGGAAGCAGGCTATTTGACTGTAGAATCTGCACCCTTATTCCTAACATTACCTTGTTGTTTTATAAAATATCCTTATGCCTCAATATTTGTCAGATGAAACAAGTTGCTATGTACAAATACAAAACTTCTAAATTAGAACTATAGTTATAATTTTTTTTCTTACCAAGACTCAAGAGAGAATGTTTCACAAGTGAGCTTAATTGGGAGAGAGGATGACAGAGCTCAGATCCAGAGATGGAGCACTGTACCAGCAGGCTGTTTAGCCAATACAGGACAGGTGAACCTGCAGTTACAAAAGAAGAGTCCTGAGTTAACTATTGGCAACTAACCCATTATTTGACGCTTTAGACATCCATTTAAGAAATGCACGGTATCTCAAACACTGAGGTAAGTGTTGTCAAGAAGGGTCTGCTATCTGTGAAGTGATGCTCTTCCTCTGGAGAATGTGTGCAATTTAGAAACACATGACACATGTGGACTGTGCAGAGAGGGATCATTGCAACAGGATGCTGGAATATGACAAGCAGCCCACACTTGAGTAAGCAGTTCTCTACAGTAACACCAGCAATATTAGTGAAGTTAATGCCAAAATATCTTCTTTCTTTTTCTTAAGACTATATTTATTGATTTTATAGAGAGAGAGGAGACGGGGGGGGGGTGGAGTGAGAAGCATCAACTTATAGTCGCTTCACTTTAGTTGTTCATTGATTACTTGTATTTGCCTTGACAGGGCAAGCCCAGGGTTTCAAACCAGTGACCTCAACACTTCAGCACTCCAAGATTGACACTCTATCCACTGTGCCATCACAGGTCAGGCCTAAAATATCTTCTGATATCTAGAGAGACTCATGGCAGTGGATTTTTCATCAGCACATATAGATTCTGATATTTTAGAGCAAGGTCAGGTCATTCCTTCATTCAACAGAGTCTTATAGACTGTCTACTACATGTGAGATCTCTGTTCTTGGTCTGATGTAAATACTGATAAACAAGACTGTAAGGTATTCATCCTATAAGGAATTTAAGTAGAAAGTTTAATGGGAGAAAGTACACATCCCAGGGACATTTGGGGGAGCTTCACATGGGTAATATTGGACTGGGTTTTAACAAATGAGTAGAAATTTGGTATCCTTGTTGATGTTCTTTATTTTATTTACATCAATCTAGAATGCTTAATTTATTTAAAACTTAGTTTTATACTATTTTTCACATGTCTTCCTTACCCACTTTTGTATCCATATCCCCAAGAATAGTGCCAGAAACACATTATTTGCTCAGTAATCATTGAATAAATAAATTAATGTTATACAATGTTTTCTTTGTATTTTTTTCTTTTTATTTTTCAAGTGAGAGGAGGGGAGATAGTGAGACAGATTCCCTCATGTGACCCAAACGGGATCCACTGAGCAACTCCTGTCTTGGGCTGATGCTTGAATCAACTGAGCTATTTTTAGCAACTGAGGCTTACATGCTTGGACCAACTGAGCTATCCTCAGCACCCGGTCCACACTCAAACCAATCAAGTCACTGGCTGTAGGTGGGGAAGAGGGAGAGAAGGGGGAAAGGGAAGGGAAAAGAAGCAGATGGTCACTTCTCTTGTGTGTCTTGTCCAGGAATCAAACCCAGGACATCCAGTCCAGGCTGATACTCGACCACTGAACCAACCAGCCAGGGTCTGCTTGTGTTCCACACACAGCCCTGGCTGGTTGGTTCAGTGGTAGAGCATTGGTCTGGTGTATGGATGTCCTGGGTTCAATTCCCAGTCAGGGCACACAGGATAAGCAACCATCTGCTTTCCACTTTACCCCTCCCCCTTCTCTCTTCCTCTCTTCCCTTCACGCTGCCATGGCTTGATTGGTTAAAGTGATCATCAGCCTCAGGCACTGAGGATGGCTCTGTGGAGCCTCCATTTCAGGTGCTAAAAATAGCTCGGTTGCAAGCATGACCCTAGATGGGCAGAGCATCAACCCCAGATGGGGGTGGCTGGGTGGATCCCAATTGGGGCACATGAGGGAATTTATTTTCTCTCTTCTCACTTGGAAAAGAAGAAGAAATATATGGTCATTTTTCAGTACCAAAGATTTTTTTTGTTATAAGTAACTTTCAGAAAGCCTTTTAAATTTTCCTTCCCAGTAACATCTTCTATATAAGACAGGAGGCAAAGTGGAATGAGAATTGATTGACTTATCCATTATTTATTACATGTTTTTTGAGAATCTACTACATGCAAAAGGCTGAATGTTAAACAGTCATGTAGAAGCTATGAACGTGACCCCTATTCATGAGGATATCAAACATAGCCTGGGACACAGTTTGTGAGCCTACTAGATAAGAAAGAACAAAACAAAGAAGTATACAAAAAATGTATAAAGTTAAAGGACATTTCCTGCAGAAAAATTTAGTACCTCAATTTTTTGTTTTCTAGGAGGAAAACTTTTTGATTACATAATATAGGTGAACTCTGTACATCAGTTTCTCCAGTGTTTCTCATGCCCATCTTACCACTGTTTTTCCCTTAGAATAAAGAAAGAACTATGTGATTGGTGTAACTGTAAAAATGCTTATTGTTTTTAGAAAAATAATGAGTTAAGCTTAGAAATATCCTAGGTTTATTTGATCAGTACGTCATACTAAAAATTAAATTTATGGAAACTAGTGTTTTCCCAGCAATGGTTTGTTTAGCTGAAAAATTTTTGTCAAACACCTTTTTGATTCTAATATTTCTTACATGTATTCAAATTTTAGTTTTTCTCTGCAGCACTAAAGCATATATTTTTTTGAGTAGCCTAGCTTATTCTCAAATATGCTGATTCTGAGTGGTTATAAAATATTTATGCAGGTCATTTAAGTTGAATCAGAAATGGCTTCCAATCAGAGTGAAATCATCTTTTAGTCTGAGCAAATGATGCTAGTATAAAAAATTAGAATTGCAATTAAACCTAAGCCTAGACTCTGCTATACGCTTCTGCAGAATAAACAATGTAATGTCTTTTTTAAATTAATTAATTAATTTTTATAAATAAATTTATATTTTAATGGGGTGACATCAATAAATCAGTGTACATATATTCAAAGAAAACATGTCCAGGTTATCTTGTCATTCAATTCTGTTGCATACCCATCACCCAAAGTCAGATTGTCCTCTATCATCTTCTATCTAGTTTTCTTTGTGCCCCTTCCACTCCCCCTCCCCCTCCCTCCTTCCCTTCCCTCGCCCCCCATAACCATGTCTCTTAGTCTCATTTTTATGTCCCACCAATGTATGGAATCCTGCAGTTCTTGTTTTTTTCTGATTTACTTATTTCACTTCGTATAATGTTATCAAGATCCCACCATTTTGTTGTAAGTGATCTGATGTCATCATTTCTTATGGTGTGTATGTGCCACTTGTTCTTTATCTAGTCTTCTATTTTTTTTTACACTGATTAAAGCCTTTAAGCAAACTCTTGGCCAATACAGCAAGAATCCATAAAAGAGTAGTGTCCTTAACATGCTCACCAAGTCCAAGTTGGCCCCAACACCATGCCAAATCCCTGAAAAATGCAACCCAACCACATTTCAGTCTGTTAGGAGCTGTCACAAGGAGCAGGAGTCCAGGAAAAGTCCACATCCAGAAAAAGTCCACATGGCACTGGAATTGTTGTCACAATTCTATACTTTGCAGCTCACATCCAAGTCCCAATGACCGCTGCTTCTATCTGGTAATGATTCAGGAAGACTGGAAAAGCCATCTGCAGCATGTGTGGATATGGAGCTTCTGTTTTTCTCTGCCTGGAGAGATGAGACCAGGTTCCTTTTCCCTGGAGCTCTGCAACTGTGACTTGGTAAAGAGAACCTTGGGATACACTAAACTGGATGGCAAAGGTAGATTCATAATAGAAGTTGGCAAAAGGGGGAAAGAGAGCTCTAAATTAGGAATAGATCCCAGCCTGAAAAATGAGTGGGGCATTGAGGTAGGAGGAATAAAGGAAACACTATATATTAATCAAAGCAGCAGAAAATAGGACTATCAACACCCACAACAGAGATCTTCGAGGGAAGAATAAAAAACCTGACTATTCAGGCAAAACATAGTTAAGTGGCCCTTGTGCAAATGAGATCAGTTTACCTGCTTCTTGGAAGAAATACTCTAGGCTCATCCACAGTGTCATAGATGGGGCCGACAGCCCTGGGCACCTTCAGCCTTCAGTGGCAAACCCCAGCTTTCTGGGCAAGGCTAGGTCATAGGTGGCTGGAGCAGGGCTGGGAGAGACTGCACCCTCCCTTACAGGAGCGAGGGGGAAGCCTACCTTCCAGTGTCCCTGTTTCCTCACAGCAGAGGCATGTAAGTCTGGCAGGCTTTAGCTCAATGACCTTCCTTTCCACTATTGAAGCAGGATCCAGATGGCATCCTATGAGACCCCTTTGGAGTATTGGAGCCTTTAAGGGCATATCCTAAAAGCTGGTAGTTCCCCTGATCTCTATTGGGCTTTTTCTGCCTCTTGGTATCTTAAAAGCCATGCTCAGAAGATCTCACTGGGGGATTTGAGGATCCTCATCCGCCTATATAAATCTTTTCCATATATCTAGAGCTATTTGGAAAAAGACAAACAGTGTTATTAGCTGGATCAAATAAAGAAGGTAGTAGTTTGCAGGAGAAAAAGATTTGGCGTCTCCTGTTCATCAGCATTCAAAAGAAATTTTTAAAAAAATTTTTAAGTAAAAAGAATGATATGATAGACCCATAGGAGTTCCAGGATATGACTACCCCCTTTTAATTTTTTTTAAATTGACCTTAAAATATTTGCTGGGTACACTTTAATAATTCCTTAATTTTAAGGATTGTAAGAATGACAAAATACAGTAAATGCTTTTGCTCCATATGTAGGAGCATTTTCAGTTTAACCAGTTTAGGAAATCCGATAATAGACCAATGCATACAATGAGCTATAACCTGCTTAGCTGCCTTTCCTGTTCTTAGAGAGGTTACTATAAATCCAGAATATGTATCCACTGTAACATGGACATAGGACTGTTTGCCAAATGAAGGTATATGAGTAACATCCATCTGCCAAAGTTTTCCTGGTAGGGGTCCTTGAGCGTTAACTCCAAATGAAGGGGCAGATTGTGGTATAGGATCCCTTGGACAGGATTTTCCAATCTGCTGTGCTGCTTCCCGAGAAAGTTGAAACTGTTTACACAGGGCTGCAGCATTCTGGTGATGAATAGTGTGAGACTGAATTGCTCAATCTGTCATGGTTGCTCCAAATAATTTTCTTTTGGGTAGCTTGATCAACAGGACATTCCTAGGCCCTGGCCAGTTGGCTCAGTGGTAGAGCATCAGCCTGGCATGCAGGATTTCCAGGTTCGATTCCCAGCCAGAGCACACAGGAGAAGTGCCCATCTGCCTCTCTACCCCTCCCCCTCCTCTTCCTCTCTGTCTCTCTCTTCCCCTCCCGCAGCCAAGGCTCCCCTTGAGCAAAGCCAGCCCCAGCACTAAGGATGGCCCTGTGGCCTCTGCCTCAGGCACTAGAATGGCTCTGGTTGCAATAGAGCAACACCCCGATGGGCAGAGCATGTAATATCTTTTAACACAGCAGTTGTCTTAGGTAATTCCCTTATGGACTATATCACTCCTTGTTCTAACTTGACCAAGTGCGAACTGCTGCTCTTTAGAAGTTCAAGGATAGAAGCTTTGAGTTTGCTTCTTAAAAGTCCAACGAATTTAATACCTTTGCTGGAGATTTCACTCTCCTGAATAAAACCTCCCCACTGCTTAATGAATCAAGTTCATGCTTTTTACCAGGTGATACATGACCATCTGTGATCTGGCCAATGCCACCTCTGTCTCACACTTAAACCTCTAGTATTTAACCACTTAGAGGTTGCCCCTCTACCATTGTGATTTCTGTACCCACGTTGATACTATTTCTGCTACCTCAATACCTGTTAGAACTTTCCTTTCTTAACTGTTTCCCACTTCTCTATCAAAAACCAGTTTCTTTTTGTGTCCTACAGGGAGTACCCCACCATGTAGGTTGATCTGAGAGCTCCTCTGCATTCCATGGTACCAGTGGTGGACAGAACCTGTTGAAACAATCTCCCCACATCTGCCTTGACCAGTAGACTAGACATTTCACAAGGGCCAGAATATGTTTTATTTATCTTTGTGCCCTGCTGTCTGGCAATTTGTGGGCCCTCAGTAAACATTTTTCAAATGAATAAACGAATATATGAGAACCTAAAATGAGGCAGGAAAGACCTTAGAACTACAATTCTGGGGAGGCAAGAAGACAACTCTGAGGTATACAGCTAATGCAAACAGGAGAAAAATTATGTATTTGTTGAGTCAGAATTTATGGAGCATCCATGCACTAACAGAGGAGGTTCAGCAATGAGCAAGATGAACAAAGACCCTGCATCCCAGAGCTTACCTCTAGGGCATATGTCCAGATGATTATCAAAAAAGCATATGCTAAGTGCTATGGAGAAACAAAGTGAATGCAATAAAGAGTGGTAGGGAGATTTTGATTGCTTCATCAGAGCCGACCTCTTTGAGAAGATTTTGGAGATGATACTGGAAGGGTGTGCTGGGGAGCTAGCCTTGCCAAGACCTGGCAGGAGAATATTCTAGTGTGTGCAAAGGTACTGCAGTGGGGCAGAGGTCACAATTTTGAGTAAGAGATGGTCTACCATTACACAGAAATCAGGTTGGGGTATTGAGAGGCCTGAGTTCAGAAGGAAGATGGTCAGTAGAAATGAGGGTGTCTGTGGGTAACTCTGAGGCCCCTGACCGAGATACCTGCAGAGAAGGAACCCTTTGAACCCATGAGGCTATGGCCGGGAGGAGAGGATCTGAAGGAGAGCCTCTCTCAGGCTGTTTACCAGCATCCACGTTCCATAAAATGCTGTACAAGAGAAGGGAGACAGTATTCTGGAAATTGCTTCACCTAAATGTCTAAGACTAGAACATTCATTGGGAAGGGCTCTTGCACTCATTACCATATTGCCATTGCCTTTCCCTAGTGAACACTAACCATAGATTTTCCAGCCCACAAAAATGTATTTGCAGGGCCCTAGGAAGGCACTGCTGACAGCATTAGGGACATTGGAAATGGGTCTGCTCTATTTTTCATTGTTGTTCAACATTAATGCAGGAACAATAAAAACTAATATCAAAGATCATTTATATCAGTGATTATGCCAAGTTAGAGCAGAATGGTTTAACAACATGGAGTCAAGTCAGATTCCCTGAGTTCAAACACTACCTCATGTACTTACCAGCTTTTGTCTTCTGGAAAGTTGCCAAGTCTGTGTGCCTTCATTTCTTCATCTGTTAAATGGGGGGAGAGGAGCTAATGGCACACATGCTGTGGGCCACTGTGAGGAGTGATTAGGGACTATATGGACAGCACTTAAAACTCACTTAACAGAGGTTACACCCACCACATTTCTGGATACAGTTCCAAATAAGCCCCCTGCTGAGATCAGTAAACAAGACTATCACCATGTTAAGAAAAATGAGAAAAAAACAAACAAATCAAGACTTCAAAGTGGCTCTACTAGAAAAGCCAAAACCGACAGTGAATTACAAATAACCACTGATGCCAAACCAAGAAGGCCTAGAAATAACACAACTGAAAATTGGAGGCAGACAACACCAAGCCTAGACTCAAGCAGCTCTACAACAACACACCCAAACACACACCATAAGAAGAAGACAGAGAAGTGCAATCCAAATAAAACCACAAGAGAAACCTCCAGGAAATAAACTGAGTGATATGGAAATAACCAAACTTCCAGAGTTTAAAGTAATGATTGTTGGAATGCTTAGGGATCTTAAAACAACAATGGATAGTCATTACAAACACCTAAATGAAGAAGTAGCAAGTACAAAGAAGGACATTGAAATATTAAAAAAGAATCAGTTGGAGATGACAAATAAAATATCAGAAATGAAGACCACAATGGAAGGAAATAATAGAATGGATAGAGCTGAGGGTCAAATCAGTGAGTTGGAGGACAAGTTGAAGGAAACTCTTAGAGAGTTCTGTGAAAACATGAAGAGAAATAGCATCCACATCATAGGAGTTCCTGAAGACAAAGAGAAAGAACAAGGGATTGAGACTTTGTTTAATCATATCATAGCTGAAAACTTCCCTAAATTAATGCAGGAAAAACTCTCACAAGTTCAAGAAGCACAGAAAACTCTGTTAAAGACAAACCCAAAAAAATCTACACCAAGACACATCATAACTAAAATACCAAAGCTAAGCAATAAAAAGAAAATACTAAAAGCTGCTAGAGAAAAAAAGGCTATCACCTACAAAGGAGCCCCCATAAGGATGACATCTGACTTCTCAACAGAAACACATGAGGCCAGAAGGGAATAGCAAGAAATATTCAAAGTAATGCAGAACAAGAACCTACACTCAAGACTACTTTATCCAGCAAGGCTATCATTTAAAATTGAAGGAGAAATAAAAAGCTCCCCAGACAAAAAAAACTCAAGGAACTCATTACAACAAAACCAATGCTGCAGGAAATGTTTAGGGGCCTGTTGTAAACAGATCAAAGTGGGAAAAGAATATAGCAAAAGAGGAATAGAGCTTTAAAGAATAAAATAGCAATAAACAACTACATATCAATAATAATGTTAATTGTAAATGGATTAAACAATCCAATCAAAATACATAGAGTAGCTGCATGGATAAGAAAACAACCCGTACATATGCTGTCTATAAGAGACACACCTTAAAACAAAAGATGCACATAGACTGAAGGTAAAAGGATGGAAAAAATATTTCACGCAAATGGAAATGAAAGAAAATCTGGGGTAGCAATACTTATATCAGACAAAATAAACTTTAAAACAAAGGTTATAGTAAGACAAAATGAAAATCACTACATAATGATAAAGGAAGCAATCCAACAGGAAGATATAACCATTATAAATATCTATGCACCTAATGTAGGAGCACCTAAATATATAAAGCAGACTTTGATGAATATAAAGGGTGAGATTGGCAGCAATACTATAATAGTAGGGGATTTCAATACCCCACTAACATAACTAGACAGATCCTCAAGAAAGAAAATTAACAAAGAAACAGCAGACTTAAAGGACACACTAGATCAATTGGATTTAATAGATATCTTCAGTATATTTCACCCTAAAGCGGTAGAATGTACATTCTTTTCAAGTGTGCATGGTACATTCCCTAGGATAGACCACCTGTTAGGGCACAAAAGCAGTCTCAAGAAATTTAAGAAGATTGAAATCATATCAAGCATTTTCTCTGATCAAAATGACATGAAACTAGAAATCACCCACAACAGAAAAATGCAAAAATTCTCAAACACATGGAAACTAAATAGCAGATTGTTAAATAACGAATAGATTAAGAATGAGATCACTATTTCAGCAGTTCCTCCTTCTTCAAAGACTTACATGTCAACATAGAGCTCCATGTTTCATAGGACATACTCAAGCTCACTTCATGCCCCCTGGAGCTTTAGCACAAGGGAATGACCTTTTTTTCTGGTTTTCTTTTCTTTATTTTTTTATTGTTGTATTTTTTCTTTTATTTATTTATTTTTTGTATTTTTCTGAAGATGGAAATGGGGAGGCAGTCAGACAGACTCCCGCATGCGCCTGACCGGGATCCACCTGGTATGCCTACCAGGGGGAAATGCTCTGCCCATCTGGGGTGTTACTCTGTTGCAACCAGAGCCATTCTAGCAACTGAGGCAGAGGCCATGGGGCCATCCTTAGTGCCTGGGGTGCTTTGCTCCAGTGGAGCATTGGCTGCGGGAGGGGAAGATAGAGACAGAGAGGAAGGAGAGGGGGAGGGGTGGAGAAATAGATGGGCGCTTCTTCTGTGTCTCAGACTGGGAATCAAACCCGGGAATCCTGCACACCAGGCCAAAGCTCTACAACTGAGCCAACCAGCTAGGTCCTAGGAATGCCCTTGTTGATCAAACTACCCAAAAGAAAATTATATAGAGCAACCATGACAGACCGAGCAATTCAGTCTCATACTATTCATCACCAGAACACTGCAGCCCTGTGTAAACAGTTTCAACTTTCTCGGGAAGCAGCACAGCAGATTGGGAAATCCTGTCCAAGGGGTCCTATACTGCCCCTTCATTTAGAGTTAACCCTCAAGGACCCCTACCAGGACAACTTTGGCAGATGGATGTTACTCATATACCTTCATTTGGCAAACAGTCCTATGTCCACATTACAGTGGATACATATTCCGAATCTATAGTAACCTCTGTCAGAACAAGAGAGGCTGCTAAGCATGTTATAGCTCATTGTCTGTATGCATTGTTCTATTATTGGATTTCCTAAACTGGCTAAACTGAAAATACTCCTGCATATGGAGCAAAAGCATTCACTGTATTTAGTCATGCTTACAATCTTTAAAGTTAAGGTATTATTAAAGTGTACTCAGCAAACATTTTAAGGTCAATTTAAAAAAAATTTTTTTAAGGGGGTAGTCATTTCCTGGAACTCCTACGGGTCTACCATATCATACTTTTTACTTAAAAAAAATTTTACATTTCTTTTGAATGCTGATGAACAGGAAACATCAAATCTTTTTTGCCTGCAAACTACTACCTTCTTTATTAGATCCAGCTAATAACACTGTTTTGTCTTTTTCCAAATAGCTCCAGATATATGGAAAAGATTTATATAGGCAGATGGGGATCCTCAAACCCCTCAGCAAGATCTTCTGAGCATGGCTTTTAAGATACCTAGAGGCAGAAAAAGCCCAATAGAGATCAGGGGAACTACCAGCTTTTAGGATACACACTTAAAGGTTCCAACACTCCAAAAGGATCTCATAGGATGCCATCTGGATCCTGCTTCAATAGTGGAAAGGAAGGTCATTGAGCTAAAGCCTGCCAGACTTACATGCCTCTGCTGTGAGGAAACAGGGACACTGAAATGTAGGCTTCCCCCTCACTCCTCTAAGGGAGGGTGCAGTCTCTTCCAGCCCTGCTCCAGCCACCTATGACCTAGCCTTGCCCAGAAAGCTGGGGTTTGCCACTGAAGGCTGAAGGTGCCCAGGGCCGTCAGCCCCATCTACGACACTGTGGATGAGACTAGGGTATTTCTTCCAAGAAGCAGGTAAACTGATCTCATTTGCACAAGGGCCACTTAACTATGTTTTGCCTGAATAGTCAGGTTTTTTATTCTTCCCTCGAAGATCTCTGTTGTGGGTGTTGATAGTCCTATTTTCTGCTGCTTTGCTTAATATATAGTGTTTCCTTTATCCCTCCTACCTCAATGTCCACCCATATTTCAGGCTGGGATCTATTCCTAATTTAGAGCTCTCTTTCCCCCTTTTGCCAACTTCTATTATGAATCTACCTTTGCCATCCAGCTTAGTGTATCCCAAGGTTCTCTTTACCAAGCCACAGTTGCAGAGCTCCAGGGAAAAGCAACCTGGTCTCATCTCTCCAGGCAGAGAAAAACAGAAGCTCCATATCCACACATGCTGCAGATGGCTTTTCCAGTCTTCCTGAATCATTACCAGCTAGAAGCAGCGGTCTTTGGGACTTGGACGTGAGCTGCAAAGTATAGAATGGTGACAACTCCAGTGCCATGTGGAATTTTCCTGGATGTGGAGTTTTCCTGGACTCCTGTTCCCTGTGACAGCTCCTAACAGACTGAACTGGGGTTGGGTTGCATTTTTCAGGGATTTGGCATGGTGATGGGGCCAACTTGGACTTGGTGAACATGTTAAGGACACTACTCTTTTATGGATTCTTGCTGTATTGGCCAAGAGTTTGCTTAAAGGATTTTAATCAGTGTAAAAAAAATAGAAGACTGGATAAAGAAGATGGTTCACATATACACCACGGTATACTATTCAGCTAGAAGAAATGATGACATCGGGTCACTTACAGCAGAATGGTGGAATCTTGATAATATGCGGAAAGAAATAAGTGAATCAGAAAAAAAACAAGAACTGCAGGATTCCATACATTAGTGAGACATAAAAACAAGACTAAGAGACATGGACAGGAGTGTGGTGGTTATGGGGGGTGGGGGGAGGGAAGGAGGGAGAGTGAGAGGGGAGGGGTACAAAAAAAACTGGATAGAGGGTGATGGAGGACGATCTCTCTTTGGGTGATGGGTACGCAACAGAACTAAATGACAAAATAACCTGGAAATGTTTTCTTTGAATATATGTACCCTGATTTATTGATGTCACCCCATTAAAATAAAATTTTATTTATAAAAAAAAAGAATGAGATCAAAGAAGAAATAAAAAAAATTCCTAGAAACGAATAATAATGAGCATACAACAACTCAAAATTATGGGACACAGCAAAAACCATATTGAGAGGAA
Source organism: Saccopteryx bilineata (assembly GCF_036850765.1). Taxonomy (NCBI): domain Eukaryota; kingdom Metazoa; phylum Chordata; class Mammalia; order Chiroptera; family Emballonuridae; genus Saccopteryx; species Saccopteryx bilineata. The sequence goes on from NC_089499.1 coordinate 76,495,083, forward strand.
AATTCATAGCACTACAGGCTTACCTTAAGAACCTATAAAAAGCTCAAATAAACAACTTAACCCTGCATCTAAAAGAAGTAGAAAAAGAACAGCAAGTAAAGCCCAAATGTAGTAGAAGGAAGGAAATCATAAAGATCAGAGCAGAAATAAATGACATAGAGGCTAAAGAAACAATACAGAGGATCAATGAAACCAGGAGCTGGTTCTTTGAAAATGTAAACATGATCAATGAACCTTTAACCAGACTCACCAAAAAAAAAGAGAGAGGACTCAAATAAAATTAGAAATGAGAATGGAGAAATAACAACTGACACAACAGAAATCAAAATATTGTAAAAAAAAATAGTATGAAGAACTGTATGACAAAAAACTAGACAACCTAGATGAAATGGACAAATTTCTTGAAACATACAATCTTCCAAATATCAATCTGGAAGAATCAAAAAACCTAAACAGACCAATTACAACAAATGAGATCAAAACAGTTATTAAAAAACTCCCAACAAACAAAAGTCCTGGGCCTGATGGCTTCACAAGTAATTCTGCCAAATATTCAAAGGAGAACTAACTCCTATCCTTCTCAAGCTATTTCAAAAAATTCAAGAGAAAAGAAGACTTGCAAGCTCCTTTTATGAGGCGAGCATAATTCTGATTCCAAAACCAGGCAAAGTCAGCACAAAGTAATTAAATTAATATACATGCTAAAATCCTCAACAAAATATTAGTCAACCAGATCCAGCAAGATATGAAAAAATTCATACACCATGATCAAGTGGGATTTATTCTGGGGATGCAAGGTTATTACAATATTCACAAATTAATCAATGTGATTCATCACATAAACAAAAGAAAGGAGAAAAACCACATGATAATTTCAATAGATGCAGAAAAAGCATTTGATAATATCCAGCACCCATTCATGACCAAAACTCTCAGCTAAGTGGAAATACATGGAACATAGCTAACCTGATAAAAGCCATCTATGACAAACCCACAGCCAACTTCATACTCTGGGAAAAAATTAAAAGTAATCCCCTTATATCAGGAACAAGGCAGGGGTGCCCCCTTTCACCACTCTTATTCAACACAGTTCTGGAAATCCTAGCCACAGCAATCAGACAAGAAGAAGAAATAAAATGCATCCAAATTGGAAAAGAAGAAGTAAAACTATCATTATTTGCATATGATATGATATTGTATATAGAAAACCCTAAAATCTCAATCTAAAAACTACTAGACCTGATAAATAAATTCAGAAAGGTGGCAGGATATAAAATTAATACTCAAAAATCAGAGTCATTTTTATACACCAATAATGAACTGTCAGAAACAGAAATTAAGGAAACAATCCCCTTCACTATTGCAACCAAAAAAGTAAAGTACCTAGGAGTAAATTTAATCAAGGAGATTAAAGACTTGTACTTGGAAAATTACAAAACATTGATAAAAGAAATCAAGGAAGATACAAACAAGTGAAAGCATATACCGTGCTCATGGTTAGGAAGAATAAACATCAGTAAAATCTTTATATTACCCAAAGCAATTCATAAATTCAATGCAATACCAATTAAAATACTAATGTCATACTTCAAAGATATAGAACACATATTCCAAAATTTTATATGGAGCCAAAAAAGAACACATATAGCCTCAGCAATCTTGAAAAGGAAGAATAAATCGGAGGGTATCACGTTTCTTGATATCAAGTTATTACAATACCATTGTACTCAAAACAGTCTAGTACTGGTATTAGGACAGACATATAGATCAATGGAACAGAACAGAGAACCCAGAAATAAACCCACAGCTTTATGGACAACTGATATTTGACAAAGGAGGTAAAAGCATACAATAGAGTAAAGACAGCCTCTTTAATAAATGGTATTGGGAAAATTGGACAGCTACCTGCAAAAAAATAAAACTAAACCAGCAACTTACACCATTCACAAAAATAAACTCAAAATGGCTAAAAGTCTTAAGTGTAAGCCATGAAACCATAAGCATCTTAGAAGAAAACATAGGCAGTAAGCTCTCCGATGTCTCTTGCAGCAATATTTGCTGATTTATCTTCACAGGCAAGTAAAATAAAAGACAGGATAAACAAATGGGACTATATCAAACTAAAAAGCTTTTGCACAGCTAAAGACAACAAGAACAGACTAAAAAGACAAACTACACAATGGGAGAACATAGTTGACAATATGTCTGATAAGGGGTTAATAACCAAAATTTATAAAGATTCAACACAGTTCTGGCAGTTCTAGCCACAGCAATTAGACAAGAAAAAGAAATAAAAGGCATTCAAATGAAAAAAGAACAAGTAAAACTAACATTATTTGCAGATAATATGATATTGTATATATATATAGAAAACCCTAAAAACTTGTAAAACTCAACACCAGGAAGCAAACAATCCAATAAAAAAATGGGCATATGAAATGAATAGACACTTCTCCAAAGAGGACATGCAGATGGCCAATAGGCATATGAAAAAATGCTCAACATCTCTAATCATTAGAGAAATATAAATTAAAAGCACAATGAGATATCACCTCACACCAGTCAGAATGGCGCTCATCAACAAAACAACACAGATTTAGTGTTGGCGAGGATGTGGAGAAAAGGGAACCCTCCTGCACTGCTGGTGGGAATGCAGAGTCGTGCAGCCACTGTGCAAAACAATATGAAGATTCCTCAAAAAATTAAATATTGAACCGCCTTTTGACCCAGCTATACCACTTTTAGGAATATACTCTAAGAATACCATAGCACTGTTCCAAAGGGAGAAATGCACCCCATGTTTGTGGCAGCATTGTTCTCAATAGCAAAGATCTGGAAACAGCCCAAGTGTCCATCAGTGGATGAGTGGATTAAAAAGCTTTGGTACATATATACTATGGAATACTACTGAGCCATAAGAAATGATGACATCGGATCATTTACAACAACATGGATGGACCTTGATAACATTATACTGAGTGAAATAAGTAAATCAGAAAATACTAAGAATTATATAATTTCATACACAGATGTGACATAAAAATGAGACCCAGAGACATGGACAAGAGTGTGGTGATTATGGGGTGGGGGGAGAGAGCGAAGGGTTGGGGTGAGGGGGGCACAACGAAAACCAGATAGAAAGTGATGGAAGACAATTTGACTTTGGGTGATGGGTATGCAACATAATCAAATGTCAAAATAACCTGGAGATGTTTTCTTTGAACATATATACTCTGATTTATCAATGTCACCCCATTAAAATTAATAAAAAAAAAGTCAACAGACTTAGGTAAATGCAAGCTTCTATCAATAAGTTATTTAATTATTATGAACACCTTATCAGGTGGGAAAGATTATTATCCCCATTTTATATATGAAAAATGTTAGAGGCTTTATGTAACTTGCCAACGTGTCATAGCTAGCCTGTAGCAGAGCTAGAATTAAAAGCAAGACTGATATCAGAGCTCGAGTTTTTAATCACCACTTTTCATACTTTTTATTTAAATAGGATTTATCATCCTGGTTGTAAACTAGCCTATTTATTCATTCATGCATTTATTTTGGCAGATGTTGATTGTAAGTTTTGTTTGTTTGTTTGATGCTTTAAGATAAAAGGGGTGTAAGTGTGCTAGAAATCTAAGGGTTTTGAGCTCTGCTCTGACTTCTGGTCTCTGGGATAGTCCAGAGAGCTCCACAGGTCCACACAAAAAATAAGAAGTTCATTGGAGCTCCTGCTTTTCAGGTGTTGTCTATATATTTTTTTTTCTTAAGTGAGAAGTGGGGAGGCAGAGAGACACACTCCTGCATGTGCCTGACCAGGATATACCCGACAAGGCCCCTATGGTACGATGCTCTGCCCATCTGGAGCCGTTGCTCTGTTGCTCAGCAACCGAACTATTTTGGCACCTGAGGCGAGACCATGGTGCCGCCTCAGCATCGGATCAGCTTGCTCCAGTGGAGCCATGGCTGTGGTATGGAAAGAGAGAGATAAAGAGAAGGAAGAGGAGAAGGGATGGAAAACCAGACACTTTTGTGATGCTCTACCACTGAGCCAACCAATCCAGGCCTACAATTTATAGTAATGATTTTGAGGAACAAATTCATCAAATAATACATACACATACATGTATGCTCAGGATAATTTATCTTTTCTTTAATTCTCTTTGAAAATTGAATATCCATAAACATATCTATTGAAATTCTCTGAAAACCAGATGAACTTCTCTAACTGTGAGATAAGCAAGTTTCTGTAGCAAGGATCAGGAGGAGTCAGGGAGAGCCTTCATGTTCTAGCCGTGGTTGATGTCGACAGGTCTATGTTCTAGGTGAGTCCTAATGCTGGCCAAAGAGAAAGGATGCTTAGTGGGATGGTGTACTGCATATTAGCTCAAATGCCAAATATGTTTCTCCAACCTCTTCCGTAATTTTTATTTAGTTCATCGATGACTTCAGTCGGCAGCACCACTGAGACTGGTCCTGTATAATTTAGGTCTGTATTGGACAGACACAGTTATGGAGAATACCAAAATAACCTTGCTTCATATAGATAACTCAGTTCCATCCCTAGCAGCTGCATTGACTCCCAAAGATACCATGAAGAAAAGCTACCAAGTAATATATTTGTTCTGAGAAATCAAATTAGTAGTGATGCCATAATCTACACATGTGGAATTCTGTGTGTTATATTCACAAGCATTGTAAAATGCCTGCTGTCATTTGGCATTCACAAGTTCTTGCAACATTTGGTTTGAAAGCCGAGTAAAGTAGGGGCAGAAGTAATTTGTAAGAAAAGGACTACTTTCAAACACTTTTTCTGCTGATAACCTTTAGGCAGTTTTTAAAAGAAACTCACTTGGCTGAGTAGGTTTTTAAAGTGCATGTTTTTATGCCCTGGCTGGTTGGCTCAGTGGTAGAGTGTCGGCCTGGTGTGCAGGAGTCCTGGGTTCAATTCATGGCCAGGGCACACAGGAGAAGTGCCATTTGCTTCTCCACCCCTCCCCCTCTCCTTCCTCTCTGTCTCTCTCTTCCCCTCCCGCAGTCAAGGCTCCATTGGAGCAAAGTTGGCCCTGGTGCTGAGGATGGCTCTGTGGCCTCTGCCTCAGGTGCTAGAATGGCTCTGGTTGCAACAAAGCGAGGCCCCAGATGGACAGAGCATCCCCCCCGGTGGGCGTGCCGGGTGGATCCTGGTCGGGCGCATGTGAGAGTCTGACTGACTGCCTCCCCATTTCCAACTTCAGAAAAATAAAAAAAACATTTTTAAAAAGTGCATGTTTTTATTTTATTCATCTCTGGTGTCTTTCTAGCTAAATACTGAGCTACTAAGTACCTAACACTCCACTGAGTACTTTAAACGTATCAACTCATTTAATCTTTACATACTCCTGTGAGGTTGGTGTTACTATTACTCCCATTTTATAGGTGAAGAGACTAAGACACAGGAAAATTTTACTAGCAGGTGGTAGAATGGGCTTCAAATCCAAGGAGCTGGGCTCCAGAATCCATATTCTAAACCTCTATGCTATCCTGCCTCCCCACATTAGATTATCAATAAATATTTGTTAAGTGAATGATCATGTGAGCTTTAATTGATCCCATGGCAGAGGATATGGCCTTTAAAAATTAAACAATATAGGCCCTGGCTGGTTGGCTCAGTGGTAGAGCATCAGCCCAGTATGTGAAACTCCTGGGTTTAATTTCCAGCCAGGGCACACAGGAGAAGCGCCCATCTGCTTCTCCACCTTTCCCCCTCTCCTTTCTCTCTATCTCTCTCTTCCCTTCCCACAGCCAAGGCTCCATTGGAGCAAAGCTGACCTGGGCACTGAGGATGCCTCCATGGCCTCTGCCTCAGATACTGTAATGGCTCTGGTTGCCGCAGAGCAACGCCCCAGAGTAGCCGAGCACCGCCCCCTGGTGGGCGTGCCGGGTGGATCCAGGTCGGTGCATGGGAGTCTGTCTGTCTGCCGCCCCCGCCCCCCACTTCTCACTTTGGAAAAATACACACAAAAAAATTAAACAATATACTATTATTCAAAAAGTGTATTACCTTATTTTATTTAAAGAAAAATGTATTTATGTACAGAGGATCGATCTCTCCCTATAGGCTGACTTTGGTAAGATGACATTCTTTGAGAATGGAGCCTCATGTGAGTTAGCATCTTTCAGCATGGCCTCTCGTCTGCTGCAAAAGTCCATGGTTTTAAGGGCTCCGGAAGGTGCATTGTATGAGCCTTGATAATTAGAACAGCAACTTGCTATGTGCCAGACATGTGTTAAACACTTAATGTGCATGACCTCATTTAATCTTTACAAACAGTTTCTGTTTAAAGGGTGGGGAAACAATCTCAGAGAAATAAAATAACTTGCTCAAAATACACATTTAGAAAAGGGTGATGCCAGAACAGTTTAGTCCCAAGCTCATGCCCTAACTACCACCCTTGCCTCCTGATGCCCATTCTGATCCCTTCTTTGCTTTCCCTGCTGCCTAATCCAATGCCTGGTGTCATGGCCAGATACGGGTAGCCTGTTAAGATACCAGTTTCAATTAGCTGACTGGTTGAAAGATCAGTTGGTTGCTTGATTGACTGTTGGGATGTAATGGAAAGTTGAATAGTGTGGTGCTTCTCATGTGTTAGTTTGCATATGAATCACCTGGGGATCTGGACAAAATTCAGATTTCGGTTCAGAAGATTCTGGGTAGGAAATGCGATTCTGCATTTTTAACAAGCTCCTGGGTAATGTTGCTGCTGATGCATGGACCACACACACTTTGCATTGCTAGGTTTTAACCTGAGCTGTCTAGTGAGGTTGCCACAAACCACATGTAGCTATTTTTCTCACTTTTAATTTTTTTAAAAAAATTACAGTTGAAATTCAAAATTATATTAGTTTCAGGTATACAGCATAGCATTTAAACATTTATGTAACTTACAAAGTGATCCCCCCAAAAAAGTTTAGTACTCACCTGGCCTCATACATATAGTAGTTATTATAATATTATTGACTATATTCCCTTTGGTGTACTTTATATCCCCAAAGCTAAAAGAGTTAAGAAGTACAATTTGGCAATTATAAAGTAGCCACATGTAGCTATTTAGATTTAAAACAGTTAAAATTAAATTTAGTTTCTCATTCATACTAGTCACATTTCAAGTGCTAAAATAACCACCTGTGATAATTGTCCTCATAGTAAACAGGCTAATATACAGCATTTCCACCATATCTCTCTCTCTCTCTCTCTCTCTCTATATATATATATATATATATATATACTGCCTCCCCATTTCCAACTTCAGAAAAATAAAGAAAACATTTTTAAAAAGTGCATGTTTTTATTTTATTCATCTCTGGTGTCTTTCTAGCTAAATACTGAGCTACTAAGTACCTAACACTCCACTGAGTACTTTAAACGTATCAACTCATTTAATCTTTACATACTCCTGTGAGGTTGGTGTTACTATTACTCCCATTTTATAGGTAAAGAGAATAAGACACAGGAAAATTTATGGGGGGAGAGAGCGAAGGGTTGGGGTGAGGGGGGCACAACGAAAACCATATAGAAAGTGATGGAAGACAATTTGACTTTGGGTGATGATAATATATATATATTTAGTTAAGACCCAACATAAGTGCTTGAGTAAAAAAGGGCACTGTTTTTTTTTTATTTATTCATTTTAGAGAGGAGAGAGAGAGAGAGAGAGAGAGAGAGACAGGGGAGGAGCTGGAAGCATCAACTCCCATATGTGCCTTGACCAGGCAAGCCCAGGGTTTCGAACCGGCGACCTCAGCATTTCCAGATCAACACTCTATCCACTGCACTACCACAGGTCAGGCGGGCACTGTTCTTTTTAAATAACAAACAGAGGATTGTTGTTATTCCAAAAGCACCAGCACTGTATTGAAAGTTCCCTAATTAGATTCTGGAAACCATGTCAGTTGCATCTGCAAACCCAGCACACTTTCTAGTCGCAACTATGACGTTTTTCCACACATAGCTTTGTCAAAGACTAAACATCCATGAATGCCAAGGAGTCTAAAGGCCATGGTCATTGTCAACAGAGTAAAGAAATCATTTGATTATTAACAGTACCCTTAAAAAGTCATTTTCTTTATTCTGTCATTGTGCAGGTGAGTAAACAAAGGCTCAAATAGGTGATGTAATTTGCGCTTAGGGCTAGTTAGAGCCTCTGTTAGCTGCACGGTGATATTTGCTGAACTGATGTGAATCAGGTCCCCTTCCCCACTGGATCACCTGGGCCACCCAGTGGGCACTGAAAATCACACTTGTTACTTCTCTTTCTTTGCATTCTCTCAAAGATACACATGGAGACATTAGAACCAGAAACAAACTGTCTGGAATGGAAATGAATAGGGCTATAGCATTTATAAAGTAATGTATTTTTTTTAATCAGTGGTACTTTCATTATAGAAATTTAGAAAGTTGAGTAAAAATTTTTTTAAATCACCTATAGCACAATTATTCAGATACTACAATAAATTGGATGGTTATGTAACCTTCTTGTTTTTTGTGTGTGATTTATAAAAATAGGTTATATACTCTTTTTTAAATATCAACATTTTCTCCAAATAATTTTATAAGTTTCTAAATCATTTGCAGTAGCTGAAGTAATATTCCATTGTATGGTAATATCAAAATGTATCATTTGAATCACAGTTATTCAACATTTATATTGCTATTTTATTTATCATAAACAACTTCCTGATGAGCATCATTGTAGGAAAAAAACTACCATAACTTTCTGTAGGATAAATCTATAAAATGAGAACTGTTCAGTCAAAAATTTTAAAATATTTTAAGTTTCAGCTGCAAGTTTTCAAATTTCCCTTCAAAAAGCTTAAACTCAAGTATCCAAAATAAAAGTAAATTCTGTGAGCATACAAACTATGGCTATTTCTTTCTCTGAGACTGTCTACAGAGCTCAGAACAGCATCTCAAATGTACGTAGTATAGACCTCAATAAGTAGTTATTAGCCCAGAGGCTGGCACATGATGATGCTTCATAAATGTTAATAACAATTATTACTTTCCTTAAAGTTGTTATATTTCTTCTCATTGCACACACATTCTCACTGTGCAGCAACATTTTTATATGTTTATTTGGGGTTATGTCTAAGAATAAACATAAAACTTCTGAAAACCCCAACCTAATCTCTTTTATGTTCTCATGTGGATTGCTTCCTTTGTTAATATCTCTGATACACATTCTGTGTGAAACTGGTTTCTGCCCCTCCCTAGGCCAATGTAAGTTCTGTGCAGCCACTTGGTGTCTGCTCGGGCCCAAAGAGTACAAGACCTTGGGACAAAATGAGCCTGAGCAAAGTGCTATTGAATTTTTTGTTTTGTTTTTTTTCCATATTTTTCCAAAGCTGGAAACGGGGAGAGACAGTCAGACATACTCCTGCATGCGCCCGACCAGGATCCACCCAGCACGCCCACCAGGGGTGACGCTCTGCCCACCAGGAGGCGATGCTCTGCCCCTCCGGGGCCTTGCTCTGCTGCGACCAGAGCCACTCTAGCGCCTGGGGCAGAGGCCAAGGAGCCATCCCCAGCACCCGGGCCATCTCTGCTCCAATGGAGCCCTGGCTGCAGGAGGGGAAGAGAGAGACAGAGAGGAAGGAGGGGGGGGGGTGGAGAAGCAAATGGGCGCCTCTCCTATGTGCCCTGGCTGGGAATCGAACCCAGGTCCCCCGCACACCAGGCCGACACTCTACCGCTGAGCCAACCGGCCAGGGCCGAGTGCTATTGAATTTATGAAAAACAAAGAAAATAATAATCAGCCATCTCCAATTTAAGTGCTGTTTATAGTGTCTGCTGGCTGACTCACACAGTCCTCCCTCTTTGAGGATGGGCATAGTGGGGTTATTGACCACACTGTCTTTAGTCTGGAACGTGGAGTCTGCTATCCTAGTTCTGTGTCTCTCTGTCATGGTTTCCTCAACTGTAATAACAATGTCTACTTCACCATGGTCAAGAACAGCCCTGAGACAGTGCACATAAACCTCTTCGCACCAAATGTAGCTTGGAATGCACACCTAGTACACAGTGGCCACTGATCCCAGAACTTCACTCCTGGCAGTGCTGGAGAAATGGCTACATGTACTGTTTTATGTTCCCCTAGTTCTCTTTTATGGACTTGACATTTGCTTTCAAATTCTATGAGATTAATGCATTAGATTTTGCTGAGCCTACCAGTTGGGGGGAATCTTGACAAATTTTATTGAGCCCATTTTCCACTTGGAGAAAATAGAACCCAAAGCTATGTAACAATTGCTTCTGGTGTGCCAGAGAACCAGAAAATGTTGGAACTGGAACTTGAACCAAAGTGTCTCTATTCACAGTGCAGAGTGCCAGGCTACTTCATGATAATCTTACCAAATCTTACCAATGTGCTGGTGGTGGCAGTGATGATCAGGATGTTGATGAAAGTTTGCACACATTGGGTGCTTATTTTTGGCCAGGTAGTGTGCATTTATATAGTATCTCATTTAATCTTCACACTAACTGCAATATAGGTGCTATTATTCCCAGAAACTGAGAAAATGTACTAATTTGCTCAAGATCACACAGCTGGGAACTGTGGTGTTCTATCAGTCCTTTGGGAGCCAAACCCTGTACTTCTGACTAGCACAATCAGCCCCATAAAACCAACCATTCAGAAGCTAGTCCCTGCTCTCAGCAGAAATCAGTGAGAACATTTTTTCCTGATCGTTGAAAAGACTTCCAAAGCCCCAGGATTGATTATGTAGCCAAATCTGATCAATATTAGAACTTCAACTCTGTTTCCTATCTGCAGTCTTATTTAAAATCAGTAAAAAATATTCTAAACCACTAGCCTTTCAAACTTGAAGTTCAGTAGAATTTATCTTTAAAGTCTTCTTTGAAAAATATGAGTGAAATCCCACTTTTCTTTGTAAGGAGAGATTTGTTTTGCCTGCATTCATTGGCTTTCTGGTTGAGCAGGCAGAGAGGAGCAAGACAGCAGATTATTCAAACAAACAAGTCATCTGATTGAAAGCACACTAATAATAACCTCTTTATTTAGGAGAGGCCCTGGCTGCAGGAAAGTCTCTTTAGCAACAAGTCATGCCATTGAGTCAGGCGCTAGAGCATGGACCACAGTGCACATGCAGTAGCTCTGCAGAATGATAAAATGCAGCTTGTGGGTCACCCAGACCATTCTGATAGTTCTTTAAAGCACGTGGGTGAAAGACATGAATCTTATATAAGTGGACTTTGAGAAATGAGTAACTTTCCATGAATCACCACATTCCTGGGTATCCCCACAAGAAGGTGGATGCTGATCTCAACTTCCTTTTAACGGTTTGTTCTCATCTAAGGAAAACTAGGGATACAGAAACCATATGATGCAGCCACACAAGCAGAACCTGAGATGAAGCTGGAAAAAGAAACGTAGGGTGACAAGTGCTGGCAATGTGCCTGTCTGATTTCTTCCAAGAGCCTCTTATTTTTCATTCATGTATTGTATTTTGTAAACAAATTAAGGGAGGTAACTCATAAGGAAAGATATTGCATGCTCTGCCCTTCGGTTATTTCAGAGTTGACTGTGTGTGGTACAAACCTTGTCACTGAAACAGGCCTTTAGGCAACTGTGGCCTACGTGATCAGCTATGCTTTTAATAGAACTGCAAAAGTAAGTAATAGAATTTCTTATACAACTGTGAGCTTCCCACAAAAACACTGGAGGTTACTTGACTTTTATTATCTGGGGCATAACAGAGACAGTAGTGACTAGACAGCTGGGTTGTATCACAATGATCACGATGATGATGATAGCACCTAACATTTGGGTATGCTTACCATGTCACAAGGACAGAGCTGCCACTTCACACATTGTCTCAGTTAGCCTTTACAACAATTATAATAAAGATACTATTCATATACCTATTTTACAAACCAGCAAACTGAGGTTTAGAGAAGTCAAGCTCTTATCCCAACCACTTATAGCTAGTGAGCACTAAATCTAGAATTCAAACTTGAACAATCTGATTCCAAAATGAAAACCCTTTAATCGCTATGTACATGGTCTTCAAAAAGTTTTTAGCACGCACCCAATCAGTAAAACATTTTGAGGACACCCACTCTTTATATTTATTTATTAAAAACTAATACTATAATGTAAAGTATAAATTTAAAGGAACAAACCAAAGATGAAATATTGTTTGGGTTCACTATATTTATTAATGGAAGAAAAGTATTTTTGATCTTATAAAAAGATAATTATAATTAATGTTTTGATATAAGTAGTATGCATAAATATGCTTCCATATTTTTGAAATTTTTTGTTTAATGCTTTTGGATTAGTAACTCAAAGACCCAGTTTTAAGTCTTTTACTAGTTGATCACAACTGAAAAAGATGCTTTAGAAGATTCTTAGATCCAGATGTTTGGAAGGTGTCATTGGCTGCACTTTTTAAATCAAGATCTCTGTGTGTCAGTTCTACCTGTCGATTATGCAGAGATTCTTGTTGAAATCCAGGTCATAAGTTGCTGTCTTTTCCAATGTCCACCTATTGTTATTCAACAAATATTGGGTCTTTATAGCTTTTAAACATTTGTGTAAAACTTATAAATTCTCTTTGTTCAGAACTTCTGAAAGCTGATGAAACAGTTTTATATAATTGTTTCCAACAATTTAAAGTGATTTTTATAGGTACATCAAGTATGTGGACATATCCTGACATTAAACAATAAAAGAATGATTTCCATAAACAGTCCTGCTTTCAAACCGCTCCCTCCATAACTGCAGTTTAAAAAAAAAAAGTTTGTCTTTATGTCCTTGCAGGGTGGCATTTATGTGTCCTGCTAAGGGGATCGCTTTAGACCATCATTAGCATATGTCTCGAGATAGTGTACAAGGAAGGACATGATTCAGTGTTGATGATGATTATCCATATTTCAAATCTTTTTCTCATAAGTTTACACTGAGGAGAAGCTTATCTTTGCTTTTACCTTGTAATATGGCTGGTGAGGAGTCAGAGTTGAAGTGTTCATTCTGCCATTTTCCTGCTCAGCTGTGCTAATCTCATTGTCACCCACTTTATCATAGGCAGGATGGGCAGTGGAGAGCAGAGGAGCCTTTAAGCATCACATCACATTCTTTTTGTAGGTTCTTTTAGTTTGGGGAAATAGCCAGAGATATCACCATTATGAACTGGGCGTGAATACTGCAGTTCTATAAAAAAGGCTACTTTGGTATCAAAGTTTGCTTTTGCTGGATGGCAAAAGCAAACCTCAAGGTGTGTGACATTCAAAATCCAGTTTTTAAGACATTCAAAGAACAATACAAGCAAATTTCACCCATGGTGTTAGAACCCTGAGACTCAGCCATGTCATAATAATGATGTTAAATTGAACTAACCCTGGTCACTTACATTCTCCACCCCTGCCCCAACCACCAGCATTAGATCTCTCATTAACTTAGAAACCTGTTTCTAAATTATGAAAATATCAAATATGCATAGAAAAGTAGAGAGGTTAGTGAAATAAACCCTCATGTACCCATCACCCAGCTTATTAATTATCACTTCATGGTCAGGCTGTTTCACCTATATTCCCCATGCTTCCCTACTGAATTATATAAAAGGAAATCTCATACATAATATTAATGCATCCATACACATTTTAGGGGCCTGTTCTATTTTCTTTCTTTCTTCCTTTTTTTTCTTTAGTGAGAGAGAGAAGGGCTCAGGCAGACAGAAAGGGAGAGAGATAGAAGCATCAACTTGTAATTGTAGCCCCTTAGTTGTTCATTGATTGCTTTCTCAGATGTGCCTTGACCAAAGTGCTCCAGCCATGCCAGTGACCCCTTGTTCAAGCCAGTGACCTTGGGCTCAACCTTGGACTTCAAGGTCAAATATCTATGATCCCATGCTTAAGCCTGTGCTCAAGCTGGCAACCGCAGGGTTTCAAATCTGGGTCGTCAGCATCCCAGGCTGACTATCTACTGCACCACTGCCTGGTCAGGCTATGGGTCTGTTTTTTAAATATAAGCTATGTTACTATTACTATACCTGATAAGTTATCACTATCTCCTATTATCAACTATCGAGTCAATTTTCAACTTCCCTTAAAGTCTCACACATATTTTGTAGTTTGTTCACTAAAATCAGATTTCAAATAAGGGCATACATTAGAATTGATTGATCTATTACTTATGTGTCTTTCATATATATGTGTATATGTGTGTGTGTGGGTGTATATATATATTGTTGAAGATACAAGGTCATTTGTCTTAGAGCATTTCCACAGTCTGTGTTTTGCTGTTTGTACCCTATTTGGTATTATTTCACTTGATCTTTTGCATTCCCCATAAAAGGCTAACATGATCCAGTAATTTATCACATTAAGGTTTAATAATTTTACCAGAATACTTCAGAGGTAGTATTTGTACTTTTATCAGTAGTCACATAATGACTATTCTCTTCTTTTTGGCAATGTTAATAGCCTTCAATGGCAATTGTTTAAGCCCATGATTATTTTATTGGGGGTTACTACAGGGTGACAGTTTATCATTCTTTTTTTTATGTATTAGCTAGAACAAGTCTTTAAAGAGGAACTTTCATTCATCTTTTGTTTACTCTGAGGTACAGATCATATAGAAAAGGCAAAAAAAAAGTAGTTGATACTTACTCTTTATTTATATGATCAAAACAATGGATTAGTTTCTTAGCATCTTTGGAAAGTGACCAGTTACATTCTTTCTGTTGTATTATTCTGTTTTGTTTGTTTTAGTACTGGTATGATTTAAATATATTTGACAGCGCATCTGTGTAGTCATTACTTGTATTGATTCTCGGGTCACCTGTGGCCAGTGTGTGCCTCCTCTAGTTGGCTTCTGAGTCCTTTTGACAAGATCCCATAAGTCTTTGATAGCTTCCTTCCTCTCTGGAAAGACAAGAGTCATGTTGTACATTGCATGCCTCAGACATGGCATGGCTGAGGAACCCTCTTCAGTCTTCATGGGAAATGGTATTTATAGATCACAGGTAGAAATCATTTTCACTTTAAGTTCTGGCTTATTTCCCATTTTTTAAATACTACAGTTTACCCTGAATAATGCAGGGGTTAGGGGCTCGAATCCCCTGTGCAATTCAAAATGCACATATAACTTTTGACCCCCCCAAAACTTAACCACTAGTAGCCTACTGGTGAATGAAAGCCTTACTGAAAACTGACCAGTCGAGTAACATAGTTTGTGTGTTCTGTGTATAATATACGGTATTCTTACAATAAGATAGGCTAGAAAAAAGAAAATGCTATTAAGAAAATCATAATGAAGAGAAATATATTTATAGGATTTATATATATAAGTAGACCCATGCAGTTCAAATCTGTGTTGTTTAAAGGTCAACTGTATAAGTGTGTGTGTGCATGTGTGTATATTTCCCTTTCTTTTAGGTGAATAGAACCATATTTTACACACATTTCTCTGACTCATTTTTTCAATTAATAATATACACTGGGACATCAGCGTAATGGCGCGGTAGGAAGCGATACCGATAAATCTCCCTGAAAACTCAACAAGATCTTCAACCAAAAACAGAAAAAACTATCCTTGGAGCCTCCAGATGTTTTGCAATACACCTGAAGGTATGGTCGATCAAAAAATTGGCTAAATATATAATCAAACCCCAAAGGAAATAGGGAGTAAAAAATGCTCCGCTTTCCTCACTAACCTTAACAGGGTGGCTTTCACTGGGAACTGAGAATATAGAAACTGAGGTGGGTAAAGGGGTGAATAGATTCAGGCTGCGGCACAAACAGCCAAACCAGGCTGTGGCACAGAGATCCAAGCCGAGGAAAAACTGTGCCTGTGGCAACCCAGTCAATACAAGCTAGGACTCGTGCCAAACCCAGAAAAAGAAAGACAAGTGGGGCAGCCATTTTCCCCAATCTCCTGGTCGGCACACGCAGATAGTGGGTTAGAGATTCCTCTGAGTGCCTCAGCAGTGGGCGCTCCTGTTACCCCACAGAGGGGCAGAGTCAGGGGCCTTTGTGTGGGCCAAAAGCAGAATCTCGAGCTGCCCCAGTGCCCTGAGGGAGCCACGCACGGGGAGGGAGCAAGAGCCAATTCCAAAGCTGCAACTTTTCCATGCAGGAGGGGGTTTCACTCAGAGGGTGAGACTTTTGGCCTGATATCCTGGTCTGCGCGTGCAGATAGTGAGCGAGAGTTTCCTTCAAGCACCCCAAGAGTGGGTGCCCACCCGTGTTACCAGACAGAGTGGCAGAGCCAGAGGTCTTTGAGTGGGTGGAAGCCCCACCTGATTATGCTAGCAGCTCTGACTGACTGACCCTTACCCAGAGCCCTGTGCTGAGTGGGAATAGAGTGGGGAGTGGTCAGCTCTTTGAGCCTCTAACTATCCAGGCAGAGGCAGCAGCAACCCCATAACTAGATTATCAGGCTACTAATTGAGGATGGAAAGACTAGGAGAGAGGCTCCAGGAACACGGACTCTCTCACTGTCAGAGCCTATAAATGCTAATGAGCCTCGACTGCCAACAAGACTGAAACACAATACATGACATTGCCATAGAGACTTATCAACTGCAAACCTCTACCTGAGCATGCCAAAGGGGCAGAACCCGGGGTACAGAGTCACCGACCAGGAAGAGGGAGAGAAAAGAAAAAGCAAGAAGATAACCTCTCAAAATCAAGAATAATCCGCAGACTTTATAACCTATCCCATTTTATTATATTTCTTCATTTCTTTTTCTTATCTTCATTCTTGATTTTTTTTTCTTTTTTTTCCTCCTCCAATTTGGTCATTTAACTCTCTGCTGGTCTTACTCTTTCCTCTCCTTGAACTACACTACCCATAAGTGTTATATCTCCCATTATCTTTTCTTTCCTCTTCCTTTCTCTCTATGAGGGTTGCACTCCAAAACCCTTAACTCTCTTTCTCTCTCTCTCTCTCTCTCCTCTTTTTTCTTTTTTCTTCTTTCTTCTTTTAGTGGTATCCTCTTTTTTTTTTCTCTCTCTCTCTCTCTTTCTTTTCTCCTTCTATATTAGTTTCTTCCTTTCTCCTTTACGTCTCCTTTCATTCAAACCTCAATAATGAACAAATTATCTTATTTGGGACTCAAACTTATGTTTGTGGATTTTGGAGTTTTTTTACTTCACCTTTTTAACTAACTAGCAGTGCTCCCATCCCTGGCTCTCCATTTTATCTAGTTCTTGTTCCACTAAATACAATAGTAATGTTTTAATTTGTCCCCCCATTTTCCTGTATCCCTCTTATTCCTCTCATCATAACTCTTAGTCAACCAACATTTAAAAGCAAATCAGATACAAAAGATGGCAGCAGAGTAGGCGGACGCACAGACACCCAGCTCTTAACACCAAACTGGAATACAATCAATTTAGGAAAAATCAGCATGAAAAACCAACACTGAACTGCAAGAACAGCTCTCAAAAACCAAGGAGCAAAGAGGAAGACATAATAACCCTGGTAAGGAGTGCCTGAATCTCCTCTGCTTACAGGAACGGAAGGGGGGGGGTGAGGCTGAGAGCCCAGAGAGGATTTCACAGAGGAAAAAGAGCAGAAACTACTGCCCACAGCCACTTACCTGGCGACCAGGGAGCAAGGTGGGTTGAAAAGACCAGCTTATCCCCCAAGTGGAAAGGACAGGGAGAGGGACAGACTGTGAGGGGCTAAGGTATGCAAGAAACAAAATAAAAAAGCTGACTCATTCATGCCGAAGGTGGCCATAGCTGGGGGAGGGACTGAACCTTTCACAAAACACAGCTGAAGTGCTTCCGGATCAGAGATCTCCGGACATCTATCCAGCTCCAATCAGCGCAACAAGACACAGCTGAAAACAAGAAGTGGGGAGGAGGGGCAGTAACTCAGGTCTCCATGGAGATCTGAGATACACCTCCCCCTACTGAAGCTGAGAAAAAACCCTGCCCTCAGTGAGATTAGTTGGTGGAAGAGACCTTCAGCATCTCAGGTTACACCCACAGCATTCCTGGTTACAGTTTCAAGGAAGCCCCCTGCTGAGATCAGTTAACAAGACTATCACCTGTTAAGAAAACAAACAAATCAAGACTTCAAAGCTGCCCAAATCCGAAAGTGGATTACAAATAATACGTGATACCAACCCAAGAAGACCTAGAAATAACACAACTGAAAACTGGAGGCAGACTAAAACACCATGATGAGAAGACAAAGGAGTGCAACCCAAATGAAACCACAAGAGACACCTTTGAGAGATGAGCTGAGTGATATGGAAATAAACTTCCAGATGCGGAGTTCAAAATAATTATTGTAAGGATGCTTAGGGATCTTAGAACAACAATTAAGGGGCAGTTTGAAAACCTAAATAAAGAAATAGCAAGTATAAAAAAGAACCAGTCAGAGATGACAAATACAATATCAGAAATAAAGACCACAATGGAAGGAATTAAAAACAGGATAGATAGAGCAGAGGATCGAATCAGCAAGTTAGAGGACAACTGGAATGAAGGCATGAAAGCAGAGAAGAAAAGAGAAAAGAGACTCAAAAAGTCAGAGGAAAATCTTAGAGAGCTCTGTGACAACATGAAGAGAAATAACATCCACACCATAGGGGTTCCTGAAGAAGAAGAAGAAAAGGAACAAGGAATAGAGATGTTGTTCAATCATATCATAGCTGAAAATTTCCCTAAATTAATGCAAGAGAAACTCTCACAAGTCCAAGAAGCACAGAGGACTCCATTAAAGAGAAACCCAAAGAAACCTACACCAAGACACATCATAATTAAAATACCAAAGCTAAGTGATAAAGAGAACATATTAAAAGCTGCAAGAGAAAAAAAGTTATCACCTACAAAGGAGCCCCTATAAGGATGACATCTGACTTCTCAACAGAAACACTTGAGGCCAGAAGGGAATGGCAAGAAATATTCAAAGTAATGCAGAACAAGAACCTACAACCAAGACTACTTTATCCAGCAAGGCTATCGTTTAAAATCGAAGGAGAAATAAAAAGCTTCCCAGACAAAAAACAACTCAAGGAATTCATTGCAACCAAACCAATGCTGCAGGAAATGTTAAGGGGCCTGTTGTAAACAGATCAAAGTGAGAAAAGAATATAGCAAAAAAAGGAATACACCTTTAAAGAAGAAAATGGCAATAAACTATTACATATCAATAATAACCTTAAATATAAATGGATTAAATGATCCAATCAAAAGAAATAGGGTAGCTGCATGGATAAGAAAACAGGACCCATACATATGTTGTCTACAAGAGACACACCTTAGAACAAAAGACACACATAGATCGAAGGTAAAAGGATGGAAAAAAACATTTCATGCAAATGGAAATGAAAAAAAAGCTGGGGTAGCAATACTTATATCAGACAAATTGGACTTTAAAACAAAGGATATAATAAGAGATAAAGAAGGCCACTACATAATGATAAAGGGAGCAATCCAACAAGAAGATATAACTATTATAAATATCTATGCACCTAATATAGGAGCACCCAAATATATAAAACAGACTTTGATAGATTTAAAGGGTGAGATCAACAGCAATACTATAATAATAGGGGATTTCAATACCCCACTAACATCACTAGATAGATCCTCAAGAAAGAAAATTAACAAAGAAACATCAGACTTAAAGGACACACTAGATCAACTCGATTTAATAGATATCTTCAGAACCTTTCACCCTAAAGCAACAGAATATACATTCTTTTCAAGTGCTCATGGTACATTCTCTAGGATAGACCACATGTTAGGGCATAAAAGAGCTCTCAACAAATTTAAGAAGACTGAAATCATATCAAGCACTTTCTCCGATCACAACGGCATGAAACTAGAAATGAATCACAACAGAAAAGCTCAAAAATTCTCAAACACATGGAAACTAAATAGCAGGGTGTTAAACAATGAATGGATTAAGAATGAGATCAAAGAAGAAATAAAAATATTCCTAGAAACGAATGACAATGAGCATACAACAACTCAAAATTTATGGGACACAGCAAAAGCAGTGCTGAGAGGGAAGTTCATAGCACTACAGGCACACTTTAAGAAACTAGAAAAAGCTCAAATAAACAACTTAACCCTGCATCTAAAAGAATTAGAAATAGAACAGCAAGTAAAGCCCAAATGTAGTAGAAGGAAGGAAATCATAAAGATCAGAGCAGAAATAAATGACATAGAGGCTAAAGAAACAATACAGAGGATCAATGAAACTAGGAGCTGGTTCTTTGAAAAGGTACACAAGATTGATGAACCTTTAAGTAGACTCACCAAGAAAAAGAGAGAGAAGACTCAAATAAATAAAATTAGAAATGAGAGTGGAGAAATAACAACTGACACAACAGAAATACAAAATATTGTAAGAAAATACTATGAAGAACTGTATGACAAAAAACTAGACAACCTAGATGAAATGGACAAATTCCTTGAAACATATACTCTTCCAAAAATCAATCTGGAAGAATCAGAAAACCTAAACAGACCGATTACAACAAATGAGATCGAAACAGTTATCAAAAAACTCCCAACAAAGAAAAGTCCGGGCCCGATGGCTTCACAACGGAATTCTACCAAATATTCAAAGAAGAACTAACTCCTATCCTTCTCAAACTATTTCAAAAAATTCAAGAGGAAGGAAGACTTCCAAGCTCCTTTTATGAGGCAAGCATAATTCTGATTCCAAAACCAGGCAAAGACAATACAAAGAAAGAAAATTATAGGCCAATATCTCTGATGAATATAGACGCTAAAATCCTCAACAAAATATTAGCAAACCGGATCCAACAATATAGAAAAAATCATACACCATGATCAAGTGGGATTTATTCTGGGGAGGCAAGGCTGGTACAATATTCGTAAATCAATCAATGTGATTCATCATATAAATAAAAAGAAGGAGAAAAACCATATGATAATTTCAATAGATGCAGAAAAAGCATTTGATAAAATCCAGCACCCATTCATGATCAAAACTCTCAGCAAAGTGGGAATACAGGGAACATACCTCAACATGATAAAAAGCCATCTATGAGAAACCCACAGCCAACATCATACTCAATGGGAAAAAATTAAAAGCAATACCCTTAAGATCAGGAACAAGGCAGGGGTGCCCCCTTTCACCACTCTTATATAACATAGTCCTGGAAGTCCTAGCCACAGCAATCAGACAAGAAGAAGAAATAAAAAGCATTCAAGTTGGAAAAGAAGAAGTAAAACTATCATTATTTGCAGATGATATGATATTGTATATAGAAAACCCTAAAGTCTCAGACAAAAAACTACTGGACCTGATAAATAAGTTCAGCAAAGTGGCAGGATATAAAATCAATACTCAGAAATCAGAAGCATTTTTATACACCAACAATGAACAGTCAGAAAGAGAAATTAAGGAAACAATCCCCTTCACAATTACAACCAAAAAAATAAAGTACCTAGGAGTAAACTTAACCAAGGAGAATAAAGACTTGTACTCGGAAAATTACAAAACATTGATAAAAGAAATCAAGGAAGATACAAACAAGTGGAAGCATATACTGTGCTCATGGTTAGGAAGAATAAACATCATTAAAATGTCTTATTACCCAAAGCAATCTATAAATTCAATGCAATACCAATTAAAATACCAATGACATACTTCAAAGATATAGAACACATATTCCAAAAATTTATATAGAACCAAAGGAGGACACGAATAGCCTCAGCAATCTTAAAAAAGAAGAATAAAGTGGGAGGTATCACACTTCCTGATATCAAGTTATACTACAAGGCCGTTGTACTGAAAACAGCCTGGTACTGGCATAAGAACAAGCATATACATCAATGGAACAGAACAGAGAACCCAGAAATAAACCCAAAGTTCTATGGACAACTGATATTTGACAAAGGAGGTAAGGAAATACAATGGAGTAAAGACAGCCTCTTTAACAAATGGTGTTGGGAAAATTGGACAGCTACCTGCAAAAAAATGCAACTAGATCACCAGCTTACACCACTCACAAAAATAAACTCAAAATGGATAAAAGACTTAAATGTAGGCCATGAAACCATAAGCATCTTAGAAGAAAACATAGGCTGTAAGCTCTCGGACGTCTCTCGGAGCAATATATTTGCTGATTTATCTCCACGGGGAAGTGAAATAAAAGACAGGATAAACAAATGGGACTATATCAAACTAAAAAGCTTTTGCACAGCTAAAGACAACAAGAACAGAATAAAAAGACAAACTACACAATGGGAGAACATATTTGACAATACATCTGATAAGGGGTTAATAATAAAAATTTATAAAGAACTTGTAAA
Source organism: Saccopteryx bilineata (assembly GCF_036850765.1). Classification (NCBI taxonomy): domain Eukaryota; kingdom Metazoa; phylum Chordata; class Mammalia; order Chiroptera; family Emballonuridae; genus Saccopteryx; species Saccopteryx bilineata. The sequence continues at coordinate 76,517,395 of NC_089499.1, forward strand.
ACTCAACACCAGGAAGACAAACAACCCAATCCAAAAATGGGCAAAAGAGATGAATAGACACTTCTCCAATGAGGAAATACAAATGGCCAATAGGCATATGAAAAAATGCTCTACATTACTAATCATTAGAGAAATGCAAATTAAAACCACAATGAGATATCACCTCACACCAGTCAGAATGGCACTTATCAACAAAACAAAACAGAATAAGTGCTGGCGAGGATGTGGAGAAAAGGGAACCCTCCTGCACTGCTGGTGGGAATGCAGACTGGTGCAGCCACTGTGGAAAACAGTATGGAGATTCCTCAAAAAACTGAAAATCGAACTGCCTTTTGACCCAGCTATCCCACTTTTAGGAATATACCCCAAGGACACCATAGAACGGCTCGAAAAGGAGAAATGCACCCGTATGTTTGTGGCAGCAGTGTTCACAATAGCGAAGATCTGGAAACAGCCCAAGTGTCCGTCAGAGGACGAGTGGATTAAAAAGCTTTGGTACATATATATTATGGAATACTACTCAGCCATAAGAAATGATGACATCGGATCATTTACAATAACATGGATGGACCTTGACAACATTATACGGAGTGAAATAAGTAAATCAGAAAAAAAACTAAGATGAATCCATACATAGAAGGGACATAAAAATGAGACTCAGAGACATGAACAAGAATGTGATGGCAACAGGGGTGGGGGGTTGGGGGAGGGGGTAGGGGGTGAAGAAGGAGAGAGGGGTTAGGGGAGGGGAGGGGCACAAAGAAAACCAGATAGAAGGTGACAGAAGACAATTTAACTTTGGGGGAGGGGTATACAGCACAATCAAATGTCAAAATAATCTAGAGATATTTTCTCTCAACATGTGTACCCTGAGTTGTCAATGTCACTGCATTAAATTTAATAAAAAAAAAAAAGCAAATCATTTTATTCTTGACCCAAATTTTTTCCTTATTTGCTTTTTGTGGGTCCATACCCCCTTTTATTTCTGTTTTTTTGTTGTTGGTTTTTTCCCCCTTTATTACTTCTCCCCAATTCGGTTCCTCCAGTACAGGCATTGTTTGTTCTATTTAGTACAATATAACTCACAGTTCACCACAAGATTTTCTCAAGAAAGAGGGGAGAGGAGAGGAGAGGAAAAAAGGAGGGGGGGAATAATTTCATTTTTTTAAAACAATTTTTTTATTTTATTTTTCTTTATTTAATTATTTTTTTAAAAAAAACACTTCGGTTTTTTATTTTTATTTTTTTAACTTTTTATTCTTTATTAAATCTCATTTATACTATCAACAAAACCACCCTCAGATGCCATAAAGGAAGAGAAAATTGAATACCATGGATACGAAAGAAAGAGAGAAAACACAGATAGATGAGGAAAAATCTATGGAGAAAAAATTTAATATATTGGAAACCTTGGAGTTAAACGACAGAGAATTTAAAATAGAAATCTTAAAAATACTCAGAAATATACAAGAAAATACAGAAAGGCAATTTAGGGAGCTCAGAAAACAACTCAATGAAAACAAAGAATATATTTCCAGGGAAATTGAAACTATAAAAACAAATCAAACAGAGATGAAAAACTCAATTCACAAGCTGAAAAATGAGGTAACAAGCTAAGCTAATAGAACAGGCCAGATAGAAGGTAGGATTAGTGAAATAGAAGACAAGCAACTTGAGGCACAACAGAGAGAAGAAAGAGACTCAAAAATTAAAAAAAAAAAGAGAGATAGCCCTACAGGAATTATCTGACTTCATCAAAAAGAATAACATAAGAATAATAGGTATATCAGAGGGAGAAGAGAGAGAAAATGGAATGGAGAACATACTCAAACAAATAATAGATGAGAACTTCCCAAGCCTGTGGAAAGAAATAAAGCCTCAAATTCAAGAAGCAAACAGAACACCAAATTTTCTTAACCCCAACAAACCTACTCCAAGGCATATCATAATGAAATTGGCACAAACCAACGGCAAAGAAAAAATTCTCAAGGTAGCCAGGGAAAAGAAGAATACAACATATAAAGAAAGTACCATTAGATTATCATCAGATTTCTCAACAAAAAACTCTACAAGCTAGAAGAGAGTGCACCCCAATATTTAAAGTCCTGAAAGAGAGAAACTTTCAGCCACAAATACTATACTCATCAAAGTTATCCTTCAAATATGAAGGAGAAATAAAAACATTCACAGATACAGAAAAGATGAGGGAATTTATCATCAAAAAACCCCCACTCCAGTAATTACTAAAGGGGGTTCTTCAATCAGATACAAAGAACAAAAAAAAAAAAAAAAAAACAAAGCCACAAGTAAAAGCTCCAAGAAGAACACAATAAAACCAAATTTAAACTGTGATAACAACAAAAAGAAAGGGGGAGGAGAGGATGGAGATTAACAGTAGCAAAGGACAATGGAGTGCAAAAGTACTCACAAAATAGTGTACTACAATGAACAGGGTAGGAACCCTTTTCATTACTTAAAGGTAACCACCATTGAAAAAACCACCACAGAAGCACATGATTTAAAAAAGATAGCAACAGAGGAAAGATATATGGAATACAACCAAATAAAAACAAAAGATAGAAAAAAGAAAGAGAAGGATCAAACAAGACACAAAACTAACAGAAAGCAATCTATAAAATGGCAATAGGGAACTCACAAGTGTCAATAATTACACTTAATGTAAACGGATTAAACTCACCAATAAAAAGGCACAGAGTAGCAGAATGGATTAAAAAAGAAAATCCAACTGTATGCTGCCTACAAGAAACTCATCTAAGTAACAAGGATAAAAACAAATTCAAAGTGAAAGGCTGGAAAACAATACTCCAAGCAAATAACATCCAAAAAAAAGGCAGGCGTAGCAATACTCAAATCTGATAATGCTGACTACAAGACAGCAAAAGTACTCAGACACAAAAATGGCCATTTCATAATGGCTAAGGGGAAACTGAATCAAGAAGACATAACAATTCTTAATATATGTGCACCAAACCAAGGAGCACCAAAATATATAAGACAGCTACTTATTGACCTTAAAACAAAAACTGACAAAAATACAATCATACTTAGAGACCTCAATACACCGCTGACGGCTCTAGATCGGTCATCCAAACAGAGAATCAACAAAGATATAGTGGCCTTAAACAAAACACTAGAGCACCTGGCTATGATAGACATCTACAGGACATTTCATACCAAAGGGACTGAGTATACATTTTTCTCCAGTCTACATGGATCATTCTCAAGAATTGACCATATGTTGGGCCACAAAAACAACATCAGCAAATTCAGAAAATTCAAAGTTATACCAAGCATATTTTCTGATCATAAAGCCTTGAAACTAGAATTCAACTGCAAAAAAGAGGAAAAAAATCCCACAAAAATGTGGAAACTAAACAACATATTTTTAAAGAATGAATGGGTCAAGGAAGAAATAAGTGCAGAGATCAAAAGATATATACAGACTAATGAAAATGACAATACGACATATCAGAATCTATGGGATACAGCAAAAGCAGTGATAAGAGGGAAGTTCATATCACTTCACGCATATATGAACACACAAGAGAGAGCCCAAGTGAACCACTTAACTTCACATCTTAAGGAACTAGAAAAACAAGAACAAAGACAATCCAAAACCAGCTGAAGAAAGGAGATAATAAAAATCAGAGCAGAAATAAATGAAATAGAGAACAGAAAAACTATAGAAAAAATTAATAGAACAAGGAGCTGGTTCTTTGAAAAGATCAACAAAATTGACAAACCCTTGGCACGTCTTACCAAGGAAAAAAGAGAAAGAACTCATATAAACAAAATCCAAAATGAAAGAGGAGAAATCACCACGGACACCGTAGACATACAAAGAATTATTGTAGAATACTATGAAAAACTTTATGCCACTAAATTCAACAACCTAGAAGAAATGGATAAATTCTTAGAAAAATACAACCTTCCTAGACTGAGTCAAGAAGAAGCAGAAAGCCTAAACAAACCTATTAGTAGAGAAGAAATAGAAAAAAACCATTAAATCATCCCCAAAAATAAAAGTCCAGGCCCAGATGGCTATAACAGCAAATTTTATCAAATATTCAAAAAAGACTTGGTTCCTATTCTACTGAAAGTCTTCCAAAAAATTGAAGAAGAAGCAATACTACCAAACACATTTTATGAGGCCAACATAACCCTCATACCAAAACCAGGCAAGGATGGCACAAAAAAAGAAAACTACAGACCGATATCTCTAATGAATACAGATGCTAAAATACTAAACAAAATACTAGCAAATCAAATACAACAAATTAAAAAAATAATACATCATGATCAAGTGGGATTCATCCCAGAATCTCAAGGATGGTTCAACATACATAAAATGGTTAATGTAATACACCATATCAACAAAACAAAGAACAAAAACCACATGATCTTATCAATAGACGCAGAAAAGGCTTTTGATAAAATACAACACAATTTTATGTTTAAGACTCTCAACAAAATGGGTATAGAAGGAAAATATCTCAACATGATAAAGGCCATATATGATAAACCATCAGCTAACATATTAAATGGCACAAAACTGAAGGCTTTCCCCTTAAATCAGGAACAAGACAGGGTTGTCCACTCTCTCCACTCTTATTTAATGTGGTACTAGAGGTTCTAGCCAGAGCAATCAGACAAGACAAAGAAATAAAAGGCATCCATATCAGAAAAGAAGAAGTAAAGGTATCACTTTTTGCAGATGATATGATCCTATACATCGAAAACCCCAAAGAATCCACAAAAAGACTACTAGAAACAATAAGCCAATACAGTAAGGTCGCAGGATACAAAATTAACATACAGAAGTCAATAGCCTTTCTATATGCCAACAATGAAACATTTGAGAATGAACTCAAAAGAATAATCCCCTTCACGATTACAACAAAAAAAATAAAATACCTAGGAATAAACATAACAAAGAGTGTAAAGGACTTTTATAATGAAAACTATAAATCATTGTTAAGGAAATCAAAGAAGATATAATGAGATGGAAGAATATTCCTTGTTCTTGGTTAGGAAGAATAAATATAATCAAAATGGCCATATTACCCAAAGCAATATACAAATTTAATGCAATTCCCATCAAAATTCCAATGACATTTTTTAAAGAAGTGGAACAGAAAATCATCAGATTTCTATCGAACTATAAAAAACCCCGAATAGCCAAAGCAATCCTAAAGAAAAAGAATGAAGCTGGAGGCATTACAATACCTGACTTCAAACTCTATTATAGGGCCAGGACAATCAAAACAGCATGGTATTGGCAGAAAAATAGACACTCAGACCAATGGAACAGAATAGAAAATCCAGAAATAAAACCACATATATATAGTCAAATAATTTTTGATAAAGGGGCCAACAACACACAATGGAGAAAAGAAAGCCTCTTCAATAAATGGTGCTGGGAAAACTGGAAAGCCACATGCAAAAGAATGAAACTGGACTACAGTTTGTCCCCCTGTACTAAAATTAACTCAAAATGGATCGAAGATCTAAACATAAGACCTGAAACAATAAAGTACATAGAAGAAGACAGAGGTACTAAACTCATGGACCTGGGTTTTAAAGAGCATTTTATGAATTTGACTCCAAAGGCAAGAGAAGTGAAGGCAAAAATTAATGAATGGGACTACATCAGACTAAGAAATTTTTGCTCAGCAAGAGAAACTGATAACAAAATAAAAGACAGCCAACTAAATGGGAAATGATATTTTCAAACAGCAGCTCAGATAAGGGCCTAATATCCAAAATATACAAAGAACTCATAAAACTCAACAACAAACAAACAACCCAATAAAAAAATGGGAAGAGGACATGAACAGACACTTCTCCCAGGAAGAAATACAAATGGCCAACAGATATACGAAAAGATGCTCATCTTCATTAGTTATTAGAGAAATGCAAATCAAAACTGCAATGAGATACCACCTCACACCTGTTCGATTAGCTATTATTAACAAGACAGGTAATAGCAGATGTTAGAGAGGCTGTGGAGAAAAAGGAACCCTCATACACTGTTGGTGGGAATGTAAAGTAGTACAACCATTATGGAAGAAAGTATGGTGGTTCCTCAATAAACTGAAAATAGAACTACCTTATGACCCAGCCATCCCTCTACTGGGTATATACCCCCAAAACTCAGAAACATTGATACGCAAAGACACATGCAGCCCCATGTTTATTGCAGCATTGTTCACAGTGGCCAGGACATGGAAACAACCAAAAAGCCCATCAATAGATGACTGGATAAAGAAGATGTGGCACATATACACTATGGAATACTACTCAGCCATAAGAAATGATGACATCGGATCATTTACAGCAAAATGGTGGGATCTTGATAACATTATACGAAGTGAAATAAGTAAATCAGAAAAAACCAGGAACTGCATTATTCCATACGTAGGTAGGACATAAAAGTGAGACTGAGAGACATTGATAAGAGTGTGGTGGTTATGGGGGGAGGGGGGAGAGGGAATGGGAAAGGGGGAGGGGGAGGTGCACAAATAAAACTAGATAGAAAGTGACAGAGGACAATCTGACTTTGGGTGATGGGTATGTAACATAATTGAATGACAAGATAACCTGGACATGTTATCTTTGAATATATGTATCCTGATTTATTGATGTCACCCCATTAAAAAAATAAAATTATAAAAAAAATAATATATACTGGAGGTCATTTCATATAACCATCTAAAGCTATTCTCCACTCCTTTTTTATAATTTTGTATAATACTCCATAGTATGGTATAGTGCTACAATAGTTTATTCAATCAGCCTAAATAATGGATATTTGGTATTTTAAGTAATACTTCAACAGCCTAAGTACATTGCTTATGGTTACACAACTGGTAAGTGCTGAACTGGGATTCAAACCCCACATTGCTATTCAGCTCCAGAACTCAGGTTTTTTTGTTTGTTTTTAAGTGAGAGAAAGGAAGACAGACACCCACATGCACCCCCACTGCTATCCACCTGGCAACCTCTGTCTAGGGCTGATGCTTAAATCAACTGAGCTATTTTTAGCACCTGAGGCTAATGTGCTGGGATCAACCAAGCTATCCTCAGTGCCTGGGGTCACACTCAAACCCACTAAATCATTGGCTACAGGAGGCGAAGAGGGAGGAATGAGAGAGGGCGAGAGGTGGAGAAGCAGATGGTCTCTTCTCCTATGTGCCCTGACTGGGAATCAAACCCGGGACTTTCCACATGCCAGGCTGACATTCTATCCACTGAGCCAGCTGGCCAGGACAGAGAATCCAGGTTTCTATTTGCTGTCTCCTTATTATCCTAAGATAACTAAAACACTGGACATGAACCAGATCAATTCAGTGTAGAGGTACTGCTGATGTAAAGTTTAAAGTTCACTCTGCCTTTATTAGTAAAAGTAAGGGAGGGGGGAGACTGTTGCTTGATAAATGCAAAGTTTTAAGATGGAGACAACATTCAAAACTTAGATCCATAAGGGGGAAAAACTAGAAGTTCTTGGTGGTAGAAAAACTTAGGGTGTACAAATCCTGACTGTGCTTGAAACTAGAGATGGCCTTTTATTGGGACATAGACAGACATCAATGAGCCTGCTCACCCAGGTCTCAGCCTGGCCACTTCAGCCATCTTTGTTCAAGGAAAGCCATACATTTTGTTGCAGGTTTTCTTTCTGAAACCACAGGAATATTCTGGAGGGGTGGCAGATGGTGTTATTAGAATATAATAGTCTAGACTATATTCAAAACTCCTAGAATCTGATGCTTAAGCACCAAAGATGATTTCTAAGGCCATTTTTCCTCTTGTCCAGGGTTTGGCCTCCAGGTAACATAACACCTCTGCTCTTCAAAGTTTGTATATGCTTCTACAAAGAAAAACTTGGCCATCCTTCATGGACAAATTTGATCTATGAAGACGTTTCCCCTTTGGTGACTACATGAAGATGTATGAGTCAAAATTTATGTCTTCTTTTATTATATACTAAGAAATGGACTGGAACTCATGCCACCCATCAGGTATCATGAGAGTCTACTAGAATGGGGGCTCCAGAAGCGGAAGGTTTTGTTTTTTAAATCACTATTGAATCTTCAGTGCTTATAACAATACTTGATACATAATGATGCTCAATTAATAATTGAATGACTGAATAGATGGATGAATGAATTTGGGCTCCAGAAATTTAAACAGTAAGTGCTCATATTCAACTTTAGAGATGCTTCATTACTCTGCCTTGTGCAAAATGACCAAGAAGAGGAAGTGCTTCCCCCCCAAACGCACTGTTTGTATCCTGCCTTTGCATATCCTCTCCTTTCTCCGAAGATTTTTAAAGAGTTCCACAGTGATGCTTCTCTTCTTCCCTGCCCTTACCATAAGTCTAAATCTTTCAATAGAACATATGTTAGCCCAGTATTGGCAGGATTGGCGTGGGGATGCTTGGAGAGTTAGGGTATGAATGACTCAAAATTCATTGATATTTAGTTTTTTCAAAGAGCTCGTTAGAACTAAAAAAAACAAAACAAAAACAAACAAAAAAAAACCCTCAATTGTCGCAGTCCTGAGGACCAAAAGGAAATGAAGACTGTCAATGAAGTAGAGGATGCAAAGTCTTCTCTAACCTCTTATTCGTTTTTATAACAAAGAGGCAGTTTTTCAAAAGGTGGTCTCTGAGATGCTAAGGTTTGGAATATCCAGTCTCTGTGTCACTCTTTCATCTTGTGGTCTGCTTGACTTTGGGTGCCACTGCCATGGGGCACCTCCGGTCACTCTGCTGCCTCTGCTCCGCACACAAATACTGTGTGTCCTGAACTCTGGTCCTCTTTGCCCTGTCCACAGAATTTCCCTATCCTTTCCAGAAGCCTTGTCCCAAATTGCCCCCATCCCTATTTCTGCTCCAGGATTATGGGCTGCCCTCATTGGGTGTCACATGTGTCATTATTCTGCCTGACCTTTGGTTGCGCCATGGATAAAGCACCGACCTGGAATGCTGAGGTCGCTAGTTTGAAACGCTGGGCTGGCCTGGTCAAGGCACATACAGGAAGCAACTACTACAAGAAGATGCTTCCTGCTTCTCCTCTTCTTTCTCTCTCTCTCTTTCTCTCTCTCTCTCTCTCTCCTCTCCCTCACTCTCTATCTCCCTCTTCCCTCTCTCCAAAAATTAATCAATATAATCTAAAAATAAAAACAAATATGTCATTATCCTTTCATCCTGGTATGTCAGAGGCCCAGCAGGCTGACCCAGCATATCTGCCCTCCTGAGTTTCCACGCCCAGCTTCAAAGCTACTTGTTTTTTGAAAGGAGCAGGTTTGTGTAAGAACAGCTTCTGTACTTCCAAATGGGGGTGTGTCCATGGAGTGCGTGTCTTGACACACCCTCAAATTGCAGCCAGCTTGTCAAAGCAGCCAATAGCTTTGTCTGCTGTGTGCCCACAGAGCTGCTGACACTGCTAGGAGAGGCTGTGGGGTCTCCCAGGAACAAGCTTCCTGCGTATGAGTTATGTGAATTCAGTAGTGTGTGTCCTCTCACTCCTAGGAAAACACACCAAGTCTTCCTGTCTCCAGAACATCTCATTCACATCAGCAGCCAGTCATAGATCATGAAGCAGAGTGGACCTTTTCAAACATCAGCCAAGTTTTTCTTTTATAAGTGTAGAAACAGGGTCCTGGAGTGAGTGAGCAGGACTCACACTTAACTGGGTAGCACTTAACCGCCAAGTCTTATTATAAGCCCTTATATATTATAAAAGTATATTTTTCAAAAAGTTGAAAATATGACTTACATACAAATACATAATAAACATCTAGCAAAGATGTATTCAACTCATTATTGAAAGTACCAGCAGGAGGGAGAAGCTGGTTCAAAGAGCATTAGTGGATAAGGGATTTATAGTCAGCTAGCAAAAAAATGCTAAAGTAAGTTTGCCAAGTTATATTCAGAACTAGATGCTATCCTACAGGTCAATCAAGCTATAACTTTGAGGTTATCTTTCTCTATCAGATGAAAATCATTTGCAGCTTATTAATATTTTACAAATTAATCTCTATTTTCACGGGATCTGGACCCTAATAAATAGAAACAAGTAAATCAAACAAATGTACAGTTTTTCTGAGAATGAGGTAATCTCTTCGTAGGTTTGTTAGACAATGCCCTGTCCAACAACAACAACAGAAAAAGGTGACAGGGTCGTCTTTTTAGTTTTATTTCCAAGTTCCAAGTATTATTTTCTTAATAAATTTCCTAATTTAATCTCCAAGAATTTAACTTATAAACATCAGCATCCCCATTTTAAGATGAGCATGCTTAGAGAAATTAGGTAAAATGCCCAAAGCCACCCAGCCCCAGGGGGTAAAGGACCCATGGTCATCATTCCCCACCAGGGATTTTAAAATACTATGTCCTGTTGTGTCTTATTATATCCATTTATCTAACAGATATTGAATAAGCAACTTCTCGTTATCAGACACTCTGCTAGTGCAGAAAGCTGAGTAATACAGACTCAATCAGATCTATGGGCACATTACAGTAGGGAAGATTCACATTCACAGATGAATGTAGTGGTGGTGAGAATCACAGATTCAAGAAGCCACTGAAATAGAGAGGCTTATCTGGGTGTTAAGAGACAGTTTCCTGGAGGAAGTGAAATTTCACTCAAGTTTACTGTTAAAATTGGGATGGGTGATGGGAAATAAAGCAGTTCAGGTATTAAACCTCTGTATTGAATGGTCAAGTTTGTACCGGAATAAATATATCCCAGTTTCAAATTCTAGATTTTAAAGAAGAGATGTAGTTGTTAGACCTTCATCAGCACACACCCACAGCTTCCTCAGGAGGAAATTCAAAGCCAGTGGTTTATTTATCATTTTCAGAGAGGATAACTAACTGTTCCTTATCTCCACTGATCATATATTTCTAAGATTAGATAATAACCCCTGTAGAATAAAGTGTCATCAACTGTGTGGTCAAAGAACTATGGCTGCCATATACTCCAATTGTTAGCTCAGTGATGACTTCCTTCTACAACAAATACTAGCAATGACAGAGATCCTGCATCAAAAGGCAACCTAATTCATTTTTTTAGGTTCCAAATAATTAATAATCTGTCTTGACATAGCCTCTAAATTGACTTCACTGTGCCTTCCACCTGCTCCTAGTTTAGTGTTCGAAAGCTGTGTGGAAAAATTCAGCCTATTCACATGACATTGCAGAATAATCAAACCATCTTCAAGAGAATAGGAAAATATCTATAACCCTTTATAAAAATACATCATGATTTAATTCCTTCAGTAATCTTTTCTTGCAGTGTTGCTCAACTTTGGGCATCAGAAATACTTGTGAACTTTCTAAACTTGTACAAACCTGAGTCTTCACCCCCAGATATCTGAGGAAGTAGGTCTGTGGTAGGACCAGGGGCATTGATATTTTCTGCAAGCTTTGTGGATAGTGCTGATACAAATGATGAACCCCCAAATGTATTGAGTCTCTTGGCTACTACTAAAACCTGGGGTTCAGAGATTTAAAAAAAAGAGGAAGAGGCCCTGGTCGGTTGGCTCAGCAGTAGAGCATCAGCCCATTGTGTGGAAGTCTCAGGTTCGATTCCTGGCCAGAGCACACAGGAGAAGCACCCACCTGCTTCTCCATCCTTCCCCCTCTCCTTTCTCTCTGTTTCTCTCTTCTCCTCCCACAGCCAAGGCTCCATTGGAGAAAAGTTGGCAGGTGCTGAAGTTGGCTCCATGGCCTCTGCTTCAGGTGCTAGAATGGCTCTGGTTGCAACAGAACAATGCCCCAGATGGGCAGAACATCGCCCCCTGGTGGGCATGCTGGGTGGTTCCTGGTCAGGTACATACAGAAGTCTGTCTGCCTGCCTCTCCCCACTTCTCACTTTGGAAAAAAATAGGAAAAGAAAAAGAAAAAAGAGGAAGAAGAAAGCTCCTCGTCTTAGGAACAGTGTAGTAGGAAGGGCAGACATAGATTTCATACCTTACATTAATATTAGAATAAATGCCAACCGTTTTGATAGACAAGTTAAGTTTAGCCAGTCACATGAAGAAAGTGAAGGTAGAAGATAGAAGGAAAGTTCTTTAAATGACATTAATAGCCAAAAAACAGTGCAGCATAAGTGGAATTGTGAAGACATGCAGAAATATGAGATTTGAATCACTGTTAACAAATCACAGAGGCATTATTCTAGACAGCAGAAAAGTATGTTCCTGATTGTAGACAACTATTACAACAGGTAAAAAAGGAAGTTTCCACAAGGAGATTTCAGTTCAGTAATATTCCATGAAGTCTTCCCACATGCTTACCCATGTTTGAAATCAACACTGCTTGTCACTCATGAAAAAAGTTCACCCTGTTGGCTGCTTCTTAAAGAAACCAGAACTATTTCTCAATCAGATGGAGCAAGATTAAATCACTGATACCTTTAAAATATTAGTAGCACAAGATCTTGGGATAGGGAATGAGCCCGTGATCTATATCATTTGAATAAGCCAGAACTCATTTGTGAGTGCAGAAAGGTTCCTGAAACCTCTGTACAACCCTGCTGGTTTATATTGCCACAGGGGGTCAGAAGATGGTACCCAAAAACACCGATGGCTTTTTACTCTTTCCTGCTTCTGAATTTCAGAACAAGCCTGAGTGGAAGGATTTTCTGTTCTCCCCTGTACGGGCTTAGATCTGTATTCTGTATGCCACTATACTTGGGTTCCTTTATAGAAAATCTGTTTGTGTGTGTGTTTAATTCAGATACTTAAGTTTTTAAGAGCGGTTTTAGGTTTATGAAAAAAATTGTACAGAAAGTGCAGAGAATTCCCACATTCTCAATATCCCCTTTCCCCAACACAGTTCCCCTATTATAACATCTTGCATTAATGTGGTACATTTGTTATAATTAGTGATCTAATATCAGTATATTCTTATTAACTAAAGTTCATTATTTATATTAGGGTCTACACTGTGTTTTAGCATTTCCCAGTTTCAGCGCACCTTCTGACTTTGACCTATTTCTTCTCTGCCATCTGGATCATGAGTTGAGATTATTCAAACCAATTAAGGTCTCCACGTCCCTCCATACTCTGCAGCAGCCTGAAGAGCAACTGCTGATCAGTTCTACCTTCTCTAGCTGTTCATGACTAACTGGACAAGGTTCTTCTCTAAATCAACTCCAGTGAAGCTCAGAGTCACAGTTGGTGAGGTGTTACATTAAAGAATCTCCTATAACCTATGAATAGACTGCATTCAGATTTTAAGACATTTTCTCTGAAAATTATTGCTCCTGATAAATTCACTGTCAAACCTCATAAGACTCAGGATAGTATTTCATGATTTCATAGCTTGCTGAGCTGGTCTTTTTAATCTGGGCTTCGGCCAAATGGACTATCTGCTGTTTCCATTTCCAATGTTCCTACTGAGAGCTGCCTCTAGTCCCCACCCCTTTTTAAGTCAGTAAATTCTAAATTATAAATTGACAGAAGAAATCCTTACTGTGTCCCACATTCTCTCCTTCCTTTCTTCACTCACTTCGTACCTCTGCCCTGGAATGCCTTTTTCATCACTACTCCCATGCGCCTGCCCTCTCCCTACTCCAGCTATTCCCACCTCTGCCAGCTAAGATTCTAGACACGTCTCAAGACCTTTCTCTCCTCAGATGGCTCAGCTCGGTGACATGCTCTCCTAATGCTACGCCTAACTCTAGAACTCCTTCCTGTTCCCTGACCCTGCATGCTCTCAAGTCAGGTCACTCGCTTGACTAAAACACCTCAGGGCTTTCCCATCCTACTTTGAATTAAATCCTGACCCTGAACCCTGGCATACACAGCCCTGCTCAGCTCTCTGTCCCCTGCCTACCTCTCCTACTTCACTGGCTCACTCTCCTGCTCTCCTACCTTGTGGCCCCGAGGCTGGTCAAGCCTGATGATTCACTATGTCAGTGGGTCTCCAAGTGTGGGCTACAGACCTGGGGAGTGATTTCTTTTCTTAATAATCCTGAGACATTATTTGCTCCTCTTCCCAACTGTGTTGGCAGTTGCACTCACAAGGTGAAAGCAAGGAGGAAAGTGCTGAATCATACAAAGGAGGTAGTGGCGGCAGACTGCACAATCATTGTCACTGTGTTCCTCCCAGCCACGCATTGGCTGTAAAGAATACTCTTTGTGAAGAAGTAGAAATTATTAATTTCATTCAGTTCTGACCCTGAGGGCACAGTCTTTTAACATTTCATATGATAAAGTATTAAGTAAACACCAGGCACCTAACAAAGGTCAGGGTTGTCTGGTGGAAGAGAGGCTTGTACTGAGCTCTACCTGCATTGGTCATTGTTTTTATTTATTTATTTATTTATTTATTTATTTATTTATTACAGAGAGAGAGTCAGAGAGAGGGATAGATGGGGACAGACAGACAGGAACGAAGAGAGATGAGAAGCACCAATCATCAGCTTTTCATTGATTGCTTAGTTGATCATTGATTGCTTAGTCGTTCATTGATTGCTTAGTTGTTTCATTGATTCCTTAGTTGTTCATTGATTGCTTTCTCATATGTGCCTTGACAAGGGGGCTATAGTAGAGTGAGTGACTCCTTGCTCAAGCCAGCGACCTTGGGTCCAAGCTGGTGAGCTTTGCTCAAACCAGATGAGCCCACGCTCAAGCTGGCGACCTTGGGGTCTCAAACCTGGGTCCTCCACATCCCAGTCTGACGCTCTATCCACTGCGCCACTGCCTGGTCAGGCTTTTTTTTTTTTTTTGTCATTGTTTTTAATGGAACTTCAGTTTTACTTGAAAGAACTACTGACAGGCAAACACAGGCTACTCAGATTTGGGTAGTTAGTAGATATTTTCCAGAAAATAAAGTGAAAATGCCTGTTACTTAAGAAAAACAACTTATAGTACTTTTTGCCAATGATAAAATTTAAGCTCTCAGGTCACCACTAAAGGCAGTTTCCCAACACCTAAAGACATTTTTTGTGACACCAATGGTGAAAATAAGTATTTTGATTCTTTTTCCTATTGTGTAAAGAAATGTTTCAATATTTGGAATATTTATATAACTTAATGAACTAATACTTTTCATATGACCAATGTATGATATATTGTTAAAAATCATGCCTGGGTAGAAAACTGCTTCAAAGAGCTAAGATATAGCACTGAATTTTTTTTTTTTTTTTTTTTTGTTAAGTGAGGGGCTGGGAGGCAGAGATAGACTCCCGCACGCACTCCTGCCAGGATCCACCAAGCAACGTGCTACCAGGCAATGCTCTGCCTGGCTGGACCACAGCTCCATTGCTAAGCAACCAAGCTATTTTAGTGCCTGAGGCTATGGAACCAGTGCCTGGGGCGAACTTTGCTCAAACCATTCCAACTAAGAATACAGGAGGGGAAGACCGAGAGAGAGAGAGAGAGAGAGAGAGAGAGAGAGAGAGAGATGGGGGCAGGGAGATGGAGAAGCAGATGATCGCTTCTCCTGTGTTCTCTGACTGGGAATCAAACCTGGGAATTCCACACACCAGGCTAACACTCTACCACTGAGCCAACAGGCCAAGGCTAGCAATGAATTTCTTTTTAATTTTTTTTATTCATTTTTAGAGAGGAGAGAGAGAGAGACAGAGAGAGAGAGAGAAGGGGGAGGAGCTGGAAGCATCAACTCCCATATGTGCCTTGACCAGGCAAGCCCAGGGTTTCGAACCGGCAACCTCAGCATTTCCAGGTCGATGCTTTATCCACTGCACCACCATAGGTCAGGCCAAGGCCAGCAATGAATTTTAAGAGGACAAAAAGTTCATTGATGTGGTTTATAGTATTACATTGTAAGTAACATTTAAGAAAATACCACTGGTTGAACTTTGGTTTAGTATCAAAGAAGACTACCCATATGTACCTGAAAAGGCTATTAACCCTGTGATTAGTACGAATGTTCATATATATCCTCATGCCTCCTGACCATCCAGAGTAAAAATGTGTACGGCAACATTAAACAAAGGCAAATGTGTGTTCTTCTTGTTTCCATAGATTGGTTATCAAACAAACATGATTTTAAGTTAATAGAACTGGAACTGGAACTAATTTCATTTTTGGAAAAACAAACCTTACTTCCAGGGGTCAGTGAGCATGAAAAAAACTCACTACTCAAAGGGTTAAATATTTCTCCCCTTTCCAACAACCTATTTCTGGTAGACCAGATTTCCTTCACATACTTCAACCAAAACAGCGTTATCACAACAGATTGAATGCAGCAACAGATATGAAAATCAAGCTGTCTTCTATTAATATCTCAAGGAGACTTGTAATACTATAAAAATGATGCCAGACATTTTACTAATTTTTGTTTTGCAAAATACAGTTATTTTCATAAAGCATGTTACTTAAGTTTAGGTAATGAATTTCGTGTTATTTTTCATTAATAAATATTTTAAACTCTCCAGTATAAGATCTATTACAGTACATCTTAATTGACATAGCATAACTTGCATAACAAAGGCTCTTTGGGGTCTTTAATAAATGTTGAGTATAAAGAAACTTGCAGCCAAATGTTTGAGAAATGTGGCAAGTAGAACTCCTGCTGCAGCCTTCAAGTCTAAAAGTCTCTGTTCGACCACCTGTCAGAAGAATCCAGGTGAATACTGCCTGAGAGCATCCAAATTGGAAAAATTTATTCTTATTTTTAAAAATTATATGTGTTTTGTTCAGTGATAGGGCATTTGATCCATCTCTTAATCTGCTTGCTGTGTTACACATTTGTAGAGCATCTTCTCCTAATCGTTTTCACTACCTCATCCTTTATCTCCTCTCATCCATTTTCTTCTTTTTTTCTAATTTTATTTGAAAATTACATTTAAAGGGGTAACATCGATCAATAAGAGTACAAAGGTCTCACCTGACCAGGCGGTGGCACAGTGGATAGAGTGTTGGACTGGGATGCGGAGGACCCAGGTTCGAGATCCTGAGGTCGCCAAATTGAGCGTGGGTTCATCTGGTTTGAGCAAAAAAGCTTACCAGCTTGAACCCAAGGTCACTGGCTCGAGCAAGGGGTCAGGTGGTCTGCTGAAGGCCTGTGGTCAAGGCACATATGAGAAAGCAATCAATGAACAACTAAGGTGTCGCAACGGGAAACTGATGATTGATGCTCCTCATCTCTCTTTGTTCTGTCTGTCTATCCCTATCTGTCCCTTTCTCTGACTCTCTCTCTCTCTGTCCCTGAAAAAAAGAAAAATAAAAAAAAGTACAAAGGTCTCAAGTAAACATTTCTATAGCATTTAAACTGTTGATTATGTTGTGTACCCATCACCCAAAGTTAACACTGTATATTTCTCCCTCTTTATCCCCTACCCCCATCCACTTTCGCACATCCCTCTCCCCCTGTTAATCACTTCACTTTTTTTTTTTGACAGAGACAGAGAGAGAATCAGAGAGAGAGAAAGATAGGGACAGACAGACAGGAAGGGAGAGAGATGAGAAGCATCAATTCTTCATTGCAGCACCTTAGTTGTTCATTGATTGCTCTCTCATATGTGCCTTGACTGAGGGGCTACAGCAGAGCCAGTGACCCCTTGCTCAAACCAGTGACCTTGGGCTCAAGCCAGCAACTGTGGGCTTCAAACTAGTGACTGGGCTTTAATCCAGTGAACTTTGGGCTCAAGCCAGCAACCATGGGGTCATCTCCATGATCCCACACTCAAGCTGGTGAGCCTGTGCTCAAGCCAGATGACCCTGTGCTCAAGTCAGCAACCTCAGGGTTTCAAACTCTCAGGATTTCAAACCTGGGTCCTCTGCATCCCGGTCCAATGCTCTATCCACTGCGCCACCGCCTGGTCAGGCACCACTTCATTTTTATCCATGTCCATAAGTATCAGTTTTCTGTTCCTCCTATGTGAGAAATCATATAGTTCTTAGCTTTTTTGATTTACTATTTTACTTAGTATAATGTTATCAAGGTCCACCATGTTATTGTAAATGGCAGTACGTCATCATTTCTTATGGCTGAGTAGTATTCCATTGTATATATGTACCACATCTTCTTCCTATTTTTCAATCCAGCCATTAGCCCAACTCCTTCTCTGTGTGCATTTTTTATAACTTTTTTTCCTTCTACTAAATAATTGTTTACTGAAAGAATTCCAGCCAAGCAAATATTTAAATTTTGGAGAGGGGCAGGGGTGGAGAAGCAGATGGGCGCTTCTCCTGTGTGCCCTAGCCGGGAATCGAACCCAGGACTCCTGCACGCCAGGCCGACACTCTACCGCTGAGCCAACCGGCCAGGGCCCCAATATTTAAATTTTGTTTCCAAGGTAACTGCCCTTCAGGACATCAGAGACATTGTTCTTTCGTGCCTGTCCCAGTTGGTCTTTAGGAATAACATGGCTAGTTAGTCTTTCTATTTTTTCAATGATTTAGAAATTCAGTTATCTTTTTTTATTAATTTTAATGGGGTGACATTGATAAATGAGGGTACATATATTCAGAGAAAACATCTCCAGATTATGTTAACATTTGATTATGTTGCATACCCATCACCCAAAGTCAAATTGTATTCCATCACCTTCTATCTGGTTTTCTTTGTGCCCCTCCCCTCCCCTAACCCCCTCCCTTTCCTTCCCGCCCCCCACCCCGTCCTGTTACCATTACACTCTTGTCCATGTCTCTGAGTCTCATTTTTATGTCCCATCTATGTATGGAATCATATAGTTCTTAGTTTTTTCTGATTTACTTATTTTACTCCATATAAAGCTATCAAGGTCCATTCATGTTATTTTTTTTTTAATAAATTTTTATTAATGGTAATGGGATGACATTAATAAATCAGGGTACATATATTCAAAGAAAACATGTCTAGGTTATTTTGTCATCAAATTATGTTGCAAACCCCTCGCCCAAAGTCAGATGGTCCTCCGTCCCCTCTATCTAGTTCTCTGTGCCCCTCCCCCTCCCCCCTAACTCTCTCCCTCCCTCCCTCCCATGTCCTCCCACCACCCCCCACCCTTGGTAACCACCACACTCTTGTCCATGTCTCTTAGTCTCATTTTTATGTTCCACCAATGTATGGAATCATGTAGTTCTTGTTTTTTTCTGATTTGCTTATTTCACTCCTTATAATGTTATCAAGATCCCACCATTTTGCTGTAAATGATCTGATGTCATCATTTCTTATGGCTGAGTAGTATTCCATAGTGTATATGTGCCACATCTTCTTTATCCAGTCTTCTATTGAAGGGCTTTTTGGTGGTTTCCATGTCTTGGCCACTGTGAACAGTGCTGCAATGAACATGGGGCTACATGTGTCTTCACGTATCAATGTTTCTGAGGTTTTGGGGTATATACCCAGTAGAGGGATTGCTGGGTCATAAGGTAGTTCTATTTGCAGTTTTTTGAGGAACCACAATACTTTCCTCCATAATGGTTGTACTACTTTACAGTCCCACCAACAGTGAATGAGGGTTCCTTTTTCTCCACAGCCTCTCCAACATTTGCTATTACCCGTCTTGTTGATAATAGCTAATCTAACAGGAGTGAGGTGGTATCTCATTGTAGTTTTGATTTGCATTTCTCTAATAACTAATGAAGCTGAGCATCTTTTCATATATCTGTTGGCCATTTGTATCTCTTCCTGGGAGAAGTGTCTGTTCATGTCCTCTTCCCATTTTTTTATTGGATTGCTTGTTTGTTTGTTGTTGAGTTTTATGAGTTCTTTGTAAATTTTGGATATTAGGCCCTTATCTGAGCTGTCGTTTGAAAATATCAGTTCCCATATAGTTGGCTGTCTGTTTATTTTGATATCAGTTTCTCTTGCTGAGCAAAAACTTTTAATTCTGATGTAGTCCCATTCATTTATCTTTGCCTTCACTTCTCTTGCCATTGGAGTCAAGTTCATAAAATGTTCTTTAAAACCCAGGTCCATGATTTTAGTACCTATGTCTTCTTCTATGTACTTTATTGTTTCAGGTCTTATATTTAGGTCTTTGATCCATTTTGAATTAATTTTAGTACACGGGGACAGGCTGTAGTCGAGTTTCATTCTTTTGCATGTGGCTTTCCAGTTTTCCCAACACCATTTGTTGAAGAGGCTTTCTTTTCTCCATTGTGTGTTGTTGGCCCCTTTATCAAAGATTATTTGACCATATATATGTGGTTTTATTTCTGGGCTTTCTATTCTGTTCCATTGGTCTGAGTGTCTATTTTTCTGCCAATACCATGCTGTTTTGATTATCGTGGCCCTATAATATAGTTTAAAGTCAGGTATTGTAATGCCCCCAGCTTCATTCTTTTTCCTTAGGATTGTTTTGGCTATTCGGGGTTTTTTATAGTTCCATATAAATCTGATGATTTTTTGTTCCATTTCTTTAAAAAATGTCATTGGGATTTTGATGGGAATTGCATTAAATTTGTATATTGCTTTGGGTAATATGGCCATTTTGATTATATTTATTCTTCCTATCCAAGAACAAGGAATATTTTTCCATCTCATTGTATCTTTTTCGATTTCCCTTAACAATGCTTTGTAATTTTCATTATATAGGTCCTTTACGTTCTTTGTTATGTTTATTCCTAGGTATTTTATTTTTTTTGTTGCAATCGTGAAGGGGATTATTTTTTTGAGTTCGTTTTCTAATATTTCATTGTTGGCATATAGAAAGGCTATGGACTTTTGTATGTTAATTTTGTATCCTGCGACCTTACTGTATTGGTTTATTGTTTCTAATAATCTTTTTGTGGAGTCCTTCGGGTTTTCAATGTATAGGATCATATCATCAGCAAAAAGTGATAGCTTTACTTCTTCTTTTCCGATATGGATGCCTTTTATTTCTTTGTCTTGTCTGATTGCTCTGGCCAGAACTTCTAGCACCACGTTGAATAAGAGTGGAGAGAGTGGACAACCCTGTCTTGTTCCTGATTTAAGGTAGAAAGTCCTCAGTTTTATGCCGTTTAATAGGATGTTGGCTGATGGTTTATCATATATGGCCTTTATCATGTTGAGATATTTTCCTTCTATACCCATTTTGTTGAGAGTCTTAAACATAAAATTGTGTTGTATTTTATCAAAAGCCTTTTCTGCATCTATTGATAAGATCATGTGGCTTTTGTTCTTTGTTTTATTGATATGCTGTATTACGTTAACCGTTTTGCGTATGTTGAACCATCCTTGAGATTCTGGGATGAATCCCACTTGATCATGATGTATTATTTTTTTAATATGTTGTTGTATTCGGTTTGCCAGTATTTTGTTTAGTATTTTAGCATCTGTATTCATTAGAGATATTGGTCTGTAGTTTTCTTTCTTTGTGCCATCCTTGCCAGGTTTTGGTATGGGGGTTATGTTGGCCTCATAAAATGTGTTTGGAAGTATTGCTTCTTCTTCAATTTTTTGGAAGACTTTGAGTAGAATAGGAACCAAGTCTTCTTTGAATGTTTGATAGAATTCACTAGTATAACCGTCTGGGCCTGGACTTTTATTTTTGGGGAGATTTTTAATAGTTTTTTCTATTTCCTCCCTGCTGATTGGTCTGTTTAGGCTTTCTGCTTCTTCATGACTCAGTCTAGGAAGGTTGTATTGTTCTAGGAATTTATCCATTTCTTCTAGATTGTTGTATTTGGTGGCATATAATTTTTCATAGTATTCTACAATAATTCTTTGTATTTCTATGATGTCTGTGGTGATCTCTCCTCTTTCATTTTGGATTTTATTTATTTGAGTCCTGTGTCTTTTTTCCTTGGTGAGTCTTGCCAAGGGTTTGTCAATTTTGTTGATCTTTTCAAAGAACCAGCTCCTTGTTTTATTGATTTTTTCTATAGTTTATCTGTTCTCTATTTCATTTATTTCTGCTCTGATTTTTATTATCTCCTTTCTTCGGCTGGTTTTGGGTTGTCTTTGTTCTTCTTTTTCTAGTTCCTTAAGGTGTGAAGTTAAGTGGTTTACTTCGGCTCTCTCTTGTTTGTTCATATAGGCCTGAAGTGATATGAACTTTCCTCTTATTACTGCTTTTGCTGCATCCCAGAGATTCTGATATGTCGTATTTTCATTTTCATTTGTCTGTATATATCTTTTGATTTCTGCGCTTATTTCTTCTTTGACCCATTCATTTTTTAGAAGTATGTTGTTTAGTTTCCACATTTTTGTGGGTTTTTCCCCCTCTTTTTTGCAGTTGAATTCTAGTTTCAAGGCTTTATGATCAGAAAATATGCTTGGTACAACTTCAATTTTTCTAAATTTGCTGATATTGTCTTTGTTGCCCAACATATGGTCAATTCTTGAGAATGTTCCATGTACACTAGAGAAAAATGTATACTCTGTCGCTTTGGGATGAAGTGTCCTGTAGATGTCTATCATATCCAGGTGTTCTAGTATTTCGTTTAAGGCCACTATATCTTTATTGATTCTCTGTTTGGATGACCGATCTAGAGCCGTCAGCGGTGTATTGAGGTCTCCAAGTATGATTGTATTTTTGTTAGTTTTTGTTTTAAGGTCAATAAGTAGCTGTCTTATATATTTTGGTGCTCCTTGGTTTGGTGCATATATATTAAGGATTGTTATGTCTTCTTGATTCAACTTCCCCTTTATCATTATGAAATGACCATTTTTGTCTCTGAGTACTTTTTCTGTCTTGTAGTCAGCATTATTAGATATGAGTATTGCTACACCTGCTTTTTTTTGGGTGTTGTTTGCTTGGAGTATTGTTTTCCAGCCTTTCACTTTGAATTTGTTTTTATCCTTGTTGCTTAGATGTGTTTCTTGTAGGCAGCATATAGTTGGATTTTATTTTTTAATCCATTCTGCTACTCTGTGTCTTTTTATTGGTAAGTTTAATCCATTTACATTTAGTGTAATTATTGACACTTGTGGGTTC
Source organism: Saccopteryx bilineata (assembly GCF_036850765.1). NCBI lineage: Eukaryota > Metazoa > Chordata > Mammalia > Chiroptera > Emballonuridae > Saccopteryx > Saccopteryx bilineata. The sequence continues at coordinate 76,540,245 of NC_089499.1, forward strand.
CCTACTGCCATTTTATAAATTGCTTTCTGTTAGTTTTGTATCTAGTTTGATTCTTCTCTTTTGTTTTTCTATCATTTGTTTTTGTTTGTTTGTGTTCCATACTTCTTTCCTCTGTTGCTACCTTTTTTAAGTCAAGTGTTTTTGTGGTGGTTTTTTCAAGGGTGGTTACCATTAAGTAATGAAAAGGGTACCTACCATATTCATTGTAGTACCCTATCTTATAAGTATTTCTGCACTTCATCATCCTTTGCTACTGTTAATCTCCATCCTCTCCCCCCTTTTTTTCCTTTGTTGTCACAGTTTAAGTTTGGTTTTATTGTGTTCTTGGTGGAGCTGTTACTTGTGCTGTTGTTTTCTTTTGTTCTTTGAATCTGGTTGGAAAACCCCCTTTAGTATTTCCTGGAGTGGGGGCTTTCTGTTGATAAATTCTCTCATCTTTTCTGTATTTGTGAATGTTTTTATATCTCCTTCATACTTGAAGGATAGCTTTGATGGGTATAGTATTCTTGGCTGAAAGTTCCTCTCTTTCAGGGCTTTAAATATTGGGGTCCACTCTCTTCTAGCTTGTAGAGTTTCTGCTGAGAAATCTGATGATAATCTAATAGGCCTTCCTTTATATGTTGTACTCTTCTTTTCCCTGGCTGCCTTGAGAATTTTTTCTTTGTCATTGTTTTGTGTCATCTTTATTATGATGTGCCTTGGAGTGGGTTTGTTGGGGTTAATAAAACTTGGTGTTCTGTTTGCTTCTTGAATTTGAGGCTTTAGTTCCTTCCACAGGCTTGGGAAGTTCTCGTCTATTATTTGTTTGAGTATATTCTCCATTCCATTTTCTTTCTCTTCTCCCTCTGATATACCTATTATTCTTATGTTATTCTTTCTGATGGAGTCAGACAATTCCTGTAGGGCTTTCTCATTTTTTATTATTTTTGAGTCTCTTTCTTCTTCTCTCTGTTGTGCCTCAAGTTGTTTGTCTTCTATTTCACTAATCCTATCTTCAATCTGGGCTGTTCTGTTAGCTAAGCTTGTTACCTCGTTTTTCAGCTCGTGAATTGAGTTTTTCATTTCTGTTTGATTTGTTTTTATAGTTTCAATTTCCTTGGTAATATATTCTTTGTGTTCATTGAGTTGTTTTCTGATCTCCCTATATTGCCTTTCTGTGTTTTCTTGTTTATCTCTGAGTATTTTTAAGATTTCTATTTTAAATTCTCTGTCATTTAGCTCCAAGGCTTCCAATATGTTAAGTCTTTTCTCCATAGATTTTTCCACATCTATTTGTGTTACCTCTCTTTCTTTTGTATTTATAATATTCGATTTCCTCTTTCTTATCGGCATCTGAGGGTGGTCTTATTGATAGCACTAACTAGAATTAATAAAGAGTAAAAAGAAAAAAAAAAAAGGGTAAAACACCCCACAAAAAAAAACAGTAATAATTTATTATTTCCCCCTTTTTTTCTCTCTTCTCTTTCCCTCCTCTCCCCTCCTCAGGGAAATATTGTGCCTATAATGGAGGGCCTGATTTGGGGTGAAGAGTTCAAGGGGCAAAAAAAAGGGAGTAGGGACCTACTAAATGCAAAAAAAAAAAAAAAAAAGGAAGAAAATCTTAGACAAGCATAAGATGATTTGCTTGTAAGTGATGGTCAACTAAGAGATATAATGAGAGGGATAAGAGGGAATCAGAAAAAAGGACCAAAAAAAGAATAATAAAGAAGAAAAAATAAAAATATAAAGTAAAAATCTGTTGTATTAAGTGGAGCGAAGACTAAATACAATGGAGACCTTGGGTTGGGAGGACCCAAAATGCCACAAAAATAAACAAACAAGAGAAAAAAAAATAAAAACAAAAGCAAAAAAGAGAAATAAAGCCAAAAAAAGCCTTGAGTCCCAAATTAACTAATTTGTTCGTGATTGAGGATTATATGGGAGGAAAGTAAAATGAGTAAAGAAAAAACGAATAGATAGGAAAAAATAAGAAAAAGAGAAAAACGAAGGAAGAAATAAAATAGGAGGAGAAAAAAACAAAATAAAGCAAGACAAAATAAAAAACAAAAAAAAAACAAAAGAGGAGAGAGTGAGAGTTAAGTGTTTTGGAGTACGTCGTGCATTAAAGGAGGGTGAGGATGAAGAAGAAAAATAAAATGCAACACTCATGGGTAGTGTAGTTCAAGAAAGGGGAAGCATAAGATGGGCAGAGAATAGAAGGACCGAGGTGGAGGAAATAAAGGCAAAAAGATAGAAGAAACAAACAACAACAACAACAACAACAAAAAATTAGTGGATCAAGTTGTAAAGTCTGTGGGTTTTTCTTGATTTTGAGAGGTTAACTTCTTCCTTTTTCTTTTCTCTCCCTCTTCCTGGTCGGTGACTCTGTACCCCAGGCTCTGCCCCTGTGTCACTCTTAGGTAGGGATTTGCAGTTGATGGGATTCTATGGCAATGTCATATAATTGGCTTTAGTCTTGCTGGAAGTAAAGGCTTGTTGGCGTTTGCAGGGTCCAACGATGAGAGAGTTTGCTTTCCTGGATTCTCTCTCCTAGTCCCCCCTTTCTGAATTAGCAGCCTGGTGATCCAGCTATAAGGCTGCAACTGCTTCTGCCTGGGGAGTAAGAGGCTCAAAGAGCTGGGAAATCCCCACTCTATCCCCACTCAGTGCAAGGCTTTGGGAAAGGCTCTGAGAGTCAGGGCCTCCAGTGTAATCAGGCGGGGGTGGGAGTCAATTGTTGTCAAGGTGACTGTTCAGTGCCTATCATTTAGTTGGACCTCTCAACCCAGGCTTTCCACACTTTGTAGCCTGTTTTTGCAGGGAAGAAGAGGCACTAGTCTCTGCTTACGACTAGTGTAGTATAGACCTTATTATCTGCCAAGTCCTTCTTGTTAGCGTTTATCCCTGAATATGGAGGCTCTATCAATCAGAAGTTGCCCCCGCCCCTTTAGCGAGAGGCACTAAAAAATATCACGCCTCTTGTCTTGGATCGCTGAACTGAGAGAGATCTTATCAATTAGAACCAAGGGTGCGCAGATTTTATGGGTTAAGCTAATTTCAGTGATTGGGTCGCAGCTGTGCTTCCGAAGGTATTTTAGGCTGCCTGCGCGCGCCCCTCCCCCAACGCTTGATTGTTAGCTTGAATGGCTGGGTGAGGTGCCCCGCCCACGGAGAGAATCTCCCAAGCCTCTCCCGCTCGCCCCCGCCGCTGGCGGCTGGACCGCACCAGGCGCAGGATAATGGAGCCCCCTGGGTGTGCGGGCCAGCAGGGCGCCCTGGGCGCGTGGAATGCCCAAGGCACGCGCGCGAATGGGGCGCTCCGGGCACTGGTGGATGGCGACCCCCACTCGCAGTGTGCGGGCCGCTGGGAACGTCAGCGGTGCTCAACCAGACCGGGCGCGCGCGCGGCGGCTCGTGGCGGCCGCTCGCGGTGGCAGCTCGTGGCGGCAGCTCGCAGCGGCAGCTCGCGGGGGCTCACGGCGGCTCGTGGTGGCGGCTCGCCTCGGCCGCTCGTGGCGGCTCGCGGTTCCCAAGTATATGGGCTGACTCACCGCAGGCGCACTCCCTCGCGGCTTGAATGAGCGTCGCTGCTGCGGTAGCTTCCTCCACACCCTCGTCTCTCAGATTCAAGTGATAACAGTCCTTTTGCTTTCAGTTTGTGTGGAACTCCGGAATGCTCCGAGGATAAATTTTTCTGTTTCTAGTGGATAAATTTGTTGTGATTTAGGGGAGAGCTGTCGGACGCGCTTCTCACGGCACCATTTCCGTGATGTCACTCCATTCATGTTATTATGAATGATCCGATGTCATCATTTCTTATGGCTGAGTAGTATTTCATAGTATATATGTACCAAAGCTTTTTAATCCACTTGTCCACGGTGGAACACTTGGACTGTTTCCAGATCTTTGCTATTGTGAATAATGCTGCCATAAATATGGGAGTGCATTTCTCCTTTTGGAACTGTGCTATGGTGTTCTTAGGGTATATTCCTACAAGTGGGATAGCTGGGTCAAAAGGCATTTCGATTTTTAATTTTTTGAGGAATCTGCATACTGTTTTCTGTAGTGCCTGCACCAGTCTGCATTCCCACCAGCGGTGCAGGTGGGTTCCCTTTTCTCCACATCCTCGCCAGCACTTATTCTGTGTTGTTTTGTTGATGAGCGCCATTCTGACTGGTGTGAGGTGATATCTCATTGTGGTTTTCATTTGCATCTCTCTAAAGATTAGTGATGTGCATTTTTTATATGCCATTTGGTCATCTGTATGTCCTCTTTGGAGAAGTGTCTATTCATTTCTTTTGCCCATTTTTTGATTGGATTGTTTGTCTTCCTGGCATAGAGTTTTACAAGTTCTTTATAAATTTTGGTTATTAACCCCTTATCAGACATATTGTCAACTATGTTCTCCCATTGTGTAGTTTGACTTTTTATTCTGTTCTTATTGTCTTTGGCTATGCAAAAGCTTTTTAGTTTGATATAGTCCCATCTGTTTATCCTCTCTTTTATTTCGCTTGCCTATAGAGATAAATTGGCAAATATATTGCTGCGAGAGATGTCAGAGAGCTTACTGCCTATGTTTTCTTCTAAGATGCTTATGGTTTCACGACTTACATTTAAGTCTTTTATCCATTTTGAGTTTATTTTTGTGAATGGTGTAGGTTGGTGGTCTAGTTTCATTTTTTTGCAGGTATATGTCCAGTTCTGCCAACACCATTTATTAAAGAGGCTGTCTTTACTCCATTGTATGCTCTTACCTCCTTTGTCAAATATCAGTTGTCAATAAAGCTGTGGGTTGATTTCTGGGTTCTCTGTTCTGTTCCATTGATCTATATGCCTGATCTAATGCCAGTACAAGGCTGTTTGAATACAATGGCCTTGTAGTATAACTTGATATCTGGAAGTGTGATACCTTCCACTTTATTCTTCCTTTTCAAGATTGCTGAGGCTATTTGTGTTCTTTTTTGGTTTCATATAAATTTTTGGAATATGTGTTCTATATCTTTGAAGTATGTCATTGGTATTTTAATCAGCATTGCATTGAATTTATAAATTGCTTTGGGTAATATAGACATTTTAATGATGTTTATTCTTCCTAACCATGAGCATGATATATACTTCCACTAGTTTTTATCTTTCTTGATTTCTATTATCAATGTTTTATAATTTTCCAAGTACAAGTCTTTAATCTCCTTGATTAATTTTACTCCTAGGTACTTTACTTTTTTGGTTGCAATAGTGAAGAGGATTGTTTCCTTTATTTCTCTTTCAGACAGTTCATTTTTGGTGTATAAAAATGCCTCTGATTTCTGAGTATTAATTTTATATCCTGCCACTTTCCTGAATTCATTTATCAGGTCCAGTAGTTTTTTGACTGAGACTTTAGGGTTTTCTATGTACAATATCATATCATCCACAAATAATGATAGTTTTACTTCTACTTTTTCAATTTAAATGCCTTTTATTTCTTCTTCTTGTCTGATTTCTGTGGCTAGGAAACCCAGGACTATGTTAAGTAAGAGTGGTGAAAGGGGGCACCCCTGCCTTGTTCCTGATCTTAAAGGGATTGTTTTAATTTTTGCCCAATGAGTATGATGTTGGCTGTGGGTTTGTCATAGATGGCCTTTATTATATTGAGGTACGTTCCCTGTATTCCCACTTTGCTGAGAGTTTTGATCATGAAAGGGTGCTGGTTTTTATCAAATGCTTTTTCTGCATCTATTGAAATTATCATGTGGTTTTTCTCCTTTCTTTTGTTTATGTGATGAATCACATTGATTGATTTGCACATATTGTACCATCCTTGCCTCCCCAGAATAAATCCCACTTGATCATGGTGTATGATTTTTTTCATATATTGCTGGATCCAGTTGGCTAATATTTTGTTGAGAATTTTAGTATCTATATTCATCAGGGATATTGGCCTATAATTTTCTTTCTTTATGTTGACTTTGCCTAGTTTTGGAATCAGAATTATGCTTGCCTCATAAAAGGAGCTTGGAAGTCTTCCTTCCTCTTGAATTTTTTGAAATAGCTTGAGAAGGATAGGAGTTAGTTCTTCTTTGAATATTTGGTAAAATTCACTTGTGAAGCCATCTGGTCCAAGACTTTTCTTTGTTGGGAGTTTTTTGATAACTGTTTCGATCTCATTTGTTGTAATCGGTCTGTTTAGGTTTTCTGATTCTTCCAGATTGATTTTTGGAAGAGTATATGTTTCAAGGAATTTGTCCATTTCATCTAGGTTGTCTAGTTTTTTGTCATATAGTTCTTCATAGTATTTTCTTACAGTATTTTGTATTTCTGTTGTGTCAGTTGTTATTTCTCCACTCTCAGTTCTAATTTTAAAATTTGAGTCCTCTCTATTTTTCTTGGAGAGTCTAGTTAAAGATTCATCGATCTTGTTTTACCTTTTCAAAGAACCAGCTCCTGGTTTCATTGATCCTCTGTATTGTTTCTTTAGCCTCTATGTCATTTATTTGCACTCTGATCTTTATTATTTTCTTCCTTCTACTACATCTGGGCTTTACTTGCTGTTCTTTTTCTAGTTCTTTTAGATTCACGGTTAAGTTGTTTATTTGAGCTTTTTCTAGGTTCTTAAAGTATGCCTGTAATGCTATGAACTTCCCTCTCAGTACTGCTTTAGCCATTTCCCATTAAGTTTGAGTTGTAATATGCTCATTATCATTTGATATAAGAATTTATTTTTTCTTTAATCTCATTGTTGATCCATTTGTTATTTAACAACCTACTATTTAGTTTCCATGTATTTGAGTATATTTGAGTTTCTGTTGTGGTTGATTTCTAGTTTCATGTCATTGTGATCAGAGAAAGTGCTTGATATGATTTCAGTCTTCTTAAATTTGGTGAGACTGCTTTTGTGCCCTAACATGTGGTCTATCCTAGAGAATGTAGCATGAGTATTTGAAAAGAATGTGTATTCTGCTTCTTTTGGGTTAAAGGTTCTGAAGATATCTATGAAATTCAGTTGATCTAGTGTGTCTTTTAAATCTGCTGTTTCTTTGTTAATTTTCTTTCTTGAGGATCTATCTAGTGATGTTAGTGGGGTATTGAAATCTTCTACTATTATAGTAATGCTGTTGACCTCACTCTTTATAGCCATCAAAGTCTGCTTTGTATATTTCGGTGCTCCTATATTAGGTGCGTAGATATTTATAATGGTTTTATCATCCTGTTGGATTGCTCCCTTTATCATTTTGTAGTGGCCTTCTTTATCTCTTACTATAGTCTTTGTTTTAAAGTCCATTTTGTCTGATATAAGTATTGCTACCCAGCTTTCTTTTCATTTCCATTTGCATGAAATATTTTTTCATCCTTTTACCTTCAGTTTATGTGCATCTTTTGTTTTAAGGTGTTTCTCTTATAGACAGCATATGTATACATCCTGTTTTCTTATCCATGCAGCTACCCTATGTCTTTTTATTGAATCATTTAATCCATTTACATTTAATGTTATTATTGATATGTAGTTGTTTATTGCCATTTTATTTTTAAAGCTGTATTCCTCTTTTGCTATATTATTTTTTCACTTTGATCTGTTTACAACAGGTCCCTTAACATTTCCTGCAGCATTGGTTTGGTTGTAATGAATTCCTTGAGTTTTTTTTGTTGTTGTTGTCTGAAAAGCTTTCTATTTCTCCTTCAATTTTAAATGATAGCCTTGCTGAATAAAGTAGTCTTGGTTGTAGGTTCTTGTTCTGCATTACTTTGAATATTTCTTGCCATTGCCTTCTGGCTTCAAGTTTTTCTGTTGAAAAGTCAGATGTCATCCTTATGGGGGCTCCTTTTTATGTGATAGCCTTTTTTTCTCTAGCATCTTTTAATATTTTTTCTTTATCATTTCGTTTGGTATTTTAATTATGATGTGTCTTGGTGTAGATTTCTTTGGATTTCTCTTTAATGGAGTTCTCTGTGCTTCTTGTACTTGTCAGAGTTTTTCTTTGCTTTAATTTAGGGATTGAACAAAGTCTCTATCCCTTGTTCTTTCTCTTCGTCTTCAGGAACCCCTATGATGCGGATGTTATTTCTCTTCATGTTGTCACAGAGCTCTCTAATAGTTTCCTCAGACTTTTTGAGTCTCTTTTATGTTTTCTGCTCTGCTTCCATGCCTTCATTCAACTTGTCCTCCATCTTGCTGATTCGATCCTCAGCTTCATCCATCCTGTTTTTAATTTCTTCCATTGTGGTCTTCATTTCTGATATTGTATTTATCATTTCTGACTGATTGTTTTTAATATTTTAAAGTCCTTTTTTATACTTGCTATTTCTTTATTTAGGTGTTTATAATGACCATCCATTGTTGTTCTAAGATCCCTAAGCATCCTTATAAACATTATTTTAAACTCTGCACTCGGAAGTTTATTTCCATATCACTCAGTTCATTTCCTTGGAAGTTTCTCTTGTTGTTTCATTTGAATTGCACTTTACTGTCTTCTCATTATGTCTGTGTGTTTGGGTGTATTGTTTGTAAAGCTGGTTGGGTCTAGGCTTGGTGTTGTCTGCCTTCAGTTTTCAGTTGTGTTATTTCTATGTTTTCTTGGGTTGTCATCAGCTGTTATTTGTAATCCACTGTTCGTTTTGACTTTTTTAGTAGATCTGCTTTGAAGTCTTGATTTGTTTGTTTTTTTTCTCAGTTTTCTTAACACCTGGTAATCTTGTTTTTTTATCTCAGCAGGGGGCTTATTTAAAACTGTATCCAGGAATATGGTGGGTATAGCCTGAGACTCTGAAGGCCTGATCTGTCAGTTACTGTCTCTGGGGGTGTTTTCTCAGCTTCATGGTGGGAGGTGTATCTCAGATCTCTTTGGAGACCTGAGTTACTGCCCTTTCTCCCCACTTCTTGTTTTCAGCTGTGGCTATTTGTGCTGATTGGAGCTGTAGAGATATCTTGAGATGGGTGACTCAGAACCACTTTAGTCTTGTGTTATGTGGCAGGATCAACACCTCCCCCAGCTAAGGCCACCTCCAGCACTGAATGAGTCAGCTTTTCATGTCTTCCTATGCATTCCTCTGCCAGTCACAGTCTGTCTCTCTCTCCTCACTTTCCTTTTGGAAGATAAACGAGCCCTTTCAACACACCTCGTTCCCAGATCCCTAGGCAAGATGCTATGAGTGATATTTTTTACTCTTTTCCTTGGAATGAGAGCCATTCTGGGCTCTCAGCCTCGCCACGCCTTCGTTCCTGTAAGCAGGAGAGATCCACTGCTCCTCGGCTCTCCCTACCAGCTCGGTGTGGCTTCTTCTTTGCTCCTTGGTTTTTGAGAGCTCTTCTTGTAGTCCAGAATTGGTTTTTCACGCTGATTGTTCCTAAATTAATTTGTAATTCAGTTTGGTAGTTTGAGTTGGGAGTCTGTGCATTTGCCTACTCCGCTGCCATCTTGGAATTTCAGTTATCTTTTTTTTAAAGTATTTATTTTATTTATTCATTTTTTTAGGGGGGGGAGGGAGAGACAGAGAGAGAAGGGAGGAGGAGCTGGAAGCATCAACTCCCATATGTGCCTTGACCAGGCAAGCCCAGGGTTTTGAACTGGCGACCTCAGCATTTCCAGGCCGACGCTTTATCCACTGCGCCACCACAGGTCAGGCTCAGTTATCTTTTAAAGTAGCAATTAACTTAAAGATATTCAGCTGCAGCTATCCTTATTTTTTTTAATGAGCAAGAGCTTTTATAGCGCATTTAAAACTTTTTTTTTCTTTAGAAACACTTAAAATGTGGTAGATATGTGCAGGATGAAAGCACTTATTTACTTTAAACAGTGCTAGCACATAAAACCAATAATTTTGCAGGCATTACTGCTGAAAAAAAGTTTCAGTTTTTCAGAAATTATGTTATTTGCAATATACTGAAGGCAAAATATAAAGAAAATAGTAGTATAGTTAGTATATGGAAAGGGCATTCTTAGGAACGTATTACTTAAATGGTTGAATTCTGGGAAGACATGATCCAAAGCAAAGTCCAGGGTTACAGCTTCATTATACCAGCCCCATCTTCAATACTTTGGCCCCTTCAACTTTCATCTCAGAATTATTCTGTCATTCTTATCCATAATGAAATCTTTCAAGTTTTGTTTTGTTTTGTTTTTTCTCAAGTCAAATGAATAAAACTCACTTAAAACACCTTTTTCAGAATGTTATATGAATGTATATAATGTAGATGGTAAGAAGAATTTTATATAATTAAGTAAATATTTGGTTAGCATTATATAATTGCTAAAATTCCTAGAAGTATGACTTCATTTAGCATCGAACATTTTGTAATCTGGTTGTAGAAAGAGGATATTTTAATTATTAAAAAATTAATGAACTAAGACAAGTTTTTGATACACTTTAAGGAAAGGAAACTAAGTAAACAATGCTGTCCTCTCTCTGAGCTAACTTATGGCTTCTAATACATTCTTGACTTGACATATTTGCCAGCTTTGTATAATGAAGAAGAGTTTAAAAGCTATTTTTCTCAAATGATGGTTTATTTTTTAAAAAGAAAAGGCATAGCTTATATGATTTGGTTGTAATATATAGTAGTGACTTGTATTTTAGAGAACTTCAATTTTGTGTATATTTGAAACATCTCCTTGTACCCTAAAACAGTATCTATTACCAATTGTCTATGCTTAAAGTTCTACCATTTGAGCTCCATTTTCTTAGGTCAGCATTGCTTCCCCCTCTTCTATAATACAGTTGCTGCTGGCATAGGAGGTGTATTAACCAATAAGCACATTAATAAACATGCTTTCTTTCACGCCTAGTGAAACCCATATGTATCCATTATGCAAGCATTTGGCTGAAAGTAAGAGAAAATACACAATGACTTGAAGCAATAGGAATTCATTTTTTTCTCACATAATGAAAAGTCTAGAGGTGAGTGTTTGCAAACATTTGTTTGGCTCCTCCAAGATATAAGGAGCAACATTTATATGATGCTGTTGTTCTTTCCTTCATGGTCACACAATAGATATCAGAAATCTAGACAATATATTTGTTTTTCAGCAGAAGCAGGAGGCTGCAGAAAAGAAAAAGTTATATCACCAGGCATGTCTGTTTTATAAGGATTTCAAAAGCTTTCCAGAGGATCATCAATAACTTTCTACCTCTGTCCCCTGCCTACTCACAATGCACAGGAGTTGGAAAAAGGTGTTTGGCTTCTTATTTTTCCCTCAGACCAAGGAAAAGTAGGTAAAGAATTCCACATAAGCATAACTGCAACAGACTAAATAAACCAGGAAAAAGAAGCATTGAATGAAGAGAAAAGGGTAATGAAAGTGAAATGGAGAAACTAAGTCATAACAATAATCTTCTAATTGTTTTTACTGATTGAGTCCTAACTCTGTTTAATAGATTGTGCTATATACCTTATATAAATCATCTCGTCCAGTCCTCATGAAAATCTTATAACATAATAAAAAGTATTTCCTATTTACAGAGAAGAAAGCCAAAGTTAACTCCTTGCCCAAGAACTTGGATTAATGCCAAGTACTTTGACCTGAGCTTGCTCTTCCTTCCACATAGACTCTCCCTGGAGCAGCACATCAAATGTGCGGTTTTGTCTTCACTATAGGTCCTGTTTCACATTGCTTCAAAATGCTGCAACTCAGCAAATTTCAAACTGCCTGAAATGCAGTGAGGCTCTTCAGGCCTTGCTTAATGATGTGGATTGAAGCAAGAATGCTTGAACAGTTCTAGCAAACGCAACTTCAATGAGTGCCTTTTGTTTTTTCAGAGTTTCTACTATTGGGACTCATTACTTCAATGCTGAATTCTGATCTGATGCGCAGTGGTTTCTATTCATACTGAATGTTTGTAGATGGACTTCTATTTCAGGGGTGTTCTGTTTGTAAGCAGCTCACAGAAGCCCGGTTATCTATTTGGAGTTGTGCTGTCAGCTACGCCAGGCCAATTATCTCCATGTGCGCATGTCAGGTCACCTTCAGGGTTTAAGCCTATCTAAATCAGTTAACTTTTACCCAGCAATAAATTCTGTCCCATAGATTGGTTTCTAGATCGGTTATTTATGTGAGATCCTAAGGGAAATTTTTATTCCCTCAGATAATCAGCAAAAGGCTGGTAAAGAATCAAAGATGAACATGTGATCTCTGACTACACTGTAAGGAAACTGGGAATTTAAGATTATGCCTGATAATTTTATATTTCCAGAACTTAACACTATGGCTGGTATATAGTATACCATCAATAAGTTTATATAGTCATTCAGCAAATATTTGGTTATAACCCATTATATGCTAGACACTAGAAGCCAAGCAGTAAACTAGATAGATGTGAAATATATGCTCTTATAGGGAGGTAAATAATGAAAAGTAAGTACAGTTTTACAATAAAGAAAAAGGGCCCTGCCTGACCAGGTGGTGCCGCAGTAAATAGAGTGTTGGACTGGGATGCAGAGGACCCAGGTTCGAGACCCCAAGGTCGCCAGTTTGAGCACGGGCTCATCTGGTTTGAGCAAGGCTCAACAGCTTGAGCCCAAGGTCACTGGCTCGAGCAAGGGGTCACTCAGTCTGCTGTAGCCCCCCTGTCAAGGCACATATGAGAAAGCAATCAGTGAACAACTAAGGTGCTGCAACAAAAAATTGATGCTTCTCATCTCTCTCCCTTCCTGTCTGTTCCTCTCTCTGTCTCTGTCACACACACACACACACACACACACACACACACACAGCCCTAATGTCCATCAGTAAGAGGACAAATAAGTTGAGGTAGAGTCATACAATGGAATATTACTCAGTGTGAGAATGAACAAGCAATTGTTACCTCAAGCCACATGGCAAAATCTCATAATGCATGACTGCTTAAACATCAAGTTCAAAAATAGGCAGAAAAACCTATGATGATAGAAGTCGGCTGCTAGTCACCTTTGGAGAGGAGCAATGACTTTGGGGACATGGGAGCTTTTGAAATCCAGGTTATGTTTTTTATCTTGATGAAGAGTTGATTTCATGGGAAAATTTCTCATACTCTGATTCTGAATATATTTTTCTATATGCATGTTATAATTCAATAACTAAATTGTTCTTACAGAAGGTAAATGCTAAGAATGATAATCGCTGTGAAGGTAAATGTTGAAAATGATGATGACTTTTTATTATTTACCTCCCTATAGGCATGTATTTCACAAGTACATGAACTACATCTATCTAGTGTACTGCTGGGCTTCTAGTGTCTAGCACATACTGAGTTATAACCAAATATTTGTTGAATGACTATATAAACTTATTGATTGTTTACTATATACCAGCACCCAGGGCAATATGCCAGGGATTAGGATGGAGGCACTACTGTAGACAGGTGTTCAGGGAAGACCTCCCAAGAGATGCTGGGTTGACTGAACCCCAAGAGTGAGAGGTTGGCAGCCATCAGGTGAGGTAAAGGAAAAGCATCCCAGGCGGGGGGAATGACAAGTGCAAGGGGACTCAGGCAAGCAAAGTTGGAGTGCATTTGAGAACAGAAAAGAAGTCAGCATGGCTGGAGCAGAATAAGTGGGTGTCAGAGTGGAATGAGACAAAGCCAGCAGCCAAAAGGCCACATAATTCAGGGCCTGGGGGCCACTTAGTTTATGGGCTAGCCCTTGTCACTTGACTCATCTTTTGTGTGAGGCAGTATACTATGATCCTCAGGTACACCATCTCATTTCCTCTTCCTCTTCCCAGAAGCCCTGGTCTAATAATTCCCATTTTCTGCACCAAGGCTTAGGGAAAGTATCTTGCCAAGGTCACCCAACTTAGAAGTGTTTGGTACCACCAAGATTTGAACCCATATCTCTTTGAACACAAGCCTGCATTCTCAACTCCTGACCCTGCCTCTGAGCACTGCTGTCCAAATAAATAATTAGCTCCCAGCATGACCCATGCACCATTAGAACTGTGAACAAAGTACTGAGCAAACAGCATGCTCCATCTAGGAAGGTCTGGGAAGGAGCAAGCACGGGGGCTGGATTTTGAAGATACAAATAGAATTTTCCCACAGGCATACTTTCTTGAGGGAACAGTATGTGCAAAGACTCAGAGATGAGGATTAATAATTATAGCAGCTAACATTTATTGAGCTTTCACTTTGTGCCAGGTTCTGCAGTGAGTATTTTACTTATTTGGATTAATCCTCACAGCAATCCTATGAGGGCTATATTGGCCCCATTTTACAGATAAAAAAAAACTGAGGTGTGAAGAGGTTAGTCATTTGCCCAGTGAGATCCACCTAGTGAGGTGACTGAATAAACACTATGCTTTTTAATCAGTGGTGAGAAAAGTAGTGAATGTGGACTGGGAGGTGTCCAAACCCAGACAAAACAGAGCTCTGCCATTAGTATCTGTATCCCTAACTCTCCCACTGAGAACTTGAGATGCCTGGGGAAGTAAGGGTGTTTTGTGGGTCTTCCTGTATTGTGTTCTTAAACTTGACTGAAATAATATTGCTGAAGGCTTCTCTTTCTGAGAGTTTTATATTCCACAGTCTCTCTCCTCTGAAACCCTAAAACATACCTTGGTGCATATTTCCCTATGCATTTCTTCTTCTAGACTGTAAGGCCCCTGAGGACAACCTCCTGTTCTTTGATTCCCAGGACTGGCGAGATCAGAGGTTGAGTGTATTTTGATGATCATTAAACTCTTTAGTAAGGTGGTAGGTGCTATGTAAATATTTCTTGAAAAACGATCACTATGCTTATTTAACAAGAGGTTACAGTGATAATGAATTTGCCCTGGGTCAACAATCACTCTTCATCATTCAGAGGATGGGCACCTCATTTTATTTCAATTACTTAGACATTTATTGCAAGCAAGTTTTATTGGTCTTCCTTCCTTCTCCTGCCCATACCTTATTCCATCCACACCCTCTCCCCCCCTACACAAAATCACACAGAATTGGTATTGACCCAGTCTTGGAAGGAATTCTGAGCAAGAAATTCTGTGAGGCATTTTTGTTGGTATTATACAGTAAAGGAAGATTTATGACTTAAGGCAGTTAAAGCTGGCATACTTAAAATAAATTCATTGTACTGTGTCACTTTTATGCGCAAATCAACTTCTGCCCAATATTTCAGTTCAGATGGTTTCGAGTACATACAAAATAACTATAATTTTCTACAACTCCACTGATGCCAATATTTCTGGGTCAGAACAGGAAAGCTTAAGTGGCTTAGAAGTGAGTTCATCCTATGCCATAGGCCTGTGCTGTCTAATGCGGTAGCCACTAGGGACATGTGATATTGACCACTTGCAATGTGGTTATTCTGCATTGCAATGTACTGTCAGTGAAACATACACCAGATTTCAAAGACATACTATAAAAATAGACTGTCAAATATCTCATTAATAATTTGTATAATGGTTACATATTGAAATGATTTTGAATATATGGGTTCAATAAAGTATATTAAAATTCATTTCACCTGTTTCTTTTTATGTTTTTAAATGTGACTACTAGGAAATGTAAAATTATACATATGGCTAACATTGGACAGTAACAAATATGAATCTGATAAAAACCTAACTCTTTTATGCCTGCCCCCTACTTCACCATTCATTCCCCACTTCTTCCAAAGCTACAAAATTAGATACATCCCCCCTCCGGTCTATGTCCATTCTCAAAACTTGGTTTTGTTTTGTTTCCTGATTGAGTCAAAACTCAAGCCAGTCTTCAGTATTGCATACCTTTAAGATTTATTTTGTATTAGCAAAACTTGTGTTGATTTTAAATGTGAAAGCATTTTAAATTTATATAGAAACTCATAATTTTAAAAAAAAGAGGTCATATTATGTCATTGGATAGTTATAATAATCCCAAGGTAGTGAGTAATTAGAATTATCACCATTTTTCAAGTGAGAATACTGAGAATGAGATAACATTTGTTTATATAAACCTGATTCTGTTCCAGAAAGGCTTTTAACTCTCTGGCCAATTCAGAGGATGCAAATGGTTTTTCCAAGATGACACCATGATCCATAGAGCTGGGACTGGAATGGTCTGGTCTTACTCTTTGTACTAAAACAGCAATCCTCAGACACAGCACCTCATTATCAATAATGAAGTCTAACTTTTACAAATCATGGTGAAAAGAGCTACGTTTTTGGCTCACTTTCTTTTTTATATAAATTATAACTGATTAGAAGATACTTGAAAATAGTTTGCCTTTTGCACACTTCATTTATTCATTTAACAAGCACGTAGACATAGAGTGTTTGTTGTGTGTAAAGCACTAAGTTGGACCTGGAGAAACATCAACGGACAAAATAGCAAGAAAAGACAGATCA
Organism: Saccopteryx bilineata; assembly: GCF_036850765.1. Classification (NCBI taxonomy): domain Eukaryota; kingdom Metazoa; phylum Chordata; class Mammalia; order Chiroptera; family Emballonuridae; genus Saccopteryx; species Saccopteryx bilineata. The sequence continues at coordinate 76,556,495 of NC_089499.1, forward strand.
TTTCACAAATTTAAATATTACTAGCAGGCAGTTAGAATAAACAGTGAGCTGTGGAATGAGAAGAATAGCAGGAAGGCCCTGACTAAAGGTTGGGAAGGGTGTCATCAGTTAGCACTGCTTATGCTGAGACTGGGGGACAGTGGGACATGGCCAAGTAAGCAGTGGACGAGGGAGAACAGATAGAACTCTTTTACGAAGGCTTTCCTATGTGGGAAAGAAAGGTGGGGTTGATTAGTTAGGGAATTATGCATAACCTGTTGTCCAAATTATCTATGCACATCCTGGTAGTGTATCCTGTATCAAAACATCATCTGTCATGTGGTCATAGATGAAATAACCACAACAAAGTTGGAAAACTTCTGCATACTGTCATGGGGCACTTAATAGGATATTTCTTTCTTTTTTTAATTTTTCAGATTTATTGAATTATTATTGACATATAACATATGTAAGTTTAAGGTATACAATGTACTGATTTGATACCCATATATGTTGTAAAATGATTATCACATTAAGGTTAATTAACATCCCTATCCCCTCACATAATTACCGTGTAGTATTATTAGCTATAATCACTATGCTGTATCTTAGATTCCTATAGCTCGGTAATCTTATTACTGGATGTTTATGCCCCATGACCAAGATCACCTCACACCCCCCACCCCACCACCATACTGCTGGCAAACACCACTCTACTCTGTTTCCCTGAGTTCAGCTTTTTTTAAGATTCTACATGTAAATGATAGCATACTATACTCATTTAACTTAGCATAATACCCTCAAGTTCTATCCAAGTTGTGGAAACAGCAAGATTTCTTTCTTTCTCATGCCTGAATAACATTTAGTTGTGTATATATATAAAATCCCATCTTCTTTATCTATTCATCTGTTGATGGACACTTTGGTTGTTTCTTGACTCTGGGAATAATACTGCAATGAACATGGGAGTGGCAGTATCTCTTTGAGATCCTATTTTTATTTACTTTGGATATATATCCAGATGTAGGACTGCTGGATAATATGGTAGTTCTATTTTTAATTTTTGAGGAACCACCATGCTGTTTTCTGTAGTGGCTCCACCAATTACATGCCCACCAACAGTGAGGGTTCCCTTTTTTTCCACATCCCCACTAACACTTATTTCTTGTCTTTTTGTTTGCTTCTTTTGTTTTTGTTTTTGTGACAGAGATAGAGAGGGGGACAGAGAGGAGGACAGATAGGGACAGACAAACAGGAAGAGAGAAAGATAAGAAGCATCAATTCTTCATTGCGGCTCCTTGGTATCCTTAGTTGTTCATTGATTGCTTTCTCATATGCGCATTGATGGCGGGGCGGGGGGAGGGGCTGCATCAGAGCGAGAGACCCCTTGCTCAAGCCAGTGACCTTCAGGCTCAAGCAACCATGGGGTCATATCTATGATCCCACACTCAAGCCAGCAGCCCCGCACTCAAGCTGGTGACCTCGGGGTTTCAAACCTGGGTCTTCTATGTCTCATTCTGATGCTCTATCCACTGCACCACAACCTGGTCAGGTGATGATAGCCATTCTAATCGGTGTGAGGTGATAATATCCTTGTGGTTTCAATTTGCATTTCCAAGATGATTATTGTTGAATACCTTTTCATGTGCCTGTTAGCCATTTGTATATCTTCTTCACAAAAATGTTTATTTAGATCCTCTCCCCATTTTAAAATCAGTTTGTTTTTGTTATACAGTTGTATGAGTTCCTTATATATTTTGGATATTAACTCCTTATCAAATGGTTTGCAAATATTTTCTCTCATTCCACAGTTGCCTTTTCATTTTGCTAATGGTTTCTTTTGCTATGCAGAGCTCTTTTTTTTTTAAGTTGAACATGCAAAGGTTTTTCATTTATTTTTAAATTTATTTATTTTATTTTATTTTTTACAGAGACAAAGAGAATCAGAGAGAGGGATAGATAGGGACAGACACAGGAACGGAGAGAGATGAGAAGCAACAATCATTAGTTTTTCGTTGTGACACCTTAGTTGTTTATTGATTGCTTTCTCATATGTGCCTTGACCATAGGCCTTCAGCAGATACCTTAGTTGTTCATTGATTGCTTTCTCATATGTGCCTTGACCATAGGCCTTCAGCAGGCCTTAGAGCCAGTGACCTTGGGTCCAAGCTGGTGAGCTTTGCTCAAACCAGATGAGCCCACGCTCAAACTGGCAACCTCGGGTTCTCGAACCTGGGTCCTCCACATCCCAGTCCGATGCTCTATCCACGGCGCCACCACCTGGTCAGGCTAAAGTTATTTTTAATTGTAGTTGATATATAATACAATTAATAAATAGTTTCAAGTGTACAACATAATGATTCAACATTTATGTACCATACAAATTGATCATCACAAGTCTAGTAACCATCAGCCACTGTATATAGTTATAATACTATTGGCCTTGTTCCCTACACTGTACATGACATTCCTGTGACTTAGTTTATAACTGGAAGTTTGTACTTCATTCCCTTCCCTTTTTCCTGTCTTCGCTCCAATCCCCCTTTCCTCAGACGAACATCAGGTTGTATCTGTGTGCTTGTTTCTGTTCTTTTTCTAAAAGTATTTTTTTATTTATTGATTTCAGAGAGAGAGAGAGAGAGACAGAAACATCAATCTACTTCTGTTTGTGCCCTGACCAGCGATTTAACCAGTAACCTTTACATATTGGAATGATGCTCCAACCAACAGAGCTCTCTGGCCAGGGCAGTTTGTTTCTGTTTAGTTTTGTATGTTCATTTGTTTTGCTTTTCAGATCCCATAAATAAGTGAAATCATACAGTGTTTGTCTTTCTCTGTCTGGCTTATTTCACTTAGTATAATACCCTCTAGGTCCATCAATAATACCACTTTTTAATTGGTTTCCTTGCTCTTCAGTTTTTGTGTATTTTTTGTATGGTTTTGGTTGATAGTTACCATATGGTTCATATATATCCACCTATATCTACAGCAATTTATTTTCAGCTGATAAAGTTCAATTTAAGTTCTAAAAGTTCAATCACATTCTAAAAGCACTACATTTTCTCTCCCCATCCACTCTGTTTTTGATGTCATGTTTTATATCTTTTTGTTTTATGTATTCCTAATTATTTATTGTAGTTATAGTTAATTTTGCTGCTATTGTCCTTTAACCTTCATGTTAGTTTCTTAAGTGGTTGATCCACTGTGATTATTGTATATTTGCCTTTACCACTGAGATTTTTTTCCCTCCTTTTCTGTATTTTTTTAAAATTTCTGGTTATGGCCCTTTATTTTCTGGATAAATAAGACCCTTTAACATTTCCTGTAAAGCCAGTTTAGTAGTTGGGAACTCCTTTAGTTTTTACTTGTCTGAGAAACTCTTTCCCTCTCCTTTAATTCCAAATGATAACTTGGCTGAATAAAATGTTCTAGGTTATAGATTTCTTTCTTTAAGCACTTTAATTATCAACTAACACTCCCCTCTGGCCTGGAATGTTGTCTCTGAGAATCAGCTGATAGCCTTAACAGGTTTCCTTTGTTATATGGCCTGATGTGCCATTCTTGCTACCTTGAAGATGGTCTCTTTATTCTTAGCATTTGCCATTTCAATTACAATAAGCCATGGTATGGGTCTCTTTGAGTTCATCTTGTTTTGAACTCTCTGTGCTTCCTGAACCTGGATATCTGTTTTCTTCCCCAGATTAGGAGTTTTCAAACATTATTTCTTCACATAGTCTTTCTGCTTATTTCTCTCTCTCTTCTCCTCCTGGAATCCCTATAAATACATGTTAGGGTATGTCATATGTCATGTGTTACCCTAGAGATCTCCTTTACTATCCTCATTTTTTTAATTCTTTTTTTATTTTGCTGCTCTGATTGGGTGATTTCCACTATTTTGTCTTTTAATTCATTAATCCATTTTTCTGTATTAACTAATCTGCTACTGAGTCTCTCTAATGTATTTTATATTTCAGATATTATTTCTTCAACTCTCATTGATTCTTTATTATATTTTCTCTTTGTTGAAGTGCTCTCTCATTCCTCTATGCAGTCTCAAGATTGTTGAGCATCCTTATGACCATTTCTTTGAATTCTTTATCAGGCTAATTACTTATCTCCTTTGCATAAGGCTTTTCCTCTGGACATTTTTCTTTTTCGTCATTTGGGACATATTCTTCTGTCTCCCCATTTTGTTTGACTTCCTATGATGTGAATAGAATAGCTATCCTTCCCAGTCTTAAAGGACTGGTCTCTATGTAGACTATGTGTTGAATAGTTTTGGCAAGCTGGTTGTCATTGGAGTGGGTGCATGAGGTGCCTGATACAACCTTTGGTCTGAAAGAGTGGATTCTGGGTAGGGCAATCTGAAATGTTTTGCATTCTTCCCCTTTTAATCTGTATGGGGCTACCTGATATAGAGGGGGCTGCTCAGCATGCCCTGTTGCTTTGACTGTCTGTGATAAGATCAGGGTCTAGGTGGGACTGCTTTGCGGCACAGTCTCTTACTGGCTCCCCCGTCTCTGGGTGGGACAGGTCTGTCTGTGTACATGATAGCCCTTTACTAGTTTGGCTCCCTCTCTGGGCTCCTCGCATGCTCAGCCATATCACTCTCACTCAACACGGTCATCTCTGCCTATGTGCCCTGTTGCTTTAATTGTCCATAGAGAAGGGTCTAGGTGGGCCACTCTGCATGTCTGATTCCCAACACTCTACTATCTCTGCCCTTTCTCCTAAGGGGCAGCCTTGTATGTGCATAGAAACACCCCACTTACTCTACCAGCAACACCCCTGAGTGTGGTTACCACAAAGTTCTGCTACCTCCATACTTTCTTTGGGCGGGGAAACCCCACATGGGCATACTGCAGTGCCCCATCATCTCAGCACTTTCTCTGAACCAAACAGTCCTGCAGGTGAGTACCACAGCATTTCATTAGCTCATCACTTTTTCCAGGTGGGGGTGTCCCCAGTGTGCATCCCAGTGTGTGTTGCACCCACAAGATCAATATCCAGGTGAAAGGACCCCTTGAATGCATGCTATGTCTCCCTCCTGTTTCTCTTGGATCTAGCTCCAAGCAGGGTGGTGGGGACATACCACGGAACCCTACAAGTCAGCCAAAGAACCTGGATAGAGCTCCCAGCCACTGCCCATATTCAGGGAAACTGTAAATAGCGGCACTCCGCCGTTCATCCTGTCCTGGGCGGTTGATTCCCTGAGCCCCCAGAGAGCTCTCCTGGTCTCCTGAGCTTCCTTGTATAGTCCCTCTCTCATGCTCGTCATGCAAAAGCTGTTTATGAGGCTCATATTTGTCTCTCCGAAGGAATTACTCTAAATATAGGGGTCTGTCCAATGTGTTCTTAGGAGGGGGCAATCTCAGTGTCCACCTACTCTGCCATCTTGGACCCACCTCCATGTTGTCACTTTTAAGTCTGATGTAGTTCTATTTGTTTGTTTGTTTGTTTATTTTTCTCCTTGTTCTTTTCCTGTCAGAAAACCACTGGTAAGACAATGTCAAGGGGTTCTTTCTGTTTTCTTCTGGTAACTTTATAGTTTGAGGGTCTTAAATTTAAGTCTTTAATCCATTTTAAGTTAATTTGTGAATATGTAAGATAAGAACCCAATTTCATTCTTCTGTATATGAACATCCAGTTTTTCCAAACCCATTCATTGAAGAGACTATCCTTTACCCATTGAGTATTCCTGGCTCCATGTCGAAAATTAGTTGACCCTATAGGTGTGGTTTTATCCCAGGGCTGTCAATTTGGTCCCATTGGTCTATGTGTCTGTTTTAATGCCAGAACTATACTTTTTATTACTATAGCTTTGTAAAGCAGGATATTTCAGACCACCTTGGAGACCTGTGCAGTGGTGTGTTTAACTATCATCTTTAAAACAAATAAGCAAATAACCCTGACTGACAGCATTTGCCAGTTTCTATGGTATAACTATTCTCACCTTCCAACAAAATGTCCCTGAATGTGGAGTTGGGAAGAGATGCAGGGTAGTTCCCCATTATGTCATTTCTGCAATACTAATAACCCTCAAAGTAGCAATAATAGTAAAATAAGATAAAATAACCAAAAAGCAATGAATATGCATTCACTTCATTTTTAATATAACTTTTAAAACCATCATTATATTATTTATTAAGAATGGCTGTGTTTAATAACTGCCTCACAAAATTCCTGCAAACATGGCAGTCAGCTCTCATATGCCTGCCCAGGCCTCCCCAACACACCAACAGGCCTGGCATCTTCAGTGTGGAGCACCATAATCCCTGTCTGAAGCAAGTCCTCATTGTTCCCTCCTCTGCTGTTTCTTACAGATCAGCAAGCAGCAGCTGCAGACAGTCAAGGACCGGTTCCAGGCTTTCCTCAATGGGGAGACGCAGATCGTGGCCGACGAAGCCTTCATGAATGCCGTGCAGAGCTACTACGAGGTGAGACTCACCACATAGAAGGCCGAGACTGCTCAGGCCTGCCACCCAGGGTGTCTGAACTGCAGGTCGGTGGGAACTGCAGCCTGGGCCTTCTGCAGGACCACTCTTCTCGAAGCAAAGGGGTTGGTGATTGGTTAAAGAATAAACAGCATTTTATTTTGGGGAAAATTGTAAAAGCAGCTATTGTTTACCAACAGATTTTTATACCAGGCAGTGTGCTGAGTGTTTTATATGCCATTTCTTGTTTAATCCTTACAACGGTCTTTATTTCACTGGTGGACTGAGGCTCAGAGAGGTTAGGTCAATGACTCAAGGTCACACAGCTATTTAAATGCCCAAGCTAAGGCTTGAAGTGAGTCAGGGGCATTTGCCCACCACTTACAACCTTTCTGAAGGATGTTAACACTTTCTAAGGATAGTGCCTTCCCTAGCTTCCTTGTTCTTTCTATTTAAATGGTGCTATGAGTTCTCTTCTGCTAGTTGGAACACCATCCAAAATGTACTACTATTCTCAGGAGAGAGCCTATAGGTAAAAGAATATATTCTGAGTTTTATCACCAAGTAAATGTTCACCTTTAAACCTCAGTGGTTTATTTATCAGTGAAGAGGATTTAGGATTCCACTAGCATATTTTTTTAGCATTAAACATTTATTTACTTATAAATCTAAGAATGATAGTTGCCAGAAGTTAGAGGAGGTGGGAGAAATAGAGAGATATTGGCCAAGGGTAAAAATTTAAACTTTCAAGATGAATAAGTTCTGAAGATCTAGTGTATGTATAATGACCATAGTTAATAACACTGCATTGTATACTTGAAATTTGCTGAGAGAGTAAATCTTAAGGGAAAAAAATGTTAACTACCCGAGGTGATGGATATGTTGATTAGCTTGGTCATGGTAATGATTTCACTATATATGTATGTAAAATTATCACATTGCACACCTAACAACTCATGTGTACAACTTAAATATGTACAATTTTATTTTCAATTTTATAATTATTCTTACATAATGTGCATGTTGGCTGTCATTGGTACACCATTAATGGCAGATGGACATTCCATACCTTCCTATTGGCAGTGTTTAATTGACATACATATTTTCAGAAATGGAAGCTTCCCCTAAGGATTGAAAAACTTACGGTGTCTTGTCATATGCAATTCAAAGTAATAATAATAAATTCTAAGTAAGTGTAAAGAAATCCAACAAATTCTGGCATTTTCACCATGGATTACTTCACTAATATTTTTCTTTCTTTTATAAATTATTAGGTAGCGAATTATTTCAAAACCAAAGCACGGGTGCTCGCACTCCCCCTGCAGTCCTCAGCAGATGCTGTCACAGTGTCAGCGGGGCAATCTGCTGAAACCGTCCTCCCCACTCACCAAAGCCCTGAGTCCTCCTTTCTCAGGTGTGGAGGAAACTTGCAACCAGATCTTGTGAAAATGTGATTGATTAGAGTGCCAATTCGTTTTAAATAGCAACCGGACGTTGTCTCTGTGATGTTTGCTGAGTTTGACCACAGACTCATCATTTCCTCAGCAGACTTTCTATTCAAATCTCTTTTAGAAGTTGGGTTCATTTTTTATTTGTCAAATGTAAGCTTTTTAATTCATTTTACAAGCAATATTAATTATTACCAATAAGTGTCAAACTAACTGCTTTATCTGATGTGATGCAGTTTTTTGGTTGAATTTAATATTGAGTGGAAATGAAATTTAGAATCACAATGATGGTACGGCAGTGAATAACTTGAATATATTTTACAAAAACTTCTGCCTAGAAACTGCCAGGAAACAAATTTAACTCCCCTCCTCTCCCTTTCACAAGCTCTGGAAGCCAGTCTGACTGGCAGAGCAGACCCTTATCGACAGCTCATGTTTAAAGTCATTCACCAGTTTATAAATTTCGAGAATGCTAATCTTAGTTAGAAAGTCATTTGACTAATGACATAAATTAAAAGAAAGTGCCATTTCTATCTATTAATTAGATTTGAAAATTGGTAGTCATTAACATGCTAATGAGTCTCTGGTAATTTCCATCTTATCTGTTAGTGATCCTGGTATTTTCTTCTATAATGGCCAGTTTGTTTGAAAGAACTTTGTTTTCGTCTGATGAGAACACAGGCTTTGAGAAATTACTGAATATTTAATGTTGAGGTTTGGTAACAGGAAACAATATGGGGTAGGAATTATTTACCATGTTCATCAGGAAGGCTTTAGAGGGCTTTGAGAGTCCTGGTTCCAGAAAGCCCAGCAGTCTCCAGCGAATGGCCCCAAGCAAGGGGGCAGTTAACCCTGTGCCCGGAGTAGCCTCAGGTTGATTACCGCCCCCTCTTCCCTCTTCCTTCACTCTTGGGTAATGGAGAAGCTCATGGCTCTTTCTCTACCCTAATCTGGAGTCCAATTACTTTTCTGTCAGTATCTGTCTTTGTCAGGAGTAATTGGATTACAAATGACAGATACTTACTTCAAACTAGTTTAAGCCAAAAATGAGATTTGCTCAAGCGACTTAAAAATCCAGAGACAGACCTGGCTTCAGTATGGCTGCATCCGAAGACTCTAAAGATGCCAGCAGTCTGGGTGTCTTCCTCCACACACCTCACTTTGCTCTTGTCTCTGTTGGCTTTATTCTTAGGCAGGTCCACTCCATGCAAGCTCAGGAGCAAAGAGAACGTCTGGACTGAGAGTCCCAGCACAAGGCCCAGGGAGGACTTGGTTGCCATGACGTGAGTCAGGTGTCTTTCTGAAGCAAATCAAATAGAAGGGGTGAAATCAGGCCTAGCACACACACCACCTCCAGTGCCCACATGCAGGGTCAGCCTCGCTACAGCCATTTGTGTTGAAAATGCAATGGTTTCCCAGTAAGAAATTAGAGTGTTTTTTACCAGAAGAAGAGGGAATGTATGCCTGTCAGACAAAACCCACTTATATTCTATTTCTAAACTCTCTCTCTCAAACACACACACACACATTCCTGCACACTCCACCTCACTATATCGTACCTTCACATTCCAGTTTACCACTGGTAATGTCATTAAGGAAAAAGAATACTTTTTCTTCAAAAAATTCTGATATTATTACACTAGACAAAGTCAAAGTCAGTTTTGGGTATTGGCCTTGTCTTACTAAGGCAATAATGGTTTGTCAACATACTAAGGGAGTAAAGAACAATTTCCATCTGTGCTCGCCCAGCCCAGCCTGGGCCCAGCTGGCCACCATTAAATGGTGAGCTGGTGGGCCTGGGGCATGAGCTGGGCCAGGACCTATGGAGGCCACGCCTCCTCATGGCTCTTGAGAGTGTCCTCGTTTACCTTATCCCTTCCTGGTGGCCCTGACTTTAAAGCCCATCAAACAAGGCAGCAGAACAATCGTCTGACCTCTTCCACGAGGACTCCGAGGGCCAGGCACTGAGCTGGATGCCCTGAGCTTGGGCCCGGCAACCCCAGCCTGTTTCCACAGCCACGTTCCTCCATGGCCCCACAGCTTTTCTAACTCTCAGCTCTTTTAAGACCAATGTCTAAAACATGAGCCTTCCCCCCTCCATCCTCACTTACAGCTCCCCATCGCCCTGCTTAATTTTGGTTCCTTCACATGCTGGTCCCAGCATCAGAGAAAAGAGGTGAATGGAAAAGGTTTATGAACCCTTCCCCATTCAGATCCCACCTGGCAGGAAACATGGGGGTGGGAGGGAGCATATAGACCGCTGGAGACGTAACAGCTCTCAGAACACAACAGCTGATGTCTGTACTTCAGCCGGTGGGGCTGCTCTGCCGAGGTCTCTTTTGCTTTATTCTGTATTGAGCTGATCTCCTCTAACAAAGGCCCAGCTGGTTTTTGTCAGCTATCTTTGAATGTTGTATCATACAGAATTCTTCAGTTGCTAGCAATAGAAACTGACTGTGGTTAAATTAAGCCCTAATAATAACAATAACAACAATTTGTTGTTGTTTTTGCTATTAAAAGAAATAACCAAGCATACGAAGGAATGGAAACCAGAGCAGATGGACTTTAGGGAGCCTGGCAGCAGAATATAATGGATACCCTATTGCTGGTATGAAGCTACTCAAGCCCCATTCCATCCTGTGGCACCCCACTTTGAATCTGAACCCAGAAGGGGAAGTATGATTGGCTAAGCTCAGGTCCCAACCCACCACTTGGCTAAGGAAGGACAAGGTCTGTAATTGACAGTCCTACTGAAACTTTATATAATGACAAAAAGGTTCTGGGACTAAGGTGCTGTAAGCAGAATGGGAAGGATGTTTGGCAATTAAAAACCACAGGTGTCTTGTACACACAGTGACATTTTTTTTTTTTTAGTGTTTGTGATTGAACTTTTTTTTATCTAAGAAAAGTAGCAGTCTGATCACAAAAATAGCAGGCTATTTCTCTGAAGGGCTGCTATAGATTTTCTAATACACAAAGCTAATATAACTGCTCAGGGGCCTCAAAACAGACATATCTCTAGGAGAAGAGTATCTGACCATTCTAAAGGCATTTGTCCTTGTGGGGAAAGTCAGGCAAGGAAGGAGGAGGCAGATATCAGAATGGTTAAGAAGGTGAGTTCAGTGTTAAAAAGACGTGGGCTTAAATTCTAATCAGCTGTGCAGAGGTTTTGAGACCTCAGCCAAGTCTAAGCCTTAGTTTTTTCATCTGTATTATGACCTTTCTTGAATAAGATTGTTGTGAAGATTCAGTTTTATACACACATACACACACACACACACACACACACACACACCCTTACTCTAAATATTACTAATGTCTGGCCTATTATGTCTCACCCTAAGCCCCTAATGTCTGAGCCTGGGCTTGGTGTAAGGAAGATGCAAGGTCCAGGCACGGGAAAGGGAAGTTGCTTTAGCCCCTAACCTAACACCACCTACCACAGGTCATGGCCCAGATGTACATCTGAAGTTTGCCCAAAGATCCCTTAATTTTTGATAAGGGATGGTGCATTTTATTTAAAAAATTAACATTACTCTTTCCTCAACAAAGGTAAATTTTGTAATTTTGTATTTTTTTCCATAAAAAGACATGTTCTAAGTGATTATGAAAGTAAATCATACCAATTATAAAACTGAACAATGCAGGAAAAAATCTAAGTGAGATGGTTAGAAAAATATCTATAATTTTATCATCCTAAAGAACCACTATTAAATTGGGGTGTTTATCATTTCAGATAACTTTTAATATTTTTGTATACATAAAGATAGCTATTTGATTTCCATATTGAGATGGAAAATTACTTTGAAATATTAATAATCATCTTGTTTTATTAGCACAGTGGTTTTCCATTTTCTTCCTACCTTTGCAAAAATCACACATATGACAACCTCATTTGTAAGATGTTTTATTTCCTATAATGTTCTTAATCCAGGGTCATGCTCCAATATTTCTACACACCTCACCCCTACCACTGGAAATGTCTGGGTTAACAACTGATCATGGACATCTTTTAATGCTGATGACAATAGTTATATCATGGCTGCATGGTAATCTATTAAAAAACAATAGCTAATTTTTGTTATTTTCTTGTAGCAGGCACCATGCTCATCAGTTGACACACATTGTCTTATTGAATCCTTTCCCAGCTCCTACAAGTTAGGATAGTTATGTTGCCCATTCAAAACTGAAACTCAGGGTGGACGGCAGGAAAAGGGTGGTGGCCAGTGACCAGAGTTGGGTCGTTGTGGGCTGCAGTCGTGCTGAAACCGGCAAGGGAGACCACTAAGGATGGAAGGGTTGATCACGAACAGGACCATATCTGGAGCTGAAATAGAACAAGCTGTTTCCGAACCAATGAGAGACCAGGTCACAAGGACATATTTGACAGAAGACATTCCAAAATCCAAGAAGTACACAGTGGTTGGAGGCTCTGGGTTCCTGGGGCAGCACATGGTGGAGCAGTTGCTGGCAAGAGGCCACACCGTCAATGTATTCGATATGCGTCAGGGCTTCGACAACCCCCAGGTGCAGTTCTTTCTGGGTGACCTCTGCAGCCAACAGGACTTGTATCTAGCTCTGAAAGGTGTAAGCACAGTTTTCCACTGTGCATCACCCCCACCATCCAGTAACAACAAGGAACTCTTTTTAGAGTGAATTACATTGGCACCAAGAATTTCATTGAAACTTGCAAAAAGGCTGGTGTTCAGAAACTTGTTTTAACCAGCAGGACTGGTGTCATCTTTGAGGGCATTGACATCAAGAATGGAACTGAGGACCTGCCTTACGCCATGAAACTCATTGACTACTACACGGAAATAAAGATCTTATAGGAGAAAGAAGTCCTGGGTGCCAATGATCCTGAGAGGAATTTCTTAACCACAACCATCCGCCCCCATGGCATTTTTGGTCCAAGGGACCCCCAACTGGTCCCCATCCTCACTGAGGCAGCCAAAAAAGACAAGATGAAGTTCATGATTGGAAATGGGAAGAACTTGATGGACTTCACCTTTGTGGAGAACGTGGTACACAGACACATTCTGGCAGCAGAGCACCTCTCCCAAGACACAGCCTTGTGTGGGAAGGCATTCCACATCACCAATGATGAACCCACCCCTTTCTGGACGTTCCTGTCCCGCATCCTGATAGGCCTGAATTATGAAGCCCCCAAGTACCACATCCCCTACCAAGTGGCCTACGACCTGGCCATCCTGCTGTCCTTCCTGGTGATGGTGCTCAGTCCTGTCGTCCAGCTCCAGCCCACTTTCACACCAGTGCGGGTTGCACTGGCTGGCACATTCCACTACTACAGCTGCAAGAAAGCCAAAAAGGTCCTGGGCTACCAGCCACTAGTCAACATGGGCGACGCTGTGGAAAGAACTGTGCAGAGCTTCCACCACCTGCGGAGGGTCAAGTGAGGCCCCCAAAGGTGGGCCCTCTCACCACATTTTCCTGCCAGTAGCTCACCCCTGTGGATCAATAAACTAACCTCCTTCAAATGAATTTCCTCAGATCTTGGGTCCCTCCTGCCAGTTAAATGGGACCACACTCAGCCTTTCCATGACCACAAGCAGGGCAAAAACAGCAGACCTTTCTCTCTTTGTAGGATCACATGTGGACTTCTTTTAGCAGGCAGCTTTGCATTCCACTGTTCTGTGTTCTCTTTCTCCCATCCCCCCTCTCCCCTGCATTTCTTATCAAGCCCACTGTCCTTGTACATAATGAAGGAAACTGTGGGCAGAGACAACCCTTTTGCTAATTGAGAATGGACAACTAGTTTATTTCCATGCAAACCATTACAAGAATAGAAGCCACAGACTAAGCAAGGAGCCACAGTACAAACATTGCAGAAGAAAAGCAAGTCAGAAACACATGGTGAAACTTCCAATGTATGTTTTAAGTAGATACAGAGTTTAGAGCAAACACTTTTAAAAAGCTAAACAACTGTAACCCTCCTCCCCAGTCCCTGGTGGTTCCTCTACATGCCTCCAAGTTCTCTCAGGCCCAGCGGCAGTGCCTGCCTGCATTGGTGTTTCATAAAATACTCTGTCATGGACACATTCCTCTTTATCAACAGGGACCTGTTGTCCTTAGTGGCACAGAGGTGGGCTGCACCTGTGGCATGCTAACTCAGCTGTTCAGCTGCTCTCCTGATACAGGACATCTGGCTGCTTGACTGAGGCATCAGGAAGGTCGGACAGAAGAGAGCCTCCTTTATCTCTTTGGAGTTTGGGCAGAAATTCTTTTAGGTAGTTCAGAAAGGTTGACTTCCCTCATAGAACCCTTCATACTCACAACCCTTATACCAATTTCCAGAATGCCAAGCACATATGATTCAGTGTTCTCTATTTTCCAGTGATATTCTACTTACAGAACCTGGTTTCTTCTTAGATTAATTGACATGTAATCTTAAAAACTTCTGTTCTCTGCCTTTGTCCTAAGTTGGCAAGGCTGGAATAAAGACATTGTACATCCCAAAACTGAAACTCAGAAAGTTTAAATAGCTTGTTTAGGTTTCAAAGCTAGCAACTGGGAGTCAGGATTTGAACTCAGGTCCTCTGATACTAGAGCCTGCTCTTCTTGTGATAGAGCCATTCACTAGTAGCATCCAGGTTGTTGTGTGTGCTTTTTAAATCTTAATTACTTTAACATCTAGGTATTTCTTATTTATTTTGGAATAATATGCTTTTGTAGAGCAGAAAGGGATCTGTCCTCGTTTCTCAGACTGTCTGCAAGGAGGTGGGCACCACACCAGCTCTCCCCCGCACCGTGCACATGGCTCTGGTGAGGGAGGGGGGACTGATGGAGGAGGTCCGGTCACTGAATTGACTGCCCTTCACCATTCCATATTTATATGTTTATCTTATATCTCCCATTATGACCTATCTGGAAGTTGACAGAGTAGGGAGGATTTATGGACACACGCAGAGAATTGTGCCTGTGGTTGAAGTCTCTTGCGACAGCCAAACAAAACAGAAAACAGAAACACCCGCTAGAGCTCCCAGTACAAATGAGACACACAGGAGGTGGGTACTGAGTGGTTATATTCTTGACAGGGCAAGGCCCACTTCCCCTCTGACAGATTGAGAAGCCGAGACAGATAGTGTACCTGGAAGATTCATTTTCGACCGCCACCTCTCTCTCCCTGCCTGTCTTGCCTCCTTTCGACATTTCATATTTGCTGTTTCCTCAATCTTCAACCTCCTTTCCCACATTCCACTTATCTCCCCTCCTTCTGGGGCCTGACAATCATGTTCTACCTCTGGACAGCTGGAGCCCTCTATTCTTCAAAGGCCTTTGGTTGTATCCTCATCAAAGAAGGCTGGCTGCATGAACCCATGTGAAAGTGAAGGAGAATGGGATTGATAGAGGTTAAGTGACAAATATTTATTGAGTGGTCACTGGGAATGAAGGAAGGGCCGATGTCAAGCACATGAGGTGGGCAGGACCCAGGAGTCACCTGCCAGTTGTGGGCACCAGCTGGGATCAGTATACCAACATCTTCATTTCTTACCACCTGTAATTGGGCCCCATGGACTACCTAGCCTCAGTTTCAAGAGACCAATATATTGTGCTTGCTGGTGGTGTTCCTTTACCTGCTTGCCCCCATCCAGATACAATCTCAATAGGGTCTCTGCCTCGAGAAGTCTGTTCTGTTCTTATTCATTCACTCATTCAATGTAGTGCCAACTGTGTGCCAGACACTGTCTTAGGCACTAGAAGAAATAACAGGAAAAAAAAAAAAAAAGCATTTACAACTCTGGCCTACCTGAGAGGCAGATATTAACCAGAAAGTTGCAAAGACAGATGATAATGGAAGCTTTGGTAGGTCTTTGGGGGAAAGGAGTGTGGTGCTGAGGGCTTATAACTGGCCCAGACTTATGGGACACTGGTATGAACAGATGGAGAAGTGAGTGTGACTTCATTTTTAATTATTTCTAAGTCCCCTAATCTTAGTGTCCCCACCTCCATCGTCAGTCACCTGTAGCTCTACAAGTACCTCCAGCTGGCTTCCTGCCAATTCTCTTGGCTCCTTTCAGATCTGTTTTCCACATTAAAGACAGAGCACCCGAACTTGATTGTGTTATGTCCCAGCTTAAAACCTTCAATGGTCTCTCAGTGCCCTTCAAATGACAACCAACACACTCAGTGTGGCCTCCCATACCTTTGAGCCCCTGACCCCTTCCTACCTACCTTACATAGGTCACTTTCTCACCCCTCACTGCCACAGCCACCCCGGCTTCTCCGGACATCCTCAGACACTCAGAGTCTTCACACATATTGTCCCTGGCTCTGAAATACTCTCTCATTCTCTCTCCCCCTAACCATCTCTCCCATACCACCTCTAAGGAGTTTTCCTCCAGGAAGGCTTTCCTGACCACACGTTAGGATAGATTGTTCTAGGTACCCGTTGACCCCTGTACTGTCCCTGATAGTACTTGTCCCAGCTTGTAATCATATTTGGATGGATTATTAAGATGATATCATGGAAGCTTGTGGTCTGGGTCTACATCTGTTTCACTTACCATTGTGTCCCTGGCACCTGGCACAGTGCCTTCTACCTTCTGAGTGCCCAAAAAATGAAGAATGGGTTCATAAGGAAAAGTGTAATTATTACAGCTGGAAAGATGACCCCCAAAATCTTATAGTTCAATTCACTCAGTGAATAGATTAGATACTGCAGAATCAGAGATGGGAGATTACTTACCCAAGGTCACTAACACAGCAAGTTAGTGACAGAGCTGACCTAAGAGCATGGTTTACAACTCCCACCTCTCAACAAAATTTCTCTATTTGCCTCAAAACTTTTAAGTTCTTTGAAATCTACATATAAAACTAAGACATAGTGTGTTAGATGGAGAAAACATCTGTTTTACGCATTACAGTGTTTTAGGTGAATTCCTTAGCTCATTAAGGCTCATAAGGCCTAAGGATTCATTCAATTTTTTTTTCTAAATTTGATTTTTAAATGAACTCTAAGGTCTCAGCTGAGTACCAGTTCTCAGGCACAGGCGAGTGGGCCATGGACTCCAGCCTGCAAAGCAAACCCTTAATCTACCCCCCATCCTTCTAAGTGAGCTCATTAAGCCACAGTAGATGGAGGCCGCCTTTCTAACAGCTCTGCCTGCCAGGGAAGGCTCTGTGGGGAAGCAGGCTGCAAGGAAACGTGCCCCCAAGTAATGCTGTCCCATGGTCATCAAGGGCCTTTCCTGAAATCTGACAGAGGAGTGGACATTTGTGCTGCCTCTAGAGGGATATTTATGCACCTTCTCGAGTGTGACCAGGACACAGCTCAGAGGTGTCAGATGTTTCCTCTCTGTGACTGAAGCAGCAGTTTCACCTTCTGGTATTATACCCAGAACCATGTAGGCATGGACGCTTCCAAGCGGTGGGCACTGGAGGGAGAGAGTAAACCGTTCTTAATGGACGGCTTGGTCCCAGGACCCAGGTGGCACTAACAGAACAGCCCAGGGTTCTCTCTCAGATGGAAACAGCTCTCCACCAGGCAAGTGAGACGCCAAGGAAGAAAGAAACCCGGGAGCCCCCTGCCTCTTAGCTGTGAACATTCAAAGAAATCACTTACACATTTGGCTTTTGGGTTCAAATCCAGAAAATGAGAATAACAGCAATCCTTACCAGATTGTTGCAAAGATCAATGAAACAGTCATATCCCAGGAGTCAGCAGATCGTATATAGTCTGAGCCTAGACTGCCTGGGTTCTTTTCCTGCCACCTCGTGACCGTGTTTCTTTTGTCACACTAATCTCTTTGTGCCTCAGTTTTCTGACCTATAAACTGGGGACAATACTAGACTCTACATCTCAGGTATTTTCAAATGAGGATTAAATGAGTTAATATATGAAAAGCACTTGAAAAAGTAGATCGTGTTAATGCCTTATGGGTTGTTGTTGTGGTTTTATTATTACTCTATGTGAAGTGTTTGGCCCAATGTGTGGCACATAGTACTTAAATGTCAACTACTGTTTATAGCCCATTTTATCCTCTCAATAATACCACAATTGAAACTGAACAAATACTAAGTAAATCTGTATTTAATGTTTGTCCCCCTTTCCAAATGTAAACTCCACATGGGCAAAGTCTGTGTCCTTGTGTTCGCCACAGTGTCATCTGTCCCCAGCACAGAGCTGGGTTCTTTGAAAGTAAATGAATATAGAAAGTAGGCATTACATTCAGTCCATCTTATAGATGGAAGACTAAGACTCCAGGGAGGGGAAAGGACTCACTCTCGGTAACTCAAACTGGCTGACTGGTCCTGCAGGGTGTGAGCACACTGCATCTTCTGGGATACAGTGAGCAGGTATCTCCGGGACCAACTTTCTAAAGTCTTGCTGGCCCTCCTCTTGCTCAGGTGTTCCTGAAGAGCGATCGTGTGGCCCGCATGGTGCAGAGTGGAGGCTGCTCTGCTAATGACTCACGGGAGGTCTTCAAGAAGCACATTGAGAAGAGGGTGCGCAGCCTGCCCGAGATCGATGGCCTCAGCAAGGAGACCGTGCTGAGCTCCTGGATGGCCAAGTTTGATGCCATCTACCGTGGGGAAGAGGACCCCAGGAAGCAGCAGGCCCGGATGACAGCCAGTGCAGCCTCTGAGCTGATTCTGAGCAAAGAGCAACTCTATGAGATGTTCCAAAACATTCTTGGGATCAAAAAGTTCGAACATCAGCTCTTGTACAATGCCTGCCAGGTAAGTTGCCTATCACCTGGGCCCAAAGTGGTGAGTAAGCAGGACCACATTATGACTTCTGTGTGCCCTAGACACTGTTGCCTCTCAGGCCATTTCTTGATTAAAAACAAAAATATTAAAAATTATATTTTACAACTACATTGGCAAAATGTGAGTATATTTCAGACTAAAACAGGCTAGAATGTGTTTCTTCTGATTTTAAAATAAATATTTTTATGAGCTCCTAAGAGTCTCATGGGCTTTAGGCAATGTGCTTATGTCGTCTAAGAGTAAATTTGCCCATGACTAAGGTCTAGGTCCCATGCATCAGAAGTCCAAAAAGATTAAAATAATTATTTTTTTAAAAAAAGATAGTTTTGCCTTTAAAATAGATGGTGTTTGCCCTGGCTGGTTGGCACAGTGGTAGAGCGTTGGCCTGCCGTGCAGGAGTCCCGGGTTCAATGCCTGGTCAGGGCACACAGGAGAAGCGCCCATCTGCTTCTCCACCCCTCCCCCTCTCCTTCCTCTCTGTCTCTCCCTTCCCTTCCCGCAGCCAAGACTCCATCGGAGCAAAGTTGGCCCGGGCGCTGAGGATGGCTCTATGGCCTCTGCCTCAGGCACTAGAGAGGCTCTGATTGCCGCAGAGCGACGCCCCAGATGGGCAGAGCATCGCCCCCTGGTGGGCATGCTGGGTGGATCCCGGTCGGGCACATGCGGAAGTCTGTCTGACTGCCTCCCCATTTCCAACTTCGGAAAAATACAAAAAAAAAATAGATGGTGTTTATCACTTGCGGAGCTTGTATTTCCCCAGCTAAGGAGACAACTGGACTTAGCACTGGGTCATCAAGAGTCATTATTTAAAATAGAAAGCTTCCAGTAGGCCTATGTATACCATGCCCTTATATTAGTTACATCATGAATTTCTGAGTGGGTCTCAAGTGGCTAGCTGAGGTTCTGCTTGGGCCAGCCCAAAATGGCTTCTGTTATCTCTGGATTGGTGGTTGGGAGAGTGAGTTACCCTAGATCTTCATTTCCTGTGTATCTTTCCAGTATAATCCTTCATTCATAGAACAAATATTTATTGAGTGATACTTTATAGTCTTTGCAAATTTTAATGATTAACACTTGGGAGCATTTTTTAAATTGAATTTATTGGGGTGTATTGGTTTGTAAAATTATATAGGTTTCTGGTGTATAATTCTATATACTTCATCTATATATTGTATTTTATGTTCACACCCAAGTCAAGTCTCCTTCCATCACCATTTATCCCCCTTTCCCCTCTTCTACCTCCCCCATCCTCCTTCCCTCTTGTATTTACCATATGCTCATTTTCAACCCCCAACCCTAGAAATGCTAATTTTGCATTCTCAGCACAGGACCCAAGAATCTGCATTTTACACAAGAGTCCCCTTATTTTTATGGCTTTCTCCTTCTAAGAACCATTAGAGAAACTCAGCTGTGCCCTGGTTCTCCTGTGCCAGCTCTGCCCTTAAGATACTTTGAATGAAGATACTATTGTGCATGGCTAATTTCTGTGCCTTGCTCAGAATTAGACACACCTGTGTAAATCTTAATCTGACTCTTCACTAGCTTTGTGGCCTTGGGGAGGTCATTAACCTCCCCACATGTGAGTTTGGGATGAAATTATTATTAGGATTTAATGTACATAAAGCCCAGCACAATGTAGGGCACTTTATAAATGGTAGCAGTTAAAATATATTATCATCTAAGAGGCAAGGACTCGACAATATCAGAACATTGCCCCCAGTGTTTAACATAAGAACTATAGGATTTTGAGGCTTAACTTCTTTTCACCTCCATGGCACTCCCTAGGGCCGTGATGGTGAACCTTTTTATAAAAACCACCCACTTTTGCAGTGCTGGTCAATCTGGTCCCTCCCACCCACTAGTGGGCATCCCAGCTTTCATGGTGGGCCAATCGTGGCGCCATTTGGTTGCTCCGCTACCGCCCACTTAGTGGGCAGGAGGGACCAGGTTGACCAGCACTGCAAAAGTGGGTGGTTTTTATAAAAAGGTTCGCCCTCACCGCCCTAGGGCCTAGTTCAAGGCATCAGCACCTCTCACCTGGGTGACTACAGTGTCCACCCAACTGGTAATGTTGCCTCCTCTTTTGTCCAGGGGAATGCACCCACCAAACACAGGAGTGAGCTTCTTAAAATGTAAATTGGATCATGCCAGTCCTGTGCCTAAAACCTTCTAGTGGCATCCTGTCCCTCTCAGAGGGCACCCCAAGGCATTGAGGCAGTCGTACCCCAGCCCCGCTCACACCACTTTCCCTGTATGCTGCTCACAGTCCTGTTTTCCATTCTCCCAGCAGGGCAGGTTTATTCTGGAGCTTGGCGTTTGCTCTCCCCTCAGTTTACAATGCTTTTTGCCAAGACCTTTGCCTGACTGGCACAGCTTAAATGCCAGCTTCTCCAAGAGGCCTTCCAAGGCCACCTAGCTACAGTTGTCCCTTGCCTCACACTCACTAAGTCATTGCAGCCCACAGCTCTGTTCTATTTCCATCACCACCTTTACCACTATTGTCGATTTATTTATTTATTTATTTATTTATTCATTTATTTTAGAGGAGAGAGAGAGAGAGACAAAGAGACAGAGAGAGAGAGAGACAGAGAGAAGGAGGAGGAGCAGGAAGCATCAACTCCCAAACGTGCCTTGACCAGGCAAACCCCAGGTTTTGAACCGGCGACCTCAGTGTTCCAGGTCAACGCCACTATTGTCCATTTCTTGTCTTCCGTTGTTACCTGTTTACTATCTCTCTCCATCTCCCTGCTCCTCCTTCTCCAGAACGTTAGCCTCATTCGTCTTTGTCTTTATGTGCTAATATTTCCAGCACATGAAACAATTCTTTTACATAGTGGTGATCAAGAATTGCCTATTGTTAATAAATGGATAACAGCAGATTATTTTAACTTGTAAATAAGGTCTTATTGTCAACCCTCTTGGCTTACCCAGAGATTTCGGACTTATTTTAATAAGTAGGAATCTATTAGCATTTTATAATAGAACATATATCACATTTAAAACCATTCCTGACATTGTACTTTCTCTCAGCCACTTCAATCCAGAACACTGATTGCCAACCCACAGTTGAGGGTTTCTCTGATGGGTCAAAAAGTATTTTTAAATTCTCCAATAAATCTCAACATAAGATTAAATTTAATTGTTCTTTTTATTTAAAATATTACAGCATCCCTTGTGGCACTTTTAGAATGGGGTAGGCAGGAGGTACTACCCACTATCTAGCACCACCACTTGGCCCACTAACCCCAGTACCTCCCTCTCCACCACAAGAAGGTCGGTTTCCAGAGCTTAATAAAGATTGGCAATCACCAACCTGGATGGTAAGTAAGAACCAAGTGTTCCTAAACCTGAAAGGCAAAAAATTATTCAGGGATTAACTTTTCTTCTTATTGCAATGGCTTATTATGTGTATTTTCTGTTCTTGCTCAAACATCAGCATCATTGGAGCAAACCCATTGCTATGCCATTTCTTATCTTCATGATTTTGAACTTGTTGAGTGGCCAGACCATAGTTTACTGTTTTCCCCTTAAAAAAAAATTAATTAATTTGACTCATATTTTAAAAATATTTTCCATGAGTTAGAAAAAACTACAACAATAAAAAAAATAATGTCCTCTCACAAGAATAATGTTTGTCCCCTTAGCTAAAACTAAATTATAAGAATTATAACATACTTCTTGGGACAGGCATACTTAAGGCATTTGGTATTATATTCTATTCTCACACCTATGGGGCTTCATATCCATAGATATTAGGACAGAGAGTATATGCAGGTCCTTCACAAAGGAAAAAAATAGAAATGAATTCTAAATACCTGATTGCTTTTATTTTCCATGTCTTTAGTAATCTGAGTTATATAAGCATATTGGCAAACAATAAAACTATTTTAAAAGAAAGATAATAATGGCAATGATAAAACATTGCAAATGTTATAGAAGAGGGTATTCTCACAACTGACTGTTGAAATAATTTATTATTTTACCTTTCTGTAGAGTAATCTGTTAATTTTCAGCAAAACACCTTGATAAAGGGCAAACCTGTTGGCCTAGCAGATTTACCTCTAGGAATTTGTTATAAGTAAATATTCAGAAATGTGTACAAGAGTGGTAAGTCCAAAGATGTCATTGTAGCATTTTGTATGATAGGAAAAAAGTGGAAGCAACTCTAATTCCCAATGGTAGGAGGTTAATTAGATGTTTATTTAACCAACAGAAGAATATTCTTCAGCCAATAAAATTGTTGTTGCAGAAGGAAACTGACTACATGGGAGAATGTTGATTAGCAACTGCTGAATGGAAAATCCTCCTATGAATTAGAGGATGTAGGTATCATTTTATTTTTATGGAAAAAGTACCAGATGAGTGAAAAACAAAATTTTAAGCGTGCTTATCTTTAGGGGTAGTATTATGGTTGAACTGTATTGTTTTCATCTGTGCTTTTCTGTGTTTCCAAATTTTATGCCTTAACCATATAGGCATTTTGTAAATGGAAACAAGTAGCAAAAAGCTCAAGTTATCAAAACAATAGGATAAGAAGAAAATTATCTTCTGCATTGTTTTCTAGATTTCAGCCATTAAGATACCACCTTCATGCTTTTTGCCATTTCCAAGTACTGTCTGTATGATTACTTATTTAATATTTCTAATTAAACCAACTCTTAACTCACTTTTAAAACCTACCCGACTCTTTACAAGTAATGTATATAAAATCACAGCTTTGAAGTGAAAAAAACAACATGCATTAAAGTGAAACATAACCAGTAAAATAGAAGCTCTTTATCAGTCAGTCCTCAAATGTCATCCACACCAGCGAAGGGGGAGGCAGGGCTGGGGCGACCCAGGCCCTGACTTACTGAGGTGGGAGAGCCCTCTGCCACCATCCCGGAAAACAGCCCCAGACTGAGCACAACAGCTTCCACATAGGTCTGTACTTCTCACGCCCTACATTTAGCTTTCAGAAATTATAGATTCGTTCCCTCATTTCCCTTTTTTAAAATTTATTTATTGATTTTCGAGAAAGAGGAGAGGACAGAGGAAGGGAGAGAGAGAGAGAGGGCCAGGGCTAGATTCATCCCCTCGCTTCCTTCTAGACTACCCTGAGCTCCGCACACTCTAGGAACACAGTGGTGCAGGAACACAGTGGTGCAGGAACACAGTGGTGGAACACAGTAGTGCAGGAACACAGTGGTGCAGGAACACAGTGATGGAACACAGTGGTGCAGGAACACAGTGATGGAACACAGTGGTGCAGGAACACAGTGGTGGAACACAGTAGTGCAGGAACACAGTGGTGCAGGAACACAGTGATGGAACACAGTGGTGCAGGAACACAGTGGTGCAGGAACACAGTGGTGGAACACAGTGGTGCAGGAACACAGTGGTGCAGGAACACAGTGGTGCAGGAACACAGTGGTGCAAAGCAGTAGAAGGGAAAGATCGCACGGCTTTCATTCTCACCCTGCTTAAATTATTTCTTGTTTTGTTTTCTATTTTCTGGACCTTCTGATGAGACAAAGCAATTCCTTAGGTGCTTCCAGAACCAGACATGTATACATTTTCTTTCATTCATATCACCTGCTGGGGGAAGCTGGCATCTGATTTCGTGCGCTGCTTCTGAAGGTTCTCATAATCTCTAGAAGGTTCTTCTAGTAACTACAGTCTTTATTTCAAATGAGAAATGATGTTTATCAAAGAACAATTGTATCAGTTTTATACTAGTTGTCTATTGTAAGATGTGCCATGTCTATTGAAACTTTAAAAAAAGCCAGGAGGCTTAACAAGTGTCTCATATTTGCACAGGAGAGTTTTAAAAGTCTATTTGGCTTATTTGAAAATGCCTGGTCTTATTTCAGAGACAAGTTTGCTTATACTCAGTATAATAATCAATGTAAAATAACTGGAAACTTTTATTACAGAATCAGTGTTGTTTTTATTTTCCTGGACTCTGGGAGGAAATGGAAATTATGTCACAGTTTCGGCATTTAAGTTGAATTCCAACCCTAACTCAAAAAATGTAGGAAAACCTCTTTGAGAATGGGTGAAGTATCTGGGCAGTGAGAGAAAGACCTTCTTGCCAACTTCACAAAATGCAAAGCTAATGATGATTATAGTGATGATGATGATATATTTTAAAAGTTTTGAAAATGCAAAGCACCATCTTTTTTGTTCCTCCTTAGCGGCCTCAAAACTGACATTAATTTGATGCTCAGGTGTACCAAGTATCTGCTACTTTGTACCCCTGTGCGTAAGTGTACAAGTTATTCCTAATTGCTTCATTCTCAAACATGTGGGCATTTTCTTTTGAAAAACATTGCTGCAGTTTGTTTTAGAGGAAGGCAAGTCTACATCTCCATATATTTTTGAATGTACATAAACCTAAGAAACCTGGTAATTTCCAAAAGGAGTCTGAGCTAAGGGAGTCAGTTGTTCCTTGCATTTCAACACGGTACTTTGAGAATGGAGTTCCTGGCTGTCTGCTACTGATTTCCCCGTAGCTCCTCCAAATGTCAGCTGTATGATGCTGGCTTCTGCTCAGTCAGCACCTGTCCTAGGGGGCAGCAGGGATAGCATGCATGTTTCATATAACAGAAGATGACAGGAATCTCTTCATTTATCTTCTCTGAATTTCAAGAGATTTATTGTATAATTTGTAAGACTTCACTAAAGACACATAGAATATAATTTCCCAATCTAGAAACACCTTTGCATTTTTAAAAACTGAATTCTCCATCATTATTGAACTACTAATTTTCTTAACATCGTATTTTCTTCCTTCAAACCATCATCAGTATGGCCTTTGATGATGTGGCTTTCTTATTACAGTGCTGTCTTCTTTGGCTTGATTAGCACTTGGCAGCTTTTCAGATAGTTTATTAGACTCTGAAGAGAAACCTAAAATTATCAGGCTTTCAGCTGTGACCCAGATTGCTAGGTTGAATCCATTCCTCATTATAGTCTTTAGTCCCAAAGTTCCCAGTGGTGCTCTGTTGACTGAGGTCTTGCTTCTCGGCCCAGGCTCCATCTCTTAATCACTGTTCTTAGCTCTCTAAAACCAATACAGTTCTTTGCACAGAATGATCTTTCAATAAATAATCTTACTGAAAAAAATGTTTTTTTAATCTGAAGGGTGTGACAATCACATTCTAATATTAACACTTTAACAACAGTCTTCCATTATTCATAAATTCACCCATTGATTTAATATGTATTTTAAGCACTTACTATGCACTAGTTACCAAAGGCCAAATGCTGGGGATAAAGCTAAATTTTCCTACTTTGTCATAGAATGGCCATGATTTGGCTTCTGATCATCTTTCTCTTTGCTTACAACAACACACCTCCCAATGACTTTAGAGCTTTTGTCCAACTTAGAGTGTTGTCTGTATTTTTTGTTTATTTCTGTGTAACAAATGACCACAAATATAGTGGCTTAAGAGAATACGTTTATTATCTAATGACATTTTTTTTTAGCTCAGAAGTGCAAGGCACAACTTAGCTAGATTCTGCACTCAGAGACTCAGAAACCTAGCCCTAGAATGATGGTTCTGTCTGGGCTGTGCTCTTATCTGTAGGCTCAGCTGAGAAGGATCTACTTTAAGCTCCCTTATGTTGTTGGCAGAATTCATAACCTTTCAGCTGTAGAATTCTTCAAAACTAGAATGGGGGGGGGGGCGGGGGAAGAGGAAGAGGAGGACAAAGAGAGGAAGGGAGTAGGAGGGAGAGAAAGAGTCTCTGGTACTTCATAGCTCTGATTTCTAGGTCCTCTTTTAACAGGATCACCTGACTAAGTCAAGCCCATTCAGAATAATTATCCTTTTCTGTTAAAGTCAACTGATATAGGACTTTAATTACATCTGTAAAATCTCTTCACTATTGATTAAAAACAGACTCGACCCACACTCAAGGAGAGGAGACTATAATAGGGTATGACTCACTGGTTGTTATCCTAGGGCTTTTGCCACAAGTTCTCTTCCCCCATCCTGATATTTTTTATATGACTGGCTTCTTCAAGTATCAATTTAAATGTGTCCTTTCTAGAGAAGCTCTCCTTCATCATTTTTGTCTCAGTAGGCTTCTATTTGTTTGTTTTGTGACACTGTCTTATTTATTACCATTGTAGAACTTCATATGATATAAAATTACCTTGCATATTATATTACTTATTCATTCTCTTATTGTTTATCTCCCCCAACTATCTCTTTAAGAGCAAGACCGTGTCTGTTGCATTCACCACTATATGGCCAACATTAAGCACAATGCTTGGCACAAAATAAATGTTCAACTAAATATGGACTAAACCAGTAAATGCAGACGCCAAGGTATTTATGTTCTCCTGGGGCTTAAATGTCGACATTCTACAAAGGTGTGTATTGTTTGGCTGTCTCTTTCTAGTAAGGTAAACCAAAGCAATGGAACAGGCCTGTCAATCTGGGACCTGAATTCACCTGCCAATACTTCTATATTATAGTGTAGATTTCACCTGAGGTTCACATTATGTTTTTAGCCATAAAATTTAAAATTTCCTTCTGGTCACGCTCAACATGTTTCTACCAAAACAATGTTGCAGAAATTAAATCTTATCTTTCCAAAGTCAAGCACAGCTTCTAATAGTCATCAGATTTTTGATGGACTGCTAGTTTTCAGTGACTTTGCTTGCCATGTGTACTTTAATTTTAGCATTCTTGGGTTGTGGAAAGAGATCTAGATGCATCTGCCCATGAGCATATGCTCTTCTGTTAGGAAAGACAAAATTGGAGCACATTACGGTGCGGAGGGCCCAGGGTCAGGTAGCAGTATTTAATTTCCCAGAGCAACAATTCTCCAAAGACCCCACCTTGATTTTTTATGATGTCATCAGAAAATCCTTCTCTATAAATTCTTTCTAGAACACAAGGCCAGATATTTCTATCTGACTGCACCTGCTGTTACTAAAAGACTAACTGCAGTGGAAAGTTGATGCTGAAGACTGCATCTGGGGAACACGGAATTGGGATTTTCTATGCAGCCTTCACAGCTGCTATGGACATTTAGCAATCTCTTCTCTTTGTTGCCAGAATGGAAGCATCAATATGCTTTTTTATTCAAAGTCCTTTTATAAGCCTTGAACTACAAAATTCTCATCAGAGGTGTTAAAGAGGTGCACTTTCGGAAAAAGACATACAGAAATAGTATTCTCTACACTTGCCACCTCTCACTAAGTGATGGGAGCTATCGCAAACCCGCTAAAACAGCTTTGCAAGTAGAGATGTTTTATAAGCCCTGTGACATGCCTAGCCACTCAATGCCCCACTGCGAATGATTTGAATTTACCTTTTCCCCCCAACACATGGCCTTCTCACTTCTTCAATGTGTGCAGAAACTTGGGTAATGGGGTGTAATATACCGATCACATTTTATTGTTAGCCCTGTTTGTTTTAATCCTTTCTGAAAACAAGCATAAACTACTTCAGTTCTGTGTCCCAGCTGGCTAGTAGAGAATGCCATGTAGATTTTCCATCAGGAGGCTCTATGACTGAGGTTTGAGCCTCCATTTTTTTTTTTTTTTTGATAGAGACAGAGAGAGAGAGAATCAGAGAGAGGGATAGATAGGGACAGACAGGCAGGAAGGGAGAGAGATGAGGAGCATAAATTTTTCGTTGTAGCACTGGTACTTTAGTTGTTCATTGATTGCTTTCTCATATGTGCCTTGACCGCAGGCCTTCAGCAGACCGAGTAACCAGCGACCAAGCCAGCAACCTTGGGTCCAAGCCGGTGAGATTTGCTCAAACCAGATGAGCCTGTGCTCAAGCTGGCGACCTCGAGGTCTCGAACCCAGGTCCTCCTCATCCCAGTCCGACTCTCTATCCACTGCGCCACCACCTGGTCAGGCTGAGCCTTCATTTTGAACAGTAAAAATGCCCACCAGCTAGGGAGTATTTAATATGAGCCAGGCACTAAGGCTAATACTTTACATGTATTATCATATTTAATCCTTATAATAAATGTGGAGGGTAGACATTTTACCCACATTTTAATAAGAAAGAGGAAGAGAGAGAGGGAGGGAAAAGTTAAACAATTTTTCCAAGGTCAAGCAGCCAGTCAGCAGCAAAATCAGAATTTGACTCAAGGTTGCGTGACTCCAAAATAAGCTCTTGAGCTCAATTGCTAAAAATTGTAGTGGTTTTTCACTAATATAGAAAGTTCTGGAGAGTAAGTAGAAATTTCATCGATCCTGCCTATACTTCAGGAATGTGTTTGTGGGTGTGAGTGTGGGTGTGACTAAATCTTCTAAAAAGTCCCTTTTATAAAGCCTGCTCTTATTTTTTTCTAAAATTTATTGAGTTAAAAGAAAGGTCAGCAGATGACTTAATTCTGTGTATTGACTAATTATAATTTTATTTTTTAAGCAAGAGAGAGAGACAGACAGACATGGACAGGAAGGGAGAGAGATGAGAAGCATTAGTTCTTCGTTGTGGCACCTTAGTTGTTCATTGATTACTTTCTCATATGTGCCTTCACCAGGGCACTACAGCAGAGCGAGTGACCCCTTGCTCAAGCCAGCAACCTTGGGCTTCAAGCCCAAGACCTTTGGGCTCAAGCCAGTGACCATGGAGTCATGTCTATGATTCCATACTCAAGTTAACAACCCTGTGTTCAAGCTGGTGAGCCCACGCTCAAGCTAGCAATCTCAGGGTTTTGAACCCAGGTCCTCTGCATTCCAGGCCGATGCTCTATCCCCTGAGCCACTGCTTGGTCAGTCTAACTAATTATGATTTTAATGGCTGTGTCTTCACTTAACGGGGACCGATTAGGTTTGTGTTTGTTTTGCTCATTAAAGTTCTATCATCTCAATGCAAGTGTTCCCTGGTCTAATTTTTGAAAACATGTAAAGCTCCACAGTGTTCAGAGGATGGTTAAGACTCAGAAATGCTCATCTTTCTTGTCTTGTCCTTGCACCTGTGTGATCGAGCTAACTGGCAGACTTTACAAAATGGCTACTTGTTGTTTCACAACAT
This sequence comes from Saccopteryx bilineata, assembly GCF_036850765.1. Lineage (NCBI taxonomy): Eukaryota > Metazoa > Chordata > Mammalia > Chiroptera > Emballonuridae > Saccopteryx > Saccopteryx bilineata. Next base: position 76,586,081 of record NC_089499.1, read on the forward strand.
GAGCACCTGCCTGGAGGGGCTCAGTGACCCAGAATTAAACAAAGTAGCTCTCTGGAGAAAGAATACCCACAAAAGCACAGAAGAAAATTCAAATTACAAAGGTTTTTAATTAAAAATTAAGCTGGGGTGGTAAATATTTTAGGCTTTGTGGATCTTACACTTTTATAGCAACTATTTAATCCTGTCTTTGTAGTAAAAGTAACCTTAGATAGTCTATAAGGAATGGGCATGTCTCAGTTTCAATAAAACTATATTTATGGGACAGGCATCTGGCAGAGATCTGACCCAAGGGCTGCAGTGTGTCAACCCCTGGATTAATAAACATCACATTTTAACAGAAAGTATACTTCCCAAAAACTTACCCTGTGGATATACAATGTTATCTTTTCAACCCAAAAGGTTTTAACATAAAACTTAGCCCACCCATTCTGTGAAGAGTAGACAATGATGACTGTTTACAATGTTGGAACTGAAGATAATCATCATATAGAAATGAAGTAGAAACCAAGTGTCAGAATCTTAATATACTAGACTCATTGTAGGCTCTACTCCTTAGCACTATAAATGTTGGACACACCACTTCCCTAAGTGTCAGTGTGTTTGTCTGTAAAATGGAAATAATAACAGAATTTGCTTTACTGAATTTATTATGAGACTGTGGTAAGTTAATAAATCACTTAGCACTATGCTTGGCACATATACATTTTGTATAAGTATCATCGTTTATTTTACTGACACTTGAGCCAAGTCTTGGTCCATGATTAGGAATTTACCAAGTGTTGGTCTTTAAGACTTTTCCCAACTAAAACCTTCAGCATAGTTATAATTTAATGCTAATATTGTACAGAAATTAAACACTGAATACCAGTGGTAGAAAATATGACTTTAAAGTGACATATATTTGCATTTACATTCTTACTTTCCTACTTATTCTGAGTTCTTGTGCCAGTTAGTTAACCTCTCTGAGTCTTACTTTTGCATCTGCAAAATGGTGGTAATGATAGCTCCCATCCGATAACATAGTAGGTGCTTATTGTTTTTTTTAATCTTTATTTATTTATTTATTTATTTACAGAGAGAGAGAGAGACAGAGAGAGGGACAGATAGGGACAGACAGACAGGAACGGAGAGAGATGAGAAGCATCAATCATCAGTTTTTTTCGTTGCGACACCTTAGTTGTTCATTGATTGCTTTCTCATATGTGCCTTGACCGTGGGGCTACAGCAGACCCAGGAACCCCTTGCTGGAGCCAGTGACCTTGAGTCCAAGCTGGTGAGCTTTGCTCAAGCCAGATGAGCCCATCTCAAGCAGGTGACCTTGGGGTCTTGAACCTGGGTCCTTTCACATCCCAGTCCGACGCTCTATCCACTGCACCACCACCTGGTCAGGCTGCTTGTTATTTTTAGCTATCACTAATTAACAAAGTCCTGTCTTGGGAAAATGTCATTCTATTGAACAGTGATGTTTAGGATTAGGCTGCTTCTCTGGAATCAATTCTTGAAATCAAACAATCAAATTGTGCTAGGGAGAAATCTGCCTTCAAGAAGTATAAATATAATTTGAACAAACAAAATTAATATGCACACAAAATCCATTCATAATAGAGTCAATATATAACATAGTAGATAGCTATAATGTATAAGGGTAGCATAATATGGTAGACATATTGTGTTTATAGACATATCTGGGTATGAATCTAGGCCCAGTTACTTATTATCTATTTAACCTTTAGCAAGTTCATTAATGTCTGTATAAAACATAGATATTAATAGCTATAAGGTATAAATGAGCTGTTCCATCTTAGAGATTTGGTAAACATAGCCTCAGTTTGTCGTGGTAGTTAGTTGCAATGGTGATGGGGGCTGTAGAACTGGTGGGACAGTGGTGTAAGCTTCAACAGTTGGAGGACTTGGGAGTTCTCAGATAAATAGTGCAATTTGATTGGTCAGTAACCTCTCCACAGGGGAAGTACTAGTTGAGCTGGATGTAAATGATAAGAGGGCAGTTTAAGCTGAATGAAGAAAGATTATCTGAGATGCCTGTTACTCCCTTTTTCTCAGTAATGGAACTGAGTAGAGAAGAAATTGTATCATAAAGATTATGCTGATTAAATAATTGGTCCAGATTCTTTACTCACTTGTATTAGAATTAAACACTTTGCCATTGCATTGAGTAAACTTGTCCACCACTTGACTGGTTTTAGCCATCACATTTGCTTTGTGTATGGACTATTACCAGAGTTGAAGAGTGAAAAATTGAAATGTGCTTATGCATGTGATCTTGCTGCTGTTGGACTTTAGTGATCTTCCCAGAGAATAACATGCCTTGGGCAGTTGTTACTCTTTCAGCCTGGGCATCAGTGTAATACTTACAGAAAGGCCTGAACCAAACCCATAACCTAGAGTCAAGTTTAGCCCACCTTCAATCTAAAGCAACCTACACTTTAAAGTCTAGAACCAAGTCTAGTCTAGATCAACAGAACCCAGCCAACTCACACAACTATGAATATGACAAATGTTTGTTAAATTAAGTCACTGAGTTTGGGAATGACTTGTTGTGCAGCATAATTTTGGCAATAGTTCACTAACATAGATGACATTTAAAATAAGTATGGGCCCTGGCCGGCTAGCTCAGCGGTACAGCGTTGGCCCAGCATGTGGATGTCCTGGGTTCGATTCCTGGCCAGGGCACACAGGAGAAGCATCCATCTGCTTCTCCACCCTTCCCCCTCTCCTTTCTCTCTACCTCTCTCTCTTCCCCTCCTGCAGCCAAGGCTCCATTGGAACAAAGTTGGCCCAGGTGCTGAGGATGGCTCCATGGCCTCCACCTCAGGTGCTAGAATGGCTCCGGTGGCTCTGGTTGCAATGGAGCAATGCCCCAGATGGGCCAAGCATCACCCCCTGGTGGGCATGCTGGGTGGATCCCAGTCAGGTGCAGGCAGGAGTCTGTCTCTCTGCCTCCCTCCTTCTCACTTCAGAAAAGTACAAAAAATAATAATAAAATATGTATACATCATGAGTAACAGACCATTAGTAAGATATATGTCTAACTGTATCTTACAGAACCCCAGGTATAGTGGGGTTCTAGGGTTAATTAACAACCTCTCATTACTATTGCAACTGTCTTAATTCAGAATGTCTGCTTTTGTGTCTCTCACTTTCTCTAGCAAACCTGAATTGTCCACTTTTGCAGACTGTACTAATATACTGGCATCCTGGCATCCATGCTAACATGCTAACTTTAAAGGGCTCCATCTATGAAAATGAAAAGAAGGAGAGATAGGTTGGCTGGGGCAAATATTTGAGAACTAAAACTAAATGGTTTCACTCATTATCCAAGAGTAAGTGTGCAGTGTGGATAGTTTTAGGAACTGGACAAGAGATCAGGAAGCCTGAAATCCCCATTTGTTAGTGAGGTCAAGGAAACTAACAAGGATTGGTAGAAATCTACAAAGCCCTTGCCTTTCAAGAGCATTTATTATACAGTTGCCTTGTTGCCTGCATCAGTTAGTGATTGCTGCATAACAAACAACATTCAAACTTAATAGATTAAGCAGTAAACATTTATTATTGCACACAGGTCTACTAATGAGCTGAGTTCTTTGTCTGGTCATGGTTGGGCTCACTTATAAGTTTGTTGTTAGCTGTGGGTCTAGTAGGAAGTTTTTTCCCTTTGGGGGTCAATTGACTATAGATTGACCTAGTATGACATCAGCTGGCACTACGCAGTTATTCTCCATAAAGATCCCACACCCTGGACTTCACAGCTGCTAGACAGGGTGTAAGTGAGAGAATGGAAGATTGCAAAGCCTCTGGAACTCACACGTCACTTCTCTTGACCAAAAGAACTTACAAGGTCAATCAAGATTCAAGAGGAGGAGAAACAAACTCTATTTCTTGATGGGAGGAGATGCAAAGTCACATTGCAAATGATGTGGTTACAACCAGAGTGAAGAACTGTAGCTTCCTTTGGATCTACCCCAGTTGTTGACAGATCCTAGTATTCAACTGTTGAAAGCCAACATACGTCCAACATATTTTACCAATTTCTTTTAATGAGTAGTATTTTGTTAGAAAATAGTATTTTTATTGCTATAGTCAAAATAAACACGATATATAACAAAGAATGAAGGTCATGATCTATCATCATGAAAAGTGAAGCAAAATTTTAAATGGGGAAGTATTTTTGTTCTCGGGAGACTATTAGCAAATGTAGGAAGATTTATCTAATAGTGTTTTCAATTTGCAGTTTGAAAAATCATCACCTTATTATCATCATTTCAAATGCCTTTCAGAGAAAAAGCTAAAACTTTGTGTGTGTGGGGGGGCTAGATATTCAAGAAACTCATTCATTTCCTGATAAAGTAAACTTGGATACCAGGGTATACTTAGTAGTCTCCACCACTTTGGCAGACTCATATGTACTTTTAAAGGCATGCAAATGATAGGAAATATAATAAAACCAAAACAGGCATACCTATTTTCCAAATTAATAAATAAATATTACTGGTGCAGATGAAGTCTCAGGCCCTCACCGTGCCCTGCATATGTAGTAACCATTTTCTGCTGTTGCTGTTTATCCTTTCTATAATTTCCTAATACTTTCATTACCAACATATGTATCCTGAGTAGATCTAGTTGTATGAAATCTTCATACAAGTCATATTGAACTGTTATATATTTTTTTGCCACTCTTTTTTTTTTATTGTTCTTTGTTTTTTGGTTTTGGTTCATCATTATTTGAGAAATTCATTCATATTGATACATGTAACTATATTTATTTTCTGGATGATATTCCATTATGGATATATTGTCATTTATTTACTTAATAAATAAATTCCATTTTTTTACTATTCCAAAAAAATGCTATTGTGAATATTCCTATGCATGTCTTCTTGTGCACATGTACAAGAATCTCCAGGGGACGTAACTAGAAGCATACTTACTGGGACATGAGGCAATTGCACATTCCAGTTATTAGATATTATCAAATAATGCTTCAATTAGTTGTACATTCCTTTGAACAACATAGAAGTAATTGTTTTACTCTTTACAAAGAGTCTTAGTTTAAAAGTTAAAACTTTAATAAAGAAACTGGACCTCTCCTACTTAGCTATGGGAAGGATAAGACTCAGCAATTCCACCCATTGGTACAGACCAAGAGAAATTAATATATCTGCCCACCAAAAAATGTGCACAAGAATATTTACAGTGGCTTCATCGCCAATACCCCAAAGTTGGAAACAACTTAGATATCCATCAAAAGTAGAACAGATACTGGTACATACAATGTAATACTCAAGCAGTTAAAAAAAATCCAAAAAACACTGGTACATTTAACAAAAAGGATTAATTTCACAGACATATACAGTGTATCTGTAAAGTCATGGTGCACTTTTGACCGGTCCCAGAAAAGCAACAAAAGACAATAGAAATGTGAAATCGGCACCAAATAAAAGGAAAACTCTCCCAGTGTCATACCTATTCAGTGCAGTTCGATGTGGGCTCCATTTGTTGCCCTGCACACATCCAAACGGTAGTGAAGTTCTTGCCACACACGGATAAGGACGTCTGGTGTAACAGAGCGAATAACGTCTGTGATTCTCTGTTTTAAGTGATTAATGTCGTGGTGCTTCATTATAAACGCACCGATATTCACATTGCACTTTGGTCATGGATTCGAATTTAGTGAGACACAGAACACACTGAACTTTCCTCTGTACCGTCCACATCTCGACTGGCATGGCCGTGGGCTGTTCCGCTGTATACACGGTGTTACGTCATCATCTGCGCATGCGCACATGCTTCCACATCATCCTACAGAAACTGGGAGGGTTTTCCTTTTTTTTTTTTAATTTTTATTTATTTTTTACAGAGACAGAGAGTGAGTCAGAGAGAGGGATAGACAGGGACAGACAGACAGGAACAGAGAGAGATGAGAAGCATCAATCATTAGTTTTTCATTGCGCATTGCAACACCTTAGTTGTTCATTGATTGCTTTCTCATATGTACCTTGACCATGGGCCTTCAGCAGACCGAGTAACCCCTTGCTGGAGCCAGCGACCTTGGGTTCAAGCTGGTGGGCTTTTCCTCAAACCAAATGAGCCCGCACTCAAGCTGGCGACCACAGGGTCTCGAACCCTGGTCCTCTGCACTCCAGTCCGACACTCTATGCACTGCGCCACCGCCTGGTCAGGCAGGGTTTTCCTTTTATTTGGTGCAGATTTCACATTTCTATCGTCTTTTGTTGCTTTCCAGTGACCGGTCAAAAGTGCACCATGACTTTACGGACACACTGTATTGAGAGAATAAATCCTAATCCAAAGAGTTTTTATTCTATTATTCCATTTATATGAAATTCAAGATCAGAGAAAACTCCTCAGTGGTGTTATGAATCAGAGTAACAATTGCATCAGCAAAGGGAGGAAGGGGGACGGGGTTAATACTGATTTGTAGGTACTCAACTACTACAATGTTTCATATCTGTAATGTCCAAAATGGTAGCGCTAGCTTCATTAAGTCAAATTTAAAATGTAGTTCTTCAATCACGCTAGCCGTATATTAAGTGCCCAATAGCCATGTGCAGCTTGAAGCTGTCACAGTGAACAGCAGACAGAACATTTTCATCATCACACAAAGTTGTTTTGGGCTGTTCTTTATCTTGAGCCTGGTGGTGTTAACATAGTACACATATGTAAAAATCAATCAAGACATATGCTTAAAATTTGCAATTTTACGATAGGTATGCTGCACAAACAAAATATACTTAAAAATAAATGTGTTGTGCCTCATATTATAAGGGGAAAGATCACAAGAAAGGAAATAGAAAAGAGAAAACAAAAAAAATCTTACAAATAAAAGCCTTTCAAAATTGAATTTTAAATAGAATATGTGATGTGAACTCAGTAGAAAAAGGCATAAAATCTCTGTATACAAATAACAATAAAACTTTTTAAAATGAAGATTATTATGATTAGCTTTAATTAGGCTCCTTCTAGTTTGCAGGTTGAGCAAATTATCAAGCCAAAAATAAAAACCTTAGGCTGATCTCCTAGGTAAATTTCCTCAAATTCCGAAACATCTGTGGATATTCTGGCATGACTGTCCTTGTTACATTTCTACGTAACTAATCTATGTTTTTATTTAGACTCCCTCATGAACCATGGTTTCAATCATTTTCTGATCTTTGTGTAGAGATGAGTGACTCCAACCATAGGCAAATGTACGCAGAGTAATGAGTTAGGTGAGAGTGGTCTGATTTCCGTTTTATGAAAGTTATTGGGAAGTATAATGTTAATCTTTGTCACAGAAACCTGATTAATCCATTGCCTATTTTGCATTGTCAATAAAGAATTTTTTTCAACATATATATGGTTTTAGATTATCCAGAAGCATAAGAGAAAAGCAGTATGAGAATTAAAATAGACAGTCTTACACTGACAATAAACATGTCCTCCATCATGTCTGAACAGAGAAGAATGAATCAGAGGAGCTGTGTGACCTTGAACAACTTCTTATCTTCCTTGAGCCTCAGTTTCCTTACTTCCTACCTTCGCTGACTCTGACTCTGTCAGGAAGAGTTGTTGCCTCGCTTTTACTTGTCTCCCTCATGAGGCATGGCAACCACTAGAACAGCACAGAGCATAGCTGTCCTATAATTCAATAGCAGGCACATCATCTCCCTCTACAAGACTGAGTATCTGATGACCGTGAAATATATCTTTGTTTCCTTAGCACCTGGGCCACTGCCTGGCTGCAGAATATCTCAAAAAAGATTGAGTGACTGAATGAATTAATGCTGTAATATCTATTGCTGTGTAATATATTACCCAAAAACTTTCACATATTTATTATCTCATAATTCCTAAGAGTCAGGGAGCTAGCTGGGCATAGCTTAGCTTGGGCTTGTATTCCAGGGTCTTTCACAGGCTACAATTTACTTATTGGCTGGAGCCATAATCTCCCCAACTAGTGTTGGATCTACTCCTAAACTCACTCAGTGGTTATTAGAAGGGTTCAGGTCCTTGAAGGCTATTGGACCCAGCCTTCAGTGTATTGCCATGTGGAACTTGTGTCTTGTCAATGTGGCAGGTTACAACAACAAGAAAGAAAGTCTGCTAGGAAAATAGTAGTCAAAATGTTTTGTATAACTTAATCATGGAGTGACATGCCATGGCTTTTGCTGTGTTTGATCTGTGAGAACCAAGTCACTAGGTCCAGACCTCACATAAAAGGGAGAGATTACACAAGGGTACGGACACCAGGATGGGGATCATTGAGGGCCATGTCAGAAGTGCATACTTTACAAGGCACTGAGGGAGGCCAGAGTGAGACGGTGTCCACGAACAGCATGATCTGCTTGCTGTTTCCTCCTCCTGGATTGTTCCATTGCCTAGAATTCCCCCCCATCTTTTTCATCTTTCATGTTTCAGCTTAAATGACACCACCTCCAAGGGGCCTACACTAAATATCCAAGTTTGATCCCTGAACCCTTCTTTTAACCCAGCACCCTATTTATCTCAAGCACGAATGACCATCCATTATTATTTTTATTCACTTATTGTTGGTTCCTCCAAAGGACAGTAAGCTCCCTGAGGCTAGGAACCCAGCCTGACTCTCCTATTCCCTCTTGTCTTACCAGTGCATTTCACATGGGAGGACTCAATAAAATATGTGCTTAAAAAGAAAACTAACTGCTTGCTTTGTAAAAAGTGGTGCCATTGGGAATCATCGTACTTGTAATAGTTGTCAGGGGTTTAGAATCAGAACAGTGCTGTCCTAGGGTAGGGGACTCTTCATCGTGCTGAGGTTTGGGAGTATGCATCCCAACAAAATTGTGCAAGTTATTAATAAACTGCAACAACCAACTTGGATTCCCTAAGTTTGGGAAGTCAAACAATATTAAGACACTCATAGAAAGGATAGTAACATTTGTGTTTGGTTTTTGCCAGTTCCCTTCCCTATCCCCTCCAGGCTTCTTTGCACCTTTAAAGCAAATAACAGCACCTTTAAAGCTCATACCCCTAGAGGCACCCTCTCAGCCCTGCCTCCTGCCCCAGGCTGAGGGCTGCATGTTGCAATGCTATAATTGCCACCGTTTACTAAGTAAAAACTACATTGCCAGGCATTGTACTAATTTTTTTACATATATTCTTCCCAATTCTCACTACAACTTTTATATAGAAGACTGAAGTGCATATAAGCTAAAATAAAAAGCTCAGGGCAGCCAGGCTTTGAAGGCCAAGCTGGATCCACCCTGAGTGTATTCAAAGCCCACTCACCAACCCTTCCCTCCACAAAGTGAACTTAGAGAGAAACAGGAAGACAGGAGACTTGCGAGCACGCAGGAGGTCTGGCTTCCAGTCTTGGTTAGGCACTAATCATGGTAACTGGATGTGTCATTTTTAAACTTCTGTCAAATATGGCAGCCAGTATCTTTGAAGGAGGCCTATTAGAATTCCACTTCAGGTCTTGCCCAAAGGTATTTGACTGCCAGAAGCCTTAATCCAAATGGACATCTCTTATCTCTGTGAAATTTCCTTTCCTTCCAAGCTTTTAAAAGAAATGTTTCATCAGCCAGAGTATGGATTTTTCTGTCAGCTTTCCAGAAGACATCAGGAAATTATGTAATTCAGTGGGCACTTAGCAGTAAAATAACAGAAAGAGGCCCCTTCAGAAGAAAAATGCCTGCTTCTCCTACAATAGCTGGATTTCAGGTCTTCAGAACCCTCCTGAACAAATGCTCATTGGTCCTATCAGGGCGCAGTGACAGGCTAGCCAGTGTAGTGAGCAATGACCGTGGTCCTGGTGCTGTGCACAGGCACTGTGGACACATTCTCTCATGGATGATAGGGTGTGGGGCCTGCATGGAGGTGGCTCAAGAGGGTGAGGAGTATGAGGGGCTGAGAAAGCTCAGTATTAGACCAGAGTAGTGCTGACATTTACACCAGGTAATGTGTTCTTGTGGGGGTTGTCCTGAGCATTTTAAGATATTTGGCAGCATCCATGGCCTCTACTTGCTAGATGCCAGTAGCACACACCTCTTCATTGTGAAGCCAGAATGACCCCAGACATTTCCAAATGTTCCAAGGCTGGGGTGGGGGTGGGGGCGTGATCCTCACCAGCTGCGAATCACCACCCCATCTGTAGCAGTGCTGTGGTATGGTCAGGGCTGCTGAGAAAGGTTACAGTGACCGACAACACCAACTCCTCAGCATCTAAGAAAGCAAGGTTGTTTCTTACTCATACTGCAGGACCATCATGGGGCAACAGAAGGATTCTAGACTTCACAGTTACTCAGCCAACATTTCTAGTGTTGTGAGTTGCTATGTCAGAGAAATAGAAGACTCTGGTGCATCTCAAACCAACAATTAAATGCTGCATCCTAGAATATCCACACCCCTTGCTCTCCTAGCCCACTGGACAGAACTAGTCTCCCACAGGGAGACCAGCACATATAGCCTTCCATCGGCGCAGCAGAAGGGACTAGAAATATTTGGCAAATAGCATTAATGACCATAACAGATGCAAAGGATGTCTCTCTTCCCTGTTGATACAGAATGAGAAAATATTAAAGGCAGGATATACAAGGTTTCCAAGTACTTCTAGAAAAAAAAAAAGCACAACACTGATGTAATAATAACTACAATTTAGATTATAGTTATTATGTATCAGACATTTAATTCTAACACAACAACCCAATTTGCAAAGTACAGTTGACCCTTGAATAATGTGAAGGTTAGGGGCACTAACCCCTGTGCCATTAAAATACATATGCCTTTGACTTCCCCAAAACTGAATTATTGATAGCCTATTATAGACCAGAAGCCTTACTGATAACATAATCAGTCACTTAACACATATTTTGTGTTATATGTATTATATACTATATTCTTACAATAAAGTAAGCTAGAGAAAATATGATATTAAGAAAATGATATGGAAGAGAAAATTCATTTATGGTACTGTACACATTTGTTGCAAAAAAATCCACATGGAAGTGGACTTGTGCAATCTAAACCCATGTTCTTCAAAGGTCAAAAATACTTTTATTCTTTTTCTTTTACAGATTATGAAACTGAGACACAGAATGCTTAAGTAACTTGCTTAGAATCACATAGGTAGAAAGTAGCAGGACTTAGATTTGATCCAAGATCCATCTGACATTGAAGACTGAGCACTTAAACCTCACCGATTTGGCTGTCATGTAAATCACTTCCTCTCACTGGCTGAAGGAGCAAGTTGTCTCTCCTGTAACCTCCTCTGCACCTTTGTGTTTAAGCTAGAGGCATGATTGAGATGGATTCGCAGAGTGTTTCAGCCTTTCATTCCCTAATATGTTTTCTTAATCAATTCCACCATTTCTAGGGCATTTGGAAGAGTGCCTTCAGTCAGTCCTTCATGGGGTGCTCATGCTTAGAGGAGTAAATAGAATGTTTCCAGGCATTTAGAGAACAGCATTGAGCTCTACATCCATTTGGGTACTAAGAAAACGGGTTCCCGCCTGACCAGGTGGTGGTGTAGTGGATAGAGCGTCGGACTGGGATGCCGAGGACCCAGGTTTGAGACCCCGAGGTCACCAGCTTGAGCGCAAGCTCATCTGGTTTGAGCAAAGCTCACCAGCTTGGACCCAAGGTCGCTGGCTCGAGCAAGAGGTTACTCAGTCTGCTGAAGGCCTGCAGTCAAGACACATATGAGAGGGCAATCGATGAACAACTAAGGTGTCGCAATGCACAATGAAAAACTAATGGTTGATGCTTCTCATCTCTCCGTTCCTGTCTGTCTGTCCCTGTCTGTCCCTCTCTCTGACTCTCTCTCTGTCTCTGTAAAAAAAAAGAAAAAAAAGAAAAGAAAACGGGCTCCTATGCCAGTTCACACAGCAGCACAGATATTGTGGGATTGCAGGGTCATTCTCCTGAAAGCAGGGCCATGCAGGGTTTCAAGATCCAAGGTGCTAAGGCCACAGGGTTCATTACAAAAGCAAACAATAATAAAAATAACTAATATTTATTCTAGGGATTGTTATAAATATGTATTTTCTCATGCAGATAAATACTATTAATATCATTATTTTAGAGATGTGAAAAATGAAGCTAAGAGAAGTTAACTAACCAAGGTCACAGAGCAGGTTTATAGAGAGATTAAAGACTTGATTCCAGATCTCAAACATTTATCCAGCCTAGTGGATACATAAAGTTGCTTAGCATTTTAAACACACACACACACACACACATACACACACACACACCCCTCTTCTAGTGTGTTTCCCCCTCCCAATCAAACTTACAACATTTATTTCAAAGATGAAGGAGAATAAAAGCCATAGATTTATTTTACGTATCTCTTCCTTTGTCCAAAGGATTACCTGCGAGTTGTTGAATTTATTTTGTCTCAATACAGTTGAGCCTCCCCAAACCACCTTCAGAATGAGGTACCAGCCATATATATACTCAAGTTACTCTCTGAAAGAACTTTTAGCTTTGAGGATGAAGTGGTACTTGGGCCAACCTCTCTCTCAAGCTCAAACTTTTCTTTTTAGAAATTAAAATATAGTTGACATACAATATTATATTAGTTTCAGACATACAACATAATGATTCAACATATATATACCAGATGAAGTGATCACCATGCTCTATCTAGTGACCATATGTCACCTTGCATTGTTATTACAATATTATGACTAGATTCCCTATGCTGTCCATTACATCCCAACGACTTACTTTTTTTATAACTAGAAGTTCGTACCTCTTCATCTCCTTCACCCCTTCTGCCCACCCCTCTCTCTCCCCCGCCTCTAGCAACCATCAGTTTGTTCTTTGTGTATATGAGTCTGTTTTGGTTTGGTTTGTTTTACTTTGTTTTGTGTTAATTCCATATGTAAGTAAAATCATATAGTTTGTCTTTCTCTGACTTACTTTATTTGGCAAAATACCCTCCAAATCTATGCATGTTGTCACAAATGGCAAGACTCCATTCTTTCTGTGACCGAGTCATACTCCATTGTCTGTATGTGCCACAGACTCGTTATCCATCATCGCTCTGTGGGCACTTTGGCTGCTTCCATATCTTGGCTATTGTATATAATGCAGTGTTGAACATAGGTGAGCATATATATATATTCAAATTAGTGTACTTATGCTTTTCAGATAAATATCCAGAAATGGAATTGCTGGACATATTGTAATTCTATTTTTAAATTCATAAGGAACCTCTATAATGTTTTCCGTGGTGGCTATACCAACATACGACCTCACTGACAGTGCGCACAGGTCCCCTTTTCTCCACATCCTCACCAACACTTGTTAGTTGTTGTCATTTTGATGATAGTCATTCAGATAGGTGTGAGGTCATTCATATTTCATTGTGGTTTTGATTTCCATTTACCTAATTGACTAGTGATGTTGAGCAGCTTTTCATGTGTCTGTTGCTATCTGTGTGTCTTCTTTGGAGAAGTGTCCAGATTCTCTGCCAATTTTTAAATCATAATTAAAATTTAAAAATATTGAGTTCTTTATATATTTTGTATATTAACCCATTGTTGGATATATCCTTTGGAAATGTCTTCTCCCATTCAGAGAGTTACCTTGTCATTTTGTTGATGTGTCAAACTTCAGTTTTCAATGCCATATTTAAAGGGGATGTTAAAGATCTTTGGTGATAAGTAATGTTAAGGAAGTGAGGATACAATAGGAAAAGATAAGCTGAGATGTGGCTCTTAGTACCTTTCAAAAAATTTAAGTGAATTTATTTAAGCAAAAAGTGAGGTGAACATTACATTTAAGAAAGACTTCCCCCATTAAGTTGCAACATATTGTTAAAGGTAATAAGGAGCATATAGCACCTCCCTCCCTGCAGAAGCCTGAGGAGAGACCAATCCCCACCAGATGGAAACAGCCAGTGTGGCAAAAAGAACATGGACTTTGCAGCTAGACCATTATGGACTTAAATTCCAGCCCTGTCATTTACTCGCTGTGTGAGTTTGAGCCATGACTTCATCTTGCTGAGCCTCAGCTCCCCTACCTGCAAAATAAAACAGTCAAATAAATGTACACTAAGTATTTGGGCAGGCCTCCTTAGTGTTAGGTATTTTTCCCTGCCGAGAAGGAAGGAACGGGGCTCAGAGCCACCAAGTGTGGAATAACAAAAAGGCTTTATTCAGTACAGAGCATGCATCCCGCCCGGCAAGGTTCCCTGGCCCTGAGGTAAGATGGAGGCCAGGGAAGTTGCACAGATTAAACCACGTGGGAGATATTTAAAGGGGTCCCTCTAGGGAAGTCGAGCTAACATGACGTGGTGAAATCTCACTGGCTGGCAGATGATCATTTTTTTCCAAACAGTTCCTGGAAAGCCTCCTTTGGCTTACTTGGTTCTAGGCAGTCCTAGCCAAAGTTCGCGGTCTGAGTTCCCCACGTGACCATCCCCCATTATCCACCGACCTTACATTCTGACCTTTTGTGTTAAATAGAGAAAGGGTGCCGTTTATTCGTCTGGCTACTTCCTGCTGAATAGGGGCATCATGGGGAGGGGGAGATCGGAAGGTGGTGGCTTTGAGGGGTGTCAGGAGGAACATCTGTGTGGCCATGATTGGAGAAACTTCACGGATGCAGTCCTGTAAGGATTTTAAAAAAAGAGGAGTAATAGGGGGATTTGTAGGGTCCAGCCTTTTAGTGAGCTGGAGATGGATGGAGTCCAATGGTTCCGACTGCCAGTGGTCCTGTAAGGAGGCAAGCTTGAGGCAAAACTGCATGTCAGGAGTGGCATAAAAGGGGAAAGGAAGGGGTCCCATCCATTCCCATAACCGAGACCTGTGAAGGAACTAGAGGTCCAGAGTGTGATGGCAAAACAGAGAAGGTAGCCCCCCATGTCCACAGAAATGAGGTGGACTTACCCACTAGTTGCAGCATACCCTGGGTTCTCCGAGTCCAGGCCGTGTCCTAGGAGTTTGAGCGATGCACCCACCTGGCTGGATTGGCCTCCCATTTGGGCAGCTTGTTGTCCATGTAGAGAGGTGCACAAATAATTAAAAGCTGTGTATGTAAGAGATCTCCAATCAGTTCCCAGCTTTTTTGGTGATAGTTAAATTGGTGAGAGTGTTAACACCGAAAGTCCCTTCAGGAGGCTAATTTAGTGGGTTCTGTGGCTTGGCCACAGCGGAGAAGAACAGTTTCTTCTTCTTTAGGGAGGGAGATTCCTGTGCCCCCACAGCTGCCCTCAGTCCTCAGAGTGGTCAGCATCCTGAAAACTCAAGGTCTGGCCACGGATGTAAAAGGTAAAGTGGATATGCTCCGGACGTCTCCGAAGCACATGCTCACTCGGACGGAAGAGAGTTCCCTGACGTAGCTGCGGTTTCAGACAGGGAATCTTAGAGGAAAGACCTGAGAGGAAGGCAGAGGCAGGGGACTTACCACACCTGCGCCGAAGTGGGTGGAAGGTCGGAGATCCTGGTTCTTTCTCCTGGTTCCTTCTCGGAGGGGATGAGGAAGAGGAGCGGTCCTTGCAGACTTCTACTCCTCCCAGGTTTTCGGCACCAAAATGTAAGGTATTTTTCCCCGCCGAGAAGGAAGGAAGAGGGCTCAGAGCCACAAAGTGTGGAATAACAAAAGGCTTTATTGAGTACAGAGTGTGCATCCCACCCGGCAAGGTTCCCTGGCCCTGAGGTAAGATGGAGGCCAGGGAAGTTGCAAAGATTAAACCATGTGGGAGATATTTAAAGGGGTCCCTCTAGGGAAGTCGAGCTAACATGACGTGGTGAAATCCCACTGGCTGGTAGACGGTTGCTTTTTTCCAAATGATTCCTGTGAAGCCTCTTTTGGCGCGCTTGGTTGTGGGCGGTCCTAGCCAAAGTTCACGGGTCTGAGTTCCCCACGTGACCATCCCCCATTATCCACCGACCTTACACTTGGGATTTCCATTTTCTGTATCCATTTTCCACCAGATGTATCACAGGCCCACAGCCTGTGAAACAACAATAGTCACTTCTAAATGAATGTTAGTCCTGTCCCTCAAGACAATGGTTGTAAAGGCCTCCGTGGTGTTTTCATTCAAACTTGTGTTAGTATTATCATTTGCAAAACCTTTCTCTAATTGGAAAAAGTGTAAGAAGCTCATATCCTTGCAGGTAGCACTTGAACAGGGCACTGGCGACTTTCCCAGACAGCTGTTGGGAATGACAATGCCTCTTTTGATTAAGAGCCATTTTAGAGTCTGTGACTGTTGCTATGGAAACAACTGTGAAATCAGGGGAAAAAACCTAGGTATTGGGCTTTAAAAATCAACATTTCTTCCCAGATTGCCTACCAACTGAAGCTGTTCTTATGCATTAATTTTGCCGTTTTGAACTTCCCTATAAATGAAATTGTGAAGTATGATATATATATATATATATGTGTGTGTGTGTGTATATATATATATATACCCTCTTATGTCTGTCTTCTTTTTCTCAACTTCACATCTATAAGATTTATTTTTTATTGTTGCAGATAAAATTAGTTCATTCTCATTCATTGCTTTGTAGTATTCCAGGCTGTGAATAGACCAAAATTGTCCTATTCTACTGTTGATGAAGATTTGGGTTGTTTCCATCTTAGAGCTATTATGAATAAAGCTGTTCTGAGCATTTGTATACATGTTATTTGAGCATGACAGAAGTTCTGTTCTTCTATGCTGTTCTTATACATGTTATTTAATGTATGTTGGCATTCATTCCTTTGGTAGATACCCAGGAGTGAAACTGGATCAGGGGAGAGACATATGTATGCAGATGTTCACCTTTGGTAGATACTGCCCAGCCATTTTCCAAAGTGGTTTTACCAGTAAGCACTGCAACCAGCAACATAAGAGAATCTGGGTTCTTCAAATTTTCACCCACAAATATATGTTCTTACATATGTTATTAAAGCAATGACTCATTTTTTTAAAGAGTTGCCTTTAAGAATCTGTCCAAGTCCTCATAACAATCCTGAATGCCTATTGATATAAATTAAATCATGAATAGAGATAGAACTTGACTCTCTTATGGATGGCTTTTCTGATCTTGCTGGGCCATTAAGAGAGAGAATTTTTATTTGAGGATTTGTTGGTTGGTTGGTATGAAAAATATAAAGGGGCCTGACCTGTGGTGGCGCAGTGGATAAAGCATTGACCTGGAAATGCTGAGGTCGCCGGTTCGAAACCCTGGGCTTGCCTGGTCAAGGCACATATGGGAATTGATGCTTCCAGCTCCTCCCCCTTCTCTCTCTCTGTCTCTCCTCTCTCTCTCTCTCTCTCTCTCTCTCTCTCTGTCTCTCCCTCTCCTCTCTAAAATGAATAAAAAATAAATAAATAAACTTAAAAAAAATAAAAATATAAAGGAAGTAGAAAGGTTAATTACTTTGAGCTAAGTCTTGCTTTTACTTTCTTTTGCCTAAATCTGGTCTTATTTATCATTAGCCATTGCTCAATACATTTAATGAATCACTTCAAGATATTGCACATTCCCTGCATGACTAGAAACTGAGCAATATTGGGTCACTGTAATTAATAATAAAGCAAATGAAGCTTCCTGGCAGAGTCACCTTCTATCATAAGTTAATTCCAGGTCTCCCCCGCGCAGACTGTGTCTGTGGCTCCCGCCAGCAGTGAGCTGTACTCTGTCCTCAAGGTGGTTTTTGTTTGGTAAGGAATATGGCTCTTCTATTCTAAATTTGAATATAGAAAAGTCAGGAGTTGAAGTTTGGGGAAAGAGGTACAAACACATTATTTATGCTCTGAAGCAGTGTGGAAGAAAATGGTGTAAGTACTCTTTCAATCAAATAAATTCAAAAGCGGCTCCAGAGGCCCAAGTAGGCCTTTCTTTCACTGTCCCCTCGCCTCCTCATGGGATCCATGCCAGGCCGGGGCCACTGCCAACAGCTGCGGACACTGACTTCCCGGCAGCTCCTCACTGCTGCGTCCTGTGCTCACCCAAGGAGAGCTTTAGAAACATCCGCACTGCCCTCAGCCTGTGTCCCTCCCTGTCCATTCCTCATCCTGTGCCTCTCGTCAGAGTAGCGTTCTTCGTGGCGGATGCATCCGACTTCCTTCTCAGAGAGCAGAGAGCAGGCAAGTAGGTGTCATGTTGAGAGAGTAGTGTTCAAGTCCAGACTCTGATCTGTTCTAGCAGCAGGACCTTGGCAAAACTGCTGACGTCTCTATGCCTCAGTCCCCCTCCCTTTGAGATGGGGAGTGCTGACACCATCTGCTCCGAGGGCAGTGAGTTTCAGGTGCGAGGTTACAGAGGGCCTCCACCACTGCTGCCAAGGCCCTGATGGTCTGTCTTTGTGAGGGTGAAAGCTCCAAAGCATTGATTTGGGAGCAGAGACTAGTTTCTTGTCTTTAGCAGCTAATCCAAACTTAATCATGGGCCTTTACACATAGCATGAACTGAGTAGCAATGGCAAACAGACCATGCTTCCTGTATGCCAGGAAGTATGTAAGCATGTACACATATTACTAACTCATTTGGTCATCGTCCAGCCCTATGAGGTGGGGACTATTATTAGTCCTGCTTTATAGCGAGGACACTGAGGCACAGTTAAAACTTGTTCAAGGTCACATAGAGAATTAACGCTAGTTACAGATCAAACCTCAAGAGTCTGGCTCCACTTTCCTATCCTCTCCCTTTGAAAATTTGTAGAATAATTTATCTGGGCTCCAGGTTATTGTTAAGAATGAAATTCACAGAGAAAGGTCTAGACCTGCACTGACCCATGCAGTAGCCACTGTTCACATGTAGCTATTTAGCTTTAAATTAATTAGAATTTACTAAACATAAAATTTAATCCCTTGGCTATACTGGCCCCTTTCAGCTGCTCATTAGCCACACGGGGCTGTTAGCTGGCCTTCGACAGCACAGATAGGGACCATTTCCGTCATTAGACAGTTCTGTTAGACTTCAGATTCGGAATAAAGGAAACAGAGGCAGAGAAGGCCAGGTCGGGGTTTGAGGAAAAGGTCAGAAGTTCAGGTGTTTGGTACCCCATAAGATGGGAAGGAGTAAAGGCAGACACATGAAATCTTCCTGCAGGCGACAGGGTGGCCAGCCACCTAGGGAGCATGTTGCTTGCTGGGTAAACAGCATCGTCTGCGGTTGTGTTCACCTGGGGTTCAGGCAAGCCAGTTAGCGCTCTGTACGTGCCATGGTGTGTTTCACCTTCTTCTGAGGATCCCTAGGAGGCTTTCGGACGGTTGCCAGCAGTGGAGCTGCCATTTAGGAAGTGTCTTTGGGGGTTGCATGGAGAAAACTGATGAAAGAAGGAAATTAGAGTCAGGATGCTGAATATAATACGTTAGGATGCTGGTTTCTACATGCAGGCTCTTGGGTTGGTGAAGCTCTTAAAGAGTTTTCACTAATCCATCAAGACATGAGGAAGGTAAAGTGTGTGTGTGTGTGTGTGTGTGTGTGTGTGTGTGTGGAAATTTTAACTGTTTTACTCTCTTGAGAACACCTTATTGTTTGGAGATGACTTCTTTTCTACCCTTTTGGTGTTAAAAAGCCTTTTGTTTATCAAAATACTGCTCATAGTATTATAATAGATGGTAAAAAAAAATTACAACCTTACCAGACAAAATAAAATGTTTGTCTATGCCTCGATTTATTTGGTTTTACATTATTATTTTTTAGTGCATGCAGTCTCCAGTGGGTACTGCTGCCGAGTGGTGCCCATCACAGTGGTGCACAGGGGAGAGCGGAGCCCTTGGGGAAAGGAGGAGGCAGGTTTGAGAGTGAGGGACTGATAAGCCAGCAGATGTGTGGCTGGGGAGGCATCAAGGAGAATGGAGTCAAGGAAAGAGTGTTCTTGAAGGAGTGTGCGCTTTTTCTCTGCCCCTGAATGAAGCAGGGTTGCCCCACTGCAGAGCTTTTACTCTTTCTGTTTCACCCCTGATTCCTGGGAGCTCCTGAGCACCGTCCTGAGCACACATACAGCAAGGTCAAGTGCATGCAGAGAAACAGTTGGCTTTCATCTCAGGCAGCAGAAAACCACAGGCCCGGCTCCCTTAAGACACCATAGGACCTAGGTGAGGCCACTTGACCTGTGACCGGCTTTACCCCGTGCCCTTCCTCTGCGTGTCCTAGACACGCAGCTGAGGAGAAGGCTTTCCAGAGCACTTGGGAGACTCGGCCCCTCCTTGCAGCCATGGCTCCTGCAGTGCCTCTCAGACAGAGCCTGCAGAGGTGACAAAGCTTGCAGCCAGTCCCAGGAGCTGCCAGGCACCCAGCAGCAGGCTCCTTGCATTTTAAACAGCACATGCAAATTAAACTAGCAAGGGTTCTACTTCATCCCCTGAGCAGCTCAGCCACACCCCCAATAATTCCCAAGCCAAGGTGACCCAGTTTGAAATGAAAACCAGGTTTATTTTTAGAGGGATATATTTTGCCCTCAGTCTCAGTGGCTGCTTTTCCCGTTTGGCCCAATAAACATCTGAGTACATTATCCCCAGACCTGCTGAGCCCTCTGAAAGCCACTCAATAGATAAAAGGCCAAGATAAGTCGAGTTCATATATGCTCAGACAGCCGAGGCCTCTCCACGCCTCTCTTGTGCTGTGCCTCCATTGCCAAAGCGGGGCTTTTCCTCTGCCTATCTGTTGGTCTTAAAGCTGACATCAGGGTCCCTTGAACTGGAAAAACCTTAGAGTTTAAGGTGATCTAGAGCCTGGTCACACTCAGGTTTAGCAAAATCTACTGACATTCATTGGGGACCAATATAACACCTTTTCTTGATAAAAATCTAGCCAATAGGACTTGTCACTTAGCGGCCGAGCCCAAGCACATCTTTCCCTCCAGCTGAAGGCTCTGTAGGGTTCCCTTTGTAGCACTGTCTGCGAGGAATTATTCACAGGATTGTATGGTTAACAGGTGTATCTTTTCTCAAAAGTGTAAGTTTCCTGAAGGCCCCAGCCACCTGTGACCCGCCCATCAGCACCCCAGAGCCTAGGTCTAGATGAGTCCTCAGCAAATGAGTGAACTTAGCTGCCAGACCAGTGTTCCTCAGCTGGCCGCAGTGCTGACACCTAGTCCCCCAACCTCCAGGCTGTTTTCCTTGTCTGGAGACAGTTTAGGTTTACCTCAGGAAGGGAGGGAAAGGTGCTACTGTAAGTCTCTCTGGTAGACACTAAAGACCAGGAAGTGGAAACACCCCACAGGGCACTGGGCAGCTCCCACGACAGAGAATGACCCAGCCTGAAATGTCCTTAGTGCTGAGGTTGAGAAGCCAGTGCTGGATAAAGCTAGTCCTATGCAGGTGTGCCCACACTGGGCAGGCCTGTTCCCTGTGACTGACCTTGTCCAGCTTCGGAGAAGGCAGAACTAGGCTTCACCCTCGCAAACAAGCTGACTCTGCACATTTACTAGACCTCCCTAGCCTCATTTCTCCATCTGTACACTGAAAATTAAAAGATTACTCCCTCATACAGTTCATGCGAGACTGATATGAGATCATTCCCATAAAACTGTCGTGGGAGCTGCCCAGTGCCCCGTGGGGTGTTTCCGCTTCCTGGTCTTTAGTGTCTACCAGAGAGACTTACAGTAGCACCTTTCCTCCCTTCCTGAGGTAAACCTAAACTGCCTCCAGACAAGGAAAACAGCCTGGAGGTTGGGGGACTAGGTGTCAACACTGCGGCCAGCTGAGGAGCACTGGTCTGGCAGCTAAGTTCACCCATTATAGAACCATGTGGGACATATGTTTAGTAGGGTTGTTGTCATCATTATTATTGCTCCTGTTACTATTTGATTAAGGGAGTTTGGATTTAGCTCTTATATCAGTCAGTGTAAATTATGTTGTGCTGTAGTAACAAACAGCTCCAAATCACAGTGGCTTAAAAAAACAAGGGCTACTTTCTCTCTTGTGTTATGTGTTCACTTTAGGTTCTCAAGGGACTGTTCATAATACCTACTCAGTAATCCAAGCTGATGGCACAGCCCCATTTCATATGACATTCCCACTGTGCCAGAGAAGGAGAAAGCTCTGGAGGGTCTTGCACCAGCAAATAAAGGTCCTAGCCTGTGTTCTAGCCTACACAGCACATGTGCTCACAACTCAATGGCCAGAACTAGTTGTAGCAACCAAACCCAAACCTAACAGTTATAGGAAGTTGACTACTACTGTGTTAGCAAAATATAGGGAGCCAGAAATGTTTGCTACCAGGACAAATGACCTTCAGGATAATGGTAGCATGAACTTTTCCTTTTGGCAGTGGATGCATTTTTCAGAACGTGTATGTTCCAGAATTGCATCACCTTAATTTACAGATTACCCAGTTATTTATATTTAGCAAATACTTTCTGATAGTGGGCCCTGTGCTGGGCACTGGGAATAGAATGGTAGGCAAAAATAGATAAAATCCCTGTACCCAGGTACCTTACAGACCAAATTAATTGAAAGATCTCAGCAAGCCCTGGCCGGTTGGCTCAGTGGTAGAGCATCAGCCTGGCATGCGGAAGTCCCGGGTTCGACTCCTGGCCAGGGTACACAGGAGAAGCGCCCATCTGCTTCTCCACCCCTCCCCCTCTCCTTCCTCTCTGTCTCTCTCTTCCCCTCCCTCAGCCAAGGCTCCATTGGAGCAAAGATGGCCCGGGTGCTGGGGATGG
Organism: Saccopteryx bilineata; assembly: GCF_036850765.1. Lineage (NCBI taxonomy): Eukaryota > Metazoa > Chordata > Mammalia > Chiroptera > Emballonuridae > Saccopteryx > Saccopteryx bilineata. Next base: position 76,608,689 of record NC_089499.1, read on the forward strand.
CTCCATGGCCTCTGCCCCAGGCGCTAGAGTGACTCTGGTTACAACAAAGCAAAGCCCCAGATGGGCAGAGCATCGCCCCCTGGTGGGCAGAGCATCGCCCCCTGGTGGGAGTGCCGGGTGGATCCCGGTCGGGCGCATGCGGGAGTCTGACTGCCGCCCCGTTTCCAGCTTCAGAAAAATACAAAAAAAAAAAAAAATCTCAGCAATGAGTTTATATACTTATTAAAAACTCTGAAGGAAAGAAACAGAGTTCTGTGGGAGAAATGGGATATAGATTAAGAGTCAGGGGTAGCTGTTTCTCAAGGGTAACTTACACTGACTAACATAAGAGCTAAATCCAAACCCCCTTAATCAAATGGTAACAGGAGCAATAATAATAATGACAACAACCCTTTTAAACATATGTCCCATATGGTTCTATAAGTTTACCTAATGTTTGAGTTGGTGTATAAGGGATGTGTAGACATTCACCAGGTGAAGTCAGGATGGAGTGAGCAACTTTCTGGATGTAGGACACACAGCACATGCAGAGGCCTTGGCCAGGAGAGTCAAGTATGAAGGGTTGAAAGCAGGTCTGTGTGGCTGGAGCAGGACCAAAGAGGGGCACAGTGGCAGATGGTGCTGGAATGGCAGGCAGGGACCAGGTCATAAAGATCCCTTAAGACCTGAGTCTTCATCTCCACTTTGAGCTGAAGCCTTTGAAGGATTTAGTGAAAAGAATTAGCATATGAACCCAGATGGCATGGCTGTGAACTCCGAGGATGCAAAGGCATCCTTGTGTTTGGAAGGCTCCAAATTCCTTTCCCTCACTGGGGTGTTCTAAGGTCATAGATTCATACCTTTCCTGGCAGCATTTAAAAGCAAGTTCTCTGAGTTTCTCTCTAAACCTGAACCAAGGACCACCTTCTGTATAACAAATATGTCCTTTTCTGTGTGTGCTTGTCACATTCCGGTAGGCTTCCCACAAACCCTGAGAAGGAAATGACATGTCCACTCATAGCAGTGCAACTGCCTGTAAGAAGCAAAATGCTGCTAATAGGACTGACAATATGTTGTCCCCTCCTGGGAACGTGGACTGCACTCAGTCCACCAGATGTGTAGAGTTTCTAGATCTGCTGCTAAAACTGGCTAGTCATACTAAGCCGACCAAGTCTCCTGTCCACATCTGAGCATGGACGAGAAAATGTGAGCAACAGTCATTCAACTGGGAAGGTTACTCAAAGTAGTGTTCTAACCATCTCACTTCCCATGCTTATCCTGGGAGAGGGAAGACGGGCTGGACACTGCCATTCAGCCTGGAAGAGAGAAACAGCAAGCTCTCTCCAGCATTTCCCTTTGGGTTAAAAATATAGTTTAGAAACTCAATAATGGTAAAAATTGTTTAACCTTTGCACCCTCAGAAAAAAGTTCCTGACTTACAGTGAGTTCTCACACATTGAAATGGGTAGATTTAGAGTAATGGCGGAGTAGGAAGCGATACCGATAAATCTCCCCCAAAACTCAACAAGATCTTCAACCAGAAACAGAAAAACCTATACTTGGAGCTTCCAGATTCTTCGCAATACACCCAAAGGTATGATTGAGTGAAAAATTGGCTAAATATATAACCAAACCCCGAAGGAAATAGGGAGTAAGAAATGCTCCGCCTTCCTCACTAACCTAAACAGGGCGGCTTTCTCTGGTAACTGTGAATATAGAAACTGAGGCGGGCAAAGGGGGTGAATAGATCCAGGCCCCCGCAGCAAAAACGGCCGAACCAGGCTGTGGCTCAGAGATCCAAGCCGAGGAAAATCTGATCCTGTGGCAACCCGGGCAATACAAGCTAACACTCGCGCCAAACCCAAACAAAGAAAGACAAGCGGAGCGGCCATTTTACCCGGTCTCCTGGTCGGTGCGCAGTTAGTGGGCGAGAATTTCTTCCTAAGCCACAGAAGTGGGTGCCCGTGTTGCCCCACGGAGAGGCAGGGTCAGAGGCCTTTCTGTGGGCTGAGGGCAGAGTCTCTGGGCAGCCCCAGCACCCTGGGAAAGCCACGCACGGGAGGGAGTGAGAACTAATCCCAACGGTGGAGATTTTCCGTGCTGGAGGCTGTTTCACTCAGAGGGAACCGCAGCCGGCCTCATATCCTGGTTTGCGCGCGCAGATAAGGAGTGAGCGATTCCTCCGAGTGCCTCGGCAGTGCGCGCCCGTGTTATCGCAGAGAGGGGCAGAGTCAGGGGCCTTTGTGTGGGCCAAAGCGGAATCTTGGGCCGCCCCAGCGCCTTGCAAAAGCCGCACACGGGGACGGAGCGAGACTCAATTCCAACGCTGCAACTTTTCCCTGAGGTTGGGGGTTTCACTCAGAGCGTGAGACTGCTGGCCGGATATCCTGGTTGCAGACAGTGAGTGAGAGTCTCCTCCAAGCGCCCCGGAAGTGGGCGCCCGCTTGTGTTACCGGATAGAGTGGCAGAGCCAGAGGTCTTCGAGTGGGCGGAAAGCCCGCCTGATTATGCTAGCAGCTCTGACTGACTGAGCCTTACCCAGAGCCCTGTGCTGAGTGGAAATAGAGTGGGGAGTTGCCAGCAATTTGAGCCTCTTACTATCCAGGCAGAGGCAGCAGCAACCCCATACCTGGACTATCAGGCTACTAATTGAGGAAGGAAAGACTAGGAGAAAGGCTCCAGGAACACGGACTCTCTCACTGTCGGAGCCTATAAATGCTAATGAGCCTCGACTCCCAACGAGAATAAAGCACAATACATGACATTGCCATAGAGACTTATCAACTGCAAACCTCTACCTGAGCGTGCCAAAGGGGCAGAACCCGGGGTACAGAGTCACCGACCAGGAAGAGGGAGAGAAAAGAAAAAGCAAGAAGATAACCTCTCAAAATCAAGAATAATATGCAGACTTTATAACCTATCCCATTTTATTATATTTGTTCGTTTGTTTCTCTTATCTTCATTCTTGAGACTTTTTTTTCCTCCTCCAATTTGGCCGATTAACTCTCTACCGGTCTTACTCTCTCCTCTCCTTGAACTACACTACCCATAAGTGTTACATCTCCCATTATCATTTCTCTTCTCTTCCTTTCTCTCTATGAGGGTTGCACTCCAAAACCCTTAACTCTCTCTCTCTCTCTCCTTTCTTTTCTCTTCTTTTAGTGGTTCCCTCTTTTTTTCTCTCTCTCTCTTTCTTTTCTCCCTCTATATTAGTTTCTTCCTTTCTCCTTTACATCTCCTCTCATTCAAACCTCAATAACAAACAAATTATCTTATCTGGGACTCAAACCTATGTTTGTGGCATTTTGGGGGGTTTTTACTTCACCTTTTTAACTCACTAGCAGTGCTCCCATCCCTGGCTCTCCATATTATCTAGTTCTTGTTCCACTAAATACAATAGTAAGTTTTTATTTTGTCCCCCCATTTTTCCATTTTCCTCTTATTCCTCTCATCATAACTCTTAGAAAACCAACACCTAAAAGCAAATCATTTTATTCTTGACCTAAATTTTTTCCTTATTTGCTTTTTGTGGGTCCATACGCTCTTTTTTTTTTCTTATTTCTTTTTTTTTTTTTTTTTCTTTCTCTCTTTTTTGCCCCTTTATTACTTTTCCCCAATTCAGGCCCTCCATCACAGGCATTGTTTGTTATAACTCACAGTCCACCACAAGATTTTCTCAAGAAAGAGGGGAGAGGAGAGGAGAGGAAAAAAAGAGGGGGGGAATAATTTCCTTTTTTAAAAATTTTTATTTTATTTTATTTTTCTTTATTTCATTATTAATTTTTTTTAAAAAAAAAAACAACTCTTTTCGATTTGTTATTTTTTTATTTTTTTTTTAACTTTTTATTCTTTATTAAATCTCATTAATACTATCAACAAAACCACCCTCAGATGCCATTAAGGAAGAGAAAATCGAATATCATGGATACAAAAGAAAGAGAGGTAACACAGCTAGATGAGGAAAAATCTATGGAGAAAAAATTTAATATATTGGAAACCTTGGAGCTAAATGACAGAGAATTCAAGATAGAAATCCTAAAAATCCTCCGAGATATACAAGAAAACACAGAAAGGCAATATAGGGAAATCAGAAAACAACTCCATGAACACAAAGAATATATGTCCAAGGAAATTGAAACTATAAAAACAAATCAAACAGAGATGAAAAACTCAATTCACGAGCTGAAAAACGAAGTAACAAGCTTAGCTAATAGAACAGGTCAGATAGAAGAGAGGATTAGTGAAATAGAAGACAAGCAACTTGAGGCACAACAGAGAGAAGAAGAAAGAGACTCAAAAATTAAAAAAAATGAGATAGCCCTACAAGAATTATCTGACTCCATCAAAAAGAATAACATAAGAATAATAGGTATATCAGAGGGAGAAGAGAGAGAAAATGGAATGGAGAACATACTTAAACAAATAATAGATGAGAACTTCCCAAGCCTGTGGAAAGAACTAAAGCCTCAAGTTCAAGAAGCAAACAGAACTCCAAGTTTTCTTAACCCCAACAAACCTACTCCAAGGCATATCATAATGAAATTGACACAAACCAACAGCAAAGAAAAAATTCTCAAGGCAGCCAGGGAAAAGAAGAATACAACATATAAAGGAAGGCCCATTAGATTATCATCAGATTTCTCAGCAGAAACTCTACAAGCTAGAAGAGAGTGGACCCCAATATTTAAAGTCCTGAAAGAGAGGAACTTTCAGCCACGAATACTATACCCATCAAAGCTATCCTTCAAATACGAAGGAGAAATAAAAACATTCACAGATACAGAAAAGATGAGGGAATTTATCATCAGAAAACCCCCACTCCAGGAATTACTAAAGGGGGTTCTCCAATCAGATACAAAAAACAAAAAAAAACAGAGCCACAAGTAAAAGCTCCAAGAAGAACACAATAAAACCAAATTTAAACTGTGACAACAACAAAAAGAAAGAGGGGGAGAAGACAGAGATTAACAGTAGCAAAGGACGATGGAGTGCAAAAGTACTCACAAAATAGTTCGCTACAATGAACAGGGTAGGGACCCTTTTCATTACTCAAAGGTAACCACCATTGAAAAAACCACCACAGAAGCACATGAGATAAAAAAGATAGCAACAGAGGAAAGATGTATGGAATACAACCAAATAAAAACAAAAGATAGAAAAACGAAAGAGAAGGATCAAACAAGACACAAAACTAACAGAAAGCAAGATATAAAATGGCAATAGGGAACTCACAAGTATCAATAATTACACTAAATGTAAATGGATTAAACTCACCAATAAAAAGGCACAGAGTAGCAGAATGGATTAAAAAAGAAAATCCAACTGTATGCTGCCTACAGGAAACTCATCTAAGTAACAAGGATAAAAACAAATTCAAAGTGAAAGGCTGGAAAACAATACTCCAAGCAAATAACATCCAAAAAAAAGCAGGTGTAGCAATACTCATATCAGATAATGCTGACTACAAGACAGGAAAAGTACTTAGAGACAAAAATGGCCATTTCATAATGGCTAAGGGGACACTGAATCAAGAAGACATAACAATTCTTAATATATATGCACCAAACCAAGGAGCACCAAAATATATAAGACAGCTACTTATTGATCTTAAAACAAAAACTGACAAAAATACAATCCTACTTGGAGACCTCAATACACCGCTGACGGCTCTAGATCGGTCATCCAAACAGAGAATCAACAAAGACATAGTGGCCTTAAACAAAACACTAGAGCACCTGGATATGATAGACATCCACAGGACATTTCATCCCAAAGTGACTGAGTATACATTTTTCTCCAGTGTACATGGATCATTCTCAAGAATTGACCATATGTTGGGCCACAAAAACAATATCAGCAAATTCAGAAAAATTGAAGTTGTACCAAGCATATTTTCTGATCATAAAGCCTTGAAACTAGAATTCAACTGCAAAAAAGAGGAAAAAAATCCCACAAAAATGTGGAAACTAAACAACATACTTTTAAAAAGTGAATGGGTCAAAGAAGAAATAAGTGCAGAGATCAAAAGATATATACAGACTAATGAAAATGACAATACGACATATCAGAATCTATGGGATGCAGCAAAAGCAGTGATAAGAGGGAAGTTCATATCGCTTCAGGCATATATGAACAAACAAGAGAGAGCCCAAGTGAACCACTTAACTTCCCACCTTAAGGAACTAGAAAAAGAAGAACAAAGACAACCCAAAACCAGCCGAAGAAAGGAGATAATAAAAATCAGAGCAGAAATAAATGAATTAGAGAAGAGAAAAACTATAGAAAAAATTAATAGAACAAGGAGCTGGTTCTTTGAAAAGATCAAGAAAATTGACAAACCCTTGGCAAGACTTACCAAGGAAAAAAGAGAAAGAACTCATATAAACAAAATCCAAAATGAAAGAGGAGAAATCACCACGGACACTGTAGATATACAAAGAATTATTGTAGAATACTATGAAAAACTTTATGCCACTAAATTCAACAACCTAGAAGAAATGGATAAATTCCTAGAATAATACAACCTTCCTAGACTGAGTCAAGAAGAAGCAGAAAGCCTAAACAGACCTATCAGTAGAGAAGAAATAGAAAAAACCATTAAAAACCTCCCCAAAAATAAAAGTCCAGGCCCTGACGGCTATACCAGCGAATTTTATCAAACATTCAAAGAAGACTTGGTTCCTATTCTACTCAAAGTCTTCCAAAAAATTGAAGAAGAAGCAATACTTCCAAACACATTTTATGAGGCCAACATAACCCTCATACCAAAACCAGGCAAGGATGGCACAAAAAAAGAAAACTACAGACCAATATCTCTAATGAATACAGATGCTAAAATACTAAACAAAATACTAGCAAATCGAATACAACAACATATTAAAAAAATAATACATCATGATCAAGTGGGATTCATCCCAGAATCTCAAGGATGGTTCAACATACGTAAAACGGTTAATGTAATACACCATATCAACAAAACAAAGAACAAAAACCACATGATCTTATCAATAGACGCAGAAAAGGCTTTTGATAAAATACAACACAATTTTATGTTTAAGACTCTCAACAAAATGGGTATAGAAGGAAAATATCTCAACATGATAAAGGCCATATATGATAAACCATCAGCTAACATCATATTAAATGGCACTAAACTGAAGGCTTTCCCCCTTAAATCAGGAACAAGACAGGGTTGTCCACTCTCTCCACTCTTATTTAATGTGGTACTAGAGGTTCTAGCCAGAGCAATCAGACAAGACAAAGAAATAAAAGGCATCCATATCGGAAAAGAAGAAGTAAAGGTATCACTTTTTGCAGATGATATGATCCTATACATCGAAAACCCCAAAGAATCCACAAAAAGACTACTAGAAACAATAAGCCAATACAGTAAGGTCGCAGGATACAAAATTAACATACAGAAGTCAATAGCCTTTCTATATGCCAACAATGAAACAACTGAGAAGGAACTCAAAAGAATAATCCCCTTCACGATTGCAACAAAAAAAATAAAATACTTAGGAATAAACATAACAAAGAATGTAAAGGACTTATATAATGAAAACTATAAACCATTGTTAAGGGAAATCGAAAAAGATATAATGAGATGGAAGAATATACCTTGTTCTTGGCTAGGAAGAATAAATATAATCAAGATGGCTATATTACCCAAAGCAATATACAAATTTAATGCAATTCCCATCAAAATTCCAATGACATTTTTTAAAGAAATAGAGCAAAAAATCATCAGATTTATATGGAACTATAAAAAACCCCGAATAGCCAAAGCAATCCTAAAGAAAAAGAATGAAGCTGGGGGCATAACAATACCTGACTTCAAACTCTATTATAAGGCCACGACAATCAAAACAGCATGGTATTGGCAGAAAAATAGACACTCAGACCAATGGAACAGAATAGAAAGTCCAGAAATAAAACCACATATATATAGTCAAATAATTTTTGATAAAGGGGCCAACAACACACAATGGAGAAAAGAAAGCCTCTTCAATAAATGGTGCTGGGAAAACTGGAAAGCCACATGCAAAAGAATGAAACTGGACTACAGTCTCTCCCCCTGTACAAAAATTAACTCAAAATGGATCAAAGATCTAAACATAAGACCTGAAACAATTAAGTACATAGAAGAAGACATAGGTACTCAACTCATGGACCTGGGTTTTAAAGAGCATTTTATGAATTTGACTCCAATGGCAAGAGAAGTGAAGGCAAAAATTAATGAATGGGACTACATCAGACTAAGAAGTTTTTGCTCAGCAAGGGAAACTGATAACAAAATAAACAGAAAGCCAACTAAATGGGAAATGATATTTTCAAACAACAGCTCAGATAAGGGCCTAATATCCAAAATATACAAAGAACTCATAAAACTCAACAACAAACAAACAAACAATCCAATAAAAAAATGGGAAGAGGATATGAATAGACACTTCTCCCAGGAAGAAATACAAATGGCCAACAGATATATGAAAAGATGCTCATCTTCTTTAGCTATTAGAGAAATGCAAATCAAAACGGCAATGAGATACCACCTCACACCTGTTCGATTAGCTGTTATTAGCAAGTCAGGTAATAGCAAATGTTGGAGAGGCTGTGGAGAAAAAGGAACCCTCATACACTGTTGGTGGGAATGTAAAGTAGTACAACCATTATGGAAGAAAGTATGGTGGTTCCTCAAAAAACTGAAAATAGAACTACCTTATGACCCAGCAATCCCTCTACTGGGTATATATCCCCAAAACTCAGAAACATTGATACGTAAAGACACATGCAGCCCCATGTTTATTGCAGCATTGTTCACAGTGGCCAGGACATGGAAACAACCAAAAAGCCCATCAATAGATGACTGGATAAAGAAGATGTGGCACATATACACTATGGAATACTACTCAGCCATAAGAAATGATGACATCGGAACATTTACAGCAAAATGGTGGGATCTTGATAACATGATACGAAGCGAAATAAGTAAATCAGAAAAAAACAGGAACTGTATTATTCCATACGTAGGTGGGACATAAAAGTGAAACTAAGAGACATTGATAAGAGTGTGGTGGTTACGGGGGGGAGGGGGGAATGGGAGAGGGATAGGGGGTGGGAGGGGCACAAAGAAAACAAGATAGAAGGTGACAGAGGACAATCTGACTTTGGGTGGTGGGTTTGCAACATAATTGAACGGCAAGATAACCTGGACTTGTTATCTTTGAATATATGTATCCTGATTTATTGATGTCACCCCATTAAAAAAATAAAATTATAATAAAAAAAAAAAAAAGAAATGGGTAGATTTTTAAATGTACTAATTAATTTAATAGTAAAGTCATCATCTATTGAGGATCTACAATGACCCAGACACCGTGCTGGGCCCTGGAAATGTGGCAGGTATGAACAGGGCAAATGAATTCTCTCTTCTGTGGAACTTTCATTCTGGTGAGACAAGACAGATGATAAACCTGTAAATAATTAAATAAAATAGTATAGGGTCAAGGAGGGAAGAAGCAATATTTTTAGCTGGAGTGGCCAGGAGAAAAATCACTCCGAGAGGTGAAATTTGGCCCAAGAACTAAATAATGAGAAAGAGTTAGCCATGAGCTAGATGGAGACAAGTTACTTGGCAGAGGAAATAGCAAGGAGAAATGAGTGTGGGGTGTTATGGAGCATAGAGGACAGGCAGAAAGGGGATAAGAAAGGAAGTGAGAGAGGTGAGCAGGATCCAGGTCTTACAGGATATAGTGGTTCATGATAATGAGTTTGTCTTTTATCTATCAGCAACAAGACACCATGGGCAAATTTTAAGCAAGACAGTAGTAAAATTTTACTTGAGAAAATCACTCTGGCTGCTTTGGGGAGACCAAGCTGAAGAGCAAAAAAGTGTGATGTAGGGAGATTAGGTGGGAATCTGAGCATTGGTCATACTAGAGATGAAGGTGGTTTGGAGATACTGAGGTGGAAAATACAGAGATAGGACCAATAAAAATTACTATAGACTGGTTGGGGAGTACGAGAGAAAGAGGAAATAGAGACAATCTCAGGTTTTTAAATATGAGTGATGAGGGATATAAGATCTAGGTATTATATTCAAAGAGGAAAAAAGCAAATTTGAAGTAGGTGGAGGAGCTAAAATGTCTCTGCTGTGCAAGTTGACTTTGATACTTTTATTAGATATCTAAGTGGATGCATTTAGGAGGCATACAACTATGTATGGAGCTCAGGGCTGGAGATATACTCGGGGTATTCAGTTGTATAATAAATGCCAAATACCACAGAACTAATTTGCATCATTACAAGAATGTTTGGCCTTGGTCCATTTTTTCATTCAGCAAATAATGTGTTTGCTATGATAACATGATATTCTCTGTGGAACTCGAGCAGATACGAGCTCATCTTGGTTTTTGATGGGCAAGTAATAGAACTCGTCATTTGTTGTTCCTTTCTGTATAGACTTGAGTGTAATGGGTCTGTTGAAAGTGAGGTGAATGAATTGGCACATAGTAGGTGAAAAAAACAAAATCAGTCAGTTCCAATGTACAGACGTCCTCTGGCTATTGCAGAATGAGTAAATTACCTGGCTACTGAGAAATTCTGAAACAACCTAAGATCGAAGAGCTGTGGACTTCACCAGTCTTTACATTGTCTCTGCCTGCCTAGAATTAGTCTTATGAACCATTAACATTTCTAGAATCTGAATTTATTCCATCAGGAGATTAAAAAAATGGGATCATTTGGGACATGAACACTAGATTTTCAAGACTTTGTGATGCTCCAACTCTCCAAAATATTCACTAATTCAGCTTAAAAGTTAATCATACTACATGATAGAATTTAGATAGTCAAAGCAAACAGATGATGAGGGATATATATAATCTTCAGCTAATTATTGTAATAACCTATGAGTCTGATGTAAAAGGTAAAGATCATGTCATCTCTCTGCCCCAATTCTGTCATTTGAAAAGGTTTGGTTTTCGATTTAGACAAGTGGTAGAAAATAGCAGCAAAATCTTCCCATTTAGGTGATAGTATCTAATGTAGTGCCATCTTCATAAAATGGCACAGTGCTTTGATTTGTCAGACTGTGTAGCAAGCAAATGTTTCAAGTTTGCATAAAGGTCTGGCTTCATAATTAAAAAACTATCATTCAGGGAACTGAACCTAAAGCTTTACAAATTTTTCTAGAAATTCTTCTACCATTTTCTACTGAATGTAGATTTACAATAATATAAATTGAAACGTGTACAATGCATTGCAGTCTATTGTTTTCTTATATATAAACAAGAGATAAATGTGAATATGCATAACTGATAATGTTCTAAATGTTACACAAATTTTAAATTACTAAGCATAATGTCTTAATGTTTCATTTGAAAAGACCTATGTATCTCCAAGTAGCATTTATGATATTTAATGTGTATGTGTTAATGTGTAGCAATGATGTAGGTAGGTATGATATTTAATGTGTATGTGTTAATGTGTAGCAAGGTGTAGGTAAACTATCTTTTACCGGAAGGCAGAAGTCATATAGTATCTTTTGTGACTCAAACAAATGTAATGTAATACTTAAGTTCCACTTTTATTAAATTCCTTCTGTTTACAGTATTATAAGGAGGAAAAACAAGCTCCCCAAAACACACTGAAATCACAATTGACAGTCAATAAATATTGAATGAATAAATACCTCAAATATTTCATATACTATAATAATTATAATAGTTATAGTTAATATTTGCAAAGTTTTAATAGTATCTCAGGTGCTAGGTTTAATACTTTAGAGGGATTATCAATTTAATAGCCACAGCCTGATCAGGTGGTGGCGCAGTGAATAAAGTGTGTTGGACTGGGACATGGAGGACTCAGGTCCAAAACCCCAAGGTTGCTGGCTTGAGTGTGGGCTCATCTGGTTTGAACAAGGCTCACCAGCTTGAGCCCAAGGTCGGTGGCTTGATCAAGGGGTCACTTGGTCTGCTGTAGCCCCTGGTCATGGCACATGTGAAAAAGCAATCAATGAACAACTAAGGTGTCGCAACAAAAAATTGATGCTGCTCATCTCTCTACTTTCCTGTCTGTCTGTCCCTCTCTCTGTCTCTCTCATTCTCTGTCACAAAAAAAAAAAAATTGATAGCCACAAAAATCATCTTAGGCGTGCTTTATCATGATCTTGATTTTAAAGATAAGAAGAGTGAGATGCAGCAGAGAATGAAAGGAACTTGCCCAAGGTCTGACAGCCAAGTAGAAATGAGATTCACACAAAGGACATTTAGAATCTTATAAATATTGCAGACAATGGCTAAATTTAACAAGGTTAATTTTATGACATGGATCTATCATCTATACAATACAATATATATAATATATAGAGACAGTTTAAAAATAAGAATAAAATGAACACCTGCACCTAGCTTAGGAGATTTACTTCACCCTTTCATTTAACTTTTTACTATGGAAACTTTCTCACATGTGCTAAAGTAAAGAGAACAGTACAGTGAACCCCCTGCAACTGTCACTCAGCTTTTCATGTCCTGTCACCTAAGGAGCTATAGTCATTCTTGTTTCATCCTTGTCTCCAGCCACACCCTCTATTCTCAGATTATTTTGAAACTAGGTTCAAACATCTTATTATCTATCTGTCTTTATTTCAGTATGTATCTTTAAAAGATAGAAACTCATGACAAAATTGTTATTTCTAAAAAATTTATTACACTTTAAACAAATGTACAAATATTTTGTATTAATATTAAATATTCTCAGATTTTCCTGTTTTGTGCATGTTATATAGAGAAAGAAATTATTTTACAGTTTGTTTGACTTGCAATGCAAATTAGATCCATGCATCTGATTGAGTACAGTATCTCTCAAGCCTCTTTTAAATCTAAGAGTAGAAACTTTTTTTTTTAATAAAAATTTTGCTGACTCCAGAAGAAATCAGTGTCCTACGTGGCAGGGTATTTTGTATCAGCAAAAACTTAAAAGGACAAGAATATTGTGCACTTAGGTGTCTTCTCTTTAGGTCTCTGACCTAACCATACTTCATATATGCCTGTGAATTTTGTCAAATACTGGGATATTTTAATTCATTTTGTTCTACCCATCTAATTGGATTCCTTGAACTGCCTGCGATTTTCCAGGCAGGCCTCTCCTTTTTGTCTCAGAAGTAGCTTGCTTTGTACCAAAGGAGCCTTGCCCTTTTCTTGCACTTCTTCCCTTTGTCATTGAAATCACAGCCCTGGCCCTGGCCGGATGGCTCAGTGGATAGAGTGTCGGCCCAGAGTGTGAACATCCCAGGTTTGATCCCCAGTCAGCACACACAAGAGAAGTAACCATCTGCTTCTCTCCCCTGCCCTCTCCCCTTCTCTCTCTTTCTCTACCATTACCAACGGATAGACTGGTCCAAGTGCCTGCCTTGAGCACCAAGGATAGCTCGGTTAGTCTGAGCATCAGTCACAGGTGCTAAAAATAGCTCAGTTGATTTGAGCATCCGCCCCAGATAAGGATTGCTTGATAAATCCTAGTTGGGGTTGATGCTCAAGTCTGTCTCACTATTTCCACTCATCAAAGCTGTGAAGGGGCCGGCTTTCCCATGATTGCTCCTGGACTTTGTTACCACAGCTAAGCATCAGTTCTGAAACAGTCAGGGCCAGCCTTCCCTTGTGAGGACCCCAAAATTGGTCTAATAGGGAAACTCATTCCCAGACTGATCTCTCCTAAATGAGGAAATTGTGTCCTATCGGGTAGCAAAAAAAGCAATTAATTAATCATGATGCAACACTTTTTAATGCTGTATATATGACTCCATTATGAAAAATATTTTTAATTGAACTATTTTATAAATGAGAAATTAAAAATAAACTTCCAAAGTTTGCCTGTTTGTTTGCTTGCTTTTGCTCCATACCAACTACCCCTGACCTTGGCTATATATTGGTGTTTAAGAGCTTTTTGGTATACAACAGGCTTTTCATAGTTCTCAGCTCCTTAATATACTAATTGGATGAACCTCAGTTACCCCATCTGTACAATGGAACTAATAATAAATTCTTTTATTATTAGTTTTCTGAAAGAGTCGAAAACTCTTTTGTAAAGGGCATAAAGCCGGGTAGCTATCGGGATCTACATGCCAGGACCTACTGAAAAATTCTCCCAGGTGACAACCGCTGAGAAGTATCAGCTGTAACAAAAAAGATTCCAACTCCTCAGAGAGGGATAGTGGCCAGCATTGGGTCACACTATCCCTCCTTGAAAAGGCTCCTTAATTGACAGGTCGCATCACAACTAAACACAGTGATGGAGAGGTCATCCCTAAAGGAAATTATAGTCCTTTACCAGGAGATAGAGAATTGGTTTAGGCAACAAAAAAATAAAGCAAATGCCCATTGCCTTACCTCACAGAGTTATAATAAGGGGTAGAGAAGATAACACAGAAAATTCAGTGTCTGGCATTTGGTAAAAGCTCAATAAATGGTAACCAGTATTATTATTACATGATAAAAGAGAAAATGAGTAGCCATTCTGCCATGATACAAGGCCGGAGAATCATTACCAATTCCTTCACTGTGAGGAAGTCCTGACATTATAACTCTAGAACTCTCAGGATTGGCCAGGTTTGAAGCGGGCTCACTTGAACCCAAGAACTTTATGACTATAAGTCTTAACAGTTTGGCCAGTTCCTTCTTGTACAAAACAGTGATGACAATACCTGGTATGTCAGAGAACACTGGAGAGCACAATTTTGGACCAATTGTCCAGAACTCAGGGAAAGAGAGAAGGATTTCAGTGCCAAACATCTTCAGTGGAGTCCAAAAGAGGACCTAAAGCAAGGTACCTGCAATCCTAGTTCACATGTTAAAAAGTGTTTTTAATTTATAATCCTATCTCATTCCAAGAGGATATTTGGCTGCTCATATTTTATATAAGTAGCAGTGATTCAACTCTTAACTGTCAAGTTAAAGAGGCAAGCTGGTGAAGAGTAATTCAGGAGTGAGCAACAAGAATTTGCTTTAATTCCTCATCTAAGAAACATGTCTATAATCCAACCAGGAAGATGAGCAAAGGATGTAAACACTGAATAAACACAGATATACAAAAAAGTATGTGAAAAAAGTTTCAATGTTGTTAATAATTGAAGAAGTGTAACAGTGTCATATTTTTACCTATCATGTTGGCAATAATTAAAAATAGACTACTGATGCCTAGTTTGGCAAGGATGCAGGGGACTGGCACCCTCACACCTTGCTCAAGGGAGTAGAAATTGTCACAGCCTTTCTGGAGGACAAATAAGACAACATCTTTCAAAATTAAAACTTAAAATACCATTTGATCCAATATTTCTACTTCTAGTAATCTGTTTTACTAAAGTATTTATAAATGTGATCAAAGAAATACATAGATGCGTATGCATTGTTTTAAGAGCTAAAAATTAAAAACAATCAAAATGCCATCTATTGAGGAATTGTGTTTAATTTTTATATAACCATACAAATGAAATTTTTACAACTGTTAAACAATGAAGTGTATCTATCTTCTGAAATGGAAAGATAGCCAAAATACATTTTAAAGTACAAATACTTAGCTGCATTAAATTTATAGTGTGGCCCTATTTTGTAAAAATGTGTTTCTAGATATTTGATTTGATTTTGTTAGTATTTTCTTTTTACATTATTTAGTGTTATAAGACAGAGTACACTGGCAGTATTTAAATATTCTAGTTTTCAAAATTCATGTACTCTGTTTTGGTTATTAACTGATTTGTTTTCTTCTATTTAAATTAAGGTAAAAGTATTATGACATTAGTTACATATTATATAGAGATATAAATAGATATATAAGATTAGTTTCATGTGTACATCACAATAATTTGATAGTTGTATAATTGTGAAGTGATCACAGTAAGTCTAATTAACATCCATCACCACACAGCTACAATTTGTGATGAGAATTTTTAAGATCTACTCTCTTAGCAACTTTCAAATATGTAATAGAGGATTGTTAACTGTAGTCACCATGCTGTACATTAACTCCCAGGACTTGACTTATTTTGTAACTGGAAGTTTGTACGTTTTGACCCCCTTCACCCATTTTGCCCACCCACCACTACCTCTTACAACAACCAGTTTATTCTCCGATGAGCTCAGATTAGGGGAGTTTTTTTGCTTTTGTGTTTCTTTTTCAATTTCTACATCTTACATATAAGTGAGATTATATGATATTTGTCTTTTTTTGTCTGACTTATTTCACTCAGCAAAATGCCTTTGTGATCCATCCATGTTGTTGCAAATGGCAAGATTTTATTTATTATTTTTGGCTGAATAATATTCTACCATATACATTATATATATATATATATATATATATATATATATATATATATATATTACACATACAAACTCACACAGAAATACACATATATATATCACATTTTCTTTGTGTTTTCATCCATTAATGAACATTTTGGCTGTGTCCACATCTTGGCTATTATAAATAATGCTGCACTAACAGTGAGGTGCATATATCTTTTTTAAGTTAGTGTTTTCATTTTCTTCAGATAAATACTCTGAGTGGAATAACTGCTTCATATGGTAGTTCTAGTCTACATTTTGGGGGGAAACTATACTATTTCTCACAGTGGCCGCAAGCAATTTACATTCCCACCAACAGTGCACAGAGTTCCCTTTTCTCCACATCCTCAACACTTGTTATTTCTTGTCTTTTTTAATAGTAGCCATTCTAACAGGTGTGACATGATATCTCATTGTGGTTTTGATTTTCCTTTCCTGATGATTAGTGATGATGAACACCATTTTATGTACCTGTTGGCCATTTATCTGTCTTCTTTGGAAAAATGTCAGTTCAAACCCTCTGCTCATTTTATAATCAGATTGGCTTTTTTGTTTGTTTGTTTTTGTATTTGTTTTGTTTTACTTTGTTTTGTTTTTTGCTATTGAGTTGTTTGAGTTCTTTGTATACTTTGGATATTAACCCCTTATCAGACATATGATCTATAAATATTATCTCCCATTCTGTAGGTTTCCTTTTCATTTTGTTGATAGTTTCCTTTGCTGAGCACAATCTTTTTAGTTTAATTTAACCCACTTTTTTATTTTTGTTTTTGTTGTCAAATACAAAAAAGCCCATCACCAAGACTGATGTCAAAGAGCTTATCACTGATATTTTCTCCTAGGAGTTTTATGGTTTCAAGTCTTACATTCATATCCTTAATCTCTATACTTTCAGTTAACTTTTGTGAATGCTGTAAGATAATGGTTCAGTTTCATTCTTATACATATAGCTGTCTGATTTTTCCAACACCACTTATTGAAGAGTTTGTCCTTTCTTCATTATTTATTCTTGACTATTTTTGGCATAAATTAATTGATTGCATGTGCATAAGTTTATTTCTGGAACAAAATAAAATAATACTGAATTCCTTGGTCTTGAACTATGTATCAAAATAAAAGCAAAATAATAGATATAAATGTGGTCATTAGACTATAAAGCCTCTCTCTCGCTCTCTCTCTCCCCTCTCTATAATGAATAAATTTAAAAAAAAAAAGCCTGACCTGTGGTGGCACAGTGGATAAAGCGTCAACCTGGAAACGCTGAGGTTGCCGGTTCAAAACCCTGGGCTTGCCTGGTCAAGGCACATATGGGAGTTGATGCTTCCTGCTCCTCCCCCCTTCTCTCTCTCTCTCTCTCTCCCCCCTCTCTATAATGAATAAATAAATTAAAAAACCTTTAAGACTATAAAGCAACATTATGAATAATTAAGTAATAAATAATAAATACTATGCAAACCTGATACAAACCAAGAAAATAATCAGGTCATTCTAAGCTGTGGGGAGTGTTGACATGGGAAAGATCTGAAATTAAATCCCAGCAACCAGTTGTGTAACACTAGACAGTTACTTCAGCCCTTTGTATCTCAGTTTCTTGTAAGTAATATGACCAAGCTGGCCAAGCTAATCATCCTCAACAGCTACTGGCTTCTGATCCAGAAAATCACAATAAGACAAGAATTTAAAACTGTCTCACACAGGAGATTTGGGGAGGCTTCAGGGAGAGTCTATAAGTAACGCTAAGATGTCCATGAACTCAATTGGCAAAAATTGCTATATCCTTGTTTTTACTAGCCTTTACCTGAAATAGCATTTCATTTAATTATGAATATAGGCAAGAAACTACAGTAATATTAACAGATACTTTCATATCATCTTAGCAGTTGCTGCACGTATCTTGAAATATTATTTCTACTCATCGCTATACCAAAGTTACTTTAAATATTAGATTTGTTTCTAGATCTTGTTATTTAATAGTTATTACATAAGAACTTATTATTCTTATTATTTTGATATCTGTATATCTTATAGAATTAGTTATCTTTGTAATCCTGCGTATCACATTATGATGAGAAGGAGTCAATGGGCTTCACCAGTCTTTGCCAAGGAGTTGTTTGCTCAAGAGAAATGAAGAGCCTCCACATGTTGTTTTGTTTGCATTCCTGCTGCAGCCTGAACCAGTGGCTGGCTCCCTGGGAAGGGGCACAAACCTCAGAACAGTAGCAATTCGCAGGGGGTTCTGGCAGCATGGAGAAGTAGGCACAGAGGAAATCAGTCAAGAATTGAATGAGGCAATAAGCATGGGGTAGCCTGAGAGTGTTTCATTTCCTCTGTGCCCTGATAATTAGCTTAATTAAGATTTGTCCCATTATTTCCTATGCTCTATGATCTCATAAAGAAATTGCCCAAAGACAAGTTCACAAATACAGTGGCAGAGGCTAGAGATGAAAAGTCCAATGTTCTGGGGTCTGAATCAATGATTTTCAAACCTGTACACTATAATCACCTTTAGAAGAATACCAGTGTGTGTGTTACTGACTGAGAGAGGCATGAAGGAGCATTCTAGAGAGCTGAAAATAGTTCATGCCTTGATCTGGGTAGTGGCTAAATGGATGCATCTAAATGTAAAAAATCCACTGAGCTATATACATTTAAGATTGGTGCAGTTATTCCTCAATTTAAAAAAGGATGATTTCTGTTCTCAAACCTTTTTTTAAGTGAAATTAAGCACAGGTGATAATTGGCACTGTTGTGATGTTAGCAGTAACCTAGGGGGCTGTCCAGCTTCCGCATCCATCCTCAGAATCACTGGGGAGAGTGTTGAAAACAAGGTTCCCCAGCTGCACCCTGGAGGTTCCGACTCATCAGGTCTGACCTGGGGCCTAAGGAATCCGCTTAAGGAACAAAAAATAGCACACGGTCTGGCACATAGTAGGTGCACAATAATAAATGGCTATCAAATGTATGAGTTATAGGCCAAGTGCTTCACATACTGTATCTAATTTAATAATAAGCAACAACTTTCTGATGGTACGCATTAAATGGCACTCAAGTTTCACACAGAAAGAAACTGCAAGTTGAAGATGTTAACAATTAGTCCAGAGTCCAGAAGCTGGGGAGTGGGAAATCCTCTGTTTCTCACATGACCTCAAATCTGAATGTTCATGAGCAAATGTAGTTTTGTTTTTTCCCCTCCCAAGGTTTGATGAACAGGGAATAGAAGGACTAGTGTGGTGAGAAGAGGAGACAGTGACCTGATCTGTCAGATCACTGCTCTGACAGATCACTGCTCTGACAGAAACCCATTTGAGCAGGAGCCGGGGCTACCCGAATGAAGGAAAGCCAGTGTTAACTGGGAGGTGCTGGCAGACAACTTCCTCTGGAAGCTCAGAGTTAGACTTGCAAGTCCTTCAAACGCCTGTGCGGGGAAAGGGCAGGTGTTCTGGCACGGGACCAGTTCCTCACATCCCACAGAGCTACCTTCTGAAGCAGAGCCCCGGCAAAGACAGAGGCTGTTCGCTAATTGTTCAGTCTGCACTTACTTTCTGCCAACTTCGGCCCCTCAGGCTTCCCCGGAAGTCCAGATGCGCTGGCCACGGCTCTGCCCCTTCTTCATCCTGTTCAGCTACTGGAGATGGCACAGCTGCTCAGCCTTGGCTTCTCATTGATCCAACTGTGGAGGCAATTACAGCAGGGCTGATGAGGCTCAGTCCTAATGAGACTGGGAAGAAAGTTCAATTTTTCCTATGGGGCTCTACATGCCCAACACAAGCATGGCACCTCTCGATGCTTTTGCTCTCCAAACAGATGGTTCTCTCATGAAAAGAAAGCAGTGTATGAGGGTGTGGGCTCTAGGGACAGGATGTCTGGGTTTAAATCACCACATACATGACCTTGGGAAAGTTACCTGACTTCTGGGTAGTTCATCTTTCTCCTCTGTGAAGTGGCAATGATAATAATGCACATCACACCAGATCATGAAGAGTAAATATGATTTTGTATATACTGTACTTAGCACAATGATGGATGCATAATAATACACATGCATACATACAATATGTACACCAGCAATATATCTACATACATACCAGTACTCATGCAAATATACACATGACAAATATAAATAGTGTTTCCTTCCTCTCCCACCTTAACACTTTCTGTGTGCTCAACTCCACTTCTACCAGTGCTGTTCAGTACAAATATAATGCAAGCTATAGATTATTTTTAATTTCTAGAAGCCACATTTAAGAAAAGATAAGCAGGTGAAATTAATTTTGATAATACAATTATTTCACCCAATGTAACCAAAACATTATTATTTCAACATATAATGAATATAAAAATGAAGATAATCTTACCTTCTATCTAGTAAGTTTTTAAAATCTGGAATGCATGTCTCAGTTAGATCACAACTCAGTTTGGACTAGTGGTGTTTCAAGTGTTCAATAGCCACGTGGGGCTAGAGGCTAATGGAATAGACAGCAACACCTTAGCCCATCATGATCTTCTATGAAACTTACCAATCCAGTAATTCTCCTTCAGGGCCCCTTATCAGCTTTTGATTCTCTCAGTCATTCAAGAAGTGTTTATTAAGTGGCTGCTATGTGTTGGGCACTGTGTTGAATGCTATGGAGGCAAAGGGACATAGTCTTTGATAGGGGTGAAGTGTGTCCCTCACAAACTCTTATTTTGAAGGGCTAACTCCCAGTGAATGCAACTCTATTGGAGACAGAGGCTTCATAGAGATAATCAAGTTAAAACGAGGTCACTCGGGTGGGCCATAATATAGTGTGAGGGTGTTTTTATACAAAGGTCATTTGAACAGACACACAGGGACACAACTATGTGAAGACAGACAATCTGTTGAGAGCAAAATGACTTGGAGGGAGTCGGGGAGGCCCCTCCATGTGCTTGTCTGGTGGGAAAGCAGGGGCAATGAGGAAGGAAGGGTGGGCTGGGAGAGGCAGCGCTCGGGGGCAGGAGAGGAGGAAGCCGTGGTGTGCCCCGACGTCAGCTGCCCAGGGGGGTGCAGATGCTGCTTGGGGTGGTGGGAGTGCAGCGCCCCAGATGAGCCCCCCTGGCTACTGTCACTTTTCTAGACTTAGAGCATGTGACACAAATGGTGAAGAAATCCTGAAAAGATCATCATCAAATTAAGAAGGAGAACAGAGCAGGGAAGCGGGTCTTTTTCCCCAGAGCAGCTCCTCACCTCGCTCCCAGCAGTGTGACTTTTGTCATAGGTTATATTTAGCACCAATTTGGAATTTGAAACATCATCAAAGTGCTAGTTTGCTGGTATTGATTGAATTCAGTGGGATTTTATTTTGCTGTGTTCTTAATCTTTCCACTTTACTAGCTATATTAGGAGAATCCTCCTCCCACCCCCAAACTGGGCTCTCAGAAGTGGTACAATGCAGAGAGGAGGGCAGTTTTCCCATACTGTAGTTAGTTAATTGATTAAAATGTTGTCAGTCTATAGAACACCTACAAATGCTATGAAAACAGACACTATTGAATGCTATTTAATATCTCCCATGCCTTCTGAAATTTGATGGCATCCTCTTAGAAGTCCAGGGGTGCTGTTTCTGGCAGGTACTAGCTCTGTACAAGTGGAGGGAACCATCCTCAGTCATCCCAGCACATGTTAGTGATGACAACTTTAATATTCATGTACAAGTTCATCATCATTAGCACTAACTCCAATTCAGAGTGGGCAGGTGAAGGAAAGTCTGCCAAACCTAATTCGTGATTTTAGTTGGGGGCAAAAAAAGTGAAGAAAGAAAACAGTACTTGAAATAAATAGAATGCCAAAGGATACCAGCAAAACTTTAACATATCATTAAACTACATATGAGTCAAATGAAAAATGGAACAAGTCAAATGAAAGTCAAGAGCACCCCAACATGAGTAGAGCACAGACAAACATCTCCCAGCTGAAGTGTACCACGAGTGCTGGTAGAACAGACTCAGAGAGCAGGGGAGGAACAACCCCTGAGAGTAAAGAATGAAGCCATGCTTTTATCGCTCAGGTCAAGAGCAATGCCCCTAGACAACTAGACCATGGAATTACCACATCCAACTTTATTTTCTTCAACGCGGGTGTAATGATCTGAAATGGTCTGCTTTGTTTGACTTTTTTGGTTTGCCTTCTTTCCTCACTAGAATGTGAGACCATTTAAGTCATTCAGTGCTGTGCCCTCACTACCGAAAATCTTCCTGCCATGTAGTAGGTGCTCAATATGTCAGTAGAAGAAATTTAATAGAATCAGAGTTAAGTTTTGCAGCATGATGACCTCATATTGATTAGCCAAAAATTCTCTATGTTCCCAGGAATTCACTGTGGATACCCTATTCTAGGTGAGAGGACTTGCAAAGGAAGATGCTTTGCTGTGGTGATGGATCAAGGGGATTGAATATTGTTTTATATACAATGATGGGTTCATTGAAAGTCTTTTCTCATATTTCAAAATTGAACCTTTTGCAACTAAGAGAAAATATGATCTGGCATTTTATTTCAGTATGATTTGCCTGCTTTTCATCTTGGAGTTAATGTGACCTTTGCCGATCTCCTGTAGCTATGCCACATCACCCTAGGAGGCACTGGTTCAAATCTCTTAGAGCCCATCATTCATTTCAACTCTCCTGGGGTCTGCCACTTCTAAGATTTTTCTCTTTAATTTACCATTAATCCCACTGAAGAAAAAAATTGGTGTCAGAATTAAATTTCAGCTTCCTAGTAAGAAAGGCCAAATGTCAGCCATCTCTAAGGACTGTGGGAAGATGTCCCTGGAGATTCCTCAGACCCACAGAGCAGCATCTCCGCAGTGTTTTCTAACGCCAGTCCTACGCTGGCAGTCAAAAATGCCCAGTGATTTCCCTTAGATTAGCTACAGGACCATTCTTCATTCCCACTGAAAATATCCTCACTGGATTAAGTGATTTCTGATAAAAAAAAAAAGAGTTTGGAGTTCTTTAAGCAGTTTACTACATTTTCAGAATTTCTTCAATAGGGTCACTTAGTTGGAGGTATGAACCATATCAGCAAACTTCTAAATATTTACCAAAAGGTTGAATCAGGATGTTCACACATGAATTAATTTAAAGAACAATCTGCCTTAATACCTTGTAAGTAATTCTACTGTCAAATTTTTCAAGCTCTTAGTATGTCTGTTACACAATGGGAATTATTTCTACAAAGAGATTTGTATGAATAGAATGTCGACATCATAATGGAGTGACTGGAGAGCATAGGCACTGGGGCCAGGATGTCTCAGCTCAAGTTCCACTTGCTCGCTATGCCATCCTGGTCAAGCACCTTCCCTCTCTGTGCCTCAGTTTCTTTATCCATGAAATGGGACTAAGGGTGGTATCTACTGCATAGAATTATTGTGAGAATTAAATAATTCATTTAAAGTATTTTCAATTTACATTAATTAAAATTACATTCAAGTTAAGTCATCTGCATTAGCCATATTTCAGGTGTTCAGTAGTTAATGTGTGTCTAGTAGCTATGGTATTGAACCATGTAGATAAAACATTCTCATCATCTCAGAAAGTTCTATTGGAAAGAGATTGCTGGAAGCAGACTAAAACCATCTCAATAATTCCTGCCTTTCCTTTGCTTTCTTATGATCAGTCACCAGGTACTCTTGAGTCTGTAATTTTCATGTTTATCCCTTCTCTCTCTTCTCATCATTAACAATCCATTTATTCCCCTTGATGGCACAGCTCAACTGGTCTCCTAGTGACTCTCCTCCTCTGTGGCATTCTCAGGAGTTTCTCCACAGCACTGACTTCATTCGTCCATAGGGCGTGGGGTAAGGCTCAGCCCATAGCATATATGACTGGTCACTTGGACCTTAGTCTTCATGACCCTCAAAGGCAGAAATCATGTTTTATTTATTTTTGTGTCTCCCATATCCTTGGCAAGTAATAGGCATTCAAATGTTTGCATGAGTGAGCCTATGAGTACATGAACAAACTTCCCTCTGCCTGAAAGTAAGAGGCTATAGCTAGTTCTCAGTCATTCTGCAAGGCACCCTACCCTTTCCTGAACTGGCTTCTGTGCCCCAAGGCAATGCCTGTATGTACCTGGGGTGAAATCAGATGACAAGCAGGGCTTCTCCTCCAAGCATCACTTTGCCCTTGGCTTTTCAGAAAGACTACCCAGTAGTCACATGGTCCCCTGAGAGAGGCCAGGAGCTCTGCTTCTATTCACATTCTGTTTACACCTGTGCCTTGATGTGGGGTAGCTCTGGGTCTTTTTACTGGGATTTTTTAGTCCTGGACCCCCACCTCTCACAACCACCAACTCTAATAATAACTTTCCCCCAAAGTAGCTGCTCTCTCTCTCTTGTCCTAGAAGAATAATGTGAGAGAGAATGCAGCTTCTGGGATCTGATTAAGGGTTCCCATGCTGCCTTGACCACTTGGGGACATTACTTAAAAATCTCTGCTCTGTTTCTCCAATTATAAACTGAGGCTAATAATGGTACATCCCTTATAGAATTAGTGTAAGAATTGAGGAAGACAAAGCATGTGAAGTTCAAGCACATTGCCTGAGGCATGGTAAAAGCTAAATAGAGATTATAGTGTTAGTCCTAGAATTCCAGTTTAAAGATACCAATGAATCATAGGATTAGCTCCCCAATTTCTCCCTTTAAAATGTAAAAATCATCCCTAATAGAAGCAAGCCACTATCAAGGATTTAGTTATGGTACTTATAATAATGAGAACTAAGATTTATGAAAGGAGCATTTACTACATACCAGACATTACATACTATGTACCAAATGCCTGACCTGTATTATCTAATTTAATCCTTGAAGGAATCCAAGAAAGAGAGCCACCAAATGAAAACCATAATGCCTTTTTATAACATGGCCTCTAAAGTCACTAATGAACCTGACTTTTGGTGGTTTGGTGGCCAGGGCATGGACCTGGAACACTGAGGTCACCAGTTCAAAGCCCAAGGCTTCCCTGGTCAAGGCTCATGTGGAAGTTGATGCTTTCTGCTCCTTCCCGTCCTTCTCTCTCTCTCTTTCTCTCTCTCTCTTTCTCTTCTCTTCCCCCTCACTAAAATAAATAAAGTTTTTTATATTAAAAAAATAAAATAAAGTCACAAATGACTACTTCTGCTGAATTCTATTCCTTAGAAGCATGTCATTATGTCCAGCCCACACTCAAGTATTAGGTGAAGAATTTGTCTACACCTCTTGAAGGGAAGACTTTCAATGACTTCATAGAAATATTTTTAAAACCATCACAGATATAAGATGTATTTCTTACTCTAGGTTGTGGTCTGAAAAGTTTGAAAGTCATTTCTCTAAGCTGACCATATTATCTAATTTATCAGACAGGAATCATGGACCCAAAGTATGGTAAGGAGTGAAGACCCGTAGAGATCACACAGACCTTTGGAATAGAGTTGACAAGTGACCCTGTAAAGGGTCACTTAGTACATATTTTTAGCATTGTGGCCCATCTGGTCTCTGTTGCAATGACTCAGCTCGGCTGCTATAGTGCAAAGCAGCCATAGGCGATATATAAACTACCAGGTACATCTGTGTTCCAACAAGACTATATAAAACAGTCCACTGGCCAGATTTGACCCACAGGCTATAGACTGTCAACCTCTGACCTACACAATATTTATCAACCCTAGCTTTACAACAGACTAAGGGAGATTATTTTTTTAATGGCCAATGTCTAGGCCATTCAACTCAGTTAAATCAGAATCTCTGGGCATAACAACCTCAGTATTTAAAAAAAAATTTTTTTTATTATTGATATGAGAAAGATCAATTTGTTGTTCTACTTATTTATGCATTTATTGGTTGATTCTTGCTTGTGCCCTGACCAGAGATTGAACCTGCAACCTTGTCATATTGGGATGATGCTCTAACCAACTGAACTAATTGTCCAGACCCTCAGTATTTTTTTAAAAAAACTTCCCAGGTGATGTCAAAGTGCATCCAGCATTAAGAAGAACCACTAGTGTAGGAGGTGATCACTCTACTTGAGGAAACTGAGGTCCAGCAAGGTCAAATGTCAAACCCTGAAGTATACCCACAATGAATGTCAGTGAAAGGATGCACTGATAGTTAGCAGGAAAAGGGGTCCCAGGCTGCTGCATTTGTGTAATTATTCATCATCAGAAACAAAGTGTACGATATTGCCTGTACAGGACACATCTGAGAGACTTCCAGAAGAGCTGAGCTGCTAATGAAAAAGGATAAAGGAACTTGACAAGTGTGAGGTCTGCTGCATTCCTTAGTGACTTTGGGCAAGTTGATCTGCCTCTCCAGTTTCCACCTTTCTCTCCGCAACACAACAGCAAGCATTTCTGAACATTTGCTGTCTAAGGCAATCTGCTGAGTGCTTTGTGCATTTTTTCTTTTCTGACCCTGAGAACAGCCCTCTGAGGTGGGCAATGCTAGGGTGTGCATTTTTGAAAAGGAAATAAGGATCAAACTATTGAAGTAATTTGCCCAAGATCCCATAGCTAGGAGGTGATTAAGCTAAGATTTAAATCCACCTTTCTGTCTCCAAAGCCCATGTACTTAACTGCCTTGCTGTATCTCCTAAGGTTCTTGTAAGGATCAAATCAGATCATCTATGAAATGTATTAAAAGCTCTGAAGCCCTGTGTGTGTGTCAGACATTATTATAGAAGGTCAATATTTACATTCAAGAATGTCAGTGAGAGGTGCTCTGGAAATGGTAGCCATCAGGATGTCCTCACGTGCATAGCCCTGCTCTGGTCAGCCAACCCCGGGGGTCCCTGGTTGACAGGGAAGCCTGTGCAGACCATTGCACCACCAAGATAGAGTTGTGGCCCCTACCATCACAGTGCCAAGCAGATGAGTACAGGCACTGGGCCTCAAGGGGTCAGTCTCTCTTCCCACTACTGCCACAGAACACCTTTACATCATCAGTAGGGTTGGCACCCCTATCTCCATATTGTTTTGGGTAGCCTGTTCATTAAATGGAACAGCTCCCTTTGCTAATGGGCCTGCCTCTGGCTGTGTCTCCTCCCCTCTAAGCAAGGTTGAGACCTGCTCTTTCAGGCTGTGGCAGCACCCACTGGTGTCAGTCTGTCTGCTTGTATTATTCAGGGCCAGTCAAAGGACAAAGTAGTTATTAGAACAGAGAGGATTTACCCTAAAGGATTGTTAGCTAGTTATAAAGTTTTAACTAAGTTACTCGGAAGGTAAGAGAGAGGACTTGACGGCATCATAGAGGCAGCAGGAAGCGGCCACTGCTCCTGGAGTCGTGGGAACAGAGAGAGTGGGTTAAGGGGGGGCACACGGAGCTGAAGCTCCGACCTCTGAGGAGGGTGCCAGGTGCTGATGCTGGTGCTGCCGCGAGGACACAGCAGGGAGACAGCCGTCTGTGAACCAGGAAGTGGACCCTCACTAGACACAGTATCTTCCAGAGCCTTGATCTTGGGCTTCCCAGACCCCAGGACTAGAGAAATAAATTTCTGTTGTTTTAAAGCTGCCCAATTTATAGCAGCTCGAATGGACCAAGATACCCCTAAATGTAGCTCTTCCTATGGTTCTTACATGGACATCTACTCTCTCTTTCTGCAGTTTTTCCACCTTATTGACCTTCCTTCCAATGACATCAATTGCCTTTTTCATTCAGGTGATTCCCAATTTCCTGCCCTTTGCTTCAGTCTTGCCATTATGTCCTAATCTCGTATTTTCAACTAATCTGTCCAGTATCCTTAACTCAGTATATCCAAAATAAGCCTGTCACTCACCACAGCACACCAGTTTCTTCTTCCAAGTTTCCAGTGTCTGTCATACACTGAGGAAGCTCTTATAGAATAAAAACTTCTTAGTGTCATCTCCTTCACCCCTGTGGCTGAGTGACTGCTGCCCAGTCCACTGCTACTGCTACTAGCCTGGTGCACACCCTGGTCATCTCGAGCTCCTGGTGAAGACCCTGGTCATCTTGAGCCTGTAGTACCACAGTCACCTGCTGATTCTGTTCTCTGTCTTTCGACATTCTTTCTTCTTTCTATATAGTGTGGTTTCTCATGGCAAAACTGAGTTTTATCATGTTACTCCTTGGTCCGAAAAATTTTAAAGTCTTTCCATATCAAAAGGGGTCATCAGTTCAAAGGCTGACAAAGTTAATGGAGAAGAGTTAAATAAGTTTGGAATAAGAAAATTCAACTTTATTTTTCATGACTCTGTTTATAAAAAACTATAATACAACCATGCATTTGGAGATTATGATTATCTACCATAAGAAATATTTGATAAGAAATCACAACTCCCTTATTCATCAGTGTATTATGAGTACAATAGAGAATGGTGGGGACTGTGGCCAACTGCAGAATGAACACCTCCCCTAATAAGGCTAGCTCCTCTTGGGCACCAGTTCCAGCAGGATTGTAGGCCCACTGTTGATTGGTCTAGAATGTCAACAGTTATTAATAGGGAACTGTATCTCCTGGACAAGAGACCCTAAAAGCTATTAGCATATTTGTATGAATTGATTTATCAACTAGAAGAGGAACTTAAGGATTTGAAAGATTAAGAAATAGATCTGAAAACTTTTGGTGACTTGGCAAAAGGAAATTCCACAATGTCAAGTGCATTTGTGTCCAAAGGATTATACAAACGCATCATCCAAATACAAATTAATATGTTGTTTTTGTTTCATGCCTTATAACTCTTCTCCTTGGAAGTAGAACAACTGACTACCTTTTATAAAGCAGCGACTTAGTTCTCACTCAGGGAGCCATAGGGTTCTGAAGTTCAAGTCTAGGTCTTGGCTTAATGCCCAACCTACATTTCTAGGCATCAGTTTTCTTCTCTTTCCAATCTTTCACAGAAGTTGGGGATCATTACATCTTAATTATGTTTACATTGTGATTTAAACTTCATTGTGTACAGTCTTTTTAGAGTCCCAGTTCATATCATAGGACAAGTATTTATAAGCCACCTAAGGTAATAACTTAAAAAAAAATGTAATTGAAGAATGCATTTTTTTTCCAGCTCAGGTGCAGCATGGAAAAATTAATTTTACTGTTTGCCTACAGAAAACACTGTACTGCTTGGATGAAATTAAATGTCAGCCCTCTCTTATTCAAGATGTATTCATTTTTAGGACTTGGAAATTCTACAAATAACTATTTCTAAAACTCTTAAAAGCTGTCAAATCACAGTCTAGTAACAAAGAGAGTCAAAAGAAACATGAGTTGTCATAGTATTGTTCTTATGCACACTCTGAGGAGATTTTTTTTTTTCCTGAGGCTCATTTAGAGAAAGATGTTAGCAATGTCAGCTCAGTTCTTCTCTTCCTCTTTTCTCCTATCACTTGCCACTGCTGCCCTGGACTCCTTGGGGACAGTGGGTCATGGCTTCCCCAGTTCCGCTGGTGCCAGACATTCTGGTGCGGGCTGTTCCTGAGAAGCGAGAGTGGGCTGACCTGGGGCCTCCGAGCACGGCACGTTTCTGAAATCTCAGCCTGGAGAAGGTCTTTTCTAAACCTGAAAGCTTAGGTGACAAGAGATGATGACAAACTAGAACAAGAAGATGGTTACAGATAGCGACAGCAAAACGAAATCAAACTTTTGGCTAGATGGAAGCTCAGAAGAGTGTCCAGCTGCCGAAACAAGTGGAAGACTGCATGTGGAAGCAGCCCAGGGGTTAAAGCTGAGTCTGCCTCCACCTTCCTGTCTGCAGGGCACACAGTAGGCACTCCATAAATACTGACCTGAGCAAGAATGATAACCCAGCAACATCTCCCAATTCACTAGCCACGACAATGCTGATAGGTAGAGACTGTTATACCCATTTTAGAGATGAGGACTGAGAGCCACAAAACGTCATTAGCACCGTAGTTTTCAGCTGAGGTAATTTTGCCTCCTAAAAGACATCTGCCAGGACCTTAGACACACTTTTGGTTATCACAACTGGGGAAGGAGTGTCACAGGCTTCTGTTGGGTAGAGGCCAGGTATGCTGCTAAATGTCTACAATGGATAGGACAGGCCCAAGAAACTGTCTGTTCCAAGAGGTTAGTAGTGTTGAGGCTGAGAAACCTTGATGACCTGATGGAAATTTTTGATTATATCCCGACCTCTGCTCCCAAACACAGACTCCTGACCACACTGCCTCACCCCTCACTGCTGTAATGTAATCGTGCACTTGCACAGTGCACACTCACTCAGCAGTCAGTGAATAGATGCACGGTGGGATTTATAAATGATTGACCTGGGGAGTTTTTCTGTACCTCTGGGCCTCAATTTCCTCAACTGTAAATTGGGTTTGACTTATTTCTGTTCCACCCACTTCACAGTAGTGTGCTTCTACCTACATACATGTTAATGTGGATATGAAAAAAAAAAGTGTGAAGGATAAACAGGAAGCAGCAATAAAAACTTTTAATGTACAATGTTGAAATTTAAGGACAAGATTTCAAAACGCACAATAGATAATACTGACAGAAGAAGAAGTAATGATACCCCTGAAACTGGGAAGTGTTCTGGCCAATCTCTTCTAGTACTAACTTCCTGGTTCCCTGGGGTCCCACAGGCCTCCCTTTCTTATTACTTACCTTCTTGTCATTTAATTTAAAAAGAAATAAAGAAATCCCTTCAGTTGGCAGCAGTTAAGTGCCCTTTTCTTAGAATTTATTAATAAAATCTTAATAAAATGCCCTTGCTGTTGAAAGAAATCATATCTATTTGAATCAGATGGCACTTTGCAGTATTTCCTGACCCATTTGGGACTTTTTCACAAATTCCCCAAAGAGGTCAGTGTGAACTTATAAACCTATAAACCGCTATTGAGGGCAGTGAGTGGGGCACATTAGCCATTTTAAATTGTTCACTGACATCAGCCTTTTATAAAAACAAGAACAGATGGGAGAGATTTTCCATTCCCCTTTGAGTCCTCCCTCAGCCTAATCTACACAAACAAGACTATTGATACTTCTTCTCTGCCACAAACAAAGCTCCTCCTGCTGTTCAAGCTGTACACTTCTAGCCATAAAGGAAGCACCCCATTCCTGGTGGCAGTTCTCAAGCTGTAGTGACAGCTGCCATAGCTGTACTGCTTGGTCACAGCCGTGGTTATCACCATCATCACAATTGTGTTACTAATTACTAGCACAAGGCCAGCATCTTCTGGGCATTGCTGTATGGGAAGGAGCATGAGACCAAAGGGCATATGGAATCATGACAAATGCTCTAGTCCCTGATGGCTTATGACACAATGCTGCCTAATTACCCAGTGAATTCTAGAACACTCCCTAAGTAGAAGATATTCTGAAAATGCATAATGTTAAATAAATGGTCATTTTGAAATACATACTGAAATACAAATAAGTTGGACTTCACTTATTTTGAGCCACCAAGATAAGCTAGGCAAGGTATCATCATGAAATATAGTCCATAAACAGGACATTCAAAAAGGCAAACACGAAAGAATAAAATGATAAATCCTGAAGCATATGCCATTAAGAAACCTGGGAATTCTATTTGCTTCTACTTGTCTACCGACTAGTTACTTTTTTTTATTATTGCATTATGACTTATAATGTACATTAATCCCAATCACCAAAAAATAAAAAATAAAGCTTTGTAAATTCAAGGGCAATACCTCCCAGATTCACAGTTGACACATATGTGTTTCCATTGTTGGGGACCAAAGATACCTGCTGACCATCGAAGTCAGCCTGTCTATCAACATCCTCCCCTGCCTGACTTTCTGAAATAACTTTCAATAAAATTTTTATTGTTATTTTCCTCTGTAGGAAGGCCAGGTATTTTATGCTTCTGAAATATTATATCGAGAAAAGTAAAATGCTCCTTTGTTTTCTAAACACATGTAGGTTTTCTTTTTTCATTCACTAGAACACAGCTAACTTATTCTCTTAGCACTGCTTTTCATGTGAAGGCTGCCTCAGGCCACTTTCCACTTCACACCCCAGAATTCAATTTAGTAACTGTGTAGCTGAAATGTTAGGGTTAGATTATTTTAAGCCCCTTTCTCTTCCAAATATTAGCATTAGTATCATTGCTCTTTGATTTATACGGCATGCTTTTACTCCACTAAATGCTTCCATAGAAAGCCTAGTAATTGTTTATCCTTTAGTCTTGATCACTTGTGCCAAGTGTGTGTGAGAGACAGACCATCTTATGCCATTAATTATAAAAAGAGAACAAAAGAAGTATTCATAAAGGCAAAAAATATCACTTCTCTACTTATGCATTTTTATGGCTTATTTTTAAAGAAAGGTAGATTAAATAACTTGTTTATTTTTAAATAATACTTTTAAAAATCAGAGAACTACATAGAAGGGAACAAACAGCCCCTGAAATTGTTCTTTCTTAGTTATCTGTTGCTACATAACAAACTACCCCAAAATTTAGGCTTAAAAAGAGCAACCATTTTACTGTTTCCCATGATTCTATGGGTTGGCAGGGCTTTGATAGGTGGTTCTTATGCTCTGCATGATGAAAACTGGGATTGCAGTGACCAGCAGTGTCTACTGGGCTGGAACATCAAGATTGGCTTACCTCATGGTGGCAGTTAGTGTGTCCATCTTCACAGAGAGCTTCAGTTGTCTACCCTACCTCTCCAGGCATGTTGGGCTTTCACAGCATTGCAGCTAGGCACCAAGAGACAGGAAACAGAAGCTTCCAGCCCACTGAAGACTTGGTCTCAGATGTTCCAGAACTACATCCTGTTGGCCAAGGCCAGTCACAAAGCCAGCTGAAATGTAAGGGGTGGGGAAATAGATGCTACCTCCTGACTCCAGGAGTGGCACATGCCTACAAGGCAGAAGGGCCTGTCAGAGGCCATTTTGAAGACTAGTCACTGCCGTCTACTACTTCTCTGTCCTAGTGAATGCACATGGTTATATTTCAGTGTCAAATATAGAATTTCTCAAGTTCCATGCAGTTATATTTAGCAGCAGATTTTTTTAACAAACGTTTATGGGATTCAAGTCTAGATCTGCTCTGCCTGAAGTGAGGCTGGACAGTCTGATGCCCTCCTCTCGCCCTCTGCCTTGCTCTCCTCTGTGCCCCTGAGGGACCTAAGGGAACCCCAAGACACAGTGGAACCCAGTTTGGGAAACTGGCTCCAGAGGGTGAGCCAAACACACATAAATATTATCATTGCCTTCAACAACCTCTCTGAACATTCAAGTAGGTGGGAAGAGGAGATAATGACAAAGTAATGTAAGATGGAGAATAGAATTGAAGTAGATGATTTAGCAACCCGAAAGAAACACAATCCTAAATCAGCAGTGAGGAAATCTGAGTATCCTCTTATATATGTATCCTTAAATGACTCAGGTCTAGGTACCAGTATTGCTCTGAAAATAGGAATTAGAGGAGGAACTAAAAACAAAAATGTGTTGGAAGTCTAAGAAGCATTGCTATCCTCAGAACTCCAACCATGTCCTGCCTGAAAAAGGACTGAAGAGAACAGACACAGGATCTCTGAATGGGTACACCAGGTACAGCTGAGAGTATAGGTACCATAGTGAATGGAGAGTGAGTGGGCAGATGCATACTGGATATTGAGCTCTTCAGCTTTCTTCTGCTGCATAGCAACCTAATACTGATAATTTGGCCTTTATCCTCCAAGCAGGAGACAGGAAGCTTCTTCTCCGAGGAATCTGTAGCATTCAACAGGGCATATCTACAGATATTGAGCTTGCCCCAGATAAGCCACCCAGATCATCCTAAGTGAAGCTCAGTATTAAAATCTCCCATAAGTTCTCAACACTTCCAACTAGATTTTTAGCTCCCAGTTCTTTTCTTAAAAACAACCAAAATCCAAATATTACCATGCATCTTAAGAAAGCCTTTAACATGAAAGATGTAGATCAAAAGGAAAATCAAAGGCAACTTGGAGAGCCTGACCAGGTGGTGGTGCAGTGAATAGAGTGTTGAACTGGGATGCAGAGGACCCAGGTTTGAAACCCCGAGGTTGGTGGGTTGAGCACAGCCTCATCTGGTTTAAGCAAGGCTGACTAGCTTGAGCCCAAGATTGCTGGCTTGAGCAAGGGGTTACTAGCTCGGCTGTTTCCCCCCAGTCAAGGCACATATGAGAAAGCAATCAATGAATAACTAAGGTGCCGTGATGAAAAATTGATGCTTCTCATCTCTCTCCCTTCCTGTCTGTCTGTCCCTGTCTGTCCCTCTGTCTGTCTCTGTCACACACACATACACGCAAAAGGAAAGAAAGAAAGAAAGAAAGAAAGAAAGAAAGAAAGAAAGAAAGAAAGAAAGAAAGAAAGAAAGAAAGAAAAAAGAAAGAAAAGAAAAGAAAAGAAGGAAAAAGAAAGAGGGAGGGAGGGAGGGAGGGAGGGAAGGAAGAAAGGCAACTTGGAGAAAACATAGACTAAAGAGAAAAGAAAATATCAACAGATGTTAACATACTTGGTAGGATCAGAGAAGAAATTGCTACCATGAAACAAGAACAATGTATTCCAGGGAAAGTAATATTTGAAGAACAATAAAATACTCTTGGAAATAAAAATAAATACTCTGATAACAGCAGTTGACTACTCAATGGAACTTTTGGCATATACATTGAGAAAATATTCTAGACTATTAAAGCAAAGATTTAAAAAGATTTTCAAAATAGGAAAGACATCATAAGAAAATAAGAGAATTGGTTCAGGAGATTCATCATTTAGATGAGGAGTTCCAGAAATAGAGACCAGAGAAGATGAAGTGAGAAAATAATCAGTGAAATAATTCAAGGAAGTTTTACACAACTCAAGGAAATTGGATTTCAGATTGGAAGGTCTCACTGAGGGACCAGTACAATGGATGAAAACAAAGCCATACCAATGTACTTTGGAGTGAAACTTTAGAACATCAGTTATAGAGAAGAAACTTAAAGCTTCCAGAGAGGTGGGTGGGGTAAGGGGGAAGGAAATAGGTTTAAATAACTAAAAGTAGTTTAGGCGACTTGGGGCTTTTTGATAGCAACACTGCAAGCTACAAGAAAAGGGAGTAAAGTTTTTAAATTGCTAAAGATTAATAATTTTTTACCTAAAGAGCGGCATACCCAACCATACTATCAAAGTTTAAAGAAACAAAAAGGTATTTTCAAACATGCAAAGTCTTAACAGAAATTATATCCTATGTATCCATTCTTAGAAAGCTACTGAAGGGAGTGCTTCACCAAAAGAGGGAACTAAACCAAGAAATAGGAATACTTAACATAAAGGACAGAGAGAGCTAACACAAGACAGGAGGTGACTGTGTAGGGAGAATCCTATGATTAAATCTATTTATTAGTTGTGGAACATAACCAGTCCCCATTGCAGTGGGTCAGAAAACTCAAAGAAAGGTTACCTTAGGAAGACAAGACTAATGGGATAACTGGTGAATGTGAACATTTGCACATCTCCAGAGGAAAGTTAGTATCAGTCAAGAATTTGGGATTGGTTAAGTAGGGAGTACATATAAGTATTTACCTCCAAGGAACACAAAGAGTGGTGCAAGAAAGGAAAAGTAATTCTAGCTCACTAATGCTTCAGCTGTGAATAGCCATTACATAGTGATAATAATGCAAACTCCCACCCAGGTCTGCCTCCACAGTTAGAATTCTTAATATGCTATACTGAACTCAAACCCAGTTTTATCTTCCGTGTTACTGCTATGACTCTCCAGTTAAGAATGAAACCAAGACAACTGATATTTGATGGGAGAAGCAAAAGGGCATGTTAGCCTTTTATTCCTTGAGAGGCTTTGGAATGTCCTCCCAAGGCAAGTCCATGCACTAGAAGGATGCACACCAGCGCAGTTCACCCTGAGTTTCTTTGGAAGGCTTCACAGAACTTCCTTTGATACCCTTGGCTTTTCTTGAGAATGGATATAAGAAATGGCCTTTAGAGGATTGCTCCTGCATTGTGGTGACACTACTCTCATTGGCATCAGCTGTTACGAGATTTGGTGTCCCCTTTGTAAATTGACCAGTGGCAGGTTTCTCTCAGAGTTCAGAACGAGCAGTTTTGAAAGGTGACTATGAGAACA
This sequence comes from Saccopteryx bilineata, assembly GCF_036850765.1. Lineage (NCBI taxonomy): Eukaryota > Metazoa > Chordata > Mammalia > Chiroptera > Emballonuridae > Saccopteryx > Saccopteryx bilineata. Next base: position 76,645,031 of record NC_089499.1, read on the forward strand.
AAGTAATTTGTTATGTTTCTTATTTTGCCTTTGATGATTAGGAATTCACAGTCCTATTTTTGCTCAATTTTAGTAAGTTTCCTTAGCCTAAATTCTTTAGTGAAATTACCATTGCCACTTTTTCTACCAATTCTTGTCCTTTTTAGCCTTGTTGATAGGGGTTTGATGCATCCATGCCTTGTTGGAAACCACCAAATTTTTTTTTGGGGGGGGGAAGCAAAATAAATAAATTATAAATTAAAGGTAAATGAATGGGGTAAATCACTTATATCTTTAATTGGTAGCAGAATTTTCAATATGATCTTATGTTCTACTCTGATTATAAACTACTGAGTTCAGGGACACTGTACAGTCTTATCCTGCTGTGGATTCATCCCACAGTTTCATTCACTCCAGCAGAAAGAATTTCTCCCCAGTAACTCTCTCAGAAGAGTAGAAAATCTCTTACACAGAAACCCTCTAGAAAATATCATCTTGTGTCTGAATGATGCATATATGTACTTTTAATCAAAGTATTGTGTCCATGATGCAGTCACTGTGGCCAGGTAATTGGGATCTCTTGAAAGGCTTAAACTAGGAAGAACCCTCAGCTGGAGCTGAGGATAGGATTAGCTTCCTCCAAAGTGCACGAGCCAATGAGGAAAATTATGGGTATGAAATGAAATTTAGAGTATTTTTACAAAAAAGAATGGAGGGAAGGATGTTTGGTTGATACCTAGCTATGTCCTTTACTTGGGCTTGTGACTTAACTTTCCTAATCATCAGTGTTCTCATCTGAATTGAGGATAAAATTCCTTCCTTCCCCAGCAGCAATGAGCACATACAATGCCCATATCTTGGTTTCTAATACCATTCTCTCACAAAAGGCACCCGGACTCCTTGGAGAAATTACTATCTTAGGACTAGGGTAGGCAAACTTGAACCATCATGGAGTAACAAAAGGCAAGGAAGTGCTTAAGGAAAACCCCCAATGATGGATACATATAAAAGGACCCTAGGAGCTAACAAAAAGAACTCCCAATGGCTGAATCTATAACAATTATACTGACACATTAAATAATGTATTGGGTTATTATAATGTACACTATAAAATAAATATCCTTAAGTCCATACTGTAATAAACAAATGACTTAGTTAATAAAGGTGAACCAGAGACAAATGGGAGAGAAATCATCCATACAGAAGAATTCCAAATAATTCACGTAGATACTGTTCCGGGAGAGGGAGCTTGCTTGCCCAGTGGGTCTGGCTATACTTAGTAACTTGCATACTCTTGTTTCTCTTCAAATCGTATAAATCTTTCGCCTTTTACTTAGTAACTTGCTTCCAAGGAGAACAGTATAAAGGGGAGGGGAAGGGGGGATGAGTGTCCAGTGGAGAAACCTGAAAAATGTTGCCTTAGCCAGGCTGATCAAGGTTGATATCAATAAAAACTCACATTGATCGCATGTACCCTCAATATGATATAGTGAGACTGACTCTTCACTTCTGTGGTCTTCATCCTCAAAACGCAAACACCCAGTCTATCCATGAGGAAAACTGAAATGTCCCACATCTAGGACAGTCTAAAAATATCTGACCAGTCCTCCTCAAAACTGTAAAGGTCATCAAAAATAGGAAAGTCTGAGAAGAGTCTGAGACATAATGGCAAAATATAATATGGTATCCTATGGGATCCTACAAGCAGAAAAAGGACATTAGGGAAAAAATGAAAGAAATCCACATACATTATGGAGTTTAGTTAATGTATTTATTGTATATTGGTTCATTATTTTTGACAAATGTACCAGGGTAAAGTAAGATATTAACAACAGGAGAAACTGGGTATGGGGTACATGAGAACTCTCTGTGCTATCTTTACAACTTTTCTGTAAATCTAAAACTACTCTAAAATAAAAAGTTTATTTAAATATAAAAAAAGACCTTAATCGAATTATAGTTACAATCAGATGAGTGTGTGTACATTACCTTAGGTTTCATCTCTCTAACCCGCCAGTGAGTCTGTTTCAGGCTCACACAGACGACCAGCCGCAAAGGAACGTCTGATGTCACAAGCTGAGAAGTCCTGGCAGACTTCCATAAAAGACAATCCTTGGTCCAGCAGCCAATTAAATGATGCCCATGACCCTTCTCACTCTCCCTCCCCTAAACCCTTAAATCCCAGTCCCAGGCTGTGCCTGGCACTCAACTCCCCCTTACTCTCCCTTACAAGTCAGCCCGGCAGGGTTCCTTTCTTCCTTTCAATAAAGCCTGTTAACACTGGTCTTTTTGGACTCCCATGAATTCTAACACATTATAAAGCACCTAGTCCAATATAGGCACTTGATGTTTTGAGTTGACTGGCCAGTATCAGCAGGACTCACTATTAATCCTTTCTATCCGTATTCCATTAAATCATATGAAATGTTAATGCAAGCTTCTCTTCCCCCACCCCCTACATTTTCCATCCTACCTACCAGCTTTAAGCAGGCCAGTAGTTTCCTATTCCCTCTAAGATAAATAACCTTCCCATAACCTACAAGACCCTGTGAACAGGCTTTCCATGACCCCATGCACAGCCTGACTCGATTGTCTCCCCAGCCTTATCTCATAGGACTCTCCCTCTGGACCCTATACTCTAGCCACACTGACCTGCTCCCACATTGCCTTCTGCCACAGGCCCTTTTCACACATTATCTCTGTCTGAATTGTGCTCCCCAACGCTTTGCCTAGTTAACTTCTACTTATCTTTAGTTCTCAATTAAAAAGCCACTCGGGCCTGACCAGGCAATGGCACAGTGGATGGAACATCAGACTAGGACGCGGAGGACCCAGGTTCGAGACCCTGAGGTTGCCAGTTTGAACGCAGGCTCATCTGATTTGAGCAAAGCTCACCAGCTTGGGCCAAAGGTCGGTGGCTTGAGCAAGAGGTTACTCGGTCTGCTGTAACCACCCCCCTGCCTCCCCCCTCCCCTAGTCAAGGCACATATGAGAAAGCAATCAATGAATAACTAAAGTGCTACAACAAAAAATTGATGCTCTCATCTCTCTCCCTTCCTGTCTGTTTGTCCCTATCTATCCCTCTATCCCTCTCTCTGATTCTCTCTCTGTCTCTGTCAAAAAAAAATAGCCACTTGGTCAGACTTCTTTGCAGAATCATGTTCTCATCCTTTGGAGCAATGGTCTATCTGTAAGTATACGTTAATGTGCATGGTTGCTCGCTGACTCACATCCCTCACTGTTTCATACATTCCACGAGGGCAGATCCTGTTCAGTTCCACTGCTGGTTGCATGCCTAGCACCTAGAACATTGCTTGGCATAGTCCGTGTTTCCTAAGTATTTGTGGAAAGAAGGAAAAGGACAGAAGGAAAAAATTAACTGTCTCTGTTACAATCCCTTTGGGAAACTTCCCCCCAGAGATACAAATGTCTTAAATAAATAAGAATGTTGAACGTTAAACTAGTTTTCTGACCTCTCAGCTTCCAACTCCGCTGAAGAGCAAAGTGAGAAAAAGTATCAAAATAGACTAGTTTGAAAATCCTGTGACTGCTGGACGCAAACAGTCCTCAGGCATGAGGTTTGATGCGCCCACAGGGAGAGTGGGAAAAGAAGGCGGACTGTGCAGGGCGTGGCCCGGAGAGCTGGCAAGGGTCCCGAATTAAGCTCCTTTAGGATGTAAGTGTCTCACATAACAGACTGAGCAGGTCTATCTCTGGTCATTGAGTGACTCACAGCCTCCTGTGTTGTAAAGTACCCAATTCACAATTCCGCGGGTGTTCGTAGAGGCACGTAGTCCAAATAAGTTTTGAAAAGTTTTATTAGAGGAGGAAATTTATTAAATATGCCGGCCATATATGGCTGACACAGGGCAACAGACCCAAATTGTGTGTGAGCCCCCAAAATAGTTCAAGGGCTGTTTATATACCCTTGATCACACAGGGGCTGGGGCGAGCATGATATCATGGTATATAGGCTGACAACATTTGTTTAGGGGATACACAGAAACATTAAGACTTTTAAAGTAACACAATCAAAGGTGTTTACAAATCTTTCAGGGTTCATCTTCTCTCATTAGCCTAGAGGTATTTTACCCTCAAGATTCCAGGAAGGGGGAGGAACTACAGCCAATGCAAGACGGTATATAAATTCTGCCTCTTATTGAAAGAGAAGTTCCTCGGTTAACCTTTATTTTAGATTTAAAACTGAATGACCCATTGTTCTTGCAAGCCAGAAACTTCTACATTCTTCTCCCTCCCCTCCCTAAAGGAGGGACAGGACAGGAAAGCCTGACAGGAAAGTTTGACCTTTCCTCCCAGAATATCAGTATCAATTTTCAGCTTTTTGGTACCTTACAACACTGGGGTGTAGTGAAGGGTCCCTGTGCTAAAGTGAAATGAACAGTGGAGAAAATGGCTCCTGTTCTTTACTTTAATGTAAAAAAAAAAAATTGCTTTCTTTCCTTGATTCCAGAAATACTTTTATTGTGGTATCAAGACACAGCCACAAAACCTGTGGACTGTGAAACAGGATTTCAATTTTTAAGAAAGCCCCTCCACCTTCCCGCATGGCCTTCAGCTCAGGTGCTGCTGGAAATAGTTCCTGCCTTGGACAAGAATTTGTTAGTAAAGAAGGCAGCCCTGCGGCAGGCACCTTTACCCCCTCAGGGCTCTCCTTCAGCAGGAGTTTTCTGCACCTGGCTCCCTGGAGAACAAAAGGCCTAGTCATTCTTCCCATGCAGTCCCCCACACGCAGCCACCCTGTGCCTCCTTACCCATGACGGAAGGAAGGCCGGAACAGGATTGAGTGGAAAGCAGAGGAATTGCATAGGTCATGTAGACGTCCTGAAGTCATTGAGTTGTGACTGAAGAACCAGAATTCTTCAAAACAAGATTTGTAGCAGGGATTCTGAGGGGAAGTGTTGGAGAAAAAGAATGCAGTGTGGGTTTTTGTTCATGTGGCGTTGCAGACAACAACATTCTTGCCCACCATTTATTCTTTCTCCAAGGTTCCACCAGAAATCTGGGGAGGACCCAGATACAGTTTCTGCCCTCAGAAGTGCCTCATCTCATAGAAGTATTTGCTATGTATGCAAATCATAATAATACCAAGTTCTGCAGTGGTAAATGCTGTGAGGGGGCCACCAGTAGGGTTACACATGGAAGGTTCATTTTCTTCTTTCTTGCCACAAGAATTTAGTCAGGCTCTGTGAAAACTCTAAGGTTATCATGATGAGCGAAAACTATGGAACTTACAGTCAGATGGAGAAACAGACTTCAATCAGCAGTCACACAAACAATGTATAGTCACAAACTACCCCTGGCTCTGTGATGGACAGTGAACGGTTTTTCTGAGAGCCTTTGAGAAATGAGTCTGAAAGAATGTGGTGGGAAGGCTGCCCTAGAGAGGAACAATGGCAGGGATGACACGGGGTGGGGTGCAATAGGATCACTCTAGACTGGGCGACAGCATGGGTAAGGTGGGCTCTGCATCCTGGGAGATGTTGGTCTGCAGAGGTGTGTTCTCATGAGGGAAACCTTCCAGGATGCTGTCTCTAACCACACATCAACCTCTGTCTCTGGGGCTTCATACCAAAGCCTTCTGTTGCTGAGTCCCTAGACCAGCCTCCACCCTGTGGGATAAAAGTCCAGCTAGACGGCTCTAGCTCAGCTGCCTTTACCCTGGCCCAGGAGAAACCCATCCGTCCTCGGCACACCAAACAGTTGTAGTACAATTGGCCTCAGGCTCATCCCTCCATCACCCTGAGTCTCCCTCTAGTTCTGTTGTGTTCTAGAGCTACTCCCCTCCACACAGCCAACCAGCTGCTGCAAAGCAGACATCTAATAGGAAGGATGAGATGCCCACCTTCTTGCAGGCATACCACTTTCTAAAAGCGATTTAAAAAAATTTTTTTTTTTTTTAGGAGAGGAAGCAGTAGCCACCCAGGGAGCACAAAGAAAAGCCCCCGCAACCCCCTAGGCTAGTGCCCTGGGAAGCCTGATGGTTTCCTCTTCCTCTCTAATCATTCCTCTCCTCTTCTTTTCCAGTCTTCTGCTTCTATAGACATGGGGATAAGGCTGGTGGAGGGTCACTGGTATGATGGTTGGTGGTAGCAGGTCAGGCTGGACAGCTCTTAATTAGCCCGGGAGGATGTGACTGTCCCCTCGAGGGTATCTCTCCAGTTACTGAAGAGCAGAAATAATTTCCCTCAATGCCCCCACTACCCCTGCAGATATGCCCTTGGGTCACGGCAGCATGTTTCTCCTTTGCAACTTTGTTCATGTAGAAGCTTTATGCAAAATATGCATCTGTTTATGCTTCAAAAAAATTAACAGAGGAAGAATGATATATAAACCTTAGTCCCAGAAATCTCAACTTTCCACTCAACTGTGAGCTTACCAGGAAGAGAAACTGGCTGAAGATGTTCTTCAGTAAAATAAATTGATTGCAAGCTTTTTCATCTTTGCAAGATTAGTGTGGTTTCCAGTGAAAGAATCCCGAAACACAAATGTTATAATAAAACATTAATCTTTTCTTCCTTATGAAATAGTGACTTTGGAAAACCTAAAAAGAGACTGAACATGGAATTTAGTGAGAGAGGAGGGCAAAACCTTTTGCCTGATTGGAAAAAGAGTGGAGGTTTTCTATTTACTCCCAACAGGAATTAGAAGGATCAAAGGGTCACCTGCCTAGACAGCCTACTCCTTAACTCTGCTCCCTGCCTAGCCCAGCTGGCCGCCGCCTCTGTTCTGACTTGGCTATGGGCAGCGTCTCATATTTCTACATCAAGGAGAGAGGTGGCTGTATGTTGTGTCTCCCTTTCCCCTGAGCAACAGATAGGGGTCCTGTTTGTATGTGAGTCAGTATACATCTGCCAGGATGTAAGAGAAGAGAGTGCTTCCAGGACCTTGCTGCAGCTGTTTTCTGGAACAAGGAAGCTTGCAGCAGGAATATGTGTCTACTGAGGGGGCTGATACACTCCAATGCTCTGGTCAAGGTGCTGGTAGAACCCCCCATGTTCCACACCCCTCAGCAAAATCACCTCTAACACGGGGTTCCACAAATACCTGCCCAGAGCATTTTTGTTCACTTTCTTGAACAAATTTCTCAACCACAGTATAAACTGCTGAAATTTCTGTTCCAACCTCTTTCTTTCTTCAAATTGTTTTAGATCTCAGCTGGGCTAGTGATACTGAGAAGAGTCTGACAGCGAGAGAATTAGCATGCTGAGGTCAAGTCTCCATGTCGGTTTAGCAGCATTCTCTTTGACCCACCAGCAAATGTTGAGGCGAACATTTTGCTTGCCCTAGGTTAGCATGTACAGGAGTTTCTCAGCCTTGTTACAGGGACTGTCCTGTCCACTGTAGGGTATTGAGCAGCATCCCTGGCCTCCTAGCCACTAGTTGCCAGTAGCTCCCTCTCTCTTTCAACTGTGACTGTTATAAAGTACTGGTTCGCCGGGTTTACGTAGAGACACCAAGTCCAAATGAATTTTAAGGAGTTTTATTAAAGGGAGGAGATTTAATAATATGCCGAACATATATGACTAACATGGGGCATAGCTGACCCAAAATGTGTGTGCCGACTACAGCCCTGAGGCAGGTTATATACCTTTGATCACACACAGGTTGGGGGGGGGGAGGGGAAGAGATGACACAATTCATCAGCAAGTTTATAACATTCATCTATAGGATTTATAAAAATATTTCTACACATTAAAACTTACAAGGTAACACAATAGTGAAAAATGTTGTTTCACATATTAAAAGATATTTCCAAATTTTTCAGTGTTCATCTGCCATTCCTTTGTTTAGAGGTGTATACATCAATGACAGGCTTTCAGGACAGGGCAGGGAGCCTACACGGCGTGCCAGGAATAAGCGTTTGTAAACGGCCCCTTAAAGAAGGAAGAAGAGGAGAGGAATCGATTCTCTTAATCTCTTAATCTCTCCCCCCTCCCCACACCTGGCTAGGTGTTTACCCAGTTTCTCACAGAGGTGGCGGAGGGGGAGTCTAAGTCTCCCCAGAACAAAATCTCTTTACAATACAATGTGGTTGTCGATCCTGAGTTGGTGCAAATCACACACAGTATAAAAATCATTTTTACAAAATCTCTCTGTATGCTTAGCCCAAATTATAAAATGCTCCTTAAACTTCCTATTAAAAGGGGTTTCCTACACAGTATGTCTCTGCAAGCCAGGAAACTCCCACATCCCTTTCCCTTCACTCCCCACAGAAAGGAAAGGACAAGAGACCTGACTTTTTCTCCTAAAACATCAATATTAATTTTTTAATTCTTTGGTACCTTATCACATGACAACCAAAAATGTCTCCAGACTTCATCAAATGTTTCCTGGGGGGAGGGGCATAATCACATGCCCCTCTTCATTTGATTGAGAACTTATCATCAATACAGATCATAGAATTTTATCAGAAAAATCCCAGTCTAAGTCTCTTTTGAAATAAATCTTCTACTGGGAGACTGTGGAAAGATCTGGTTTCTCGATCTTATACATGATGGTGGCTAATATCGCAATTCATGCTGAAGATTGTCTCCTGAAGTTCTGCGGCCCTGTTTGCCAATAGAAAATTGAAGATTGCCATGAAAATAATCACCTCCAAAGGGTTTGCAGTGGAAGGCTCCAGTCATCGACTGTTCCCCAGCACTGACTAGTATAAATTGCCAGCACTTATTGACCTAGAGATTAATTATTAAAGATAGGGAAGTTTATGAATTTTTCAGAATTTTTTCCTTGTTGGATGCAGTAGTCTGACTTCCTATCAGGAGCCTAAGATTCCTTCCAACTGTCCTACATCAAAGCTGGCTGTCACCCAGAGCATTATCTTGTTCTGTGCAGGCTAGCTGTATATGTTGACTAAATTTTTTAATCAGCCATTTTCCACCTCAACTGCACATGTCAAACTGTAGAGACAGAATCCATTAAACACCTGTCTGAAACCAGTAGGGGCCTTGTGGCATTACGATTTGATATCTCTATGGCAGAATTTCACAATAAGAAATTACAGAAGCATATGGTTTGCTAAAATGTCAGCAGAATGCTTACAGGAATTAAAAGGAGGTAAAACACCACCAACAGGCCCTGGCCGGTTGGCTCAGTGGTAGAGCATCAGCCCGGCATGTGGAAGTCCCAGGTGTGATTCCTGGCCAGGGCACACAGGAGAAGCACCCATCTGCTTCTCCACCCGTCCCCCTCTCCTTCCTCTCTGTCTCTCTCTTCCCCTCCCGCAGCTAAGGTTCCACTGGAGCAAAGTTGGCCCGGGCACTGAGGATGGTTCTATGGCCTCTGCCTCAGGCACTGGAATGGCTCTGGTTACAATGGAGCAATGCCCCAGATGGGCAGAGCATCGCCCCCTGGTGGGCATGCCGGGTGGATCCCGGTAGGGCGCATGCAGGAGTCTGTCTGACTGCCTCCCTGTTTCCAACTTCAGGGAAAAAAACACCACAAATAATAATGATAAAACCTCTGTACAGTCATTTCAACTTTTTGAAGGGTTTTCATATCTATTTAAGTATTTCATTTTCTCTAAACCCTGTATTTTTAGATCACCCCCTTATTTTTATCAAGCAAAATTATGAGGTACCCGATCCAATAATCTCTTAATAGAGTTGATAATGATGACCATTGTAGGTTGAATAATAAAAGCATAGAGGAAATTTTTTAAATTTTTAAAAGTTCATCGATCAGGCCCTGGCCAGTTGGCTCAGTGGTAGAGCGTCGGCCTGGCATGCAGAAGTCCCGGGTTTGATTCCCGGCCAGGACACACAGGAGAAGCGCTCATTTGCTTCTCCACACCTCCCCCTCTCCTTCCTCTCTGTCTCTCTCTTCCCCTCTCGCAGCCAAGGCTCCATTCGAGCAAAGATGGCCCGGGCGCTGGGGATGGCTCCTTGGCCTCTGCCCCAGGTGCTAGAGTGGCTCTGGTAGCAACAGAGCGACGCCCCGGAGGGGCAGAGCATCGCCCCCTGGCGGGCAGAGCGTCGCCCCCTGGTGGGCGTGCAGGGTGGATCCCGGTGGGGCGCATGCGGGAGTCTGTCTGTCTCTCCCGGTTTCTAGCTTCAGAAAAATACAAAAAAAAAAAAAAAAAAGTTCATCGATCAGCTTAAAATACTGAGGGCTCCCTGTTACAAGGAAGATAAAATATTTATAGGAAATTACTCAATAAATATGTATATTTAACACTTATTTTTTGTCAGGAACTAGCTGAGCCATTAACCTGAAGCAAGGGCTCACCAGCTTGGACCTAAGGTCGCTGGCTCCAGCAGGGGGTTACTTGGCCTGCTGAAGGCCCGTGGTCAAGGCACATATGAGTAAGCAGTTAATGAACAACTAACGTGTCTCAATGCGCAATGAAAAACTAATGATTGATGTTTCTCATCTCTCCGTTCCTGTCTGTCTGTCTGTCCCCGTCTATCCCTCTCTCTGACTCTCTCTCTCTGTCCCTGTGAAAAAAAAACACCCATTTCTCACCTGGCCTGTGGTGGTGCAGTGGATGGGGCGTTGACCTGGAACGCTGAGGTTGCCAGTTCAAAACCCTGGGCTTGCCCGGTCAGGGCACGTATGACAAGCAATCAGTGGACAACTAAAGTGAAGCAACTATAACTTGATACTTCTTGCTCTACCCTCCTCTCTCTGTAAAATCAATAAATAAATTATTTTAGAAAACACCATTTTTCAAAAATGTATTTTTCCACTCTCCTGCCTTTGCCTACAACAAACATCTTGATGAAAGTCACCATTTTGCAAATCAAATCTGTGTCTGGCAATGCTTACCTGAAAAGGGCAGGTTGTTAACCTGATACATATATTTGGTATTGCTTTTTAAAAAACACAATTCAAATTGTGCATTTATTTTCCTTCTTAAAAAAGAAGTAAAATTTAAAGGTGGTTAACTGAGATCTCCAGTTAAATTTTTGTTTTCTTTGAGATTTTACTGTAATTTATAAAAAGAGAGATTTTCTGTAATCTCTCCAAAGCTTCTGATCCAAAGGTCCTAAAAAGCATCCCCTTTGCTAAGAAAATTTAATTAAGGTGCTTTTGCAAATATGAAAGGGCAACATTAGTAAATAAACTATCTAATCTTAACAGTTGCACAGCATAGTAGTCTTATGTCTACTACAAATAAAATTTAAAGAGAAGAGAAGTCATCTGCCTTAATGTAGTCTAGCCCTCCAAGTGTTTCTTAGCCTGGGCAATTGTAAGTGCATTGGAAATGAACTGGTCGTGAGGAGACCCTTTCCAGTGCCAGAACTGTGTGTTTCAGTCAGTACCATTCTCATTTATGCTGCTTAAAATAATGTTTGCTTGCAGGTTTCTCTCTCAGGGGAAAGTAGTTCTTTCTTTAATTTCCCTTCTCTAAGCCACAGCCATATTTGCCTTTCAGAGTGCAAATTTAATTATGTTACAATGTGTTCACTTGTGTTAACTTGAATTGACATGGAGTTGTCCTCATAGGTCAGGTAAAATAGAGAACAGAGCAATTTTCATATACTCGAGATAGACTTTATATTTTAAGCACTTTAACTAGAATCCATAGTAGTTTTTTTTTCGTCGCAGAGACAGTAATGCTCACAAAATATCTTATGGGTTTCCTTACATCATCTAGCTTTCCACGTGACTGGTTCCAGCAAACAGGTGATGAGTTCTCCATGCTCCACAGTCTCCTGTCACAGTGAAACTGGAAGCTACATATTGAGATGGCAAGGTCACGAAATTGTGGGGCTTCCATCTGCCTGAGTCCCTGAGTGACTGCGGGAAACAGTCCCTCCTTGTCCCATTGGACACGTAGGATAAGCAAGAAACAAACCATTGTTGTCTTAAAACACTGAGATTTCAGTTTTAATTTGTTGCCATGGAATAAATTAGCCAATCCTGATGGATTCGCTCCTCTTTTTAAATTTACTTTTTCAACATTTACTTATATTTTTAGTGTTGCACATGGTTAGCCTTGCTTATGATCAACATTGGATTATTAACCTCAATTTCATCAGAAATACAAAATCTTCCCGTTTTAACCCCTTCCCACCCACTATGCCAACCACTTTTATTTAACTTGCTGAATATGGCAAGAGCAGCAGTGATTTATGTAGTCCCACAGATAAATTAAGAACTGTTATGTGTGTTAAAATAGGTGACATCTCAATGCTTTTGCTTATCTGTAGCATATGATGAGGGTACTGCAGGCAGGAAGCATTTAATAAATGCTGACAATGTAATTTGGGTTATATTTTGTCATTTCTTTCTTCTTATCTATTGGAAAAGTTGGGACCTAATTCTTTTTTATATTACCTCTTCCTCTTGCTTATAGACACTTTTAAAATAACAATAAAAACTATATATATATATATCTACTTGGTTATGGATTTGACACTAGGAATTAACTATTCCTTTGACAGGTCTTAATCAAGGTGAAACACACTCTTTATAAATATTTTTGGCTTTGAACACTGCTATCACCAATATAGACGCACTCTTCAGGAGAGGAAAAATGAGGTAATGATATATGTGGGTAGACTTATGAATAGACCCGATTTCCACCAGCTACTGTGTAATGATCAGCCTGGGACTAGAAATTAGGCCTTTCTTGTATTTGTGACATGCCACTTAAAGGAAACAGAGGTGCCTGTGACAGTTCTTACATATCCTGGAAATTATACTACTTTGCCTCAGTTTTAATTGACATGGGCAGCTCTGTAATTTAGAGCTCTGCGTATTTTTACTGCTTGAGATTTGTTATAAACACACACACACATACTCACCTGCATGCACACATACATTCACTAATGGTTAGTGACTGACCCATAATTGTACAGGCTGGAAAACTTGGTTTCATTTTGACCTTATAAGTAACTTTTACACTGCATTATAAATATTTTTAAATGAAGTTCACTTCTTAAAAGAGCAAGCATTTTTAGCAAAATCATTCAATGTTATTAGTGTATAGAGGTATTTTAGACATAATTGGATGTTTTCTGGATTTTCTGTTGGGTGCATTATTTTTGCCAATTACACATTGCTTTTCACCATGACTCAATGCTGCTGCTGTATCAAAATTATTCAATAGCACAAAAAGACATTTTATTTTCAATAAAACATCCAAATCTGCTGCCTGAACAGAAAATCAGAAATTAGTAATTACTAAATCCAAAACTAATGACAATAAAAATAATAATTTACATTTATTCAACACAATAATTTTGGGGGGAAAAATAAACACCTTCTTTTCTGTTTTGAAAAGAGTTCTGAAAGTTATCCCGACCGTGTGTTGTGACAGTAAGATGGTTAAAAGCATGTACTGAGAACTCATACAGAACTGAATTCGTAACCCTGTTCGCCTATACAGTGAGCTTTTACTCTATCCTTCTGAGCCTAAGTTTCTCATCTATAAAGTGGTATTGATTGGTAATACCTTCCTCAAGGATTGAACAGGATAGTGAAAAATAGCACTTGGTATGGTGCCACGCTGTAGGAAATACTCAATACTTCATCTATGCTAGCTCTCAGGTGGACCAGAAGGTCTCACAACTCATAGAAAAATGCCTGTACAAAGCAAGTGTTTAATGAATATCTTTTAAATGGTGAGTTGAGTGTTAAATTTCCAGTTTCCAGATGAGGAAACTGAGGCTCCCAGAGTTTAATTGGTTCACACCTCTATTCATACCATTTTAGTCACTTATTCTCTTCCCTCTGCATTTAAATACTCAATTTCTCAGATATACTCAACAAGGATTTATTAAGTTTATACGGTTTGCATCCCTATTTCTAAGTGGGTCATGATTTGACCACCTATTTAGTGTTAGACAACACATTAAATGCTTGGACAAACTTTTCTCATTAACTCATCAAAACAACCCTACCAAGCAAATACCTTATCTCCATCTCACATTTAATTCTGCAAATATTCTTGCTCACCTGCCACATATCAGTCACTGGAGATTTTACAGTGAATGAAACAGATAAGGCTCTGTTCTCCAGGCATTCAAAAAATTACAAGAACATGTCCTGGAGAAAGTAGCACAAATGTGATGAAAGTGGTAAAAAAATAAAATAAAATAAAATAAAAAAACAAACAAAAAAAAAACAGGAAGTTCAGGCGGTTATGGAGATCTAGAGAATGTGACCTTGGCTAGGGTGAAGAAGGCTCCTAAGAGAGCAATATTGAGGCTGGAAGTTGGCTTAATGAGTAAGTGTTAGCAGACGAAGGTGGCAGAGGCAGGCAGAGCATGTGCATCAGCCTGGGACCAGGAAAGAATATGTCATGTCTGAGAATGCAGAAGCATTACGTAATGACCTGAGCCTAGAGGGCAAGACAGGGTAGTGTGAGTTATGGCTGAAAAGCTGTGCCAGGGCCAGATGGCAACAGCTCCCTAAGCTTTGATAAGAATCTGGGGACTCCAATTGCCAGGAAAAACAGAGCATTACTGAAGGGGCTTAAGCAGGAGATTAACATGGGCAAATGCACATTCCAATAAAGATAAACAGAATGCAGTGTGCTGAGCATGGATTTGATCCTTGCTTTCAAAGTGTGGATCACAGCATCACTCATCACCCAGGAAGTTGTTAGGAGGTCAGATTCTTGGGTTTTATCCCAAACCTACTAAGTCAAAACTTTCCTGGGCTAAGGCCCATGACTCTGTTTTACCAATTTCTCTGGTTGATTCTTAGGTGTACCAGTTCTCAAACTGTGGTGCACCTAAGAATCACCATGGTAGAAGTTCTCATTCTTTGCTGTGTATTAGAATCACCTGGACAGTTTAAAAAATTACTGATGCCTGGACCCCAGTTGATTTAGCTGATCTGGGATATTGGGATTTTCTTTTATTTCCCCCAGGTAATTCTAATCTGTAGCAAGGCTCGAAGACTGTTATATCAGAGAGGATGCAGGTAAACAGGTAAGCAGTCTAGGATAGAGACCATGGCATTCCAGCCTAGGGAAGTAGATAAACGTAATAGATGAATGAAAAGGATATTTAGAGGGTTTTACAGTTCAGAGGGAATAAACCAACTTAGTCAGTCCTCAGCATCCTGTCTTCACAAAACCACCTGCTTTTCCACACCCTGGGCTACAGCTGCCACTTTCCCACCCAGAAAGACAATGCCACTCTCTTCTTTGAATGCCTTCAGTTCCTGTGTTCCCAAAAGCATGCAGGTGAATTAGACCATCTCCCAACCCCAGCTGTGAAGATCATTAAGATGACCATTGAAAACACAACTGTGTCTCTGCATGCTGGATCAAATCCCATAGACTGGCCTCAGCAGGACTAAACAATAGCCTGGACTTTGTGGGCCTGCTCCATGCTTTACCAGTATTACCTTCTTTTTTTCTGATAACAAGCCTCTGCTATTGACATTGTTACTGTTAGGACTCCCATTTCACAGATAAGGTCGCAGACATAGAGTTCAGTATTTTATCTAATGTCACAGATCTGGTAAGTGGCAGAGCAAAGATTTAAGGGCAGATATGTTTCCAGTTCCCAAGTCCCTGACCACTCACTATGACTTACAACTATTCTGGCAGGGAAGAGAAATCTATGACATGTGACATATAGAAGGTTTGTGACACATAATGGACTCCCGAGCAATGCCTATAAGAGCAAGCTGATAAGTACAACACTAAAGTAATCAAGGAGGGATTTCCTGAAGGAAGTAGGAAAGATCTCAAGTCAGGTCTCAAACTAGACCCTGAATGATGTGTCCGATTTGAAATGAAAGGAAAGGAGAGAGGAGAGAGGAGGTCACTGCAGGGCTGGGATGGGAAGCCCTGTTTGGGGTATTTTTTTTATGTATTTATTTGCTTCTCACTCAAAGAATTACTGCTTTTGGAGCTCTTGTGTTATATTTATTGTGTAGCCAGAAGCCAGCAAAGACATAAAACCCATGACTCAAATGCAGAAGATGTTCCTATTGGCTGGCACACTCAGGGAGCTATAACCTGCATTTTGCAGTTAAAAAGAAGTACATTCTTTAGAATGGTAACTTTGACCTACTCAAGGTCTTCTCTTGGTGATGAATTAGGCATGATAAAGAAAGACACAAATGATCTTATTTTAACTCTTCCACAAATGCGGTGGTATCGCCTTGGGGATTTTTATAAAAACGGAAGGTAATTGAGTGTGAATAGGACACCAAACTCTACCTTTTCACTACAAATAACACCAGAGCAGAGCCCTGGTAGAGACTCAGATGGGCGGCAAGACTGCAGAATTAATCAGATTCGCCCCAGTAATAACAACAGAAATACTAAACCCACAACGCATCGAGCCCATACAGTGTAAAATGCCTATTCTTATCCTCATTGCAATAGTCCTCTGAGCTGCAGGTCCAATTGCTCAGAGAGGTCGAGTGCCCTGGCCCTGGTCACACTGTGAGAGGTAGGGTTTGATTTCAAGGTATTCTGATTCTAAAATCCCTGCTCTCTGTACTAAGGGTTACCCCCTAGGTGCAGGGCCAATTCTCTCTGAAACTACTGGCAAACTGTGTAATCTTTTGAAGTTTGGTTTCTTACCTTAAGGTGGAAGAAACCTATTCTTTCACTTTAAGTGTTATTAAGGTCTGAATTAGCATAAGAGAGAAGCCTGCAGTCTGCAGAGTGCCAAGTGCTAATGGCTGCTAAAATTTACTGCAAATAACTGCCCTCTGCTAAGTGTCAGACACACTATCTCACTTAACCTCTTATCAATCCTCAGAAGTAGCTCTTACCATTATTATGCCCATTTTAGAGTTAAGGGAGCTTTTAAAAGTTAAAAGCTAGGACTTCGAAAGATCTAATAACTTGCTCAGTGTCCCTTAATTTCCAAGTGGAAAGGTAAGGGTTTAAACCTGGACCATCGACTTCCAACCACCTCTACAACCTTCATATTGGAAGTGGACGAAGGGGAGACAGGCAGTAAGAGAGGGAAGGAAAGAGATTCGAAGGTGGCAACCAGGCACTGAATTCAGTAATGCAGCCACAGTCCAAACCTCAGTACGTCCTGGAAACAGGAGCTTTGGGCAGCCACCTCGCCTGGCTGGAGACTGACACTGTCCCGGCTGTAACTTTCCAGACTGCAATGCACCAGGAAGGTAGCGTTTGCTGGAGCAGATTGTCTCTGAAGGTGGATGAAAACGTGTGGCTGTGGAGAAAAGGAGGACTGTGCCAGCCAGCTGCTGATAGGAGTGCTTTACACGGAGGTGCCCCGCCCTCTTTCGCTACAGTAGCTCCGCCCCCGTCTCCACAGCCTGCCCCCTCAGCAGTAGCTCTGCCCTCATCTCCATAGCCCGCCCCCCTCCGCGTACCTCCGCCCTCGTCTCCACAGCCCGTCCTCCTCCACAGTAGCTCCTCCCCCATCTCCACAGCCCGCTCCCCGCCGCAGTAGCTCCGCCCTCGTCTTCACAGCCTGCCCCCCGCCGCAGTAGCCCCGCCCTCATCTCCACAGCCCGCCCCCCGCCGCAATAGCTCCGCCCTCGTCTCCACAGCCTGCCCCCGCCGCAGTAGCCCCGCCCTCATCTCCACAGCCCGTTCTCCGCCGCAGTAGCTCCTCCCTCGTCTCCACAGCCCGCCCACCGCCGCAGTAGCTCCTCCCTCATTTCCACACACACCACACCCCCGCCGTAGTAGCTCCGCCCTCGTCTCCACAGCCCGCCCTTCGCCGCAGTAGCTCCGCCCCCGT
The DNA here is from genome assembly GCF_036850765.1 of Saccopteryx bilineata. Classification (NCBI taxonomy): domain Eukaryota; kingdom Metazoa; phylum Chordata; class Mammalia; order Chiroptera; family Emballonuridae; genus Saccopteryx; species Saccopteryx bilineata. Next base: position 76,662,673 of record NC_089499.1, read on the forward strand.
CTCCACAGCTCGTCCTCCGCCGCAGTAGCTCTTGCCAGCCCTCTCAAAGGCTGGTTGGTCGCTGGGACTTGAGGGGCCAGGCTGGGAAATGGAATGGAAACAAGAGGAGGAGCAGATTGAGCTAAACCCAGGTTGGCAGGGGGCTTGCACTGCAGCTCTTCCGGCACATCTGCCTAAGCCCCCAAAGCCCAGAATGAAGGACCCTTTATCAGGATTGGGACTGCTTGTAGGCCAGCAAAGTTTAGTTTTTTCCAATTTCTGCTGAGAAGAGCACTTCCAGGACACAGCCACTAAACTGCAAGACAGCAAACTAAAAGTTAGCAGGTTGGGAACTTGGTCCCAGCTCTCTCACTGATGATTGTGCCACTGTGGACAGGTCACTTCCCTCTTAAATCACAGTTAATGAACTCAGCATTTGAGTCCGTCAGGCATCAGCAGAGCCTGCTGTGTTTTTGGAACCGGGCTGGGCTCCAGGGATACAGGAGTGAGCAAAGTCGCACCCATTGCTGCCCTCACGGAGATGACAACTAGCAGGTAAATGTCAATAATCACAGGAATACATGTAAAATTCCAATGGTGATAAATACCAACAAAGGAGAGGGCACGGTGCTGGGACAACATGTGACAGGGGGAACTCCCCGAGTATGGAGAGTTAGAGGAGTATGCTGCAAAGCTAGGGTGGGGGGATGAAGGACAAGAACCAGTGACTAGTCAAGGGAGACACAAGAGGGGAGTGCTGCAGGCGTCAGGAGCAGCATGTGCAAAGACCTGGAAGCACGGGGAAGCTAAGCCTGCCACAGCGTCAGCCTCAGCGTCAGCCTCAGCGTCAGCGTCAGCGTCAGCCTCAGCGTCAGCCTCAGCGTCAGCCTCAGCGTCAGCCTCAGCGTCAGCCTCAGCGTCAGCCTCAGCGTCAGCCTCAGCGTCAGCCTCAGCGTCAGCCTCAGCGTCAGCCTCAGCGTCAGCGTCAGCGTCAGCGAGGGGCCCAGTGGAGCACCCTGAGGGAGACAGGGTACCCTGCAGGCCGCAGAACTCGGCAGGGCCCACACTCAACCTGAAGTCACTGCATCATCTCTAAAGTGCTTTCAGACACAATTCTGGATTATTTTCGTTTTAGTCCTTATGCTGAAGTGGGTCGATTTCCTCTGAGGTTGAGGGTCATAGATTTTTCCAGAGCAGAACAATTATTAAAATAATGCATTCAGTAATCTGCCAATTTTCATTTAAACTTTCTTTTTTAAAAAACATTTATTTTTTATTATCTTTTTTTATTTTTTGACATAGACAGAGTCAGAGAGAGGGACAGATAGGGACAGACAGACAGACAGAAAGAGAAAGAAATGAGAAGCATCAATTCTTCGTTGAAGCTCCTTGGTTGTTCAGTGATTTTTTTCTCATATGTGCCTTGACCGGGGGGGCTACAGCAGAGCAAGTGACCCCTTGCTCAAGATAGCGACCTTGGGCCCAAGCCAGCAACCTTGGGCTTCAAGCCAGAGAGTGACCTTTGGGCTCAAGATAGCGACCATGGGTTCATCATGTCTATGATCCCATGCTCAAGCTGGTGAGCCTGTACTCAAGCCAGATGAGCCTGCGCTCAATCTAGCGACCTTGGGGTTTCGAACATGGGTCCTCTGCATCCCAGTCTGGAGCTCTATCCACTGGGCCACCACCTGGTCAGGCTCCTTTATATTTTCTACATACTTGAATCACACCTCTTTGCCCGACTGAAGGCTGCCTTGCAGCCATAAAATGGAAGAGTCCAGAGCTGGCCTCACCTCCATATCATTGTAACATGTGGGCATCAGAGAATTCAGGCATTCCTAAGGAAACCCAGAGCTCAAGGATATCCCCCTGCCACACTGTCAAGGTCAATCTGCCAACTCTTTGAGGTTAATGAGGATGCTGTAAGCCTGGGCTCTGTAATGACTTCTCCATCATCCTAGAGGTCACAAATGGGCACCTTTTTACTGAGATATAGATCCACTTACATAGTAGGGTTGCTTTCTCCCTCTTTACCCCCACAAAAATATCTACCCGTGGCCATGAGAAAAGTGAAGTGCACAAGAGAATTGCATTGATGAGCATATCCCCAAATGTGTTGTAGGGGTGCTCAAATGTATTGCATTCTTGGTCAGATAAGTTTGGGGAATGTGGGCCCACACAAGGCTGCCTCGATGTTGGCATTCTCATGGTTGTGCCTTGTCGCTCTCCAGGCAGAGAAGACAGTGAGCAGATTTATTTGGCCCCAGAACCCTTTCTCATCGATCATCTGCAGGACTATTGTTCCCCAGAATATAACTTTGAGGAATGCTCATCTCGGTTTTTCAGAGACTTCTGGAACACAGTCACTTTGTCATTTCTCAGATGAAGGGATTGTGACAGAGAGGTTATGACGGTGGCCCAAGATCCTCCTGCTCAGGACCAGAACTTCCCAGTTCCTATGTCTGGTTTCTTTCATAAATCACAAAGGGCAAGGAGGGGAATTAACATCTGATAAGTGCCTATTCTAAAATGGGGATAATTCTAGAAACTATTTGCTAAACTATAGGACCTAGTCCATGCTTGCACCATGCTAGGTGATTCACATACATATCATCTCAATTCTTCTAACAACATACTAAGGTAGATATCTTATCCCAGTTTTACAGACAAGGAAACTGAAGCTTAAAAAAGGTTCAGTGACTTGTTTGATCCCTTTAAGTAAGGAAATCACAAAGCCAAGGTTAGATCCAAGTCAGCCTGATTTCCCTCAAAGCATGTCACACATTGTTTCATTCAGTCTTCCTTATAGCCATGCAAAATAAAAATGATTCCCACTTTGCAAATGGGAAAACTAAGGCTCAGAGAGGTTAAGAGATTGACAAGATCATGCAAACAAGGAGTGAAATAGCTGGGCACAAACTCCCCTCCTCCAGATCCCCAAGTGATGGCCTCTACCACATGGTGCTCCTACAGGTACAAATCAGCGCACAACCCCGCTGGTCTGAGTTTTTGTCTTGGCATTGACTGAAGGGGCACAGCCATGAGCCGGAGAGATTCCCCAGCCTCATGGCAAGTTTGACCTGACAGCCAAGGTGATGCCTGTCTGCACACAGGAAGCCTGACCTCAGCTCCCTTGACTTTAAAGAAAAGCCCAGGCCCTGGCTGGTTGGCTCAGTGATAGAGTGTTGGCCCAACATGTGGATGTCCCAGGTTTCATTCCCGGTCAGGGAACACAGAAGGAGCAACCATCTGCTTCTATATCCCTCCCTTTCTTGCTTCTCTCTCTCTCTCTCTCTCTCTCGCTCTCGCTCTCGCTCTTACTCTCGCTCTCACTCTCGCTCTTCTCCTCCTACAGCCATGGCTTGATTTGAGCAAGTTGGCCCCGGGTGCTGAGGATGGCTCCATCACCTCCACCTCAGGTGCTAAGAAGAGCTCAGTTGCTGAGCAATAGAGCAATGGCTCCAGATAGGCAGAGCATCACCCCCTATTGGGCTTGCCAGGTGGATCCCCATTGGGGCACATGCAGGAGTCTGTCTCTGCCTTGCCTCCTCTCACTGAATAAAAAAAAAGAAAAGAAAAGAAAAACCTACAGAAAGAGTTCCCTCTGTTTGACTGGTATATCAAAACAACCACACTGCCTCTGCTTGACCTCTGCTAGTAGGAATATTATCTGTCTAATTAGGTAAAGAGCCTTAATGCACATGTCCAATTTTAACCCTAATGAGCTGTCAAAGGGCAAGGGGGAAACTGTCGGGAGCCGATCCACAACTGCTGGCTGACAAGGTCACAGCAGGAGAAGACCCACAACTGCTGGCTGACAAGGTCACAGCAGGAGAAGACCCACAACTGCTGGCTGACAAGGTCACAGCAGAAGAAGATCAAAAACTGCTGATTGACAAAGTCACAGCAGAGAAGACCAATGGCTGCGGGGTGACAAAGTCACTGCAGAGAAGACCAATGGCTGCGGAGTGACAAAGTCACCACAAAGCATAGGCACAACGATACTTCCCCCTTTGACTTTTTGAATTAATCTGGCCTTATATCCCCCCTTTTCTGGGTGTGTGCTATTATTTGTGGCACAGGGATAATAGTACTGTGCTTTCCCTGTAGATTCGTGGTGATTTCTTTGGAAATGAGACAGAGGGTGTGAGTTCCACAGAAAAGCCTGTAAGCCCCTTGAACTGGGCTCATAGACATAAGAGGCTGGCTATGATATCCCTCGTAAAGGGTTAAGTTTGTAGGAGAATTCCTTCTTAATCATGATAAAAAGAATAGATTGTGACTTGTGAATGGTTAGGAGGCAGTGGCTGTGCACAGAGCACCTTTCGGCCTTCACTTAACATTTTTTCCTCCCTAGCCTTTTCATGTGATAAGTAGAGAAACATTCCTTTCTTCCTGCTTATTTGATCTGCAAATAGTGGTATATTCTGAGAAGAATAGAGTCAGAACTTAACTAGTGTTTAAATATAATAAATAAGTAATATTTGATTAGACAATAGTATCTTAGGTAAGGTATAGTAGGATGGCCCATTGTGTGGCCTAGAATGAGAGCGTAGTCAGCAAGAAAAGAATGTTTTACTAAGAGAATTGTCTTTTGACTAAAGGCAATTGCTAGGCTTTCTCAATGAGATGTTCTCATGAGATTTAAAAATGTAGGGAAATCCATGGAATGTCTTGTGTTGCTGCTGGGCTATCTTGCAAGTGCACTCTGCATATCTTTGGATGAAAGCTATTCTTGATGTTATGTTAATTTCTTTAGAGGCAAGCCTTTTAGAATCTTGTGAGAAAAAGTAGGACACTGCATAAACCCAAGGCCATTTACCTGAGCAAGCGGTGGTCCATTGTTAGTCGTCTGCTAAATCTCTCTCTGCCCCTTAACTCACAACAGTAGTAAAGTTAGTTAACTTTTAGAACTAATACTCTAAAAGCTTTTACTGATGTTGTTATGCTATTCAAGTTATTTTGTATTTTGAATGATTTGCTACCTGATTTGTGACTCATAGATGTAAATTAACTGTTATCCGGAAACATGCAAACATAGTGAAAACAAAAATAATAATTAACACCATGTGATTGTAACTCGGTGTGCGTGTATAAAAAGGGAGCTATACTAGCATTTGGTAGAGATGCCTGGCAGTAAATGCTAACCGGAGAATAAAGAGAAAGAAAAGAATTCAGCTCTCTCACTCCATTTTCGCCAATGCCATCTCCTCCTGTGGGACCCCTGGATCCCCCCCCCCCCCGGGGCTGGACCCCGGCAGGAAACCTTGCCCTTTGTAAACAGAAATCTCATTTCCATGGAAGCTCATTCTCTGCCTGTTTCTTTTCAGCACTTGAAAAGGTAATTACTTGATTTTTTTTATGTTTTTGGATTTTGTACAACGGGGCTGTCAGCTCCTCCATTGAGGGTGTCCTTCTTCATCATGCCAGGCTATTTTAGGGAACTTCGGTTGCATTTCCGTTTTCATCCTCTCTTCACATCATTAGCTTTCAGGCAGCAGTGTCCGCCTTCCACTCATTCCTGCTAATTAAAATCTGAGGGACCCTGAAGAAAGTGAAAGATATTGATAAGCCGGGGAAATGTGTCAAGAAGCAGGAGCTCCTGATCACCTTTCTTTCTGATGCCGACTCTCCAATCAAGACCACATATTCACACTGGGGAGGGACACTGTCCCATCTGGAGCATTGTACTCTGAATCTTTGATGCCCCACTGTAGCCCATGTCAGAAATTCAGCCAATATGGGCTGCCCTAGGAACACCAAGGGCAGCCACCATTTCCTGAGAGTTTACTGCATGCCAGGCACTGGGCTGAGCACCTTATATCTGTTGTCTCAGTGAGTTTTCATGACAGCCTTAGGTTGAGTTATTATTCTGATCATTCAGATGAAGCACAGAGAGGTTAAGCAACTCACCAATGTCACACAGCTACTAAATAGCAAAGCCAGGATAAGGATATACCCATTGCTATCATTTCTTGGGGCGAGGGGTCTTTTACAGCCTCCCCAAAACCAGAAGAAGTCAGCTACTCATAATAGGTGACAAAGGGTTGGTAATTTCTCTGCACTCCCTGGTGGAGGCACCGTGTGTGGTGAAATCAACCCATGTATACAAGGAACAAAGAGGGCACTGGGTTAGTTAATTGTCAGGACCTATTAGAAAATCAAACTGGATATTTAAGAAGGAAGCCAATATAGCACAGAACAAAAGAGCTCCAGTTTGAGGAGGGCAGACTACATTTCAAATGGCTCATACCACTCTCCCAGCTGCAGGACCTAGGGCACATTCCTAAACTTGACTGTGACTCAGGTTCCTCATCTGTGAAATGGGGTAATAATGTACCTACCTCTTAAAGCTTATGGAATTCTCCAGCTGCTATGTGGAATATCTGCTTTCAGTTATATAACTTTGTAAAAGACAAAGCTAAATGCAGTTAAATAGTCTTATTTACTCTAGAATTTCTCAGAATCTTTATTATGCTGATGTGTTAGAAATATTCAGGAGGGAGCAGTTATTTCCTAACCACAGAGTCCTCTTCTTAGGAGAATTAATATTAACATCTGTTTCTTGAGATTCTTTAATAAAGGCTGAAATGTAGGTCATGGGGTACCTGGGCTTGATATTGGCCTCAATAAATACCAATCCCCTCTCTTTTGTGCCCAAACTGTTCAATAACTATATCTATTCTTGCTAGATTTAAGCATCATGGAGGCAGACTCTGGGTCTGCCTTTCCCTTTTTTGTATTCCTGTGTCTTGGCAAAATCAAGACATTATATAGAAATCGAATGAATGAATGAATGAATGAATGAATGAATGAATGAATGAAGTAAGTTTAGTATAGATGCAGCATGTCCATCCTCATTGCTGTCATTCTCTGCTGTTTCTATTGCTTTTGACAGGCCAGTGGGAGAATTCAGATGCCTCTGCCAAACCAGTGGGGATTGTTCTGTGCCGTTTTCTCTTTGCAGTTTTAACCTCTATGAGCACCATATCATCTGACAGAATCCCCAACTGTAGCCCCTAACTATTGATATATCACTTTGCTGCTTCTCAGTGAAGTAGTCAGATGTTTCCTTTGCATATGTAGTTTGAACAAGACATTTCTGAGTGTTCCCAGTGAGTTTGCTCCTGAATCTAAAGAAATGATGGGCTTCCAAATGAATCAAATAAAACCAGCTCATTGGACCTTAAAAACGACATTGGGGATCCCATGTTTCCCATGTGCACCTCATGGCAAGCAGTGACCAATGGACCACTGGTCAGAATGTGACTGTTTTCAGTTGGCCCTCTTTATTTAAAACAGGATTTCCAACTCATGTCCATGGACATCATACAAAAAATGAAAATTTTAAGTTAAAAAAATAGTTGAGTTGTTTGAAGTCTGACAGATATCCTTACTGCATAACTTCTCAGAGACTATGCATTTCAACATAGAATTCTCCCAAACTGATTTGACCATTTCTTTGGTTTCGTTCTGGAATTCATTCTTCTGGAGTAACCAATAAGGTAGATGTACAGAAGAACACCCTTTGGGATATGCTACAATTGAAGATATGGCCCACATTGCAGTCTTTATGGTCTGAAAATAGTCCTGCTTCTCAAAATTGTGGAAAGGAGAAGATATGGCAACTCGTGAACTAAACGGTATAAAAAGTGCACAGCATATGATCACTTAGTGAGTTATATAATGTCTAATCACTATGTTGTACACCTGAAACTAATATAATAGTGTATGTCAACTGTAATTGAAAAATAAAAAATGATTTTTAAAATGCACAGCATAAATCCAGATGCTTCATAAAACACAACAAAGAAGACTAGTCATGATGCTTCAAAAGTATGACCACACTTTTTCTAGTGTTCTTATTTACATCTAAGTATAAATCACTTCTTTGCTAAATTATTTAACAGCATAGATGAGATTCTTTTTTCTCTTTTAGCATGAAGCTGGGTTCCTATTTTCAAATTTCTGAATAAAAATTTCATCATTTTCCAATTTGTGAATAAAAGTGGCTTTTAAAAGAAAGGGACTTAGAAAACTCATGGACTTCTTAAGTTATTTTTTGTTGTGAGTTAATATATACTAAAAAGAGGAATAAAGCTCATCCTGCTTGAACGCTATTCTTCTCTATTTGTTAAGCTTTACTGTGATTAAAATAAGTCATAAATGACTAAACAAAGCAGACTCAATTACAGTTTGAAGAATAACACTAGTCCTGCTTGGAAATTAAAGGAGACTGTAATTCAGAGGGCAGGGATCAGCAGCTGCAGCCCACCACCTGTTGTTGTACACAAACTTTTTTGGATCACAGCGGTGCTAGTTCATTTACATATTGTCTCTGGCTGTTTTCACACTTCATTAGGAAAACTGAGTCATTGTAGCAGAGAGCTACCTTATGGCCCTCAAAGCCTACCATATTGATTTTATGGCCCTGTACAGAAATGGTTGCCAATCTTTTTCATACAGGATGATATGAAAAAGATAGAGGTCACATAACCAACCACCCTCTTCATTCTATTTTTTTTTATAATTTTATTTTTTAATGGGGCGACATCAATAAATCAGGATACATATATTCAAAGATAACAAGTCCAGGTTATCTTGTCGTTCAATTATGTTGCATACCCATCACCCAAAGTCCGATTGTCCTCTGTCACCTTCTATCTAGTTTTCTTTGTGCCCCTCCCCCTCCCCCTTTCTCTCTCCCTCTCCCCCGTCCCCCCAAACCACCACACTCTTATCAATGTCTCTTAGTTTCACTTTTATGTCCCACCTATGAATGGAATAATGCAGTTACTGCTTTTTTCTGATTTACTTATTTCACTTTGTATAATGTTATCAAGATCCCACCATTTTGCTGTAAATGATCCGATGTCATCATTTCTTATGGCTGAGTAGTATTCCATAGTGTATATGTGCCACATCTTCTTTATCCAGTCATCTATTGATGGGCTTTTTGGTTGTTTCCATATCCTGGCCACTGTGAACAATGCTGCAATAAACATGGGGCTGCATGTGTCTTTACATATCAATGTTTCTGAGTTTTGGGGGTATATACCCAGTAGAGGGATTCCTGGGTCATAAGGTAGTTCCATTTTCAGTTTTTTGAGGAACCAGCATACTTTCTTCCATAATGGTTGTACTACTTTATATTCCCACCAACAATGTATGAGGGTTCCTTTTTCTCCACAGCCTCTCCAACATTCGCTATTACCTGTCTTGTTAATAATAGCTAATCTAACAGGTGTGAGGTGGTATTTTATTGCAGTTTTGATTTGCATTTCTCTAATAACTAAAGAAGATGAGCATCTTTTCATATATCTGTTGGCCATTTGTATTTCTTCCTGGGAGAAGTGTCTGTTCATGTCCTCTTCCCATTTTTTTATTGGATTGTTTGTTTGTTTGTTGTTGAGTTTTATGAGTTCTTTGTATATTTTGGATATTAGGCCCTCATCTGAGCTGTTGTTTGAAAATATCATTTCCCATTTAGTTGGCTGTCTTTTATTTTGTTATCAGTTTCTCTTGCTGAGCAAAAACTTCTTAGTCTGATGTAGTCCCATTCATTAATTTTTGCCTTCACTTCTCTTGCCTTTGGAGTCAAATTCATAAAATGCTCTTTAAAACCCAGGTCCATGAGTTGAGTACCTATGTCTTCTTCTATGTACTTTATTGTTTCAGGTCTTATGTTTAGATCTTTGATTCATTTTGAGTTAATTTTAGTACAGGGGGACAAACTGTAGTCCAGTTTCATTCTTTTACATGTGGCTTTCCAGTTTTCCCAGCACCATTTATTGAAGAGGCTTTCTTTTCTTCATTGTGTGTTGTTGGACCCTTTATCAAAAATTATTTGACCATATATATTGGTTTTATTTCTGAACTTTCTATTCTGTTCCATTGGTCTGAGTGTCTATTTTTCTGCCAATACCATGCTGTTTTGGTTGTCGTGGCCCTATAATATAGTTTGAAGTCAGGTATTGTAGTGCCCCCAGCTTCATTCTTTTCCCTTAGGATTGCTTTGGCTATTTGGGGTTTTTTATAGTTCCATATAAATCTGATGATTTTTTGCTCCATTTCTTTAAAAAATGTTATTGGAATTTTGATGGGAATTGCATTAAATTTGTATATTGCTTTGGGTAATATGGCCATCTTGATTATATTTATTCTTCCTAACCAAGAACAACGAATATTCTTCCATCTCATTATATCTTTTTCGATTTCCCTTAACAATGGTTTATAATTTTCATTATATAAGTCCTTTACATTCTTTGTTATGTTTATTCCTAGGTATTTTATTTTTTTTGTTGCAATTGTGAAGGGGATTATTCTTTTGAGTTCGTTCTCAAATGTTTCATTGTTGGCATATAGAAAGGCTATTGACTTCAGTATGTTAATTTTGTATCCTGCGACCTTACTGTATTGGCTTATTGTTTCTAGTAGTCTTTTTGTGGATTCTTTGGGGTTTTCGATGTATAGGATCATATCATCTGCAAAAAGTGATACCTTTACTTCTTCTTTTCCGATATGAATGCCTTTTATTTCTTTGTCTTGTCTGATTGCTTTGGCTGGAACCTCTAGTACCACATTAAATAAGAATGGAGAGAGTGGACAACCCTGTCTTGTTCCTGATTTAAGGGGAAAGCCTTCAGTTTTGTGCCATTTAATATGATGTTAGCTCATGGTTTATCATATATGGCCTTTATCATGTTGAGATATTTTCCTTCTATACCCATTTTGTTGAGAGTTTTAAACATAAAATTGTGTTGTATTTTATCGAAAGCCTTTTCTGCATCTATTGATAAGATCATGTGGTTTTTGTTCTTTGTTTTGTTGATATGGTGTATTACGTTAATCGTTTTAAATATGTTGAACCATCGTTGAGATTCTGGGATGAATCCCACTTGATCATGATGTTTTATTTTTATTTTTTATTTTTTTCTTTGAAGCTGGAAATGGGGAGGCAGTCAGACTCCTGCATGCGCCCCACCAGGATCCACCTGGCACGCCCACCAGGGGCAATGCTCCGCCCACTGGGGGGGCGATGCTCTGCCCCTCCGGGGCGTTTCTCTGCCGTGACCAGAGCCACTCCAGCGCCTGGGGCAGAGGCCAAGGAGCCATCCCCAGCCCCCGGGCCATCTTTGCTCCAATGGAGCCTTGGCTGCGGGAGGGGAAGAGAGAGACAGAGAGGAAGGGGGGGTGGAGAAGCAAGTGGGCGCTTCTCTTATGTGCCCTGGCCAGGAATCAAACCCGGGTCCCCCGCATGCCAGGCCGACGCTCCACCGCTGAGGGAACCGGCCAGGGCCGATGTATTATTTTTTTAATATGTTGTTGTATTTGATTTGCTAGTATTTTGTTTAGTATTTTAGCATCTGTATTCATTAGAGATATTGGTCTGTAGTTTTCTTTTTTTGTTCCATCCTTGCCTGGTTTTGGTATGAGGGTTTGCCTCATAAAATGTGTTTGGTAGTACTGCTTCTTCTTCAACTTTTTGGAAGACTTTCAGTAGAATAGGAACCAAGTCGTCTTTGAATGTTTGATAAAATTTGCTGGTATAGCCGTCAGGGCCTGGACTTTTATTTTTGGGGATGATTTAATGGTTTTTACTATTTCTTCTCTACTAATAGGTCTGTTTAGGCTTTCTGCTTCTTCTTGACTCAGTCTAGGAAGGTTGTATTGTTCTAGGAATTTATCCATTTCTTCTAGGTTGTTGAATTTAGTGGCATAAAGTTTTTCTAGTATTCTACAATAATTCTTTGTATATCTACGGTGTCCGTGGTGATTTCTCCTCTTTCATTTTGTTTATATGAGTTCTTTCTCTTTTTTCCTTGGTAAGACGTGCCAAGGGTTTGTCAATTTTGTTGATCTTTTCAAAGAACCAGCTCCTTGTTCTATTAATTTTTCTATAGTTTTTCTGTTCTCTATTTCATTTATTTCTGCTCTGATTTTTATTATCTCTTTTCTTCGGCTGGTTTTGGGTTGTCTTTGTTCTTCCTTTTTTTTTTTCCTTTGCATTTTTCTGAAGCTGGAAACAGGGAGAGACAGTCAGACAGACTCCCGCATGCGCCTGACCGGGATCCACCCGGCACACCCACCAGGGGGCGACGCTCTGCCCCTCCGGGGCATTGCCCTGTTGCGACCAGAGCCACTCTAGCGCCTGGGGCGATGGCCAAGGAGTAATCCCCAGCGCCCGGGCCATCTTTGCTCCAATGGAGCCTCAGCTGTGGGAGGGGAAGAGAGAGACAGAGAGGAAGGAGCGGGGGAGGGGTAGAGAAGCAGATGAGCGCTTCTCCTGTGTGCCAGGCCAACGCTCTACCACTGAAGTCTTTGTTCTTCTTTTTCTAGTTCCTTAAGGTGTGAAGTTAAGTAGTACACTTGGGCTCTCTCTTGTTTTTTTTCATATATACCTGAAGTGATATGAACTTCCCTCTTATCACTGCTTTTGCTGCATTCCATAGATTCTGATATGTCATATTGTCATTTTCATTTGTCTGTATATATCTTTTGATCTCTGCACTTATTTCTTCTTTGACCCATTCATTTTTTAAAAGTATGTTGTTTAGTTTCCACATTTTTGTGGGATTTTTTTCCCTCTTTTTTGCAGTTGAATTCTAGTTTCAAGGCTTTATGATCAGAAAATATGCTTGGTACAACTTCAATTTTTCTGAATTTGCTGATGTTGTTTTTGTGGCCCAACATATGGTCAATTCTTGAGAATGATCCATGTACACTGGAGAAAAATGTATACTCAGTCACTTTGGGATGAAATGTCCTGTAGATGTCTATGATATCCAGGTGCTCTAGTATTATGTTTAAGGCCACTATATCTTTGTTGATTCTCTGTTTGGATGACCAATCTAGAGCCGTCAGCAGTGTATTGAGGTCTCGAGGTATGATTGTATTTTTGTCAGTTTTTGTTTTAAGGTCAATAAGTAGCTGTCTTATATATTTTGGTGCTCCTTGGTTGGTGCATATATATTAAGAATTGTTATGTCTTCTTGATTCAGTGTCCCCTTAGCCATTATGAAATGGCCATTTTTGTCTCTGAGTACTTTTGCTGTCTTGTACTCAGCTTTATCAGATATGAGTATTGCTACACCTGCTTTTTTTTGTATGTTATTTGCTTGGAGTATTGTTTTCCAGCCTTTCACTTTGAATTTGTTTTTATCCTTGTTACTTAGATGAGTTTCTTGTAGGCAGCATACAGTTGGATTTTCTTTTTTAATCCATTCTGCTACTCTGTGCCTTTTTATTGGTGAGTTTAATCCGTTTACATTTCGTGTAATTATTGACACTTGTGAATTCCCTATTGCCATTTTATAGATAGCTTTCTGTTAGTTTTGTGTCTTGTTTGATCCTTCTCTTTCTTTTTTCTATCTTTTGTTTTTATTTGGTTGTATTCCATACATCTTTCCTCTGTTGCTATCTTTTTTAAATCATGTGCTTCTGTGGTGGTTTTTTCAATGGTGGTTACCTTTAAGTAATGAAAAGGCTTCCTACCCTGTTCATTGTAGTGCACTATTTTGTGAGTACTTTTGCACTCCATCATCCTTTGCTACTGTTAATATCCATCCTCTCCCCTCCCCCTTTCTTTTTGTTGTTGTCACAGTTTAAATTTGGTTTTATTGTGTTCTTCTTGGAGCTTTTACTTGTGGCTTTGTTTTTTTTCTGTTCTTTGTATCTGATTGGAGAACCCCCTTTAGTAATTCCTGGAGTGGGGGTTTTCTGATGATAAATTCCCTCATCTTTTCTGTATCTGTGAATGTTTTTATTTCTCCTTCATATTTGAAGGATAGCTTTGATGGGTATAGTATTCATGGCTGAAAGTTCCTCTCTTTCAGGACTTTAAATATTGGGGTGCATTCTCTTGTAGCTTGTAGAGTTTCTGTTGAAAAATCTGATGATAATCTAATGGGCCTTCCTTTATATGTTGTATTCTTCTTTTCCCTGGCTGCCTTGAGAATTTTTTCTTTGCCGTTGGTTTGTGCCAATTTCATTATGATGTGCCTTGGAGTAGGTTTGTTGGGGTTAATAAAACTCGGAGTTCTGTTTGCTTCTTGAATTTGAGGCTTTAGTTCTTTCCACAGGCTTGGGAAGTTCTTATCTATTATTTGTTTGAGTATGTTCTCCATTCCATTTTCTCTCTCTTCTCCCTCTGATATACCTATTATTCTTATGTTATTCTTTTTGATGGAGTCAGATAATTCCTGTAGGGCTATCTCATTTTTTTTTAATTTTTGAGTCTCTTTCTTCTTCTCTCTGTTGTGCCTCAAGTTGCTTGTCTTCTATTTCACTAATCCTCTCTTCTATCTGACCTGTTCTATTAGCTAAGCTTGTTACCTCATTTTTCAGCTCGTGAATTGAGTTTTTCATCTCTGTTTGATTTGTTTTTATAGTTTCAATTTCCTTGGAAATATATTCTTTGTGTTCATTGAGTTGTTTTCTGAGCTCCCTAAATTGCCTTTCTGTGTTTTCTTGTATATCTCTGAGTATTTTTTGGATTTCTATTTTAAATTCTCTGTCGTTTAACTCCAAGGTTTTCAATATATTAAATTTTTTCTCCATAGATTTTTCCTCATCTATCTATGTTACTTCTCTTTCTTTTGTATTCATGATATTCGATTTTCTCTTCCTTAATGGCATCTGAGGATGGTTTTGTTGATAGTATTAATGAAATTTAATAAAGAAAAAAAGTTTAAAAAGATCAAAGTTGTTTTTTTAAAAAAAATTAATAATGAAATAAAAATAAAATAAAATTAAAATTAAAAAAGGAAATTATTCCCCCCCTCCTTTTTTTCTCTCCTCTCTTCTCCCCTCTTTCTTGAGAAAATCTTGTGGTGAACTGTGAATTATATTGTACTAAATAGAACAAACAATGCCTGTAATGGTGGGCCTGAATTGGGGAGAAGTAATAAAGGGGGGAAAAAGGGGGACATGGACGCACAAGAAGCAAATAAGGAAAAAATTGGGGTCAAAAATAAAATGATTTGCTTTTAGGTATTGGTTGACTAAGAGTTATGATGAGAGAAATAAGAGGGAAACAGGAAAATGGGGGGACAAATTAAAAAATTACTATTGTATTTAGTGGAACAGGAACTAGATAAAATGGAGAGCCAGGGATGGGAGCACTGCTAGTGAGTTAAAAAGGTGAAGTAAAAACCCCCCAAAATGCCACAAACATAAGTTTGAATCCCAGATAAGATAATTTGTTCATTATTGAGGTTTGAATGAGAGGAGATGTAAAGGAGAAAGGAAGAAACTAATATAGAGGGAGAAAAGAAAGAGAGAGAGGAAAAAAAAGAGGGAAACACTAAAAGAAGAAAAAATAAAAAAGAGGAGAGAGAGTTAAGGGTTTTGGAGTGCAATCCTCATATAGAGAAAGGAAGAGGAAAAAAAAGATAATGGGAGATGTAACACTTATGGGTAGTGTAGTTCAAGGAGAGGAGAGAGTAAGACCGGCAGAGAGTTAAACGACCAAATTGGAGGAGGAAAAAAAAAATCAAGAATGAAGATAAGAGAAGCAAACGAACAAATATAATAATATGGGATAGATTATAAAGTCTGAGGATTATTCTTGATTTTGAGAGGTTATCTTCTTGCTTTTTCTTTTCTCTCCCTCTTCCTGGTTGGTGACTCTGTACCCTGGGTTCTGCCCCTTTGGCACGCTCAGGTAGAGGTTTGCAGTTGATAAGTCTCTATGGCGATGTCATGTATTTATTGTGCTTCAGTCTCATTGGCAGTCGAGGCTCATTAGCATTTATAGGCTCTGACAGTGAGAGAGTCTGTGTTCCTGGAGCCTCTCTCCTAGTCTTTCATTCCTGAATTAGGATCCTGATAATCCAGCTATGGGGTTGCTGCTGCCTCTGCCTGGATAGTAAGAGGCTCAAAGAGCTGGCAACTCCCCACTCTATTCCCACTCAGTACAGGGCTCTGGGTAAGGCTCAATCAGTCAGAGCTGCTATCATAATCAGGCGGGGCTTCCGCCCACTCAAAGACCTCTGGCTCTGCCACTCTGTCTGGTAACACGGGTGGGTGCCTACTGCCGAGGCACTCGGAGGAATCTCTTGCCCACTCTCCGTGCGCACCGACCAGGATATCAGGCCAGCCGCCTCACCCTCTGAGTGAAACCCCCACCCGCACGGAAAAGTTCCAGCATTGGAATTGGCTCTTGCTCTTTCCCCGTGCGCGGCTTTTTCAGGGCACTGGGGCAGCCCTAGATTCTGCTTTTGGCCCACACAAAGGCCCCTGACTCTGCCCCTCTGTGGGATAACACAGGTGCCCACTCCTGAGATGCTCAGAGGAATCTCTCGCCCACTATCTGCGCGCGCCAACCAGGAGATCGGGGAAAATGGCTGCCCCACTTGTCTTTCTTTGTCTGGGTTTGGCGCAAGTGTTAGCTTGTATTGACTGGGTTGCCACAGGCACAGTTTTTCCTCGGCTTGGATCTCCGTGCCACAGCCTGGTTCGGCCATTTGTGCCACGGCCTGGATCTATTCACCCCCTTTGCCTGCCTTAGCTTCTATATTCTCAGTTCCCAGTGAAAGCAGCCCTATTTAGGTTAGTGAGGAAGGCAGAGCATTTCTTACTCCCCATTTCCTTCGGAGTTTGATTATATATTTAGCCAATTTTTCACTCGACCATACCTTTGGGTGTATTGCAAAACATCTGGAGGCTCCAAGGATAGGTTTTTCTGTTTCTGGTTGAAGATCTTGTTGAGTTTTGGGGGAGATTTATCAGTATCGCTTCCTACCGCGCCATTACTCTCCACCCTCTTCATTCTATAGATGGGAAAACTGAAACAAGAGGTGTTAGGGAATTAGCTGGATTTACTTATGCTTGGGTATTCTGATCCTCATATCCTAATTGCTCTAACAACCATGGAAGACAAGGATAGATTTCAGCTTAGATACCAATACCAGCTGAGAGAAAGTAGCCTTCCAGAGTACTGGTTGAAAGGCTCAGTGAGAAGGAAAGCAATGATTGATAAATCTTTCATGGTCCAGGGGCAGAGTAGCAAAAGATGTGCCATGTGGGCTCTATGGATACACACTCTGCTCCATGCATTATTAACAGTTACAGTCCCATCTCCTTCCTTGTATGTCTGCCGTGTAAGCACTTTCTTCATTGGACCAAAACAGAGGTGCTGCATGGGGCCTCATTAGAATCGCTACTGCCCAGCAGTTCAGAAGCAATGTTTGTACAGGCTCATTCAGATATTTTTCTTAGCAACTGCCAGCCGCTTCACACTGCCTAAAAGAATTTAAGTTGGGATTTTATTCAAACTGGACTTGCCTGTTACAAGAATCTTTACATTAAGTGAAACTTATCCATGGGGAATAGAGTGGGAGGTGTAAGTGGAAAGGTGTGAGTTTACTGACTTTTGTGACTCAGACTGAAACTCCATGTTTGTTCTTTCTCACAGCTGGACAATCCAGATGAGCAGGCGGCACAGATCCGACGGGAGCTGGATGGACGACTCCAAATGGCAGACCAAATAGCCCGGGTAAGGAAGCTGGGGACATCTGCTAGGGGACCAGGCCAAAGTCCCATAGAGGAAGAGACAGATTATTAAGGGACTCTCAAAAGATTAAACCAAGAAGCAGAGATGAAGGACCATGCAGATGATCACTCTGATTGGGCCTCCACCCTCCTGTGTTGGGGCAGCTGTCCCAGAGAGAGTACAGGCATTTCCCACACACCAGTCACTACCCAGGCTCCAGCTCACCTTTCTTCTGAGTCCGAGGCTGAGATTTCCAACTTTTTCAATGTGGACAGTCCCTGGAATTTCAAGTGGAACGTGTTCAAAATTTGACTCCTTATCTTCACATATATACATATCCCTACATTTACTGCTCCTCACTATTCTCCATTTAGTTACTATGGCTGAACTTTTCTAATCATTCTCAACTTCTCCTTCCTCCTCACAACCTTCCCCATTCAATTCCCCATCCCCTAGTTCAGTTCACTAATTCCACCCCCTAAATGTGCCTGTGGTTTTACTGCTTTCCAGCACCACTGCTTCAGTGCCTTCATCTTCTACTCCTGAATCTCAAAATGGCCTCCTAATGGGTATCCCTGGCTCTAGTCCCTCCCCTCTCTGGTCCATTATTCATGGGGTTGCCATTCTAAAACTTATATATGAGCATCTCAAAACAGAGCCTCAAAACCCTTCAATAGTATCGCCCATCATCCCCAAAACAAAAGCTAACCTTCTTACAGTGACATCCAAGGCTCTTAATCCATAAGCCATACCCTTCTTATCAGCCTCACCTTCAACATCTTTTCCACTGGAACACCCCAGGACAGTGAGAGAATATTTCCTCTAAGTATTCCAAGGCTCTTTTTGGTCTATTGCCTTTGTACCCACTAGTGTTTCCACCTGGAATGAGCTCTCTTCTCTCCTCTGACTCAACCTTCAGCACACAATGTAAAACTCCCTCTCTGAATGGTTAGCAGTCAGCCTGCCCCACTTGTGTCCTTTCATCATGCCATGTATGAAACTTCAATTGTAATGGTTTGTTGAATGGTGATGATTTGTTTGTGTGTCTGAATATCCCCGGTAGATCAGATTTCTCCAGCATTGGGATTATACCTTACTATTGATCACTATTTGCTCAAGTATAGTTGCTCTCTCTGTCATGTGTGTTATTATTAACAGTAGTCATGTTAGCAGTATGTGTTGATTGCTGATGCTGTGTCAAGTATTCTAAGCACATTACATGTATTATTTCATTCAACCTCAAAACTACCGTGTAAGACATTTCAGTTATCACCCTTGTTTTAGAGATGGGAAATTCAGACTCAGGAACTGTTTAGAGGCTACACTGGACCCTTAATGCAAGTCTGTCTAAAAATCAGAGCTGGGACAAGGATGAAGCATTCAACTCAAGTGTAAAATTTAAAAGTGGGGTACCAAATGCATTAATAAAAATATATTTTATGCAATATTTTTAAAAGCATAATTAATATGGAAAACATCCATGAAGAATAAAATACCAAAATTTTAAATAACTGGTCTTACTGGTTCCTATGGTAACAACAGGCCATGTGTGCATGTGAGGGTAGAGGCTGTGGGAGATGGTACAGAGGATGGGCAGAGACAGTAGAGCTTGGCGTTCAGCCTTTCTCTTTTATGGAAAGAAGTGTCTCAGGACTTGGACACATGGAAAGGAATTCTACTGGAAGAGAAACTGAAGAGAGATTCCAAGAAGCATGGAAATCCCCATTTGTTGTCAAGCAGTTTTATTGAAATGTTTTATATCTTATTTTTTGATACCTTCAAAGTTTACAATAGTCAGTCTGGTGGCTAAAAATAGTATGCAGTTTTGGATTTGGCTAAAGGTACTGTAAAAGGCTCTTATGTTTGAAAACCCTGTTTCACGTGCGAATAAATACCAACAAGCCTTTAGAATTTACTTCTGTAAACTCAGTGTCTTCTCAGCAAATTATCCAGAAAAGGTCATTTGGTTCATTCCCTGCCTTTAGGCAACTGTGATATCCCCAACTAAGTATTCATCCCATTTTAAGAAAATAGTGCATGCGCACACACACACACATGTGCACACACTTCAAAAACAATGGCATGGCACCTTTTTAGTTGTTTTGTTTACTTTGAGATTTAACATGATATTTAGTTTTTAAAAGACCATGGATGAATAACAGTTATCTAGTGAGCCAAATTGCTCATCTTTTTACAGTAGATCAAAGAACTCTCTCTCTAGCCCATACCACCAGATACTCTGATACTAAGTAGGATAAGTAAAAACTTAGAACTAGACTTTTTTAGATAATGAAGTAGGCAGTTAAAGTGAATCTTGGTCATTATTTATAGAGAATGGAGAATAATTTCAAAGTAGGTGGAAGATCCCTTCAAACATTTAGGGTATAGAGAATCTTTATGGGAGCGTCTGTCCACCAGTGGCACCACTACTATCTCCTGTTCTCCTTGCAACTGACTGTCTTTTGCAGGGCTCATTTGTGCCAATGGCCCCTTGCCAGAGTTGGGTCCTGGAAGTGAGATTTTCACCTAAACAGAATCAATCACATTTCTCAGCCTGTTATGGCCATAGTGAGTTATTGGTCCAGAAATAGATGTCTGATGCAACTAAACCATTGAATCTTTTTCCTGAGACCTATGGACTACACACCAACAGGGCTATGCCTGTTAGTGGTAGAAAGATGTCTGAAGCCATTTTTTATTTTTCCATGCAGGGAAAAGAAAAAAAAATGAAGCCAACAGAGACAGAGAAACAAAGACATGGAATAAACTGAAATCCTCAGACTATTTAGGTCTCTGGATCCATTTATTCTTGAGACTCAGCTGTGGGACTGCTTTTCCCTCAGTTTAGTTGGATTCCAAGAAAAATAAATTCTTTTTTTGCCTCATACTGGCCTGGCTAATACTGAGGAAAAGTGAGAAATAGCTCATCTACTCAAAATTAAATAAAATACCAAGGTCTCAGATATTGGCCAATTCATAAAATGATACTGAAACAGAGCTTCTCGGCTTCCCTTCTCTTAGCATGCCCCGATTTCTCTATTTCTGGCATCACACTGCATTCTCGTAGGGTGTGCAATTCAACCTATATGGCTGAACATCAGCTCCTGTAAATATCATAATTAGAAATTCCTGGATATACATGCCATCCATACATAATTTACTCTGTCCTCTGAATTAAAAGATGGGTAGAGCATTTTGATTGAAGGTGAAAGGCACCAACTTGAGGAAGCTGATGTAATGATGGGGATTGATTCTAGGGATCTGAGAGTGTCTCACAGAGCCCATGGGCTAGATGCAGCAGTAACCCAAGAATGAACTGGAATCAGGGGCTGCCAAGTGTCAGGACTTCCCTCCTCTCTTAACTCTGTGTGTCCCACTCATTATTTCTTCTTTCTCTGCAAACCAGTTTTCTTGGCTTCTCCCATGGGAAACATGGCTGCCGCATGGCTCTACATGTTACCATTATGGCCAAGCAGAAATCATTGGCCAGTCAACCTCTCTCTCAAATCTTTGTCCCTTCTCCCCTTACCCCTTTTCTTATTACTGCCTTCAAATTCACAATTTCAAGAGTCAGGCCTCTGACTGGCCTGACTTTGTTCAAGGGCCAGCCCCTGAAGCAATTAATTGATCCATGTAGGAAGGAGGTGAGGGCATCACTGACCAAGCAAATGCTGGAAACACCCCTCTGAGGGTGAGGGTGGCTTGGTCCGGCTGTGGGTGGAGTGGTCATTAAGAATTGGGAGACACCCCAAGTTATGCCCAAAATTAAGAACTATCACTTATATGGTGTTTGTATGTGCCAGATTCTCTTCTAAGCATTTTATATTTGATAGCCTAGCTAACCTTCCAATAGCCTTATGAAAAGGATGCTATTATTATCCCCATTTCACAAGGGAGGCTGAAGCAGAGATATCAGAGGACTTGCTCATGGTCTTCCAATGACCAGAATCTACAGTCTTAACCAGTATACATTCATTACCATTACAAAATACCTTCCCAAATCCAGGACCCAATCCAAGGCTCCAACATGCCCTTTACCCAGGCTTGCACCTTACGGTATTCTGACCTCTCTCTTTCTGCTAATCAGTCGTTTAATTTCACCTAAACTTGAGAGTTCTTTTAGACCTATGATAGACAATCCTGCGAGTTATAATAATTCTCCCCACTTCAGGCACATTAGAGTTTTTGTTTGTTTGTTTGTTTGTTTTTACAGAGACAGATAGAGGGACAAATAGGGACAGACAGACAGGAACGGAGAGAGATGAGAAGCATCAATCATCAGTTTTTCGTTGCGACACCTTAGTTGCTCATTGATTGCTTTATCATATGTGGGGCTACAGCAGAGTGAGTAACCCCTTGCTCAAGCCAGTGACTTTGGCTCCAAGCTGGTGAGCTTTGCTCAAACCAGATGAGCCTGCACTCAAGCTGGCGACCTCGGGGTCTCGAACCTGGGTCCTCCATATCCCAGTCCGATGCTCTATTCACTGCACCAATGCCTGGTCAGGCAGGCACATCAGAGTTTAAGTGATGTGCCCAAGTTCACTCAGCTAGTAGGTAGAAGGTTGAGTGCTCTGACCGCAAGTTTCATGCTCTCTCTTTTGAGTGGTAATATAAAGACAGGCAGTTACGCCAGGGCAGGACTGTGCCCGGGTCCTCTCTCCCCGATGGTTGCACCTCTGGAAAACTGCTTTCTCTCTTCCACTACACTTTGCTGTGTATTCTCTTTAGTCTGTCCAGAAGGCCAAATGAAGCAACAGCATCAGGCAGAACTAGTTCCTGGAATTCTGAGTCCTTTCTACTTTGATTTCCCTGGCATCTATCTGGGAAAGAGAATGTAGGACCCCCAGTTGTTCTTCCAGCAGTAGGCTTATCAACACACGTGTGTAAAAGGCACGTCGTTGACTTTTCTTCCTAGGAGAGAAGGGAGGCAAGCGTGAGGTGGCTTTTTTCTACCCACAATCCTGACACTGTCGTCTATAAATCCAATCACACCATCACCCCATGAAGCATCAGACAGAGACAGCTGCTGGAGCTCTCGCTGTGAACACCAGACACATGCTGCCGTCCAAGTTCCATGAGACCGCAATCTTCTTTATTAAATCTGGTGAAATGGTTTTGTAATCCCTGTTCAAATATTTTCCCAAATCCTCTCATGTTGCTATTAAAGGGTCCCTAAATTTCACCCAGGAATTAAGTCTAAGTTGTTTGAATTGTGTGATCAGAAGTTGACACTGGAGCTTAAACAGGCAGATTGTGGCATTGTGCTGCTGTCAAGTTCACCAGGTCCTTTGGCTATGCTTTAGGGTCAATTTCCAAAATTCTTGAGCTAATTAGATAAGACAAATAATACAGCTTTTTTAGTATTGGTCCCAAAGGTCTGGAAATGGAACACCATTGTTTTTTGTTTTGTTTTGTTTTTTAATTTAATTAATTTATTTATATTTTTACAGAGACAGAAAGTGAGTCAGAGAGAGGGATAGACAGGGACAGACAGACAGGGACGGAGAGAGATGAGAAGCATCAATCATTAGTTTTTCATTGCGCTTTGCAACACCTTAGTTGTTCCTTGATTGCTTTCTCATATGTGCCTTGACCATGGGGCTACAGCAGACCGAGTAACCCCTTGCTGGAGCCAGCGAACTTGGGTTCAAGCTGGTGGGCTTTTGTTCAAACCAGATGAGCCCGTGCTCAAGCTGGCAACCTCGAAGTCTCAAACCTG
This sequence comes from Saccopteryx bilineata, assembly GCF_036850765.1. Classification (NCBI taxonomy): domain Eukaryota; kingdom Metazoa; phylum Chordata; class Mammalia; order Chiroptera; family Emballonuridae; genus Saccopteryx; species Saccopteryx bilineata. The sequence continues at coordinate 76,685,865 of NC_089499.1, forward strand.
GGTCCTCTGCATCCCAGTCCAACGCTCTATCCACTGCGCCACCGCCTGGTCAGGCAGAACACCATTGTTTTTTCAAGCTATCATTTAAAGGTGAAATTGCCATTTAGAGCCTCATTCTCTGCAGAGCAAAATTCCCATGCTATTCCATAGTCTTGTTACAAGACTGTGATTAAAATTGATAAAAATTTCATTGATGAAAATAAGCCCCTAGAAGAGAAATAACATTCTAATATTTCCCTGATGGAAGAGTCCTGCCCCATACATTGCCAAAAATCAAACAAAGATCGATTCCTTTCCTACCAGGGAATGATACTACACCCTGCTTTTAAATTAATTTTCTGTACCTGGCATCTACCCTACATCAAGAAGTAGTACAGTGTTGGTGAACACAGAGGAATTTAGTTTTCTTTTTTCTTTTTTTTTTTTTTTATGGCTGAAAGAATGTGTGTAGGGAGCATCTCCCTGACTCTGGCCTTGTAGGTCGCTAAGAACCCAGGGAGATCTGAGTTTAAGGAAAAATATTAATGCCAAGGCAGTCCTCTGAAGTTCATTCCAGTGATAGGAAGTCCACTCAAAGAAGGGTTTGAGTAAAGATCCAATCCAGAAACAGCCGCACTACCTGACACACAGTCGGAACCCAGAAAGCACTGAAGAGTGATCTGAATACCTGCACCACCACTGGTTAACTCCCACATCCGGAAAGTCATCTTCAGCCACCTCCTTTCTCTGATTGTTCACTAGTGTGTATCATTTGAACCTTTGGGGTCTAAGGATCCTCTGAGTGTGGGTACCCCTGTCAACTTTTACATGTACCCACGTCATCCTCTTTGGGGGAAAATGCAGAGGCAGCAAAGCAAAGTAAATGGCCGACAGAGCTGTTAGCACTTCCAAATGCTATTTTCCAAGATGTCTCCCCAAACCCCTCAATGTCGCTAAGCATGTGCAACCCTGGAAAACACTGTCCGTGGGATGCCTTCCCTACTGAGGAATGTCATCAGCCCAAAGCAAAAATAAATGTTCAGCAACAATTTTCTTCAGGTGAATAGAGAGGACTCTATTCACCTGTATGCTCTGTCTTTCATAAATCAGTATAAAAAACCAATCCTTTTGCTGAGGCTAGTTTACTTCTATGCTTGGAAAAGTAGCAGTGGTGATGAACAACTGCAGTTCTCTGATTTTGGCACAGCTTCAGCTTTGGAATGTGTTTGTGATGGTCTGCTGCTGAAAATTTCCCTCAAGAACCTCAGCTTGGATTGCCACAATGCTATTTGTTCTCAAGGCTTAAGTGCTTACAGCAGAGAAATGGCCTTGTATTTTTCCCTTGCACACTTCAGTTTTATGAGCCTGTTTTTATGATGTCATTAGGAACTGTCCAACTTCTGAAAGGCATGATCATTCTTTGGAATTTTCCAATATTCTGCTGCATAAAAGTCTGGTAGATGCTAACGCTGGACCAGAGTCATGCTGTCAGTGATCACTGGGTCTTCTTTCAAAACTTCAAGGCTATAGAGTCAAAAGATCTTGAGTGATTTCTGAAGATGAGTGTGATAAAAGAATCTGCACTTGATGGTAAGGTCTCTTAAGGTTGATTAGCAGGAAAGAATGCACTTCATGGACATGATGGCTTTCTTGCTATCTCCATGGCAAATGTAAGGCCAGCAGCTGCCAGTAAAAATCAAAGATACCACTAAGCCAACTCCCCAAGAATCATGTGTAGTTATGAGGTTTGGACTCAGCCTTCAAACTGTTAGGATGTAACCTTTGCTGCTTGGCTTCCTTTAACATAGCCTCGGAGACCACTATTTGACCATTAAGTAACCTACCTAATTTTTTCTTTACTCTCATGAGAGGCCATACTTAGAAGGATATAGAGAAACAGTTATGTAGACCTTCAATTCACAGTTGCCTATTATATTTTCTGTGGAAAGGAGAAAATAGCAGTGGCCCTGTCTCAGCCAACTGAGGTGACCTCCTCTGAAAAGCTACTCTAATTCTCTCTGGAGGAGTCCACATCTTGTAGACTGCTGCTACTACACCAACCTTGATGCTTCCTTATAGGTCTTTCTCCCTGCTAGCTGGAGGCTTCAGGTGACCCATCCATATCCTTCCCTCAGGTCATTCTGTGCCAAATACTGCACCAGGCACAGTGTTGGTAGCATTAAATATTTTCCAAGTAATGATGACCCAGCATCCAGGTCATCACTTCCATTACCTTTGTCACAAAGGGTACCCAAGTGTTTGGGGTTTTTTGTTGTACCCTGATTGAGTCCAAGAATGATAAAATCAAGCTCACCATGCAGGAGTTTTAGAAAAATAACTCCTGCATTGAATCATGACCAGCTCCTGTCAAGCTCATCTGCCTGTCATCCCATCTCAGAGGTGTCCTTCCTGTTCCTCCCCTCACACTCAGAATGTTCAGAAAGTACCACACAGTGGGCTTTCTGAACCCAACTGGAAAGCTCAAAATGATTATGCCATAAGGATCCTGCCAGGGTCCAGCCCCGGGGGGAGGATCCAGGGGTGCCACAGGAAGAGACGGCGTCGGCGAAAATAGAGTGAGAGAGCCGAATTCTTTATTCTCTGGTTAGCATTTACTGCCAGGCATCTCTCTCAATGGCTGGTCTAACATTACTTTTTATGCACACACACTAAGTTACAATCACATGGTATTTTGAATACATCATTGTTTTAGTTTCACTATGGTTACACATTTCTAGATAACAGTTAATTCACATCTATAAGCTACAAGTCAGGTGGTAAGTTATTCAAAGTACAGTTATACAATAGTAATAATAATATTGGTACAAACTTCTAAAAGATTAGTACTAATTAATAACTCTATTTTACTCTTGTTGTGAGTCAAGGGCACAGAAAGAGATAGCAGACGAAATCATCAAGGACTAGCAGAGGACCACCGCTTGCTCAGGCAAATAGCCTTGAGTTCATGCAGTGTCCTAATTCTTTTCTCACAAGACTACAAAAGGCTTGCTATTAAGAAACTGACATAGTATAAAGAGTAATTTTTACTTAAAGATACATAGAGTGCACCTGCAAGATAGCTAGTAGCAACATAATATCAGAAGGCATTAGTTGCTATTGCTGCTATGAATCCCACCACATACCTCTCCTATTCTTGGAAAATACAAAAATCTCATGAGAATGTTTTACTGAGAAAAGCCCAGCAACTGCTTTCAGTGACAAAACAAGTCTTTTAACAAAACATTCTTTACTAGCCAGCTGCACTCCTATCCAAGGCCACGCAACAGGCCACTCCACTACACTTTACCTAAGATTCTAATGTCTAGTTAAACTTTATTTATTTACTATATTCATACACTAGCTAAGTTCTAACTATATTCTTTCTAACATGCTTAATAAGAAGAAATTCTCCTACAAACTTAACCCTTTATGAGGGATATCATGGCCAGCCTCTTATGTTTTATGAGCCCAGTTCAAGGGGCTTACAGGCTTTTCTGTGGAACTTACACCTTCTGTCTCATTTCCAAAGAAATTACTACAAATCTACAGGGAAAGCACGGTACTATTATCCCTGTGCCATAAATATTAGCACACACCCAGAAAAGGGGGGAATATAAGGCCAGATTAATTCAAAAGATTAAAGGGGGAAGTGTCGTTGTGCCTTTCCTTGCGGTGACTTTGTCAACCCGCAGCTGTTGGTCTTACTGCGGTGACTCTATCTTCTTTTGCTGTGACTTTGTCAACCAGCAGTTGTGGATCTTCTCCTGCTGTGACCTAGTTAGCCAGCATTAGTGGATCGGCTCCCGACAGGATCCAGAAGGAATCAGCACTTTAAAGCTGCTGGGTAGATGTCAGATTCCCGTACACATTTATATGGAAAAGCAGAATCTCAATGTTCTTCCAGAACTTAACTCATCATCTCTTTATCTCATCCTCACAGATGAGTTTTAGCTGCAGTGATACATAATATGGACATTTTGACAAGCTATCTATTCACTCTTTCACCTCATTATGTATTGAATAGTTACTATGTGCCAAACATTATTCTAGATATTAAGAATTCAACAGAGGGCTTTGACTGAATAGCTCAGTGGACAAAGCATTGTCCCAGTGTACCAACGTTTTGGGTTTGATTCCTGGTCAGGGCATAAATGAGAAGCAACCAATAAATGCACAACCAAATGGAACAACTAAGTGGAACAATGAGGTGATTCTTCTCTCTCTGTCACTCTCTCTCCTTTTTCTTTTCACCATCTCAAAATAATGAGAAAAATTTTTTAATTTATAGGTATGGTACTGTCTAGCGGCTCAGTAGGAAAGACAGACAATAAATGGATAAATTTTATAATGTATTAATTAATTATAATAAGTTTTATCAAGAACATGAGATAAGAATTACAAGAAAGTACAATAGGGGACTCAACCTAGGGAAGTTAAGTTTTGAGGCTGAAATATGAAAGGTGACAAGATGGCTGAGAGTTACCAAGTCTATATAGAGGATCCACTATGTCAACCTGAGTGAAGCTTTATGGTATTAAAGAAGAAATACCCTTCTAGCTAACTAATGGGTAGGGGTATTATTGAAAGGAAAATAAAAGAATCTCAAGGAACCAGAATACAAAAGGAATTCTGTGGGAATTAGAAAACCCCCCAAAAAGTCAAAGCTTCTTTCCTATGACTCTAGATAGCTTATTCTCCATTCTTCTTTCTTCTCCTTCTTTCTCCCTCCTTCCTATCCTCTCTCTTCCTCACTCTCTCTCTACATCTTTCTTCCTCTTCTTTGTCAAGGGTCTTAGTAAGCTTTCTCCTGACCCAATATGGCAGCCACCCAGGAGTCTACATGATTTTACTCTTTCAGCTCCACCACTGAGTGCAATCTCAGTATCTCTCAGTTTAATTGCTTGATAGAATAAATCTGGTTGATTACTGGTCACTTAATAGAATTGGTTGGTTGATTCTGAGTTAGGTGCCATATATATATATATATATATATATATATATATATATATATATATATATGTTTTGCCACCAAGAATTGGAAAACCAATTCATATTCTTGTGATGTAGGTAGAGTTCTACCCTCAGCCTCAGGGATGTTTGATATATGGTAACTCATGCCTAAACAATTCAGCACAGCCTGTTACTAACCTTAGGAACTGCTTCTGGGTATATACATATATAACTCAGATTCTGGGTGAGAATCCTGGGATAAAAGAGTCTCCATCTTCCATGAGCATTGCAAGAGGAGATATTTACTCTTTCTTTAGATAGTGTGGTAAAATGTTGCAAGGTTCAGATCTTTCACAACATTTTTGTGACATTAAGGGGAGCAAGATTGAGCATGGAGCCAATAAAGGAACCCAAACCAAGATTTGGAGTCAAAACTCATTCAGTTGTGATGATATCATGAGTCAGACTTGCCTGAAGCTGGGTCTATCCCAGGACATTTTCAAGCCAATAAATTCTTTTTATTTAAGCCAGTTTGAACTGGATTTTTTCTGTCACTTGCAAAAAGTCAGACTAATTTGGCTTGCCCCTCACCTAATCAGGTATGAAGTGGGGCTAGAAATGGCAGGTTCATGCTCCAAGTAGATAATGATTATTTGAGGAGGTGATTAATCCAAAGTATATTCAAGGCACTTGGACAATTTAGAGGCCTGACCAAGCAAACAGCACAGCTAAAGCGTATTGCCATTAGAGCTGAGTTCACAGCGAGGGAGGAAGAAAGCAGGTCAGTTTTGATACTGAATTGCTCTATATTATTTTCCAAAGACTATTAATCATGGTTTTTATTGCTTCACTATTTTTTCAATTTTTCTTGAAAAAAGTATTATTTTCAGAAATAGCCACAAGCTAAATTTGAAATATCTCAAATAAGCTTCTTTTGAATTATTCATGTGAGAAAATCTCTAATCCAGAAATAAGGTGTCTTTCTGGTGCATAACTTAAGAACAACTGCTCATGTTCTGCTAAAAAAAAAAAAAAGATGTTTTAACTGAAAGAAGATTTGGTAAATATCACCCTATTTTTCTTTCTATAAATCAAATTTGCTGGAGGAAAATGGGGAAAAATAGAACTACAATAAAACATTAAACTCTTGCTTACTCTGTGGTAGGCAGGCAGTTTTCTATTCAACCAGGCTGAGCATTTTCTAACATGGGCCACCACATCTGGGCAAAATTCACTAGTAGTAGATATCATTATAACTCTTGGGTATAAGATGTAAACTTTCCATGTACATCAGTCTCTATTTACTCTCTGTTCATATTTTGCTTTTCTTTTTCAAGGAACGCAAATTTCCCAAGTTTGTGTCTAAGGAAATGGAAAACATGTACATTGAGGAGCTGAAGTCATCCGTCAACCTGCTCATGGCCAACTTGGAGAGCATGCCAGTGTCCAAAGGTGGCGAGTTCAAGCTTCAGAAACTCAAACGCAGCCACAACGCCTCCATTATCGACATGGGCGAGGAGAGTGAGAACCAGCTCTCCAAGTCAGATGTTGTGCTGGCTTTCTCCTTGGAGGTAAAAAGCTCTAAACCCTGCAGAGTTTGCTGGCACAGCGAACAGAACACAGGTGACAGGAGACGTCGCAATCAGCTGTGTTCTTCCTTGTGCCCCAGGAGCAGTTACTAAAATCGCAGCTTGCTGAGCGCAGGTCAGCTCATCAGCGAGTGATTTCCCATCTGCAGGAGCCCACAATTTTCTCAAGGAAATGCAGTCTTAAGACAACTTACTAAATTTAATCTTGCATCACTTTTACTGTCTTAAAGCAGTAATCAAGGATTTTGTAAAGACCTATGCAATTTAGAAAGTTAAAAATTTGGGCAGCCTGTGTTGAAGTTGTGAGAAAAGCAGTCGAGCACCATGTCGCCCTCTCTTCCCTTGGCCACATGTAGGGAGCCCGTGCCTGTACGGAGGCCTTTAGTTTATCTCAGACCCCAAAGGAAAAACGCATTTGAGCCAGAATTTTGGTAGAATGCTTAATATAGTTCTTCATAATGTCTACTCAGATGTTTGTTTTTCATAAATATACATAATATAAGGAGTGGTTCTGATCTAACTTCATAAGAATTACCTGGAAAGTTGGTTTCGTATGCTGGTTCCTATTGACCCAAATTTCTAGGGGGTCACTTTGGAAATACTGTTGTTTGGTGTTTTCTTCAAAAGTTAAACATAAAACCACAAGCAACTTCACTCTTCGACATCTACCCCAGAGAAATGAAAACATATGTTCCACAGAGACTTGTTCCCAAATATTTACAGCAACATTATTCATAATAGCTCAAAATAGAAACAATCTAAATGTGTATCAACTGGCGAATGGGTAAAATGCTATACATCCATACAAGGGAATGCTGTTTGGCAGTTAAAGGAAACAAACTACTGATATATGCTTTGATTTCTCAAACCTCAAAAACATTGTGCCTAATGAAACAAGCCAGATACAAGGAACCACATATCATTTCATTCTATTGATATGAAATGGCCAGAAAAGGCAAATCTTCAGAAATAGAAAGTAAATTAATGTTTCCTGAGGCAGGGGGTAGATATGGGTATGAGGGGTCCTGCTGGGGGAGATTCAAACGCTGTGGAACTAATTTATGATGATGGCTGCACAACTTAGTAAATATACTAGATCATTGCTTGTACTTTTAAAATGGGTTAGTATATGATATGTCAACTTATGTCTCAATAAAGTTATCAGAAAAAGGAATCTCTAGGTGAATGCAGCCCAGGAATGTGCATTTTAATGCCCAGGGATGCCTAAGGTTGAGAACCATTTGTAACTTATTAGAGCTCAAGACCCCCCAAGGATATCATGATGGCCCAAGATTTGGGAAGACCAAGAGAGTCGATCAAATTTCTGTAGATAAAACTGGAATTTGTAAAAACAAAAATTTCCTGGGACATCATTAAGGCTTGCTAAGTTATGCTCAGTTTGGGTTGAGAACACTGTATTACAGTATTTTCAACATATATTTTGCAGGAGAAAGAAGCAGTAGTCAATTAAACATAGAGCGTATGGTGTGTGGAAAAATCATCAGTGTAACTTCACAGAAGCTTTTTCTTTCTTTTTTAAAACTGCTGCCTGAGGTTCTATCGCTTTTCCTCAGGTGTCTTTGAATTTGATTATTGCCAGTTAGAGGTGGCAATTTATTCTCTACTGTCTCTTGTCTTTCTACAGAAAGGGGTAAAAGCAGTTTATTGATATTCATGAACCTTTTAAATCTGTAATTTTCTGATTCTTTATCAGTCTCAATATTATATAGCTGATTATCTGAAATATGGGTTGCATATGTATGTGATTCACACAGGCTCCAACTTGTAAGTAGAAGTAAAGAATAAAATGCCCCAGGGCTCCCGAATACTTTTTAATTAGAACATGAAATTGCACATCACACCAAAACTGCCAGCAAAAGTCATTGTGTATCTTTTTGTGAACATGTTTTGGGTGACACAAAGAGAGGAGAGGAAGGAGGCAGGCTGACATCTCATTAGGGAGGACTGGGTTAGATTTTCAGGTTAAGACAGAATTTATAGAATTGCAGGGGGTCCTCAGGTTTCAACACAGTTCTGTTTCCATGATAGTGACATAACCCAAATTTTGGTGTTAGTCAAAACACACCCTAGTCTAAGTCATTTATCTATCCTAACACAGTTGTAAAATCACAATCTAGAATATAAAAACACAACTAAGCCTCAGAAAAAGGAAAAGGACATAAATAAACTGTACTGTACACTGTACTGTAGTAACAAAAAAATGAGTGTAAAATAATCCCTTACCTTTATTCCTGTGGTTGGCTTGCACACTGGAAGGGGCATTGCAAGGCAAGAGAGAGTGATCTATTGGGAGGAGGAAGCTGGGGAGGCAGGAGAACCTGCAGAAGGTGCTGGAGACACTGGGTCAGGTGAATCAGGATTGTCTAAGGAGCATGCAGGAGATGCTGGAGATGATTCTACCTGTACTACAGGTGTTTCATCTCGGGAAGCAGCTGATGTAGAGAGGACAGGATCTGTTGCAGGCCTGTCTACTTTATTAAAGAATTGTTCCAGGCTAGTCTGGAAGGTTGATGACTCCTTCTCTTCCAAAATCTGCCTATAGCATTGCAAGGCATCCATAACAGCTCAGTAGACCTTACTGAATCTCTCATCGCTGGAGTCCTCAGCCTGAAATTTTGCCAACCCACCCTCTACCATAGAGAAACCTTCTGCCAAACCCTTAGTAGTAAATCTCTTGGATTCTGGGGGTTTTATCTCTTCCTCTTCAATGGGCGGTTTCTCCAACTGAATGAGATCCTCAGCAGATAGCTTCTCTTCATGGGAATGAGAGTAGCAAACTTGAAACATTGTATGTTGAAATTGTCATATCCCAAGGACCCCTGTACCTGGCTGGAAAGGACACCAGAGTAGTTAGCTGCAGCAAGAGAACCGAGGGCTAGGGGACTGAGTGGCATGGCCTTGGGCAGAGAGAGTGTACTGATGAAAAACCATAGATACTTAGAGAATGCCACCGTGGACCACACCCTGCCAGTACTCACTTGGTGGTCCTCACAACAACCTTTCGAGGCATTTGCAGATGTGGAAACAAAGCCTCCAAGAGGTTAAGGAACTTGCAAATAATTACACAGCTAACAAAGATTCAGGTGCAGGATTTGAACTCAGATCTTTTAAATTTCAAAACGTGTGTTTTTTCTCCTGTGCCTCCCATTTTTTTTCATCTATAGTTCTTCCCAGTGTAAAAATTTTCAATTACATATTATTGTTTGGTGCTCACACAACAGCCACAGGACACATATCCCCACTTAAAAGATGAGGAAACTGAGGCTCAGGAGTTTGAAAAGAAAAGTAGAGTGACTTGAAGGGCAAGTGATTAGCCCAACATCAGAAGAGAAGTGCCATGGTCTCCACTGTATGGCTCTGGATCAGCAGCACCCCAGTATTATCACCAGGGATATCATTACAAACATAAAGTCCCGGTCCCCACCCCAGACCTACTGATCCACAACTGGCGGTGGAGCCCAGCAGTCTCTGGATTAACGAGTCTCCCCCCCCCCTCCACCCCCCCTTGCCCTGTTGATTTTCATTCGCACTATGTTTGAGAACAACCAGGCTATTTAGCAGCCAAACTGTGACCTGTGAATCCAGGTTCAATGCCAGGCCTATTGTACTTCCTTAAATAGAGTCCATTAAAGAAGTTTATGTGTTTCCACACCCACATCCTCTCTTTGTGTAATGTCACTATATCTTATAGGGTATAACTGATTTCTTAAATATATATATATAATATATATAATATATAAGATATATTTATTATATATATATATATACACACACACATATATACAGTGTGTCCGTAAAGTCATGGTGCACTTTTGACCGGTCACAGGAAAGCAACAAAAGATGATAGAAATGTGAAATCTGCACTAAATAAAAGGAAAACCCTCCCAGTTTCTGTAGGATGATGTGGCAGCATGTGCGCATGTGCAGATGATGACGTAACACCGTGTATACAGCGGAGCAGCCCACGGCCATGCCAGTCGAGATGTGGACGGTACAGAGGAAAGTTCAGTGTGTTCTATGGCTCGCTAAATTCATATCCGTGACCAAAGTGCAACGTGAATATTGGCACATTTATAACGAAGCACCACCATATAGGAATAACATTACTCGGTGGGATAAGCAGTTGAAGGAAACCAGCAGTTTGGTGGAGAAACCCCGTTCTGGTAGGCCATCAGTCAGTGATGAGTCTGTAGAGGGTATACAGGATAGCTATCTAAGGAGCCCTCAAAAATCTGTGCGTGAGCCCACATCAAACTGCACTGAATAGGTATGAAACTGGGAGAGTTTTCCTTTTATTTGGTGCAGATTTCACATTTCTATCATCTTTTGTTGCTTTCCTGTGACCGGTCAAAAGTACACCATGACTTTACGGACACACTGTACATTACTCATTATAGATCTCTGATGCGTGTCATTTGTTTCAGATTCTTAAATCAGTGTCTCTGCCTTGCCTCATTCCCCTCCCCTTTCTCTGATAAGTGACAGGCATACCAGAGAATAGGAGAGTAACAGCAGGTGATTGAGTTTGAGGGTAGAGGTGGGAAGTGCCAGGAGCTTTAAATGATATGTCTTCATCCATCAAGACACCAGTCTTTTCCTTTAGCCTAGAACAGAGAGTATACAGCGACAGACATGTCTTTGTTTTAACCCAACAATGTGGCCTGCACAAAGTTTATGTATATTATTCCTTTTTTTTTTTGAATTATCATCAAAATTTCAAAATCAGATTTCTGATTGATTCTGATTCAGATTTTCATTTTCTAGTAGAAAAATTAGAGTATCTGATAACAGTGGGATGGGGCAAGACAAGGCAACAGTGGGCTACAGCTGAGTACCAACTGCTCCATTTAGATGGAGTGTGTGTGTGTGTGTGTGTGTGTGCGCGCGCGCGCGCATGCGTCCTCTCCAGTTTGCTACATCCCCCACTACTCTCTATTGTCTCTGACTTTAATGCTGAATGCTACTTGCCATTTATCTTAGCACTTGCATCATCACTTATATTATTATAAAGGAAAGTGTAAATTCATGGGCCTGTCTCTCTGCCAAGTGCTGAATTAAAAGCTACACTATTTTTAAAGAAATAGAAAAGAGTAGACTTTTGTGGAAATAAAAACGGATCCTATGACCCACACAGAAAAGAGTAGCCCATTCTACATTACATGTCTGGCCCAGGTGAACATACGAATTAGTGAGCCTTGTCTCATTAATTCATTGGGAGGCAATGAGCTACACTGTCTGTGGACCAGAGGTCTTCAAACATTGCAGACAGTTCTAACCATGAGCTTTGGCAGTAATCCTGGCTCTGTGTGGTTGTTTCCAGGTGGTGATCATGGAAGTCCAAGGCCTCAAATCCTTGGCTCCCAATCGCATTGTGTACTGCACAATGGAGGTGGAAGGGGGAGAGAAACTACAGACAGACCAGGCTGAGGCTTCTAAACCCACGTAAGTTTTGTTTCTCCACTGTTCATCGCCCACAAGGTTGGGTTCATGGGTTCCATTTCGGCAACTCCAATGTAAAGGTCTGCTTTCCCTGGGAAGTTATAGATGGCATACACTTTGTTTATTTTTCAAACAAGATAACTTGATTACATTTTCATTTGTCAGCCACAATACATGTTCAACTTTCTTTAAAGCAGAGAATAGAAGGAAATTAAAGAAACAATCTTTTCCAGAAGCTTTATTGTATTCACCTTTAGAGAGTTACAACTTCCATCCTTTGGTATGGTGTATAGGAGAGTTTGATATAGATTTGTTTTATTATATTTTCTAAATAACATTTGGTTTATTATATAAACAATTTTTTTCAAAATATTTATATGCCACAGTTATAAATATATTGGCAAAGCAGTCTGTGACATTAGACCTATTTCATTACTCCTTAGATCAGTACATATTTGTCAAATGCTCACTGTGTGTGTACAAGGTACTGTTGCATGGTGGAAGAGAAAATAGTCTCTGAAATAGTCCTACAGAGCTCACACTTGAGTGTGGGCATCAGCAAAATAATCACAAAAATATATAACTGCCAAGAGTTACAATGCTGAGGAGGAAAGTGTGTTTTGAGAGGAACACTGAGGTAGTAGAGGACCTGAACCAGTTTGTGGAGAAAGAGTCGGAACAGGTTTTCTTTAGGAGTTACAAGATCTTTGGACCAATATTATAAAAGTTGAATAGTGTTTTAAAAATTAGACTAATATTATAAAAGTTGAACAATATAAAAATTGGACTAATATTATAAAACTTGTAAATTGGAAGTGGAAAAAATGTTCTAAGAAGAGTCAGCTTGTGCAAAGGCCCTGTGGCAAGAAGGAGACAAAAGAAGGCTAGTGAGGCTGGAAGTGAGAAAATAAGGTATACCTAAGCTGCCAGTGAGGCAGAAAGGGCCACACTGTGAAGGGCCTTGTCAGGCCACAAAGAAGAAAGTGCGAAGATACATGATTAGATGTGTGTTTTGAAAAGATCACTCTGGCTGCAGTGGAGGGGCTCAAAGAAGGGCTATGGAGGAGATGAGTTAGAACTCTATTGCAACAGGTCACAAGCATGATGATAAATTTATTTGGGTCCATAGACTCTGAGGCTTCAAGGATTCTTGAGAGATCACTGATCTCTTCTCATCCTAACCAGTGTCTCTCTCTTTCTTTTCTAAATCACTTATGCTATCTTAGACAAAAGAGAATCTTTTTATTACTATTATTATTATTATTATTAATTCAGAAAAAATCATGGAAAGGATAACTCTAAACAGTAGTTCAGTGACTCTCCACCCCACAGCATTATGAGCTATTTAGCAGAACACTAATAACTTACCAGGCTGTTCACACAAAACAGTTCAAAGAAAGCACTGAATGTTTCCCAGACTAGAGAAAATATGAGGGCATTTTATGTCTTCAAAAATGGTTCTTTGCAGGAATAAGCCAGGGCCTCAGATGCTCAGAAGCTGGGTGAAATTAATGAGTGTCTGCAAAAGGAAAGACAAACCAGTGCCACTTGTCACACACCACCCTTCCTCCCTTATTAAAACTTAGTTCCTGGCCTGACCTGTAGTGGCGCAGTGAATAAAGCGTTGACCTGGAACACTGAGGTTGCTGGTTCAAAACCCTAGGCTTGCCCAGTAAAGGCACATATGAGAATTGATACTTCTTGCTCCTCCTCAACTTCTCTCTCTCTCTCTCTCTCTCTCTCTCTCTCTCAAACACACACACACACACACTTTCTCTTTCTTCTCTCTAAAATAAATAAATAAAATCTTTGAAAAAAAGAACTTAGTTTCAAACTGTAAATGAATAGTTTTTTTCTATTATTGATGAAACCTCAAATTTTCCCCCAGCTATCACCATAATCTTATCATTATCAATATTATATTATGCTGCATTATTTTTATCTGCTTTAAAAAATGTGCAATGTATGGAGGGAAAAAACTTTTTTGGTGTTTCTGCCAATCTTTTAAAATGTTGGACCCAATATGGGGTCCAAAAAGTTAGATAAACAAGGAAAAGGCTCTGATTATTCTAACAGGCTGTTGTTGCTTTATATGTGTTGCTTTATATGTGCTTTATATGTGTTGTTGCTTTAAGTTATATTACATTTAACTTAAAATGTAATTCATATCATTTTATTGAATTTAAAGGTTTCAGTCACCAGGCTAAATGATGAGCTGAATTTGATGTGCTGTGAAATTTTCAGAGTTTCAGATTACAAATGAATATGTAATATCTGGGTCTGCCTACTTGAAGTATTTATACTTCATATATGTATTCGCACATATCTGTACATGTACATTATTATATCCATACAAATAATCATCTCACATTGAAACATTTTGCTTTTATAGCTCAAGTATAATTTTTCTTTCTTCAATCTGTGAGTGTGTATTACAAAACTCCACTGAGGGCAGGTAATTAGGTAGGTAGGTAGGTAGGTAGGTTGGTAGAGTGGTTGAATTTTTAATACAGTAGGAATGAAAGACTCATGACGAGCACGAAGTCAAACCAGTTGGTGGTAGCTACCTAGGGTATTATGCTGAGAAGGGTTCTGAAGCCAAACGTGTATTCAGAGGAAAATAGTTCCATGATCAACTTATAATGTTTGCCATGGGAGTGGAAGGAGTATGATTGCCCTGTATTTGCTGTTTTCATAGTTTCCCAAAGAAATAGACCCTGAGCCTGAAATCTACCAACACTCTTGTTTCTTTCTGCCCTTTCCTTTATTTTTCCCATATAAATTCTTCTTGGAACCTCGACTCATCTTCCATTTAAATCCACAGTATTTTTCCTGATTCACTTCTTCACCTTTTTCTTTGTCATAGTTAAGATCTGGTAGTTTTCCTCTGCCAACAGCTTTATCTGGCCTGTTTGTGCATGTGCGTTATTTTTCTCCCTCCCTCGCTTGGACTTACTCAGAATCCTCTCCATCATTTCTTTCCTTTGAAGCTTATATTTCTTCTCCTTTCCTCCCCTCTTCTTCTTACAGTTTTTCCCATTAGTATACTCCAGCTGTCATCGTTGCTACTTGATTTTGATTATCTCCAAAAAAGTACCCTTTGGAGGGTTATCTTTCATATGTCCTAATAACTGCTTTCATTGTCTGAGAAGCTTAGCCTTTTTCCTGCCCTGTTCGTCCTCTCAATCTTGTCTGTGTGACTCTTCTTACATCCACCTGGTGCTGTACTTTATTTATACATTTCAAAACTGACATCCCCTTCAAACCTGTTTTATTTATTACTTATTACTCAGAAGTTCTGGTGCTGCCACTGAGCCCTTCTCCCAATGATAGGAACACAAGCACCTCATCCTATCATGTGCCTAGGAACTGGGCTTTTGTCTTTTTGTCTCCAGGTACAATCACAAATCCAGGAGTAGATTACATAACCCAGCTTGTCCCAAGAGCATGCTTTTAGAACTTTAATGTGTAGAATACCCTAAGAAAAATAAGGGCAGAGAGAGGAAGTAAGGTTGAGAAATGTAAGACATTCCATCTCGCTCTCGTGGGGAGTTTTTCACAGTAGTGTATTGACTTTTAAGATTTCCAGCAGTAAATAAATTTATTTATCCATAAATTTACCAATCTTGTTTTCACTAACACCAGTTGGCATTCATTGGAAATGCTGGTCTGCATTGTACAAGCCCAGTAATGGAGTTCCAAACTTTCCTTCACCTTCTTTATCAGTGTCATCTCTTCCCTTAGTGTCAGGACCCTGTTGGGCCTGGTCATTTGGATCACTTGCATAAAAGAATGCTGTGCTCATGAGTTAAATACACTTTCTGTTTGGAAAAAATGGCATGCATCTGTCTGTGTGTGCAGCCCTGCCTCATCCTTCATCCATTAATCTCCTTACAATATGTGGACTGTGTTCAAGCAGACTACAGATCCTCTCCTTGGATTGTAATGTGGAAAGACAGGAGGCTATGTGATCAAAAGTTTTCATTTGTATTTATTTTAAGCAATATTGCCTACATTTGCAACACATTGTCCCTGCTACTCTGGGAAGCCAGTGGGGGTAGAGGCTGAAGTACCTGAAACCCTGTTTTTGATGAGCAATCTCAGGAAGGTGTGGCAATGGAGGAGGGGAGTACTTGCAAATTAAAGATCTCTGAAATATATGTCTAGCTCCTTTGAAATAGAGCAGAGGACTTTTCTTGCCATGAGCCAGTGTTTTTCAAAGGACGGTGCTCTCACCTCTGCTGGTAACAGAGATTATGTTAGGAATTACCAAGGCTCGGAGTTGAGTCACGCAACATTGTGTGATAAAGGAGTTACTTTTTCTCCATTCTTTCTCAGGTCTTCTAATCAAGGCAAGGAAAAATGTCTGAATTTGGTTCGGGTAAACCATCAACACCCTCTCAGGTCAGGACTCCATGCCTGCTGTAAGCAGCTGACTCCAGGGAGAATCTAATAGCATTGTTTAGAACTCACTGGGCCAAAAAAAGCTTTCTGGGTTCTGGTCTTTGGGATAGTTCAAATGGAAATAAAATATCTTTCCTGAATGGCTCCTCTGAAATTTAGATGTAAGGAAAGATAGGAAGGGTAGGCACTTGCAGTCTCTCAACAAGTGTATATGGAATATGCTACTTGTTTATAAACAATGCTGAAGCTCTAGCAGTGAACAAAATAGATCAAGCGTTGGCCTCATGGAGGGCAAAGGACACAGGCAGTAACAAATGAACAAATAAATATGAAGGTTAACGACAGATTGTAGTTTGTGTTATTTCCATTGGTGGCTGGTAGTGCTGTTGTGTCTACTGTAGCAGGAACATGAATTTTCCTTTCTAAAGAAATACACTAACATTTAAAAAGTGAACTAATTTGCCTGACCTGTGGTGGCGCAGTGGATAAAGCGTCGACCTGGAAACACTGAGGTCGCCGGTTCAAAACCCTGGGCTTGCCTGGTCAAGGCACATATGGGAGTTGATGCTTCCTGCTCCTCCCTCCTTCTCTCTCTCTCTCTCTCTCACTCTCTCTCCTCTCTAAAAAATTAATATAAAAAAAAAATTAAAAGTGAACTAATTTAACTAAAATATAGTAAGTAAATAATAGCACAGGTGGCACTCAGATGGGTGGGGGATCCTGAAAGTATCTTGTGCTGGTATGTAAAAATGGCAAAGACTGGGAAGATGTATTCAAATTACTTTGGGAAAATTGATGTAAGAGAGCTGGACATGGTCCACGAGTGGAAGACACGCACTGAAATGACTGTCTCCAGGAGCTGGATGGTGTAAGCCACCCTCTGAAGAAGGCACACCCTGAGAATTAAATACCAGAGGGAAGAAAAGACAGATTGAGTTAGCAGCCCATACTGTGCTGACTTATTTGAAATTATATTTTTCAAAATTGAAACCAAGGATGCCATTTGGCATTTGACTATATAGCAAGTTCATTATTACTTGACAAGCTATGAACTTCATGATGTATGGATTTCATTATTGTCAGAAAATCAAAAACACAATCAAACTATTTCCTGCCACTTTCCAAGGGATGAAAAATTAAAATACCTTAACTGGTAAATCTTGCTGTAGTCCTAGCAGTTTGCATGGCACCTTATCCAATGAGACCAGATTTTTAAAAAAGAGGGAGCCAAACACAATTACATTCTATAACATTTTTCCTCTGTGAAATACATTATTTTTCCTAATGGTACAATTCAGAATGGGCTCTGCTTATTAACCTAATTATTTGTAGAAATGCAGTTCCATTAAATCTCCCCACATCAAGTCAGGGAAAGTCAGAAAAAGGAAGTTGTGGCCTCCAATTCCTTGCCTTGTGTGTCATCTTCTTAATGGTACTTTCTTTCTCAATAGAAATAAAAATGTTTTCTGTGTACTGGGCCTTGCAATGGTTTAAATGGAAACAGGGTATCTTTCCTGAGTGGTTCCTTTCAAATTTAGATGTCAGTGACTAATGTAAGGGGTCAGCACTTGCATTCTCTCAACAAGTGTTTTGGGAATAGGTACTCTATTTATTTCCAACTAATGCTGGGGCTATATCCATGAATAATATAGGTCAAGTCTTTCCCTCCTCAAGTGTACATTCTAGTGAAGAACACAGGCAACAACAAGCAAACAAATAAACATCTAAGGTAATAGCAGATTGTATTTTTGTTTTTGCCCTAAAAAGTAATGGAGATGCAGGATGCTCAATTGGTCAATGAAGCCCACACAGAATAGGTAATGTGTGAGTTGATACCTGAAGAATGGGAAGGAACCAGCCATCAGAAGAGCTAGGAAAAGCATTTTAAGAACAGGGAACTGTAAGTGCAAAGGCTTTGAGGTAGGAAGGGGCTTGATGTGCCCCTGGGCCAGAGAGGCGAGCACTGTGACTAGAGTTTAGTCAGTACAGGAAGCGTGCTACCAGAAGCATCTGAAGAGCAAAGGCAGACCCGATAATCAGGACCTTACAGGCCACATGCAGGGTTTGACCTTCATTCCAAGACCATGGAGAGAAGCCACTGAAGAATTTCCAGCCAGGAATGGGACAATATGATTAGATTTCCATCTGAAAACCAGAAACATCTTTAAGGACCAGATAGAATAATGGCATATTGTCAACAAATATGGAGCACCTACTATTTTTCCAGTGTCAGTGTTAAAGTGGGGAATAATGCGGACCTGACCCTTGACATAGTCGAGCCATGGAGAAAAGCTGGCTGGAAATAGCCAGGTGCTGGGGCACAGAGACTTAAATTCCATAGGAGCCACTATTGCTTATCGAGAACTGCAAAAGCCACCACATGGAAAAGAGCCTTTTCAGAATGAGCTCCTTGCTGTCTGCCTATCTCAAAACCCCGTGCTCAGGGTCACAGTCCAGGAGACATTTATCTAGTACTGAGTGGGAGCTTGTACACCATTTCTCTTGTTTCCTTTCTGAGAAAAAGGCTTAGGTTCTCTCAGAGTTATTTCATTCATAAATGGCAACGGCTAGCAATGCCCCAGAAAATCTCTTTTGCTAGGTCCCTGAAGATATTTGTGCTGGGAGGAAGCAAAATCATAATCACAGTTTGGAATGCTTAGAGACTGTCCTGCATCCCAGACCAGAAAGCTGGGTCCAAAAACCACAACTTTTACTGAACACCAGTTTGGGTTTGCTTGCGAGCTGGAGAGTGAAAGTCCGTGGCTGATAAAACAGTCCCAGCAGGGTCGCAGGGCGAGGGGTGGGGCTCAGGAGAAGAGGAGACTGGGCAGGAGCTCCCACTGAGGCACCGACTCCCACATAAATGGCCACCCTGCCTCATGTGGGTCACCATGCTTTTTTTTTCTTTTTTGAGAGAGAGAGAGGCAGGGGGAGAGAGATGGAAATACAGAGCTGCCCCTGTGTGTCGCCTGACTGAGGAACTGAACCGGCGGCGTCCACCTTCCGGAACAGCGCTCCAGCCAACCAAGCTATCAAGCCAGGGCTTACCGTAATTTATTTTTTAATTAATAGAGACAGAGAGACGAAGGGAAACAGAAGAGAGGGGGGAAGGAAGCATTCATTTATTGTTTCACTCAGTTGTGCATGTGTACCCTCACATTGCTTCCCATGTGTACCCTCACTGGGGGTTGAACCCTCAACCTTGTTTTCAGATGATACTCTTAACCAACTGAGCTAACAGGCAAGGGCTACCATGCTTCCTAGTGTCACCGTGTCCTGAAATGTGGTATCCAAGACCCCTTCTCTCTCAACAGTTCTAAGTTCTTTTTCATCCACTTGGATCCACAGAAGAGCCATAATGGCAGAACTGAAGGCAGGGTTTTCAGGAATTGCAAGTAGCATTCGGTTAGTAAAATTTCTTGAATTGATATGAGTTCCAGCATTGGATGACCACATGATGGCTGGAGTTTGGCAGTTAGGCAGAAATGCTCCATCCAAATGTGCAAAATCCTTGGAAGTTCTTATTTCATGCGTCGTCCATTGTTGGGTAGGCATGACACAAGGCTGTATTTTTTATTGGCCCTCTAGGGACTAAGTGACAAAATGTCCACTGCCTTTCTGGTTCAGCTCCTGAGTACCATGCCTGAGATTACTTGCCAATTGTGTCCAATGCTGAGTAGTCTAACACTGAGCTGAGTGCCCATCACTGTTCAGTGGAAATCCAACTCAGTACATTTCTCCCCGAGTGTGAGAAACCACCCTACTTGTAACTCAGTAACCAGAGAGACTTTGGGAAGAAGGGTCATATGGTTGCTTACCTGTAATAATGAGGTGCGGCCCAGAAACTCTACATGCTCACTAATAACATAACAAGAGAAGCTTGGATTAGAGTCAATGATCTATAGAAGCACTGTGGCATCATGGACAAGAGTACAGAATTGGAAGCCACAGTGCTGGATCCATAGCTCAGCTACATGACCTTGGGCAGATCACATAACTATGCCAAATTTTTCACGTTCTTGTAAAATTTACATTAATCAACATATCTAAATTACCTAAAACAGTGCCTGTCCCATACTAATTATGTTAGCTATTATTATCATGACTTTAGTCTTATTTGGAGGGAGAAGGGAGAGATGGGGGGGGGAGTGACCTGGGTCCAAATTAGTAACCACTAACATTGATTCAGTACCGTGGGCCAGGTGCTCTGCTAAGTATTTCATAGTCAATGTTTTATTTAATGCCCTACTGAAACCTCTAAGACAGGAACTATTGTTATTCCCATTGTACTGATGGAAATACTGAGGTTCAGAAAGGTTAAGTGATTTGGTCAAAGTAGCAAATAGCTGAGCAAGGAGTGAAACCCCAAACCTGTACTTTTAACTCACTCTACTATCCTGTCTTTCTGAAAGAAATCACACCACTAAAAGGAGGTAATTTAATTAGCATTGACTACTCAGCAAACTATCTAACCCAGTGGTCCTCAACCCCCAGGCCGCAGACCGGTACCGGTCCGGGGGCCATTTGGTACCGGTCTGCAGAGAAAGAATAAATTATTTCTGTTTTATTTATATTTAAGTCTGAACAATGTTTTATTTTTAAAAAATGATCAGATTCCCTCTGTTACATCCATCTAAGACTCACTCTTGACTCTTGTCTCGGTCACGTGATACATTTATCCGTCCCACCCTAAAGGCCGGTCCATGAAAATATTTTCTAACATTAAACCGGTCCATGGCCCAAAAAGGTTGGGGACCACTGAAGTAACAGACTGTCATTGCCTTTTCATAAACTCAGCTTTTCTGTGGGTTGAGTCACTGGCCCTTTTTAAATGGTGATGAATGTGCTGCCACACGTTAGCAGTAGCACAGGGGTGTCATCTCGCTGCAGATACTCACTCAGCAGGCTCCATCCAACCCGCATTGACTGTGCTGCACAGGTGAGTCTACAGAGAGAGCTAGAGGTGGCCCCTGCCCTCAAATTGCTATCATCATCTTTCTTCATGGAAATCAGTATCAATTACCAGTCGTCCCAACCATTTATTTATATCTTCTAGGTGCCAGGCACTGAGCTAGCCGATACCACATGGCTAAGTCTGACAGACCTAGTTCAAATCTTAGCTCCACCACTCACTAGGGGGTGACCTTGAGCTTCAGTTTCTTCATATTTGAAATGGAGACAACAATATAACCTGCCCTATGGTATTGTTGTTGAGAAATGATACAATCCATGCTAAAGGTAGAGCTCAATGAACAATATATTGTAATCTCTTGAGAAATATTATTAAAGCCAAAAACCTGCTATAGTCTCCCTGTATCCTATGTGGTACTGTTAAGAAACAGATACCCACTATCCCCTCATTACATATAAAGAAAAAGAAACCCAGAGAAGTTAGAAAGCCTGCCCTAAAAACCTACAACTCTCCTAGCGTGCGGAGGACCTGGGTTCGATTCCCAGCCAGGGCACACAGGAGAAGCGCCCATTTGCTTCTCCACCCCTCCGCCACACCTTCCTCTCTGTCTCTCTCTTCCCCTCCCGCAGCCAAGGCTCCGTTGGAGCAAAGATGGCCCGGGCGCTGGGGATGGCTCTGTGGCCTCTGCCCCAGGCGCTAGAGTGGCTCTGGTCGCAACATGGCGACGCCCCGGAGGGGCAGAGCATCGCCCCCTGGTGGGCAGAGCGTCGCCCCATGGTGGGCATGCCGGGTGGATCCCGGTCGGGCGCATGCGGGAGTCTGTCTGACTGTCTCTCCCTGTTTCCAGCTTCAGAAAAATGCAAAAAAATAAAATAAAATAAAATAAAATAAAAACAAACAAAAAAAACCCTACAACTCCTCCAACCCAGGCTTTGTGACTCCAAACCCAGGGGAAGCAAGTAGCTAAGTCTGCCGAGTGAGAAAAGCATGAGTGCCAAGTGCTCTCCCAGGCCGGAGGACAGACCCCGGGTGGGCTGCTGGCCGTTGGCTGACACGAGAGCTGACTCCCAAAGACAACAGAACTGGAAAAGGGCAGTGTCCTCCGAGCCCCCATCCAGAATCTCAGCACACCACATGACCCAGCCGCTCCAGCCAGTTTCCTCCAGGGTCTCCACAAGCCTGTTTTCTCACTTCATTCTGGATCAGAGCCTTTTGTTTAGAATTAAATTTAATGGTGTGCATTGGTCAATAAGATGATACAACCCATGCTAAGGGCAAAGTTCAATGAACAACATACTGTAACTTCCTGAGAAATATTATTAAAGCCAAAACCCACGATAGTCTCCCTGTATCCTACCTGCTGCTGTTAAGAAACAGATACCACTATCCCCTCATCAGAGGCAGATTAAGGTCAGTTGAGGCCCCGGGCACAGAAGAAAATATTGGGCCCCTTACATTAGAAAAAAGTGTAAAGTTGGGGTTTTGCGGGGCCCTTCAGAAGTCACGGCCCAGGGTGCATGCCCACAGCACCTGCCCTTAAGACAACCTCTGCCCCTTATTACATATAAATACATAGGCTTCAGGTAAACATCCTCATAGCATTTGAATTGTTGATTGCATTGTGTGCCCATCACCCAAAGTCAAATCACCTCCATCAGAACATATTTGTCCCTCTTTAGTCCCCTGCCCCCGACCCCTCCCTCTAGTAACCGTGTCACTTTTGTCTGTGTCCATGAGTCTCAGATTTTTATCACATCTATGTGTGAATTTATATAGTTCTTAGCTTTTTCTGATTTACTTATTTCACTTAGCATAATGTTCTTAAGGTCCAGCATGTTGTTGTAAATGGCACTATGTCCTCATTTCTGATGGCTGAGTAGTGCTCCATTGTATGTATGGACCACATCTTCCTTATCCAATCCTCTAGAGCAGGGGTCAGGAACCTATGGCTCAAGAGCCAGATGTGGCTCTTTTGATGGCTGCATCTGGCTTGCAGACAAATCTTTAATAAAAAATATAATAACGTTAAAAATATAAAACATTCTCATGTATTACAATCCATTCATTTCCTACCACTTATGTTCATGGTTGTGGGTGGCTGGAGTCAATCACAGCTGTCCTCTGGGACAGAACCAAATTTTTATTGAATAATGCGTAACGTACATGGGTCATTGTATGGCTCTCACGGAATTACATTTTAAAGTATGTGGTGTTCATGGCTCTCTCAGCCAAAAAGTTTTCCAACCTCTGCTCTATAGAGAGACACTATGGTTGTTTCCATGTCTTGGTCACAGTGAACAATGCTGCAATGAACATGGGTGTGCATGTGTCTTTGCGTACCAATGTTTTCAAATTTTAGAGGTAGATACCCAGGAGGAATTGCTGGGTCATAGTATCTCTATTCTTAACTTTTTGAGGAACCACCACACTTTTCTCCAGCAGTGGATGAGGGTTCCTTTTTCTCCACATCCTCTCCAACACTTATTATTACCTGTCTTGTTGATAATTTTTAAAAATTGTTATTTTAGTGAAAGTAGGGGTGACTGACATAGACTCCTCATGTGCCTCGACCAGGATCCACCTGGCAAGCCCACTGGGGAGGATGCTCTGCCCACCTGAGGCCTTTGCTCTATTACACCAGAACCATTTTATAGCGCCTGAGATGGAGGCCATGGAGCCATCCTCAGCACCTGGGACCAACTCACTGTAATTGAGCCATGGCTGCAGGAGGGGTGGAGAAGAGAGAGAGAAGCAAGAAGGGGAGGGATGGAGAATCAGATCCTGTGTGCCCTCACTGGGAATTGAACCCAAGACATCCACATGCTGGGCTGATGCTCTACCACCGAGCCAACCGGCCAGGGCTACATTGTAGTTTTGATTTGCATTTCTCTAATAGCCAGTAAAGATGAGCATCTTTTTATATATCTATTTGTTGTTTGTATGTCTTTATGAGAAAAGTATCTGTTCAGGTCCTATCCCCATTTTTTAATTGGATTGTTTGCTTGTTTGTTGTTGAGCTTTGTGAGTTCTTTGTATTTTAGATATTAACCCCTTATCAGAGCTATTGTTTGTGAATATGAACTCCCATTTGGTTGGCTGCCTTTGTCAGAGCCTTTGTCCAAGAGATGTTAGAGTGCTGCTGAGATAGCACTGTCTATATGTCAGTGAGTGCCTTATTTGTTTTAGAGCAAAACCCCAGTGCTGTGATATAGAGCTCCCCTCGCTACTGGGATGCAGGTGAGTGTGGGGCCTCCAGGGAAGACAGATGCCCTGCCTGGCATGTGGCCAATCATCACTGTATTTGGAAAATTACATGGCTTTGGTGCTTAAATTCCAGAGTCCTTGAAAGGTCCCCAGGGTTCCTTGCTGAGGACTTTAAAAGCTACCCCAACTATAGTTTCTAGTTCAGACGATTTGGGGTAAAAACACCTATTTCAGGGACGTTTTTATAGCTGGGACCTGGTTGGAAATATTTTAGTGGTTGTATGAGTAAAGCTTGGCATAAACATCAGAGCAAAAGCTTGGAGTGAGACAGTCCCTAGTTTGAATTTCAAATGTGCCATTGACACTGTTACATTGGGTAAGTTATTAAATCCTTTTGAACCTCAGTTTCTCCATTTACAAAATAAGATGAAGGATACTTATAGTCTTGTTGATGAAAATTCAAATTTAATTATAGGTGCTTGCACGTGGCACAGATGTAAGAGCTGTTATTCTCATCTTCCTAATTATTGTTGCCATCCGTGGAGCCTGGCGAGAAGGAAAGCAACACCGCTATCAGAGTCAGGTGGTGTGAACTGAGTGAACTTGAGATGCTTTATCCTCCATTGGATGCCCTTTTATAGTTTTCCACAGAATGTGTTCATGTATATGTAGATTTCTTACTCGCACTGGGAAAAATCTATATATCAGTCTAGTTTTCTTATAATGCCTTCCATGTAATTGATGATCAAGGATACTTGCTAGACTCAGAGCTAAGTCTTTACTTTTATTTATTTATTTTATTTATTCATTTTTAGAGAGGAGAGAGAGAAGGGGAGAGAGAGACAGAAAGAGAGAAGGGGGGAGGAGCTGGAAGCATCAACTCCCATATGTGCCTTGACCAGGCAAGCCCAGGGTTTCGAACCAGCAACCTCAGCATTTCCAGGTCGATGCTTTATCCACTGCGCCACCACAGGTCAGGCCTCAGAGCTAAGTCTTAATGGCTAATGATGGTACAAGTTACTGGGAAAGACTAAAAAGGAGGCCTTTTGGTGTGGCAGGCTTGGGAAGCTCTTTAGAATACTGATGACCATAATGATAAAATGAGCAGAGATCTCTCCATTTAAATGAGTGCTTGATATTCTAGAGAATAGGAATGGCTGCAAAATAGCCAAAGAAGAAAAAAGTCTGAAAAATAGAGTGAACTCATTGTATGAGCTCTTCTTGACACCAAACCATTGTCACATTCCAAGTAATGAACAACACACACACACACACACACACACACACACACACCCCAAGGAATTGCTAGGTGTACCACAAATTTTATATATATATATAAATTTAGGGATATCTTGACATTTAGCAAACAGGCTGTGATGCAGTGTAATTGGGGCAAGGTTTCATTGTTTTGGATATTTTTCTTTTGTAAATTTACTAGAGAGATAGAAGGAATAAGAAAGAGAACTTCTGTCTACCATTCCTTAACATATCAAGGAGTACAACAGCATTGCAGTATCAATATTTGAGGACTATTAGGAAGGTCCTCAAATTTGGAAGCAGGAGTCTTGGCATCTGAAGTCCCAGTTCTGCCCTATCATGTGTTGCCACTGTGTTTTTTTACCCCGTGGATCAAATCATGCAAACAATTTCTATTCTACAGAACTAGGTGATTTTCTGTTGTACTGAGTATATCAAGGTTTGGGACTTGGAAAAGCCTTCTTCTCTCTTTTTCTCATTTTCTTTCTTCATAGAGACCCCAAACAAAACAAATCTCAAAACCAGCCTATTCTCTAGAATGGCGATTCTAGAAGAACTCATTGTTTTCCTTTGGTTATCTCTGACCAGAATTCATCTCAAGGCCCACTGCATGCTAAGCCTACAAATAATGTACATCAGGGTAAGAATCAGCTTACAGAGAGCAGAACACAAGATGCTATTCACTTTATTCATTCAATCAGTCCTTCCTTTTTCTCATCTATGGGAGTGGTATTACCTGTAAATACTGTGCAAGGTGCTGGGGATATGGTGGGAACAAAAGAAGTGAAAATCCTGCCACTATGACACCCACAGTCTAATAGGACAATCATTAGATAAGACCATTTTTAAACCATTGAGTAGAGATGAATCCCAGTTTGGCTTTGGCCTTACAATTCAGTCAAAATCTATTATACTGCTTACTTCAAACTTGCCTTTGAAAGCCTGATAGTCAAATGTTAATTCATCTCTACATTTGTGATCATATAATACATATACAACCATCATAGCTTATCAGTGTGACAAATGTCTGTAACAAGCAAGATATATCATTCTTCCATGTTGTTAGTATCTGAATATTCATTTTGAAATACCAGTGAGTGTTGCAAATGTATTTTGGAGTCAAAATCTTTAGATGTGCTTTATTTGTTAGAATACTCTCAGTCAGTAGAACTATAAATATATTTATATACATGTATTTATAAAAATGTCAACATGTAATAATTGACCATAGAAAACTGCATATTTCATATGAAAAAACAATTAAGATTTTTAAACAGTTAAATAAGTAGATGAATATTAAGTGAATGTAACTTGATAGCTTTAGGATGAATATTACATCCCTTTTAAGCCAAGAAATATTTATAAAACTTAAATAATAATAAAAGGCAGAAAAATAAAGATTAGGTTATATTATAATTCAAATCGTAGTAGACCCATTTGGATAGTAGCATTCATCACACTAAACAAAATAACATAAAGTGTTTAGGCCCTGGCCGGTTGGCTCAGTGGCAGAGCGTCGGCCTGGCATGCAGAAGTCCCGGGTTCGATTCCCGGCCAAGGCACACAGGAGAAGCACCCATCTGCTTCTCCACCCCTCCCCCTCTCCTTCCTCTCTGTCTCTCTGTTCCCCTCCCGCAGCGAGGCTCCATTGGAGCAAAGATGGCCTGGGCGCTGGGGATGGCTCCTTGGCCTCTGCCCCAGGCGCTAGAATGGCTCTGGTCGCAACAGAGCGACACCCCGGAGCGGCAGAGCATCACCCCCTGATGGGCAGAGCGTCGCCCCCTGGTGGGCGTGCCGGGTGGATCCCGGTTGGGCGCATGTGGAAGTCTGTCTGACTGTCTCTCCCCGTTTCCAGCTTCAGAGAAATACAAAATAATAATAATAATAATAATAATAATAACAACATAGTGTTTATTTTACTCCAGGCCTATCTGAGAGGAAGGGAAGCTGGATAACTCGCTGTCATGGTTAAGAGTACCCCACACGGCAGACCTGACCCCCAAATATTTTACTTCCCTACCAAACTTCAAAACAAAATAAATATCTATATTAAATGTGTCATATAAAGGCACCAGGGGGATGTTTTTAGCTGATAGTTCTAAGAAATTATCATTCCTACATCATAATAGCAAAAGTTTAAATTTTGACTATTATAGTTAATAGTAAAGTTGTAATGATAATTGAATTGTTAATAATTGTATTTGATTCTTATATTCCCAGAAGCTTATTTCATGATGTCAATACTTTGGCCAAATATTTGCTTGTAACTCTCAGCTCACTTACCAAGTGGGGGAAGAGAAACTGTTTTAATTAGGTTGATAAGAAAATGTCCTCAGGGAGTGGTGATTGAAGAAGAAACCAGTCAGGCAAAGTGCATGCTAGGCGGAGAGAATGGCAAGTTCAGAGACCCCGTGCTAAGAAGGAGCCTGGTGGGTCTGAGGGGCTGGGCAGAGTGGACAGATTGATTGGGGATGGGGTCGGAGGGGGTCCGTGAGGCCAGATCCCACTGTCTGGAGACCAAGATAAGAAGTTGGGATTTTAAGCCCAAAAGTAACCTGACGGTATTTTCCTCTTGAAAAATCCCTCTGGCTGCTGTAGGAAGAAGGCTAGATAGGGCATGGGCAACAGTGGGGGCTAGGAGGCCACCTGGGAGGCTGTTGCTCTCATGTGGAGATGGTAGTGGCTGGCAGTGGCAGTGGCACAGTAAGGGGAGTGAAAGGGACAAGTTCAAAGTGCACTGGCCCTTGATCCTCCTATTCCAGTCTTCTACTCTTTCCAAGGCCAGTGCATGCCCTCTGGTGGTTGCATTCCAGGCCTGGACAACGTTTGGCCCTCTGCTGAGTCTGCAGCTGTTTATTATCTGGAAACCTTGCTTTGCACACACCGCTTACTAATTTGCAACTTGTAGTTCCAATGTGTTGGCGAATGACCTTGAGTGAGTTGAAGCCAGCTAGCATTTCTCACGACCTCGTGGGTAATGACTGTACAGCTGGGAACTGGGACAGTCAGTCCTCACTCTGTGTCTTTCATTCCCCGCAAGGATTCCTCTACAGCTGTACCAAATTTGTTCTTTCTCCGCATTAGCAAAGACGTGTCTTTTACAGAATGTTACTTGCTGACATTAGGGTGACATTGACACCACATCAAAAAATAAAATTAACACATTCACTTCCCCCTGAAGTTTTCATTTCCTGCTTGGTTTAAAAGTCAGAGTGTACGGTACTTATGGTAATGCTTGTCACTGGTGGAGAGGTACTAATGTGGAAGGAGCTCAAGAAATCACCTACAGTGGGTCCCATCTCACTGCATGAGTGAGTGGCTCTCTGTACATAATGAAATCTTTCATAAGGAAAATGCTTAATTACACTGAAGTAAGCAGCCTTGAGTCCAACTTTGCAGTGGAACCTTAGAT
This sequence comes from Saccopteryx bilineata, assembly GCF_036850765.1. Classification (NCBI taxonomy): domain Eukaryota; kingdom Metazoa; phylum Chordata; class Mammalia; order Chiroptera; family Emballonuridae; genus Saccopteryx; species Saccopteryx bilineata. The sequence goes on from NC_089499.1 coordinate 76,715,032, forward strand.
CCTGGGCTCTCCTAACAGATACAGTGGCTGAAAATCTGGGTGGAAAAGATGTATTTTATGCCTATACTTCAAATAATGTTTTCTTTTAGTGTCTATTTTGTATCAAGCACTGGGCTTGATCTTATTATTGGCTGAGTACTTAAAACTAGATTTGATATTTCTTATCAAAAAATGTTGTCAAAAATTGAGGGAAAGTGTATGAAAAAATTAAATATTACTCATGATCACAATACCTGCCAATAATAATTGTAAATGTTTGGTGTTGCATTCCAATTTGCTTTGCTGTTTCTCTGAGTATGTGTATACACACACCCACAGATATGTGCAAGGGATAGATAACTTTTTATAGAAATCTTCATGCTCATCTATGATTACTTCTTTTGGAGAAATTCCCAGAGATGGTATTATTAGTTCACAGCACATTATTGCCTATGTGTTGGTGAATAGGTTAACCAATTCATCCAGGTTTATTTAGGATTTTGGGGTCTTAGCACTGAAAGTCCTGTGTCCTGGGGCAAACTGGCACAGTTGGTCACCCTATCTGGGTGACCTCCATCATCCTGGGGAAAAGTGTGTGGCTGAAAGTCACTCACTGAATTTATTTGTTGGAAGCCCTGTGTCTTCTTCATCTTCCACCATCAGAATGCTGTCTTTATCTTTGGCAGCCTGAGAATTCATTGCCGCATTTAAACTTGAGCCTGGAATTAAGATGCGGTTCAGTTGTTTGTATACAAACAGCAAGCAAGTCATTGTGGCCACATGAAGGTCATTCTCCAGCCTCACTGAGCAATCTCAATTTGCTCCATTTGTTTGGATACATAAAAAGCTTCACGATTAGAATTATTGTATAACAACAGAGTGATACTTCATATAACTAAGCAAACAGATTACATTGTGGTATTTGTACATTGAGGTGAGATCAATTAGCATCTTCATTATATTTGTTTAGGATCTTAGTTGTTCAAAGAATCAGAAGAAAACAAAGTCATGAAGTCACGGATTCAAGTATATAGGGAGAGACAATGAAACAAACACAACTCATTGTAGGAATTTTCCAGGTCTTTTGCAATAACTAGTAACAATTTAAATCCTTCTCTTAAATAGTTTGTTTGTTAATCCCTTCCCATTTTTTTTAATCAACTGAGAGGCAGGGAGGCGGGGAGGCAGAGAGACAGACTCTCAGATGCGCCTCAACTGGAATCCACCTGGCAAGCCCCCTAGTAGGTGATGCTCTGCCCATCTGGGGCCGCTGCCCCATTGCTTGGCAACTGAGCCATTATAGCACTTCTCCCATGTGTCCTGACCAGGAATCGAACACTGGACTTTCACATGCCGAGCTGATGCTCTACCACTGAGCCAAACAAACAAGGCCCCTTCCCAATTTTTTTAACCTACAGGGAATCTGGATACCATATCTATATGGTACATGTCAACTTCAAGCAAAAATGGGTCTTCCAAGCAAGTCCTAAGACCAAGGTTAATACCACTGACTTTAACTAAAATAACCGAAGATCAGCTACAAATTCATTACCTAATACTTAAACTTTTCTAGGGTTAGGGAAAATTGTTACATATAAAAACTATGGCTGTATAAATATAAAGAATAAATATAAAAATAATTTGAGAAAAAAGAGAGAGATTGGGAGGGAAAAGAGAGAAAAAATGATTCTCCTTTTTTGGCTTTTATTGTCTCTTTATTAAGTAAACTAAGAAAAAGTTTTGACCCATATTTGAAATGGAAAATATTCAGGAACTTAAGAAATAAGATGAGAAACCTGTATAACCTTGAGGACACTAAATAGAGAGACAGTTAATAGGGCTTAATTCTAAACCTAGGTTGTCAAGGTGATTGCAATCATACATCTCTTGACATTGACATCAAATACCTTGTTAAAAGGTGAATATAATTCACACAAAACTCCAACCCATCAGTACTTGTACTGATTTTTTAGACCCAAAGTGCTGATCAAAAGTACATACTTTCCCTGCATGAGGTTAAAACTAATCAAGGGACAAGTGATTACATTTCTTCATAAGAATACTTACTTAAGGCCCTGGCCGGTTGGCTCAGTGGTAGAGCATCAGACTGGCATATGGGAGTCCCAGGTTCGATTCCTGGTCAGGGCACACAGGAGAAGCGCCCATCTGCTTCTCCATCCCTCCCCTTCTCCTTTCTCTCTGTCTCTCTCTTCCCCTCCCACAGCCAAGTCTCCCTTGGTGCAAAGTTTTGGCCCGGGCACTGAGGATGGCTCTATGGCCTCTGCCTCAGGCGCTAGAGTGGCTCTGGTTGCAACAGAGCAACACACCAGATGGGCAGAGCATCGCCCCCTGGTGGGCATGCCAGGTGGATCCCAGTTGGGCACATGCAGGAGTCTGTCTGACTGCTTCCCGTTTCCAACTTCAGAAAAATAAACAAACAAATAAATAAGAAAGAAAGAAAGAAAGAAAGAAAGAAAGAAAGAAAGAAAGAAAGAAAGAAAGAAAATGGAAAAACACAGATTCAAAAATATTGTTGATTCAGCTAAACAAAGACTATGGTTGGTGCACTGTTGTCTGCTTTTTCAGATCTCCAGATCCACTTTGCATCCTGCTTTTCCCTGTTGTTTCTGCATCCTGATTCATGCCTATTTCCTTATTCATTAAATAAATAGGCATTCACATAGAATATGAATTAAACAATGCTCAAGGCACAAGGCATAAAGCAATGAACACGACAGACACAGGCCCTGCCCTCAGGGAACTTGTAATCTAGTAGGAAGAAACATAAAATATGTAGTAAACAACTAAGATGACTGCAGATGGCAGTGAGTGCTCTGGAAAACATTTGACAGGGTGACACAATGGGAATGACAGGGAAAAGAGAAATTCCCTTTTGACAGACGAGTCAGGGAATTCATCTCTGTGGAGGTGCTATTGGAATTGAGACTCCAGTGTCCAGGATCCAGTCACTGCAGCTCAAGTAGAACACTTAAGGAAGAGTAAAAAGCAAGTTTAAAACAGGGTAGGAATAGCTTGTGATATTCAAGGGGCAGGAAGAAGAAGTTTATATCTGGAGTTGCTGAGTATGATGACAGTAATAAGAGAGAGCAGCAAGGACCTGGTAGAGCCCTGTGGGCCATGAAAGGACTTAAAGGACTCTGGACTTGACATTAACAGTCACAGGAATTCATCAGGCAGTTGTCCACCACCCTATCTGTTCCTAACTGGGTAATGGACTGCAGGGAGAAGTGGAGCACTAAATATGTAGCTTTGTAATATTCTAATTTGGAGTTAAGTGATGGCTTCCTGGTGTTCGTTTAATTATGCCTCAGAAATTACATATCTGGGTATACTTTTGGAAAGAAGTATTAATGCAGGTTGTAATACTGACAAGCCTCAGAACATTACAAGTAAAAGAAACCCGACACATGGACCCCGTAATGCATGATTCCACTTCTGTGACTCCCAGAAAAGGCAACCCTTGGAGACAGAGAGTGGACCAGTAGCATTGCAGGCAAACAGATACAAAGGCTCTGTGGACGTGATGGCTATATTCTAAATTAGATTATAGTTGCAGTCATGTAATGTTGCAGATTTACAGAGAACCACTGAATCATATACTTAAAAGAATTTCTTGGTATGTAAATTATACTTCAATAAAGCTGATATTTAAAAAATTATCAAAAAAAATTTTCCTCTGTTTCTTGTTTTAAGAGAGCATGCACTGGGAGTCCAGTAGGGAGCCTACTGCTGTTGCCCAAGCAGGAGGTGATGGTGACTCAACTGCACTGACAAGTAAGAAAATAGGTGTGTCTTAGAGAATGGTACGGAAAGGCTCATGGTTGAATTGTGTGTGTGTGTGTGTGTGTGTGTGTGTGTGTGTGTGTGTGTAGTGGGCTGAGAGAAGAATCTTGAGTAGCATCTAGGTTTGGGCTTCGAGCAACCAGACAGTTGAGGTGCCATTTCCTGAGTTGCAGAAGAGCACAGGTTACTTGTCACCAAACTTGGTATGTCACCGTCAAGAAGAAGCATGTAGCTAGTAGTTAGTTTCTAAGTTTTGCCCACACAGAAAATTTAACCAAATATAGGAGATTCAGAACGACTGTCTGAGGGCTGACATGCCGGGGAGTGAGTGAACTCCATGGCCAGCATGGCTAGGTCCTGGCCCTGAGCCAGTGGTGCAGTGGAGGGGCGAAGTGCCCCCTGCTGGTGCAGCAGAGTCAGCCTGTGCTTCACTCCTCTGCCCAGCAGGGAGCATCTCTTTCCGATCTGCTTGGGCCCATGGGAGCAAGTCACAGAGCAGAATACCTTCCTAACTGATTTCTTCCTAATTTGAGAATCTGAAGAGAGGAGAAACACAGTGCTTCACCTACAATACAGAAGACCTAAATATTTAGACATTATTAGCATGGAAAATTGTCCCTGCAAAAACTTCCTCAGAGCAAGTAACAGATCAACCGATTTAAGAACACAGTTGCTCACCTGGGGCTTCTCAATTAGGATTTCATATGACAGTTTGAGACTGGCTGTATTTGAAACCTCGAAAATAATGGCTTTTTAAGGAAGGGGAATCCTATTTCATCCCCCTGGTTTTTAAAGCGTTGATGTTGACACAGTCCAGATTGGGGGTGGGGAGGGAACAGATGCATGCTGAGTGATCCCTGGTGATCAAAACTAAATTACCAAAATATGCACAGGATAGAGTCTTTTGACTCTAGAGATTGGTTAAACAATAGCTTTTAGATGGTAAACATAAGTCATGCGAATGGACATATTTTCTTAATTCCATATCACCCTATAATTTAAAAGAAAAACATTAGATGTTTTATTTTAGAGAGTCTTCTATTATCCTAAGAACATTACTCTGTTTAATAATTTCTATAGTTATGGTATCAGTATAGGTGATGTCTTTTATTTTTTATTTTTTTTATTTATTTTTTTGGTGATGTCTTTTAAATCCCTTGGTTTGAAATTTTCAGTTTAGTAAACAGGCCATAAAGTAGGTCTTATTTGCTTTCTAACAAGGCAGAACAGCTTGCCCATGGGGATTTAAATCATAATTCACATTTAGGTTTATTTTTATAGACAAGTCATAAGTACAATTTGCAAAGCTGGATAAAATCAAGGCAATAGAAAATTAAAAAGAGAGATTTATTTTGCTCCCTTAAAATTGAGCTCAATTGTGATTTAAAACTATCTGCTTTAATTATACAGGATAATTGGATTAGGTAGGGGTGTGCATGGTTTGTCAGAATCAGAGTGTGACAGTGAGCGTCTGCTGTTCTGTTGAGAGCAGGATGTACACACTCCGGACTGGCAAGAAAGGAAAATGTAACCTGGAAATAGTGTAGAGAAATGAAGCACTTAACGTCATGTAAAAATAAATCCTCAGATATAAATATTAATGATGAGTCTTCATAGAAAAATCTGTTCCAAATATGGCTTTGAGGAGAATTAGGACATCAATTACTTGTAAGTCACCCTCCTTTTTAAAATCTGAGGTATTTTTAATGTTCACTGTAGTTAAACCTACAGTTTAGGGCATGAAGTACATCTAGAACCTGGGTCATTCCTGACCACCCTCGCACCATAGCTGCACACCATGGACACTATTGTTTTATTTTTATTTTTCCATCTACTTCTACTTTTAAACTTAGATTTTAAAGGAAAATTTTTTTTCTGTCTGATGGCAAATAGTTGCCATAAAAATAACTGGAAAAGGTGGCCCCAACTGTCAACAAAACTGCCCACTCCCTTTGAAATGAAAGGGGATGAGCACATCTAGGACCTTCCTTGGCCTCATCAAGGCCTCTTCCTAAGGCGAACAGCAGGGACAAGGGGGAACAGCTGTCTCACATGGCCTTTGGCGTCTCACCTTTGTGCTACCTGTAATCATCTCCAGGATAACGGGGTCTGCATTTTGAGAATCACAATGCCCAGTCTCTATTTGTCAAACTGTTGAACTGTACTTTGAATTTCTCTGGCTAAACATTCATTCTAGAACATTCCAAAGTTTCTTCTCTGCATAGTCAATCTTTCCATGGCAGCTTGCAAAGGAAGTGAATAAGAAAGTCTTAATTAATGATTCTGTGGAATGTGGATAGTCATGACAAAAGAAAACATTTTATTCTACAACTGGCTTGCCTCTTGAATTATCTGAATAAAATTTCAAATGAAATACTTAATTCCTGATGAAAAAAAACCCCACAAAGAAAGCTTTATGGTAAAGGAAACATTTGAAATAGCCCCTTACTTTTCTCTGAATTTTATTTGTGCAGCATTTTATTACAGCCTTAAAATAGATAAAATGACAACTGTTGAAGAACTTCACAAGCCATAAATAAATAGAATGAATAATTATTAACTTGATAAATTCAATTGACTATTTATGATTCATTCTGAAAGCAATACTCCTGATGCCAAAGTTGAAACACAGGAAAACAAAGACCATCCCTTAGAATGCTGCCCAAGGAAATTAGCTGTGTATGTGGACAATAAATATAAAACAGGATTCCTTTTTGAGAAGAACTGTAGGTTCCTTCTTGTTGGGAAAACAAAAGAATGCCCTTGGAAGAGATGGTTTTTGAAATGGCCCCGAGCTTGGCTCTGTGAGAGCGCAGGCTGACAGGGAGGGCATGGCCCCAGAGGAAGCCACGCCCACCAACGCCTACAGGGTCAGAGGTGAAGGGCTGTGTAGGGAAGGCAGGAACTAAACGGGCATAAAAGGAGGAAAAGAGAATGAAATCTATAAATAGATTGAGTCAAGGTGACAAAGAGCCTTGAAAATTAAACCAAGGAGAAAGAACTTAAAGAAACAAGCACATTTAGAGGGACAGCAGGAAAAGTGGAGGAAGAACACTCAGAAGAAGGGAATCTGATGGGTTACGCCTGGACCAGTAAGCTGTGGCAAGGAGGGCTCGCTTCTGTCCCACAGGTGAGGCTGCTGAGGGCAGGGAGCCAGAGAGAGATTACTCTGGGGGCAGGGGTGAAGACTGTAGGGCACACCTCCCTCAGAACCCTGTGAAGTAGCTGTTATCATCCCCATTCACCAATAAACCGAGACTTCCAACCTCAGGCAACTTGCCCTATGGAATGGGAAGGAACTTGAAAGTTAGGCAGATCTGTTCCTGGGAATTTCCAAATTTTCAGTAAAGTACAAAGTTTATTTAAAAAGAGATGGGCAACTTTATTTCTCAGTCCAACCATAGGATTTTTTTAAAGGAACTCTTTATGAGACTGGAGAAGTTTTAGAATAATTTCCTTAAAAAATATTAACAGCCCTCATTTAAATGGTTCTTCACACAGCTGTGTACTTAGCTGAGAATAAGTCGTTTGCATTCTTGGATTCTTTTTTACTGGAAACAGATGGATACTCTGATGCAATTGTCAAACAGCTGGAGCTGGGCAGGGTGTGCAGATGCCCTGCAGCGGAGGTGAGGGGTGTCAGTGGAGACTCGGGGACTGAGCACTTCATCCTACCGAAATGGTCAAGACAGCCCTCAGTCCTCTTACTCTCTCCTAAAAGTACCTAATATTTCCAGACCACTGCATGAAATTGAAATATTTGGGGCTAGGGTCTCTCGGCCTTAGAACTCGACATTTAGAACCAGTTAACTCTAGTCCTGTGCATTGTAGGATGTTTACCAGCAACCCTGGACTCTAAAATGTTCAAAAGGGGTTTCAAAAGTTATAAAAGGGAGGAGAAAACAAAGTCTATAAATATGGCATACCTGCCCCCCGCCCCGTTGTGTCATCCAAAGAAATGTCAACAAACATTTCCAAATGTCCCCTGAGAGGGAAGGGCAAAATCACCCCTAACTGAGAACCATTAATTTAGTTACGTTTTTACTTTTTTTGTGTGTGACAGAGACAGAGAGAGGGACAGAGAGGGGGACAGATAGAGACAGTCAGACAGGAAGGGAGAGAGATGAGAAGCATCAATTCTTCATTGCAGCACCTTAGTTGCTCATGATTGCTTTCTCATATGTGCCTTGACCAGGGCTACAGCAGAGCAAGTGACCCCTTGCTCAAGCCAGTGACCTTGGGCTCAAGCTGGTGAGCCTTGCTCAAGCCAGATGAGAGTGCCCTCAAACCGGTGACCTTGGGGTTTTGAGCCTGGGTCCTCTGTGTCCCAGTCTGATGCTCTATCCACTGCACCATCACCTGGACAGGCTAGAACCATTGATTTAGTTATTAACCCTTTTTTATCTGTGATAGCAAACTAATTTATTTCTACTGACCAAGAGCATGGCTTCAGAAAGCGATTGTCCAGCTGTGGGAAGTTGCAGTTTGTTCTTTGGCCTCGCGGGCAGCATCATCAGTGAACAACAGCATCCAAGAGTTTGGGTGCCTGGTGTTAATTCAGAAAAATGACCTAGCAGTCCAAAACCAAACACTCCTCATAGAGTTGACAAATAGTGACTGAGAAGGCTAGAAATTTGCTGTAAATTAATTTAGGATTTTATTACTGAGTCCTATTATCTTCCTAAATGCCCCAAATAAATAGAAATCCATTCCTCTCTAGTCCATTTCCTGATGGCATCCAGGGATAGAACCTGATTAAAATGACTCAATCAAAGGAAACGGAGGGAATGGATTTCAGCATTAATGAAGCAAGGGAGTTATCAGCCACCAGTAAAGAATAATCTGTGGCACTTTCCATTCAAAACCTCAGCTCCTCATCTCTGCATCTTCCTGACCTCACTTTCCGAGTCTCCCAAGTACAGCAGTGCTTCGACCTTGTGTTTATCCCCATCATCGTTAGCTCTGGGCAAGGCACAGAGCCACATGGCGTAGACACATCCCTGGGGGCCCCACCTGCACCCTACCTGTGAGGGCCTGCGCCTAGAAAAGAAAGAAAGTGGGATTTTCTTGAGAATTCTTAGCTTTCTTAACACTATCATGCTTTTGCATAAAACAGAATCAAGGTCCATTTTAAAGAAAATAACCAAGGTGCGTTTTTAAATTACATTTGAATGTCAATCCTAGATCCAGTTCCTCTTTATTATCAATTAACTGTACTTGGTTGAGTCAACGAGGTAGTTAAGAATGCAAAGGACCTACTGTGTTCCTCAACATTTCCACATCAGCTGAAATATTTCCACAGCAAATGGATATGTGCCTGGAACACTGATGAAAAGCACACTGTAGTTGCTAGAGAAACCCCTGGAAGTCTGGTGCCAAAATTGGGGAAGACTGTACAGCCTGAGACTGCCATCTAGTGGCTGAATTCTATTATAACTTCACTTTTTCCTGGACTGGAGTCCTTTGTTTGTCTCAGTATTTTATCGCTAAACAAATGATTAAATGGGCCAGTGTATCCCTGCAGCCCAGTTCAGGGATAAACAACAAAGAATTATATGAGAAGGAGCCAGCATCCCTAAAAAGACAACAGTGTCTGGCCCTTTGCATTTTGTAAGACATTTTTACATTTCTTATTTTTGTCAAGACTGGCTGTGATAAGAAAGCCTACAGTTACAATCTTCTGGAAAACACATCAGATGGGCCTGTGCATATAAGCCTGAATGCTCATCTTTTGGAAGATGTTTCAGCGGTGCCCCTTACCCCCAAAAAAAATTAAGAAAAGGTTGCTGCACCAAGAACAGTGCTGTGTCTGTCTGTGTCCTGTGCTGTGTTCGTGACACCAAGAACTCAAGCTGGCACAAAGCAGAAATGCAGCCAGTGTTTGCTGAGGGTGGGAAGAATCCAGACGTCAGGTATATGTGCACCCACTGCATCTCCTCCTGGTACCCCAGAGCCTTTGGGATGTGGGGAGGGCCTCTTCAACAGGCAGCCCTGGGGCCAGCGTCCCTGGGGGCCCATGCCAGCTGCAAGCTGAGACCAATACAAGGGAACCAGTTAGAGGAGCATTATGTGGTAGTGGCAACTGCAGAAGGAGGGACAGATGAGCACGAGCTGATTGTTGGGAAGGTGCACGGAAGAGGCAGGACTTGAATGGAGGGAGCTGGGAGAGAATGATGCTACCATTAAGAGCGAGGAAAAGGGAGATTTCATCATTAGGATTCTGCCAACCCCATACTCATTTCTTTTTTTTTTCTTTGTGACAGGGACAGAGGGAGGGACAGATAGGGACAGACAGACAGAAATGGAGAGAGAGAAGCATGAGTTCTTCATTGTGGCTCCTTTAGTTGTTCATTGACAGCATTCTCATATGTGCCTTGACCAGGGGAGCTACAGCAGAGCGAGTGGCCCCTTGCTCAAGCCAGAGACCATGGGGTGATGTCTATGACCCCACACTCAAGCTGGTGAGCCCACACTCAAACCAGATGAGCCTGTACTCAAGCAAGCAACATCAGGTTTTGAACCTGGTCCTCTGCATCCCAGTCCAACACTCTATCTACTGTGCCACTGCCTGGTCAGGTTCATTTCTATGCATTGAAGGCTGGCATCTGACCTGCCTGGGTGGTACCTGTGACTCTGACTTTTTGTTAGCCAGTGCTCACACCAGCACCTCTTTCCACATGCTTTCCAGCCTTCCAGCCTTCCAGCCTTCCAGCCAGGGAATGGGCCTCTGGACACAGGAATGCCCCTAGGATTGTGATATTCAGAGTTTATTTCTCAGAGGACTCTGGTTCCCAACATCCAGAGATTTATCTATAGTTTGCATCCATGTATGTGTGACAGGAAAACCTACAGCAGTGTGGACAGAGGTCAAATGAAAGAAGCAAAGATGCTGGACCCAGAGGGGAGTGTTTATCTCACCAACCTGTAACTTCACAGACAAGGGAGTGGCCAGGGAGAGTATGGAGTTTGTTTAGAGTGCGTGGGACCAGCCCAGGGCCTGGGACCTGGGCCTCCAAATTCTCAGGCCATAGGTCCTTCTAATGTCCCTTCTGCACTCTGAGGGAGGCAGCGTTTCTCAGTCACTTCGAGTTCCTGTTTAGATTTGGAGAGGTCGGGCCCTGTGCCAGAGGGATAAATAAAACTTATAATCGGATTAAATAAGACCTAATAATATGAAACATCTCAGTTCCCCAGAGTAGGGCCCTGGGCCGCTTACCCTGGCAGGTTGTGGAGGCCAGCGCTAATGGGACAGCTGGGGCACTGGTTTTGCAAGGTGTGAGTTTGTTCACACTTCCAACAAATAGGGGCATGTGCTTAGCCCAGGTTTTTAAAAAATGACTCTGAAGTTGAACTGTCCAGGCTCAAATTCTCAGCTTCATCCTTTACTTGTTGGTGACCTGCAGTGAGTTCTCTAATGTCTTTGAGCCTCAGCTTCCCACTCTGTGACATGACAGTAGTAATAGTACCTGCTCCATAAGGCTGCTGTGACAACAAAACAAGATACTGTGGCCCTGGCCAGTTAGCTCAGTGGTAGAGCATCAGCCCAGCATGTGAATGTCCTGGTGTTGATTCCTGATCAGGGCACACAGAAGAATTAACCACCTGCTTCTCCACCCCTCTCCCTCTCCCTTCTCTCTCTACCTCTCTCTTCCCCTCCTACAGCCATGGCCCGGTTGGAGCAAGGTTGGCCCTGGGAGCTGAGGATGGCTCCATGGCCTTGCTTCAGGTGCTAGAATAGCTCTGTTGCTGATAAACAGAGCAATGGCCCCAGATGGGCAGAGCATTGCCCGGTAGGGCCCTTGCAGATGGATCCTGGTCATGGTGCATGTGGGAGTCTGTTTCTCTGCCTCCCACTTCTCACTTAAGGAAAAAGAAAAGGAACAAGATACTATATGTGTTTGGAACAGTGCCTAGAATATTGAGTGTTCAACAAATGCTAACATTATTATTGTTGTCGTTCTTTAGTTGAATGACCTTGATCTGGTTGCTTAAGGATTATAGGTTTCAATGTCTTCATCTATAGAATGGGAGAGAACACTCCATCTTGCAGTGACTTCAGCACTGATTCAGTGAGCCTGAAGCAAAGCACTCGTTTAGACCAGACATGTACTGGGCCTTCGCCTGGTGTCATCAGCGAGTGAACCCGTACACATCTGTCTCTAAATGCTAACAGTCCCTTAACCCCACCTGCCACTCCTGCCCTGCTGAGAAGAGAGGGCTGGGTTTGTCTGGCTAAGTATAGAAGCACTGGCCTTTCCCAACCCTGTCAACCTCCTCTCCTCTAAGCCATGGCTCAAAATGCCCCATACTGGAGACATATTATTTTGAATGTAGACCATGCTTTTCCAGCCAAACATGCATAGAACCCAAGATCACAGAGATCACCAGGGAGCATGTTCTCATCATATCAACTTATCGGTCAAGTCTGAAACATTATTTTCACATTAAAACAATCATGTGATGGAGCAGAATGCAGAATGTATAGGGTTTTTAAATCAGAATACTGTGAATAAATGTGGTGTCTGCAGGGGGAATTTCAGAATTCAAGTTTACCCTTGAATTAATGGTGTGGCTCCGCCATTAAAGAGAACTGAGTTGGAACACCAGATCTATTGGGAACCCATTTACACTGCAGTCACCCTTGTGAGGAAACAAGGTTAGACCTTGGGCCAGCAAACTTTTGGTTAAGAGCCAGATAGCAAATACTTCAGCTTTGCAAACCATACAGTCCTTGTTACAGCTACTCAGCTCTGTCGTTCTAACATGATAGCAGCCACACATGTGTAAATAAGAGGGCATGGCTGCAGAGGCAGATTAAGGTTGGTTGAGGCCCCAGGCGCAGAAGAAAATATTGGGCCACTTACATTAGAAAAAAGTGTAAAGATGGGGTTTTACGGGGCCCTTCAGAAGTCGTGGTTCAGGGCGCGCGCCCGGTGTACCCGCCATCAAATCCGCCTCTGCATGGCTGTGCCCGCACTAAAACTGTATTTACAACAGCAGGCAACAGGTCAGATTTGGCCCAGGGGGCATAGCTTGTCAATCCAGGGTTAGACCATCCCTAGTCATCAATTCCTAAGTAAGATTAAATTATTGTACAACTAACTTAGACTTAGTTTCATGAGAGCAGAGACCTTTCCTATCAATTAACTGAAATACCTAGTACAGTGCCTGGGTCTACTCAGTGCCAGTAAATGAGTTGAATGAATAGATCAAGGAAATTTGGGGTTTTCAGATTAGTCAGTATTCTGTTAAGAACCTGAAGGAGCCTGACCAGGCAGTGGCACAGTGGATAGAGTGTCAGCCTGGGATGCTGAGGACCCAGGTTTGAAACCCTGAGGTCACCAGCTTGAGTGTGGGTCATTGGCTTGAGCATGAAATCATAGACGTGACTCCAAGGTTGCTGGCTTGAGCCCAAAGTCTCTGGCTGGACAAGGGGTCACTCGCTCTACTGGAGCCGCACGGTCAAGGCACATATGAGAAAGCAATCAATAAACAACTAAAGTGCTGCAATGAAAAATTGATGCTTCTCATCTCTATCTGTTCCTGTCTGTCCCTGTCTGTCCCCCTCCCCCCCAAAAAGAAAAGAACCTGAAAGAATAAAACTCAGGACAATGAAGGTCTGATTAAGAGGAGTTCTCGAGGAATGTTCAAATAAGGGAGCTACTTGGAGGAAGAAAATGCCAGGCTCTGAGAATATGGGAGGATGACCATGGAAAAGGAGGAGGGTGAAGAAATGCAGATAGACAGGGCTTTATGTATCAGAACCCTAATTCAAACTGGCTTCGGCTGAGGAAAGGTTTTGTCACTCCATGTAACTGAAAAGTCTAGGCCTGCAGTCACCGCTGGATCAAGAGGCTCCAGTGATGTCATGAGTTTCTCCTCTCAGCTCCTTTCTTTGGGTTGTCTCCACTCTCAGATACTCAGAGTAGAAGAACTAGATACTCCCCTTTCCTCATGGAAGCAATTGAGTTGTTCCCAATAGTTCATGGGTCACAGTCAATGAATATAGTAATTTAAACAGATAAAGCCTCTTCTTTCCAGTGGCTTTAGCCAAAATCTTGTGGCTCAACCTTATTGTATCAACTGAGTCAGGTGTCCACTCTGACCATCATCATAGCTATAGAAATGCGGTGGTCAGCTATACCCAAATCATATGGACCACGGCCAGGGAGAGGTGGTTCCCAAGGCAAAACTGGAATGCTATAAGGAGAAGGAGGGGCAAAGATGTTCAGTAGAAAAAAGTAACAGGTGTCCATGAAATCCACCCACTCCACCAATTTTCCCCGTACCAACTCTGCCTGCCCTGTGACTGCCCATTCATTATACCAAACTTGCAAATTTCTACCCTTCATTCAGCAACCTGAGTTAGCCACCCTCCATCAAAAATGAAGCTTGGCTCCATGTGTGTTAGATGCTATTACAGAACTACTGAACAGCCTTTCCCTCCCCCTCTCCCCTCCCCCGTTAAACACTATCCCACATTGTACGATCCTTCAGCCCCTCTTCTCTTTCCTCAGAAATATCATCACACATCCCATCTTTGGGCTTCGCCACCAGCCTGTGCGCTCATGAAAGGCAGGGGCCCTGTCTGGAACAAGTCCCAAGCACAGTAGGTGCTTGATAAGTATTTATTGATTAAGTAAACATGGAGTTTTCATTTATTTGAGAGCAAAGGAAAAAAACTGAAGGATGTTTAGTAATATTTGCATTCAACTTCCTCTCCCCAATACCTATCCAGATTTTATCCATTCTTAAGACCCGTCCTAGTATCACAACTCCTCCCAGCCCCATGATGGACTCCCGAATGTCTGACACAGCATCAGTCTCATACTTCTCGGGACCACAGTGTTCATTACCTCTGTTGTTCATTTATTAGCTCATTGTATTCTGCCCTGAGGCATTTTCTGAACTATCTTAAACTGTTTAGTTCTTCTCTACAGTTCTTTCATTGTTCAGGCAGTTACTCAGGATTTCAAATGAACTGGGACAGAAACGGGAGCCAGGCACCTTAGTAGCACCTTAAAACTTAACACTATAGTATATAAACAGCAGATTATTGATTAATATTTATCAACAGATTGATCGTACATCTTTTCCCAGGGTGCCAGGGTATCATAAAATTAAAAAATTTAAGATGTCTATCTTTTTCTTCAGGATTTTTTACAGGGTTAAAAGGACATTTGAGAAAAAAATATTTCTAATACAAAAACTTTTTCTAAGTTTATTTCAACAATAACTTTTGGACATAATAATAACACATAGGTAGATCATAGCTTATGATAAATATCTGTGGTATTAAACACCTAAAAACTATCCTCAGTTCTGGAGGCACCTCAAAGGCACCTCACCTGTAAAATAGACACTGTCACACCTACACCATTCGGTGGTTGCAAGGGTTCAAGCAGCTGATACCTGTCTGGTTCTGGGCATTATGGCTGGCACAGAGTCAGCAGTTAGTAAATCTTATTGATAGTATACAAAAGTATGGGATTACAGACTAGATGTGCTATGACATGATCTATTATTACAAATAAAGCATTGACTAAGCCAAGGTCTGTGTAATATTTAAATGAGACTTTGGACTTTTTGAGGAGCTGTTGGGATGAACTGAATGTATTTGCCTATGAGATTGACATGAATTTTGGAGATTCAGGGACAGACTCTTATAGATGGAATGTGCATATCCCCACAAAATTCATGTTGAAGCCCTAAATCCCCATAAGATGGTACTTGGAGATGGAGCCTTTGGGAGGGAAATTGGTCATAAAATGGTGCCCTCATAAATGGCATTAGTATCCTTATAAAAAAATACACAAGAGAAAAGATCTCTCTCTTTTTCTCTCTCACACTCAAGTAAAAACAGAACCAGGAAGAGTTTTCATCAGACACTGAGTTTGTTGGTACTTGGACTTCCCACCCTCTAGAATTGTGAGAAATAAGGATTCGTTCTTTAAGCCCCCCGGTCTGTGGTATTTTTTTGTATAGCAGCCGAAGTGGAATAAGATATTGACAGTATACAAAAATGTGGAATTGCTATACATGATTCATTATTACAGATAAAGCATTGGCCAAGCCAAGATCCCTAGATTAGACCATCTAAGTGCAATCTAATTCATTATGATAAGGTGTGACTATAAATCAAACATTTAAACTGTCCAGCAATACCACTGCTGTAAGAAGAGCTAAACTACATGGCAATCACTCATTTGTGCTACTTACCTGATTTTTTGCCACTTTCTCCCACTTTCCACCAGAATATAGCTTTGTTTTTTCTACCTTTTATGAAGAAAAAGAGAACACTTTAACACCCTTAACATCACTAATATTTGTGCCTGATGTAAGACAGAGGGAGAAGAGAAAAGAAATCTGACTGATCCAAACATCTCTGTTTTCCTGTTAGGCACATGTTGGATTTTGTGTTTTGTTTTTTGGGTTTTTTTTTTTTTTGCTTTTTGTTTGTTTGTTTATTTGTTTGTTTGTTTTTGTGACAGAGAGAGAGAGACAGAGAGAACATATAGGGACAGACAGACAGGAAAGGAGAGAGATGAGAAGCATCAATTTTTCATTGCAGCACCTTAGTTGTTCATTGATTGATTTCTCATATGTGCCTTGACTGGGCGGGCTACAGCAGACTGAGTGACCCCAAGCTCAAGCCAGCGACTTTGGGCTCAAGCTAGTGAGCCTTGCTCAAACCAGATGAGCCTGTGCTCAAGCCAATGGCCTCGGGGTTTCAAACCTGGGTCCTCTGTGTCCCAATCTGACGCTCTATCCACTGCACCACCAGACACATGTTGGAATTTTAATGATGCAAATAAATTTACAAGCAATCATGGATAATGAAATTATTCATCACTTAAAGTGGAGAAATTAATGACCATAATTATATGAATTTTTGGAGGTGATTGATGGAGGAAATAAACTTGACTTTATTTCCCTTGTAATGAGCTGTCACAGCCTAAGCTAGTGATGGTCAGGTTAGAGGGATGGAGGCACTTGTAGGCAGAGAAAAAAGACATAGTCTCCTTCAGGGGGAGCTGGACAAGATCTTCACTGAAAGCGGCATAGTGTTGATTCTGCTCTCCCCATCGTGGGAAGGGCGGCAAAGCTATGTGCAACCTTCAGAGGTCATGAAGCTGTCTTGTTATTTATGTAAATTAGAAAGTAATGAGGGGAGAATTTAAAACAGTATTGGTTACTGCATTCTTATTTTCAACATATTTATGTATCACAATGTTTTGCTCAAAGACAAATGCCTTCACCCCTCCCTCTCCTCCTCCTCCTCTTTCTCCTCCTCTTCCTCTTTCTTCTTCTCTTCTTTCTCTCTCTCTCTCTCTCTCTCTCTCTCTCTATCTCTCTCTCTCTCATCGGTCTCATATTTGTTGATTGCTGACAATACTGGGGGGCAGTCCCAGTAATGCAGATCATTTTTTTTTCATCCAGATCTGCTTCCTAGGAGTCAAGTGTACATTGAGGTCTCAGACATGTTTCACGAATCAAGCTTTCTTGACTTTGACTGATCTCATCCAATGGAGGCATGTGACTAGTCAACATTCATTCAACTCAGGGTCAATTTTTAGTTTACTAAATGGCATGATTTATGTAAAAGTACCTAGAACAGTGATCAGCACTTAGCAAGCTCTTTACTGAGCGGGAGACTCACTCTTACAACTTTCTACTAAGACTCGCTGTTGTAGTAACTTTCAAATTGTCATTTCAAGAACCACTGCTCCAATGTACCCATGAATGGCTCACAAACTAGAAAAGAACATGCTATGATCAGCATCTCAAGGAGACAGTAATTACTCTTTTCTTCCTTCAAAGGCCACCTGATATTGAGGAGAAATCTATGATTGGGAGACAAATGCCTATTTGCTCTTCTTTGTGAACCTTAATGAAAGGTCTATTTGCTGTTTGTTTCACACTCTGATAGGAACAGTGAGCTCTGCAGTAGTCCACAAACATAGCCAAGCAGCAAAACCACCAAGGAAGATTATTAAAAACAAACACTGTTGGACAGGCTATTCTCTATAGAAATTCTTGCATAGGAGGTCATGGAATAGAGACTACAAATCTCTCTTCTAGTGTCTCACCCCTCCTCCCTCCAACCCACTATTCTGAGACCCTTATCTGTTCCATCTAAGGTACAATATTACATGCTCCTAGCCTCCCCTTAATCTCAAATATCCTGTACATTCTTGACCAATTATCACCCTCAATTACAAACAGCTAATATTTATTGAGAACTCTCAATGGTACCTGACACAATGCTGAGCTCAAAACGTTATTCCCAACACCCCAAAGAGGTAGATATTATGTCCCCATTTCCAAATAGGAAAGTTGAGGCTCAGAGGGTTACAAGACTCCCCCCAAGATCACAGAGCTGCTTAGTGATCTGCCACACCTGTATCAACACTAATAGCCGTCGCAGGAAACCCAGGTGTCTTTGATTCCAGAGCTCCAGCTCCTAAATTTTACATACTTGTGATTACATCATTATGTACACATTATGTACATACATACATACACACACAGTAATTGGTATGTCACTCCCCTGCCAAAGACTCCCTATTCCCTGTAGCAGGGATTACAAATGTAAATACTTACAAGGGTCAGGCAGCAAATACGGATGCCTGAAGATGGAGGGGACAAGGAATGAAGCTAAGCTTCTCTTAGTGAGCAAACTTCATGCCTGTCCAGGTACAGTGAATGTCTTTTCAAAAAGTGGCCAGGTCCTTGGCTCTCTACCTCCAGGAAATCATCAACAACATGATCAACAAGAATTACTGATTGAAGTATTGCTCTTTATTGTGCTTTTTTAGATCTTTGCTTCTTAATGACAGATTATCTATATCATAGTTCAGGCACTGACTTTAGAAGCTGGGTGCTTATAAAGATACTGCAGAAGATGCCCTTTCAGAGAGAGAAAGTTGAAAGGTCCAGGGGCTCAAAGTTCAGCCCAGCTTGCCTTTCGGCCCACCACCCACCCACCCACCCACCCACCCACCCGCATACCTGGAGCACCCGCATACCTGGAGCAGTCTCGGGTCTGCTGACCCCACCTGATATCCTGCAGTCAGTTCATCAAAGCAAATTGGCTAAGAATGGGACTCAAACACCAGAGAGAGGAAATCACATCTACCTCATGGCAAATATGTGACTTCTGTCAAATTACTTCATATGTCTGAGTTCCCGTTTCCTTGTCTATGAATTAGGAATGACAATCTTCAATACCCCATAGCATCATAGTGAGGATTAAATGAGATAACATGAGGAAAGCACTTAGACCAGTGCCTGGCTGCTTGATAAACAATAGCTATTGGGATGAACTGATGACCATGGTAGTGATTAGTAATTAAAATAGTTATATTACTCAGCCGAGAGTATAACAATTTGAGATTTCCCCTGGCCCTTCCCCTTCTAGGGCATGTGAGGAATTGGGGCGAGGGAAGGATGTTCTGACTGGTAATGCTGACTGGCAGTAACTCAGGAAGGGTAGAGGGGAGTAGAGAGAAAATTTATATAGAGGTCTCTCCTCTAACCTCTTCTTTTCTCCATGACCCCCAGACCTATCCCACCAACAGTGCCACCCACAGCAAATTGAATGACCTACCTTTCTTCCTTCTAACCAAGCCTTTTAAGTGATTTGATTATTTTCTCCTACATAGTAGCAATCAGTTTTACCTGATTACACCTCAGAAGGATGATACTATGGTCTCAATATACCTTAAAGATGACCTTGGTTATCCAGAACAAATTTATTAGCTAATGAGAATTTCCTTGTCACAGAGTTTCCCAAAGTATGTACCCACTAAACATTAGCCATTTATGATGCTCTTTGGGAAAGAGGGTTCTATAACCACATAAGTTTGGGAAGTGCTATATGCTGTGGGCCTACTTGAAGATTCAGAATGTACCTTAGCATAATAAACTCTAAGAAACCCTGCACAAAGGAATCATCTTTGTGTGAGTCAGCATTTCCTAAATGGGACCCTTTTCTCTCATCTCATCTGCTAACCAAACTGTGCATGCCAGGTACTTTTGCTGTGGAGCTCTGAAGGGAAGGGGAAGGGGGACGGAGTGGGGGGGAGGGAAAGGAAGGAAAGGATGGGAAGGAAGGGAAAAGAAATAGGGAAAGAAAGAAGAAAGGGAGGGAGTATGGTAGGAAGGGAGGATATCAAACCAGACTCATTAACTTACTGAGTATTTTTAGGATGTTGGGTACCATAAATAAAGTGGAGACCAAGAATTTAGGTTTTTCCCTTTTGGTGGGTTTGAAGCTGTGACCCCAGCTCATTCTCTCTTTACTTCACTAAGGGAGGAAACAGAAAAGAAGGTGAGCAGCTTGATGGGGACCCCTCCCCTCTGGTCTCAGCTTCAGTGCATGTTCCCTGATCCCCCCACCTATCGGAGCCCTGCCCCAGCCGTTCTCTGTGTCCTGAGCCTGGTCTACTGTTGTCATAGCAGACAGGACATCCCTGATCCCCCCACCTAACGGAGCCCTGCCCCAGCCGTTCTCTGTGTCCTGAGCCTGGTCTACTGTTGTCATAGCAGACAGGACATCCCTGATCCCCCCACCTAATGGAGCCCTGCCCCAGCCGTTCTCTGTGTCCTGAGCCTGGTCTACTGTTTCCATAGCTGCTATCCTTCTCAGAAATTATCACATTTATTTATTTGGTTATTGCTTGTCTTACCTAAACAATAACTTCTTCATCAGTGCAGGGTCCTTTTCTGTCTTATCCATTGAGTCTTGCCCTGAGCTGAGAACAGTGCCTGGCACATATGGTGATTAACATATGTTAGACAGGTGCATGAAAGTGTGACTAGAAGAGCAGATTAACAACAATAAATAAGGACTGTTGAAACTAAATCAATGGCCTTCTCTCACTCACTAGCAAACTCAGACAGAGGGACATGGCAGCTGTCCAGGCAATCCTGTTGTCCCTAATTTGTACTATTGTTCCAGCTTCTTGCCTTGCTAATCCAGGACAGAAGTCATGCATCTAGTACCCAGTGACTTGTCTCCATTGTTGACATAACAGTATCTGTCAGCAGTAGGTCCCTTATCTGTTGAATTGATTTGGATTAAAATAGGTGGAATCAGAAACCTCAGAAGCCTAGGGAACTCTGGACCTGGCCTAGAAAGTCTAGACAGTGCTTCCCAACCTTTTTTGTGCCATGCCCCACCTTAACCTTTCTAAAATTTTTATGTCCCCCCCTATGTAACATACATAATTTTTAACATTAAAAAATTGATTTGTTCACTTAATAAACATAAATGATAGGTTCTAGGAAGAAATCACTATGAAATTGTTAACAAAACACAGTAAGTAAAATTTCAAAACATATAATGAAAAACAGAAATTTAAATTCCAAATAATTTTAATACAGATTTTTCTATATTAATTTATTATTTTAATTTAGTGTGATCCTTGCGCTTGATGCTTGCTGCACAGAGATTTTATATTAGGTTCCAATTTGGTTAGCTTTAGTCTCAAGTCTCCACGTTGTGTTATATCCAGCCGATTTCTTTTTTTTTTTTTACCAGTAAATCATTTAGAGCACTAAATCCACATTCAGCTAAAAATGAAGATGGAAACGGTAGCAATAGTTTTCTTGCACATTTGGTTGAATTTGGGTATTTGATTTCTGTTTCCTCACAAAGCTATGCCATCGCTCCTTTGATATTAAATAAAGCTTTAACTGACTCATCATTTTGCAATTCTGCGAGTTCTTCTTGATACTGCATATTTGATATATCAGACAAATCCACTAACATTGGCTGCATCATCCATGTTGGGAAATCGATTTGTTTTAAATCAGAAAATCTTTCTTTTAAATCAGCCGATAGAATATTTAAATGATTGACAATAACAAGTAAAGCGGTATCAGTTACTTCACATTTTTGGAGCCAATGAAACTGTTTAAAGTTTTTGTTAATATGTTTCTGACATAACTCAATATTGGTAATGAAATCAAATATCTTTGCTTTTGCATCAACAAGAGTTTTATTTGTTCCTTGAAGTTGCTTATTTAATATATTTAGGTTTTCAAAGATATCGGCTAAATAACTCACAAATGCTTTACCATATATTGTTAACAGATACTTCATTTCAGGTTTGTCGCTTAAAAAATTACTAAGAGTATCAAACAGTTCCATAAATCTTTTTCAAACAGTTTCCTTTAGATAGCCATCTTACTTCAGTATAAAGTAAAAGTCTCACATAGTCTTCATTTTGTTCTTCACAAAATAGCTTGAAAAGACGCTCACATTTGGCACTAGCTTTAATAGCATTAACACACTTGATTACTGTATGTAATACTTCATTCAGAACAGGTGAGATGTTTTTAGCTACCAAGTATTCCCTATGAATAACACAATGCACAAGAATCATTTCTGCATTCGCATCTTTCATCAATTTTAAGCAGCCATTTTTCTTGCCCATCATATTGGGAGCACCATCTGCAGCACAAGATGTTATATTTTTCATTGGTATATCATTCATCTAAGTAGTTTTTTAGCTTATTATATATATCTTTGGAGGTAGTGGTGCTTTCTAATCTTTTACAGAACAACATTTCTTCAGCAAAATGCCCTTTATCAATATATCTTACGTAAGTTATCAATACTGCCTCACTGTCTCTCAAAGTTGATTCATCCATTTGCAAGGAGAATTTTCTTGTTTTCAGCTTTTCAATAAGTTGTTTTTCAATATCCTCACTCATTTCGTCTATTCTTCTGCTAACAGAATTGTTACTGAGTGGCATAGCTTTTACATCTTTGTCATCTTTTTCAAGAACCGTTTTAAGAAATGCTGATATTGACAGTTTTATTAAATTCTCTCCTATAGTGTGATTTTCTCCAGTTTTAGCGATGAATAAAGAAATTTGATAACTAGCCTCAAGAACACGATTATTAGTTGAAGTATGAGCAGTAAATAGAGACTTTAATGTTGTTCTTTATTCAAAATTTTTCTTTAAAGTTTTAAAGTAACTCAAATCTGAATTAATATGAGCACTATGTTTTGCCTTCAAATGCACCTCAAGACACCTCATTTCATTGATTTGTTGGTCAAGCATTGCTGGCATAAAAGACAAAAGGGAATCCGCTCATCGTGAACAGCGGGTATAAGCCCAAATTTTAAATATTCCTCCGAATATTGACGAGTTTTTTTCTTGCTTGCACCACTCATTTTACTATGGGGTATAATAAAAATAAGATCAATTAAAAACTAATATTAAAATATGTGTTAAAATATATTCAATGTGACATAGAGTAAACGTATACTAAAAATTCATATTTATTTAAATGTATATAACACATTTACTACACTACCACCACAAATCAAAAGGTATCTATATTTTTTCCACTTGACAAAATTTTCTGGAAAGTTATGCTTCTAAAATTAAAATTGTCGTGCATGCACTATTCTAGCCCCAATAATATTTATAAAATATTAGTGCTTTCTAGCCCCGATGCAAGAAGTACTTAATAAAGAGTTTAATATTGATAAAAATAAAATCAAATACTTACCAATTATATCTGTACAATATATATATGTATATTTATTAAATCAACGAGCTTTTACAATAGTTTTGACTGACACTTATTTCAAATTAATACCAACTGAATGATATGAAACACTACAGAAGTTGCGATGGGCCAATTAGGTGAGAATAACTGCGTTGTTTAGCAAGTTTTTAAAACGTCCGGGGTTCCCTGAGGCAGACGGCATGCTTCGCGGTGAACCCAGGACAAAGTTTACTTGACGACGCCAATCACCCAGTTGATATTTTGGTCTCATCAAATGAAATTATACTTAATAATTATTTACCGTAATTATTTAAGAATTGCACTTTTTGTTAAATTTGGCACCGATATCTAGCATTGCATTTATTTTTTTTTTTATTTTTTTATTTTATAATTTTATTTTTTTAATGGGGTGACATCAATAAATCAGGATACATATATTCAAAGATAACAAGTCCAGGTTATCTTGTCGTTCAATTATGTTGCATACCCACCACCCAAAGTCAGATTGTCCTCTGTCACCTTCTATCTTGTTTCCTTTGTGCCCCTCCCACCCCCTATCCCTC
Organism: Saccopteryx bilineata; assembly: GCF_036850765.1. Lineage (NCBI taxonomy): Eukaryota > Metazoa > Chordata > Mammalia > Chiroptera > Emballonuridae > Saccopteryx > Saccopteryx bilineata. The sequence goes on from NC_089499.1 coordinate 76,738,909, forward strand.
TCCCATTCCCCCCCTCCCCCCCGTAACCACCACACTCTTATCAATGTCTCTTAGTTTCACTATTATGTCCCACCTACGTATGGAATAATACAGTTCCTGTTTTTTTCTGATTTACTTATTTCGCTTTGTATCATGTTATCAAGATCCCACCATTTTGCTGTAAATGTTCCGATGTCATCATTTCTTATGGCTGAGTAGTATTCCATAGTGTATATGTGCCACATCTTCTTTATCCAGTCATCTATTGATGGGCTTTTTGGTTGTTTCCATGTCCTGGCCACTGTGAACAATGCTGCAATAAACATGGGGCTGCATGTGTCTTTACGTATCAATGTTTCTGAGTTTTGGGGATATATACCCAGTAGAGGGATTGCTGGGTCATAAGGTAGTTCTATTTTCAGTTTTTTGAGGAACCACCATACTTTCTTCCATAATGGTTGTACTACTTTACATTCCCACCAACAGTGTATGAGGGTTCCTTTTTCTCCACAGCCTCTCCAACATTTAGCATTGCATTTAAATGGCCTGGGGCGAAAGAGTTAAAGTCGTGTTGAGTCCATTTTCAAATTGCCCCCCTTAACTATCAAATTGCCCCCCTGTGGGGCGTGGGCCCCACGTTGGGAAACACCGGTCTAGAAGATGGATAGGGTGGAGGCCGGTGGTGACTCTCTGGGAGAGTATCTGAGGCTGGACAGCTACCGTGGGGCTTCTTAGTGGGCTCCTGTCTTGACTAGATAACATCCTACCTGAAGCCTCATTGTCATCACTACACCTGTTGCCATTTATACTATGCTTTATATGTTATAAACACTATGCCAAATTTTTTAAGTGTTTTATTCCATTTAACCTCATAATAGCTTAAGAATTAAAACTCTGATGAGTTTTCAAATAAGAAAACTAAGATCCAAAGAATTTAAATAGCCTCCCATGGTTACACAATGTATTAGTGGTGAAGAAGAGATTCCCAGCTGGCCTACCACATTTGGGATATTCTATTTATGGCAAATGGAAAATTATTCTGACATTAGAACTCTTCAATAGCACTATTTCAAAGTTGATTATCTATTCCACAAATATTGTGGAAGCATCTACAATGAGTTAGGCTTTAATCTAGATACAGATATAGCAGAGAACAGAGCAGACAAAAGCCCCTTACCTCCACAGAGCTTGGCCTGTATTTCAGGGAGACAGGCAACAAACAGAAGAACAAAAGTAAAATAAATGTTGAATGACGATAAGTGCTGAGGAGAAAAAATAGAGTAGGGGAGGAGAATAAGGAATGCCGGGTGCTATTTTATGCAAGATACTCAAGGAAGACATCACTGACAAAGTGACTCTGGGTGGAGCCTGCAGGAAGCTGACACAGTGATTCATGCAAAATGTTGTGGGAGAGCATTTCAGACATAAAAAAGAGAATGTGCAAAGATCCTGGGGTAGAAATGTGCCTTAGCATTTTTGAAGAACTCCAGAAAGACTGGAATGGCTGAAGCTGAGTGAACGACAATGAAAGTGACGGGGTCAAGGCAATGAAGGTCCAACTCATGGGGGCTCTTGGAAGCCATAGTGAAGAATTGGTAATTTATTTTGACTGAGGTGGGGAAGCATTGGAGGGCTTTGAGCAGAGAAGTGATGAGAACTGTCTTACATTTTAAAGGATCACTCTAACTCTTTAGGGTTTCACAGACCCAAGGGAAATGTTGATAAACAAGTTAGAAGACTATTGTAATAAATCAGGGGAGAGATGATGGTGAATTGGACCAGGATGGGATCAGTGGAATGGAGGGAAGTGGTTGGAATCTGCCTATATTTTGAAATAGGACCAACAGATTGCTGGAGTCACAGATGACTCCAAACTTTTGGCCAGAACAATTAGAAGGCTAGAATGACCAGTTGCTAACATGATGAAGACTTCAGGAAGAGCCAATTTGGATTTTGGGTGGGGAAAATTAAAGTCAAGTGTTAAACATAATAAATAGGAATTGCTTATTAGACATCATTAGCTCATCAGTGTATATTGGGATTTCTCAACCTCAGCACTATTGACAGTATGACATGGATAAGTCTTTATTGCTGGGGAGTATCCTGTGCCTTGTAGGACATTTAGCAGCATCCCCGGCCTCCACCTACTAGATGCGAGTAGTGGAGTAATAGCACAAGTCCACACCATTGTAATGATAACCCAACATGCTTACTAATATTGCCAGATATATCAGTGGGAAGGGACAAAACTAGCCCCACTGAGAACCGCTCATATAGACAGATAAGAAGAAGTCTGCAGGCTGAGGCCTGGGTGTGCTCAGGTTTGGAGAGAAGGTGAAGAAAAACAACCAGGAGGACTGAGAAGGCATGGCCAGCGAGGTGGGGGAGGACCAAGAAAGGGAACTCATGCTTCACTTGTTACATAGTTATCATGATAAATACATCTGCAAACAGGTCCATCAAGCTGCATAGAATTAGGGGTAAGTAAATTATTGCTGGTCATCACAACCTAGTTATGCCAAAAGAAGATTTTTATGTAACTGTAGTCATGGCTTTCTTCAAGAAAGCCTCCAAATTCAACCACTTGGATTTCTAATCGGCCTTTTCAAACACTGTCTCCTCCAGGACCCTGTTAGTAACATGTACTCAGCCAAGCTGTATTATGTATTCACTGTGTTAGTGCTTTTCCTGAATTACTTTTTTTTTTTATTGACTGATTTTAGAGAGAGGAGATAGAGAGAAAGAGAGAGAGGGAGGGAAATGGGGATAGAAGCAGGAAGCATCAGCTCATAGTAGTTGCTTCTTGTATGTGCCTTGACCAGTTAAGCCCAGAGTTTTGAACCAGCAACCTCCACATTCCAGGTAAATGCTTTATCCAATATCCCATCACAGGTCAGGCGCTTTTCCTGAATTACATAATCTATTTTTTATAACAAGCCCATGAAGGAGGTGTTGATTATCCTGTCTACAGATGAGGAAACTAAGGCTCAAAGAGGTTATGTGTCTTGCCCACAATCCCCCGGCTCCTGAGAGACAACTCCAAGACTCAAACCAGGCCATCTGACTGTAAAGCCATACTACTCACCACAACATTTTCAGAGTCCTCACAGGCTACACCTCACTTTGTTTTCTGCCACTTGATTTTCCAAGGTGCTGAGTCTCAACAGGGTGGAAATCTTAAAAAGCAAAGCAGAGCACTGACAAGCAAGAGTGATGGGAATGGAGAGGCACCAAGATCGACGGGCTCCCAGTGGGCTCATTGCATGACTGCACCCTCTCTACACAGGAAAGAGGAATGCAGGAAGGAAGAAAAGAAGCAGGCTAATGTCACACACACACGCACACACGCACACACGCACAGGCTCTACTGTAAAATTATAACTAATGTTTGTAAAGGCCTTGGAAGCACTAAAAGGTTTTTACAAGCATTATCTTCCCAGGGGGCTAATGAAGGCAAGTTTTCTTACTGTCAAATCCACAGCAAGTGAGGAAACCTAGCGAAGGGGAGAGATTGGCCTTGCAGGTACACTGGGTCGAGCAACATCCTTTAACTTTATATCTCCCCAGTACAAAGAAAAGGTGACTGCATGGGGCTCACATGGCAGGATGTCTGCCCTATTGCTTTACCTGGACAAAGGACGTGGAAGTGATTTCTATTGGGAGAGTGTGTGCAAGTCGGCATTGAAGGCTCTTATCAATTAGTGAGCCTTCAAATTTATTATTTTAGAGTGAAAACCAAATGACAGTCATGACATTGTAGTTACACCTGCACCCAAGACAGTGTGACCAGCAGAACATGTCACTCCTCAAGAACAGCTCTGCCTGCAGGTTGGGCCTACGCCATGCACTTGGCTGTGAGAGCACGCTCCCTACTGCTTTAAGAAAACAAACATCTCAGCCCTCACTGAAGGGCATTTGGCCAGCTGGCCCATTCACCATTTCCCTTTGAGACTTCTGGCATTTGTGACCACTCCCATTGATTTCTCATAAATGTTAAACGGAGAGAAAAAAGAACAAATCCACAAGCCAGTCCTTGGAGGTAGAGATAAGCACGGTTCACAACAGTATCCTTGGGGACCCCTCTTTGTGGGATGATGGCAACCCAGCCCATGAAAGAAAAACCAGCAACAGCTCCTATAATCCCCTCTGCCAAAAACAACGGGGAGGTCTCACAAGGTGGGCTTGGCTGGTTATAGGGGAGCCAAAGCTCTGAATGGCCGGCACTGACACCCCCAGTGCTACCTCTGTATGCCTAGCACAGCTTGGTTAGGCACTCGGACAAAGCCACAAATGTTGGGAGCGCTCAAATGCTGCTGAGTTTTGCTCACTGCTCATCCTCTTCCATGTGGGAGGCTTGATCTGGGTTGACTTTGATGTGGTTAGGGCTTCTCCTGGGAGCACTTGACCACAAGTGGTTTGAGAGACTTTGGCTGCCTGCCTTGGCCTTGGGACATGTTGACACTCTTGCGCATCAGGGGACCTAGACAGTGCCTGTGGCAGCCTTCGCCAGTGCAGTGAGGCCTCAGTCCAGTTCTCACACTGTGGATAAACTGCCTCATTTGACCCTGCAAACTGAGCAGTTGTTCTCTGAGGACACATGAGCCAGGAACTGTTTTGCCAAGCCAGCAAAGTTGTTAGGCAGGTGTTTTTTGAGCAACTGTAATAGACTTTTTAATTGTATAAAAAGACTATAAAATGTGTCTGGGATCTCCAGGATGTGCTATTCTGAGGACTCCAGCCCAATCTATAGGACAGAGAATAAAACCAAGATGATGTGATTAAGTACCAGATAAAGGCTCTGCATCAGTTAGCTGTTGCTGTATAACAAGCCATCTCAATACTGAATGGCTTAAAACCACAGTCACTTATTTCATTCACTCATCTGCAGATTGTTTTGGGTTGGCTGATTCATGCCAGACTTGGCTGGGTGACTGTGTTTCCAGCTGTGGGTCTGGTTGGCCTTGGTCCTCATGGTCAGTTGGGCTCAGGCCTGCTCCAAGCAGTTCACTCGGGATCCAGGTCAAAGGGATGACAGATGCCTGGAGGAAGCTCTGCACATAGTGATGACAGAGGCACAGGAGAGCAGGCCTCACCACTCCAACACATGTCCAATCTCTGCTCCCATCACATCTGCCAATACCCCATGGCCCAAAAGTCACATGGATAATTCAAAGTCAAGTTGTGGAGATACAGACTCTGCCCAGAAGGATGCCAAAGCAGGTACACACATAGACAAACCCAACATCGGCAGGGCAAGGAGAAAACTCTTCTCTTAGAGAAGGCAGAAGGGAGTGAAGTGAACCTCTTTGAAAAATAATCTGATCTAAGTCAAGAGAAAGCCAAAGAAAGATAAGCGGGGTGGGGTTGAGAGGAAGTGCCGTGTTCCTGGTGCTCAGAGGACACTGAGAGTGAGTCTCCAGGACCTTGTCCTTTGTCACAGCTGCCAAAAAAAAAAAATCTGAGTTCAAGTCCCAATGTCATTTTGCCCAGACTGAGAAGATACAAATGTCATTGCTTAGGTGGTTTTGAAAACATCTCAACTCTTGGTGTTTGGTTCTAGCGCTGGCACTGGGCTAAGCTGTTAATATATCTCTAAGCTGTCACTGAATAATTACAGAGGGCTTATTGGTGATCAGTCTGGGAAGCATTTTCTCATCTAATTCTACCAAGAGAATGATCAGAGGGAAGCACTATTAATACACCGATATTCTAGGTAAGAGAATAGAAGCTTCAAGAGATTCAGTCAGCTGCTCCTAGTCACTAAGGTAGAAGGTGGCACAACTGGGTATGGAGCCCAGGCTGCCAGAGTCCAGACTCTTAATCCTGTGCTCCCTGGATAATGGGAACTGCCCTTTAGTAAAAACTTCCTCTGTCCTCAGGGCTTCTCTCCTTTCGTTGAGGGACAGGCAGTTAGGAAACCTTGTAAGGTAGATACTGTTAATATGTCCATTGCATAGACCTGAAAAGTGAAACCTGAGAGGCTAATAAACTCTTCTGAGATAATAAAGCTATTAGATGACAGAAACAAATCAGTCTGACCCCAAAGTCCTTCCCTGCTGCACCAGCTCCCTTGTTTGCACAGGAGGGGCGGGGCCAAAGTGATCCTCAGGGCTTCTCTCAACTCAAGCTGTTGCTGGTCTCCATGAATCTTCTGAAGGCTGCAAGCTATCTTAAGGCAGATTCAATTGTTCTAAAGATACAATTAACCATACAGCCCCCCAGTTGTTTATGAGAGTCACAGGTTACAACAATAATAACCAGTTTAGGATATAAGAGCAATTACAGGAAAAAGTTCAGCGTAGGAAATTAAATAGTTGTTGGCAGCCGAGTCCCAGAGAGGAGAAAGGGAATGAGCATATTCCCAGCAACCTCTTGACAGCTCTTTTTTTTTTTTAATAATTTTATTTTTTTAATGGGGTGACATCAATAAATCAGGATACATATATTCAAAGATAACAAGTCCAGGTTATCTTGTCGTTCAATTATGTTGCATACCCATCACCCAAAGTCAGATTGTCCTCTGTCACCTTCTATCTAGTTTTCTTTGTGCCCCTCCCCCTCCCCCTTTCCCTCACCCTTTCCCCCCTCCCCCCCCCCGTAACCACCACACTCTTATCAATGTCTCTTAGTTTCACTTTTATGTCCCACCTACGTATGGAATAATGCAGTTCCTGTTTTTTTCTAATTTACTTATTTCACTTCGTATCATGTTATCAAGATCCCACCATTTTGCTGTAAATGTTCCGATATCATCATTTCTTATGGCTGAGTAGTATTCCATAGTGTATATGTGCCACATCTTCTTTATCCAGTCATCTATTGATGGGCTTTTTGGTTGTTTCCATGTCCTGGCCACTGTGAACAATGCTGCAATAAACATGGGGCTGCATGTGTCTTTACGTATCAATGTTTCTGAGTTTTGGGGGTATATACCCAGTAGAGGGATGGCTGGGTCATAAGGTAGTTCTATTTTCAGTTTTTTGAGGAACCACCATACTTTCTTCCATAATGGTTGTACTACTTTACATTCCCACCAACAGTGGATGAGAGTTCCTTTTTCTCCACAGCCCCTCCAACATTTGCTATTACCTGTCTTGCTAATAATAGCTAATCGAACAGGTGTGAGGTGGTATCTCATTGCAGTTTTGATTTGCATTTCTCTAATAGCTAAAGAAGATGAGCATCTTTTCATATATCTGTTGGCCATTTGTATTTCTTCCTGGGAGAAGTGTCTGTTCATGTCCTCTTCCCATTTTTTTATTGGATTGTTTGTTTGTTTGTTGTTGAGTTTTATGAGTTCTTTGTATATTTTGGATATTAGGCCCTCATCTGAGCTGTTGTTTGAAAATATCATTTCCCATTTAGTTGGCTGTCTTTTATTTTGTTATCAGTTTCTCTTGCTGAGCAAAAACTTCTTAGTCTGATGTAGTCCCATTCATTAATTTTTGCCTTCACTTCTCTTGCCTTTGGAGTCAAATTCATAAAATGCTCTTTAAAACCCAGGTCCATGAGTTGAGTACCTATGTCTTCTTCTATGTACTTTATTGTTTCAGGTCTTATGTTTAGATCTTTGATTCATTTTGAGTTAATTTTAGTACAGGGGTACAAACTGTAGTCCAGTTTCATTCTTTTGCATGTGGCTTTCCGGTTTTCCCAGCACCATTTATTGAAGAGGCTTTCTTTTTTCCATTGTGTGTTGTTGGCCCCTTTATCAAAAGTTATTTGACTATATATATATGTGGTTTTATTTCTGGACTTTCTATTCTGTTCCATTGGTCTGAGTGTCTATTTTTCTGCCAATACCATGCTGTTTTGATTGTCGTGGCCCTATAATAGAGTTTGAAGTCAGGTATTGTAATGCCCCCAGCTTCATTCTTTTTCTTTAGGATTGCTTTGGCTATTTGGGGTTTTTTTTAGTTCCATAGAAATCTGATGATTTTTTGCTCTATTTCTTTAAAAAATGTCATTGGAAGTTTAATGGGAATTGCATTAAATTTGTATATTGCTTTGGGCAATATAGCCATCTTAATTATATTTATTCTTCCTAGCCAAGAACAATGTATATTCTTCCATCTCATTATATCTTTTTCGATTTCCCTTAACAATGGTTTATAGTTTTCATTATATAAGTCCTTTACATTCTTTGTTATGTTTATTCCTAAGTATTTTATTTTTTTTTTTGTTGCAATCGTGAAGGGGATTATTGTTTTGAGTTCGTTCTCAATTGTTTCATTGTTGGCATATAGAAAGGCTATTGACTTCTGTATGTTAATTTTGTATCCTGTGACCTTACTGTATTGGCTTATTGTTTCTAGCAGTCTTTTTGTGGATTCTTTGGGGTTTTCGATGTATAGGATCATATCATCTGCAAAAAGTGATACCTTTACTTCTTCTTTTCCAATATGGATGCCTTTTATTTCTTTGTCTTGTCTGATTGCTCTGGCTAGAACCTCTAGTACCACATTAAATAAGAGTGGAGAGAGTGGACAACCCTTTGAAAGCCCTTTTTTTTCTTTTTCATCTGTCATGCAGTGAGCACTTTATTTTCTCTAATAGTCCTTATAATCTTGGAACAAATAGGTGATTAAAAGAAGGCAACTGGATGACAGCAGTGTAGGGAACCGCAGACTGGAAGACAGCCAGCATCCCCAGGAAACGAACCTCACTTGCTTTCACAAGACAAGATATCTTTGGGCCACTCTGTAAGCTTCATTCCAGAGAAGGTAAACCTGCCACTCAGGCCATGCAATGTGCTCTCATCCCTATGACTTAGCCCTTGACAGATCCTCCCCACTTCACCCTGCCCCGCAAAGCCCACAGCAGCCAGCGTCAGGCTCACCGCACCTACCTCACCACGCTGCATGCCACCGCATCTCCGCCCACAGCAGCCAGCGTCAGGCTCACTGCACCTACCTCACCACGCTGCATGCCACCGCACCTCCGCAACCCTACGCCATCTGGCTCCTGAGCCCCAGTCGTGGGCTTTCCATTTAGGCTTTCCTTTTGACCACATATACATTTTCTTATGCATCAACCTCCAGTGAAGAATTATAATCCAAGATGTCAGAGCTGGTAGGATCTTGAAATATCCAGACTCGAACGGATTTCTGTTTTCCAGTCTGGCATGTGTAGGGCTTAGAAGTCTTGGCTCTATCCTCACAGAAAATGGCTGAACAAACTGAAGCTCAGCAACTCTTCTCAGATCCATCAGAGAATTTAGGTCACTTCTGCCCCCCAAAATTAGAAAGACAGACAGGCAGGTACAGAGCATCAGAGCCGACTGGGGGCCTGACCTGTGGTCCTTCCTGCTTCTCCCCCCTTCTCTCTCTCTCTCTCTCTCTCTCTCTCTCTCTCTCTCTCCTCTAAAATGAATAAAGAAATAAAAGAAATAAAAATAAAAAATAAGAAGGGCTGACTGGAGCAGATTGTTGCTCACACCGAGTTCTTTTCACTCAGTACATCACATTCAGCTTTCCACAAATATTAGGAAAAAATAAAAAACACATTTGAAGAGAAAGAGCAAGCATCAGAACCAGACTCAGATATGGCACTGATGTGGAAATTATCAGATGGAATTTAAAACACTATGGTTAACATGGGCTCTAATGGGGGGAGAAAGTAGGTAACATGCAAGAGCAGGTAAGTAATGTGAGCAGAGATATGGGAACTCTAAGAAGGGATCAAAAGGAAATGCTAGAAATGAAATACTCTGGATCTTGTTTTTAGGACAAAAACATATATTAGCCCCTATTATACAGATAAGCAAACTGAGACCATGCCAGTGGCTTGCCCAAGTTCACATAGCTAAAGAGAAAATAAGGATTGATACACAGATCTCCTGTAGTTTTGTCAAGTGTTGGATATATTATTCCATCAGGCATTTAACAGCACCTGGCACTGAGCTAAATATTGGAATACAACAGTAAACAAAATGGACTTGGTCCCTGCCCTTATGAAGTTTGAAGTATAGAGTTTTCCTGAACTTACTCTTAATCATACAAAAGAATATAAGTCCGTAATAATCAAAAACTGTTATGTTTAACTTTTCATTTGAATCTCATCTCCACATGGGTGTATATGTGTGTGGAGGAATTCACTATTCATTGAATTCATGTTTTCAGCAAATGCTCACTGAGCATGTCCCTGTGCCAGGTCCTGTGTGGGGATAAAGCAATGAGAGAAACATTCAGAGACCACCTCCTTGTGCAGGTTACATCCTAACAGGAGGAGACACACAAAAAAACCCCAAAGAATCACAGGTGATAATTGCTGGCTGCTGTATATAAATATCCCACCCACCCTCCTCCTGGCACTTCCACTCTCCCTTGTCTAATTTATTTCCCTCCACAGCAATTTTTTTTTTAATTCAGTGAGAATCAGGAGGCAGAGAGACAGACTCCTGCATGTGCTCCTACTAGGACCTACCAAGCAAGCCCCTTATTGGTGGTGTTCTGCCCATCTGGAGCGGCTGCCCCATTGCTCAGCAACCAAGCTATTTTAGTGCCTGAGGCAAGGCCATGGAACCATCCTCAGTGCCCAGGGCCAACTTGCTCATACTGTTTGAGCCATGGCTGCAGTAAGGGAAGAGAGGGGGGGGGAGAGAGAAAGGGGAGGAGTAGGGAAGCAGATGGTCGCTTCTCCTGTGTGCCCTGACCGGGAATCAAACCTGGGACTTCCACACGCTGGGCCCGACGCTCTACTGCTGAGCCAACCGGCCAGGGCCACCGCAATTTCTGATATGTGTAGGAGCTATGAAAGATGTGCTGATGGAGTGTATGTGGGGTGAAGAGGAGAAAACAATAGTAATGTTCAGATGGCAGGCAGTTACTTTGACTCAGGTGGAGAAGCCTTAAAAGATTAGATGTGAGGGGCAACAGCTAAGCTGGGGCTTGTACACATTTGATTTCAGTTCCCAGGGGAGGGGACAGTTGGTGAAAATGTCAAGTAGGCACACCAGAGCCTTCATCTCTCTACCTCCCAGACAACCCAATTTCTTCAAAGCAAACATCTCCGTTATGTAGATAAGAGGTAGTTCAGCTTTTCTAGTACATTAGAGGCCTGAATCTCATCCTATCAGTTCATTTGCACAAGACGCACTGCGAAGGCACAGTTGACTTGCTTGGCCTCAGGTAGCATGCGGTCTGTCTGAAAGGCAGGCGGAAGGGTTGTGATGCAGTGCTCTCCTGCAGTTATTAAGCTTCTCTCTGTGCAATGGGACCAAGATGTTTTCAGTCCCCAAAATGACACTTTTCCCTTCTTAAAGCCGCAGTTAATTTTATGAACCAAACCAACTTAACACCCAGCTCACATATACCTTGAATAAATGGAAATCCAGTCTTGGTGGCAGAATCTGGCCTTATGCTGGGCATTGCCATGGCAACTAATGACATCATTCCCCAGCACCAACCTACACAAAATTCAATTTTCCAAGGGTCCTTATTTGCCGAGAGTGGATGTGTTCTTGCTTACTCACATACCCGTTCATAAACATCACTCTGTTGTCAAAGGTTTGCAGTGGATGTTTACCATCGTCTTAGGAGCTAAATTCCCTTTGTGGCAAATGTTTCTTATTCATTGGAGGGATGGGGAAAATTTATAATGAAAATCGCTGTATTTGATTAGCAACATTTGTTGATAACATATGATCTGAGGAGGCTTCCACAAATACAGGGCTTTAAATAGTAAACCGAGATGTGGCTGCGAGGAAGCAGATGCTCTCCAAACACACAGTCTGAGGGTGCTTTGCCTGTGGCTTCTCCTCCCTTCCCCGGAGCAGAGTCCTCTCCCTGGTCTTCCCCAGATCAAAGTGATCACTTTCAAAGCAGTGGCACTATGGAATAGGTTTGGAGAAATAATGTGCTGTGACTCTAAAAGTCATCTCTACCCCCCCCCAAATATGAATTATCTGCTACTCATGTTTATTATTTGGTATTAATAATGATGTAGTGTGACGAAATGAGTCAGTCCACTCCAGTGGCTCTGGAAGCAACATTTGGGCACCACGTGTCTGAAAGGCTGTGATACAAAATCCCAAAGTTTCCAGTGCACCGAGACTGGCGGAGAGAGCTCTGTGAAAGACATACAGTGGCAGCTGGATCACCGCAGGTGGGCTGTTCCTCCTCATGGATGCGCTCAGGAGAGCATGCTTCTAATCTGTTAGTGAGAATAAAAGTGTCCCACCTGGTCTGTGGTGGCGCAGTGGATAAAGCGTCGACCTGGAATGCTGAGGTTACCAGTTCGAAACCCTGGGCTTGTCCAGTCAAGGCACATATGGGAGTTGAAGTTGATGCTTCCTGCTCCTCCTCTTCTCTCTCTCTCTCTCTCCAATAGCTAAAATGAATAAATAAAGTCTTTAAAACAACAAGAAAATAAAAATGCTCCCATTAGATAGGGCCAACAATTTTGCTGCATCTAGTAGGGGTCAGTAAACTTTTTCTGGAAAGGACCAGAAAATAAATATTTTAGGCTTCTTGGCCATATGGTCTCTGTCATAAGTGGCTTGACTATGGCTTTGAAGCACCAAAGCAACCTAGGTTATGTGTAAACAAAGGAGGCAGTCCTGTTTGTGGACAGTACACGTCAGTTCATGTCATGTTCATGTGTCATGAAATAGTATTCTTCTTCTGATTATTTTTAACCATTTAAGAATATAAAAGCCATTCTTAGCTCATAAGCCATACATAAGCAGGTATTTGGCCAAGACTTGGACTATGGGTCATAGTTTACCAACCCCTGGTCTATAATTCTGAAACTTTTTTTTTTTTTTTTCATTTTTCTGAAGCTGGAAACAGGGAGAGACAGTCAGACAGACTCCCGCATGCGCCCGACCGGGATCCACCCGGCACGCCCACCATGGGGCGACGCTCTGCCCACCAGGGGGCGATGCTCTGCCCCTCCGGGGCGTTGCCATGTTGCGACCAGAGCCATTCTAGCGCCTGAGGCAGAGGCCACAGAGCCATCCCCAGCGCCCGGGCCATCTTTGCTCCAATGGAGCCTTGGCTGTGGGAAGGGAAGAGAGAGACAGAGAGGAAGGAGAGGGAGAGGGGTGGAGAAGCAAATGGGCGCTTCTCCTGTGTGCCCTGGCCGGGAATCGAACCCGGGTCCTCTGCACGCTAGGCCGACGCTCTACCGCTGAGCCAACCGGCCAGGGCCAATTCTGAAACTTTTTGTGCTTTCTATGTACTGAGTATTGAGTTGAATGATGTGTACATAAGAGCTTAGCTCCTACTTATTCTTCCATGGACTGTCTGGGGCAATACTGTTCTTATCTCCAGTTTACAGATGTAAAGCGAAGGCTCAAACTCACACCTGATACATGTGATCATTTCTACACGTGGCATCTCCCTAAGTAGAACGTGATGTCGATAAGGGCAACACTGATCTCTCGCTCATCTTTGGATCTGCAGTAGCACCTAACACAGTGATTTGCACATGGTAGACATTCAGGAAGTGTTTTCTAAAGAAAGGGAAAAGTGAAGGCTAACTAGGTAGGATCCCCACGCAGCAGAAGTTAGAGCTTCCCCCAATGCATGTAGGTTGGAGCGGTGCGTGTAGTACACGGTGCAGGGACACCAGTGTGCTGGCTGCATCGATTTCTTCCCTACCTTCTTGCAAAGGGTATTTGGTTTGAATTGGCATACATGTTTCAGTACTCATTTATTCATATTTGGAGATGCCACTGTGGGTGATGGCATTTCTATAGTCTGTGCTCGTGTGCTGATGGCTGAAAAGTCCAAAAGCAGAAATGACAGTTCATAACTTGGTGGCACTTTCTACCATTATATCTGTTGGCATCCACATTGCTTCCAGCCCTTGGCCTTATCAGCTAACCACACCTGGACCTTCAGGACCTGCACTTTGTTTCTCAGAGTGCTATGTGCGGGGTATGAGGGTCTCCCCCCTCACTGCCTACTGCCGCATGCACCACGGAGAGTGGGTGAGCTCCTGGATATATCTGGTCCTCGAGGAGATACAGCCCTCAGTGTGGTTTAAAGGAAGTGGTCACACCTTTGGTTATCATACGTGTCACTTCTCCCTAGAATCCTGATTTTGGTGACACAGTTATTCTGAATTTGTCACTTCTTCCTAATCATTAAACAAATACTTATTTTATGCCAAGCTCTCTATTGGGTGCAAGAGATCAAGAAGAATTCATACTCTGCCCCCTGCCCCCAAGGAGCTCATCAGTAAAGAGAGAGCCAGCCACGCACTCAGATTGCACTGTATCCTGTGTTATGCATTACAGAAAATAGCGAAGCTCTGCAGTTTAATGCTTGGGCTTTGGGCTCATAAACACTGAGTCTGAATTCCAGCTCTGTGATAGCCTAGAACCCTGCCCCAGTTACATAACCTCTCCACACCAGCTTCTCCATTGTAAAGTGGAGACAATAACCAAACACACGTCACACAGCTGGCAGAAGGATTAAATGAGGTAATCTATGAAATACACTCAGCCCAGGTGCTGGAAAACCATAGCATCCAATAACTGCTGACAATTTTTAGCATTTTTGTGAGCTGGCTATACAGTGAATACAGTGAAAATACAGTAGCGAAGATCACAGAAGGGGGCACCTCACTTTATCTACCTTGTGTTCAGAGAGAAGTTAATCTGTTAACATTCCCAACCCTCAGCCTCTTCAAAATATAATGTTATTTTAGTTGTGGGAAACTTTTAAGAGTAGGTATTCCTCCTAATAGCCATAGTCCATGCCCAGCAAAGGCAAAGAAATCAGCCAAGAAGAATGCAAAGTGAAAAGTAGATTCACTAACCCAGAGGCCAAGGTTGATGCTTTCTCCCAGACTAATTTGTCTGTAAGGTATGTCACACTCTGCAGAGTATATTGAACATACGAAATAAATCCAAACAGAGAAACTGGAGTAGCCCAGGGTCCCATCAGTCTTGAAACAGAATTACCCCTTCAGTTTACACAGGTAACTGATGTGAACGGGACCCAGACACAGAGGAGTGAGCTGGTGGAGTGTGTGAGGGAGGCACTGTGGCAGCCTGGGTAAGAGTTTGGGTTGTGGAATCAGACTGCCATTTGCAGCCTACTGGTGGCCCTGGACACACTACTAGCCTCTCTGAGCCTCAGTTTTCTCACCTATGAGTGTGGGGGTGTACTTGTAAGTTTTCACAGGACAAAATGTATGTGTGGCTATATAACACTTTGAGATAGGAATCTGTGCCTCACATGTCATAATTGCTGAATAAATATTAGCTGTTTTTATTACAGTCAGGTCTCTCCATGGCTGGAAAAAGACAGAGTGGAATTTTTATGATGCTTTTTCTCAAAGGGTCAAGGGACAGGGAAGGATGCAAACAGTTAAATCTCCTTGAGTCCTAAGACTGGAATGCATTGACAAAATAAAATCCATGAGCAGTTTTCACAGAATCATTGGAGGAGCAAAGGTTTCACACCAACTCTAGCAGCAGCCAGCCTGCTCCACTGCCCGTCCCCCATGCAGGCTAAACAGACTGGAGGGGCACTGGACACAGAGCCTGACTCATGGGCTTGTGATCCCAGCAGCTGCACAGACCCCATGCTCAGACGGGACCTGTGTTGGGTGTAATGTTCTGCTGTTACCATCTTGAAGTTCTTAATTATCTTATTTTTTGACTTGTGTTTTTAAGTGAAGTTTGAAGCAACCATGGTATATGCATTTGAGCAAAGGAAATACTAGGAGAAAGGAAAATGCTTTCTATCTTGGTGACTTGAATGGCACTTCTTTTGTGCTTATCGAGTAAGGAACCCCATATGTTCATTTTACATTGGGCCCTGAAAGTGACAGGGCCAGCTCTGACTAGACTGGAGACTGTATCTTTTTGTGCACCCCACTGGGCCAGGTTACCTTGTGGAAATCCAATGGATAAACTGGGATTCAGTAGTAACGTAACATTGATGGGAGCCACAAACACAGCTGCAGGCCTGGTGGAAAGGAAAAGCAACTCAGTGACCAAGCAGACAGGGGTGGTCTGGGCAGGCGCAGTGAGTTCCGTCCAGCTGACAGGGCCCGAGAGGCCTCACCCTGCCCCACAGTCTGAGTCACGTGGGACTGAGCATCTGTGGGGAGCAGCAGGGGTTCCGGCAGACTGGGTGGTCTGGGCAGGCGCAGTGAGTTCCGTCCAGCTGACAGGGCCCGAGAGGCCTCACCCTGCCCCACAGTCTGAGTCACGTGGGACTGAGCATCTGTGGGGAGCAGCAGGGGTTCCGGCAGACTGGGTTCGTGCCACAAAATCCCTACCAATCAGGACAAGGACATATCGTGGAGATACAGCACAGGGAGCCCCAGGGACTCTTTGTGGCTTAGTGGTAAAGTGTTTCCTTTCTGAACCAGTTTGGTTTCCAGCTGGAATTTTCCTCCTCTCTGACCAACCGTGATAAATGCCCAAAGAATTAATAACACAATTCATCATAATAAACTAATTCTCATGTTTTTGCTAATATTGCTAATCATTAATAGTGCTTATTATTGATTTGGAATAATAATAGAAGTGGGAAGTAAATTAGGAATAAAGAGATTTGGGTTCTAGCCTAACTTGGTCACAATTTGCTGGCGTAAAATATGTGAGATCTTGAGTTTCTTCATTTGTGGAAAGGGATGATAATAACTGTTTCACTACTTACCTGTGTTAGAAAAGGCAATGTCTGTCTTGCTTGCCCAGCAAAGGGGCAGATTTAGGTGCTTAATAGATATGTGTTGAATAGACTACACAAAATATAAGTGATCATCACTGTTGCTAAAATACATCTTACATATCCTTATTTGGAGAAGGGAAGTTAGCCAAAATTTGTTGTGTTCTCATCCTCTTCTAAACCTGCTACAATTTACTCTATGAAATGAGGTTATTTTATAGCTGAGCAAACTAGGATAAGGGGACATTAATTAATTTGCTTCAAGTCCTACAGTTTGTAGGTGACTAACCAGGATTTAAACTAAGGCTATCTGGTTCAAAACTTTATGCTTTGTCACGTCACTTTCTCTAGGACAAAGACGGCACGCTCTTAGGGGCTTGCTACAACTGCTAATGACCAAACTAAGAGTTTCTATATATCTAGCTAACATTTTGATATGTGTTTGAGATATTTAGCTCCTTGTTCTGTCTCACATCCTCTTCCATGTCCCCTTCCTTTCTCTGTTTGACCATTATGCTTCCTCATGATTCTCGCACAAAGAGATCCCCATGGATCTTGGCTGCACCCCACTATTGTTCTGGGCCTCTTGTCGACTCACTCTGGAGTCTTCATGTCTTTGAGTTTATTTGAGTGCAACAGTGAGATTAGAAGTCAGCTTTTCATCATTTACAAACAAAAGAAAATTCAACCAATGAACAATGGAAAATAGTCTAGACTGCTATTAGTCAAAAAATGCCCGTGAAACTGACAATGACAAAACAGGACAGAAGTAAAAAGATACCCAATATGGGCAAGAAGTGCTGTAATTTTCACTCTTATTCCCAGATGGTAGGAGGACAGTCACCACCTTTATGGAAAGCGTTTTGGAAATGGGTATCCCAGGACTTGAGGGATACCCTCACTGATGCACACAGTTCCTACAGGATCATGGGAAGGCCATTGTGTTTGTTGACATATAAAGAAATGATCTCCCACTTAGTCTCAATCCCAAGGAAATGATCAGAGAAGAAATAAAAAAATTAATGTTTATCCCAGTCTCAATAATAGAACAGTGATTAAATAAATGTATCCATAAGGTATAACATTATAGTCATTAGACCATATTTTAATGAATATTTTTAAATATTTATTTATGTGACAGAGACAGAGAGAGGGACAGATAGGGACAGATAGACAGGAGGGGAAAGAGATGAGAAGCATCAACTCTTTATTGCAGCACCCTAGTTGTTCATAGATTGCTGTCTCATATGTGCCTTCACTGGGGGGGCTACAGAAGACTGAGTGACCCCTTGCTCAAGCCAGCGACTTTGGGCTCAAGCTAGTGAGCCTTACTCAAACCAGATGAGCCCGTGCTCAAGCCGATGGCCTTGGGGTTTCAAACCTAGGTCCTCTGTGTCCCTGTCCAACGCTCTACCCACTGCACCACCACCTGGTCAGGCATGAGTATTTTATAATATGAAAACTGGCTACTATAAAAAGCAAAAAGAATAAACATCTTTGTACAGAGTTTCATCTATTCCTGTTTCCTAGTTTTGTACACGAATAGCTGTTTGGCATCCTTCATTTATTCAACAACATTTCTTACATGTATCCTGTGCGCTAAGCCCTGTGCTAAGTACTGGGTGTACAATATAAACAAACAGTTTCTCTGCTTATGGAACTTACAAATTAAGAGGGTATTTGGCTGTTAAATAATCATATAAATCAATAATTAAAAATCCAATGATTGCTAGGAAAGAAAATTAAATAATATGTTTAAGAGTTTAACAGTAGATCCAAATTTACAACAGGAGATCATGTGACATGCTCTCTGGGAAAGTGGTGTTTAAGCTGAGTCCATAAGAGGTCACCAAGAGAAGAAAGAGTAAGGTGGAAAAAACATGCAACAGCCCTGAGGTAGCCCAATTGGGACACACGTGACATTGGAGCGGATGAAGGGGAGACCATACCAAGGGGCCTGGTGGGCATCCTGTGTGCAACGAGTCAGGTACCACGGGAGGGCTGAGGGAAGGGGCTCGACGCAAACTGTGTGAAACTTCCAGAAGATCACCCTGATCTCAGGTACAGGAGATGGTTTTGTGAGAATAATGATGAGGGAATGAGGAGACCACATTGCAGGGCCCATCAGAGGCTCCTGTCAGCCTGGCACTCTACCGAGGTACTGGTGAGCCAGGCTTTCCTCTGGGGCAACCTAAGACTGTGACACCCACAGACCATGAGTGGGGAAGGGAATTCACCACATACTCCTTTGACCTTCATGACAGGGCTGAGCTCCACCCACCCTTCTATTCAACTTATCTTTAAATACCAGAAGAAATGGGGTTCCTCACCACGCTACCACCCACTACTGCTGAAATCTCATTGTAAAGCCAGGTGTTGGCTCAGACCAAATGAAGCCCCATCTCAAAATCCGGAACTGCACCTTTTAATACCAAGGGATTTCGAAGATGCAGAGAAATATTTACCAGTAGTGACCAAGGAATAGTTTGTAGTAGAACTAATCCATGAGAAAGTTCTCACCCACTTGGTTCCATGCTAAGTCAGTCCTCAGGATTCCTTCAGTGAAGACAGGTGGCAACTTTCTGAGCATCTGTCTTGCATTTGTCTAACAAGTTAATTAACACTTTTTGTCACTCTGGCAGCTTTGGAGGGGAGGAGAGGAGGATGTGTCAACCAACACTGCCTCGGGTTAACCCTGCATCCACCCAGCCCGAGAAGGAGGCAGCTGTGATTAGCATTGTCAAGGCAGAGGTCTCCACACTGACCTTTCTTATCCTGTCCACAGCTGGGGCACCCAGGGTGACTTCTCGACGACCCACGCGTTGCCTGCAGTGAAGGTGAAGCTGTTCACAGAGAGCACCGGCGTCCTGGCCTTGGAGGACAAGGAACTTGGACGAGTAAGCACTCCCCAGCCCAGTGGATAGTAATCACAAGTTGTTCCAAAGAGCGGGTATCCCTGGTCCCAAGAGACAGTGTTGCCAAGAACCGAAAGACCTGGCTTTGCAAGTTAAATCCCAGGCTCCACTCTGCACTGACTGTGCAGCCTGGGGCAAGTCAGTCCTTCACCCTGTCCAAGCCTCAGCTTCCCCTCTTTGACTCTGGTCACCTACAGTGTGCACTAAACAAGGGTCCGATGTGGAGAGTCACTGGCAGGGCAGCTGCAACATCTGCTGGGGAGACGGGCGAGTCAAAAGCCTGAGCACCAGTGAACTGATTTCTTGAATCAATGTCTTGGTAACAAAATCTCCTTGATTTCTCTGGGAAAATACCAAAAATACTTTGAATGTATGTACAAAAAAGACTTAGGATCTAAATTTAATCTTTGAAAAAAAATTAAAAAAAAAATTAAGATCTAGACTCAGTTAATTATAAACAGATTTTTCTACCTCTATTCATAATCAGTGGAAACACTGAAAAGTCAAAACAAAAACTAATCAAGGCTAAAAGCAAAATGTGTAGGACAATTCCTGATTGGAGAGGATTATCTCATTCCTTTTTGGAATGTTTAGTATCCCTGGGACCTGCCCATTCAACACCAACAACGCCCTGCACCAATTATCTTGCAGCCAAAAAGAGTCCCCCACATTTCTGGAGCATCCAGCAAGTGGTACCACTCCCTTTGAGTATCACTGAGATAATAAAGACACTGCTTCTTGCATCTCAGCTATTGACGCTGCACCAAAACTCCAGCAGTATTTTCAGAACATAAGTTAGCTTCCATCACCTCACTCTGCTTAAGTAAAATCTAAACTGTGAAGCATAGCCTACAAAGACAGGTGATCAGTTGAGTGGGCCCACAGCCCATTTGCTGCCACTGTGCCTCAGCATCCTTAGCCAAATTTCAGTTCCTCAAATAAACCAGATTCCTTCCCACCTCACGGGCTTTTTCTGAGCCTGGAGCACTGGCCCCCTTTCAAGTCTTCAAAAGGCGTATTTATAAATGCCCCTCCTTCTAGAGCACCATTGCTGACTGCCCCTCTCCTCCATTTGCTACCACAGCCTCTGCATATGTCCTCCACTGAACTTAGCAACAATGAGAGAAAGAGAATTGACAGAAAGTTTGGCCTCTGTCTCCCCACCCCCCACATGTAAAAGCTCTGTGGAGACAGAGATCTAACCTCTTGTGTTCACCACCCATACTCAATGCCTAGCACACAGGCTTTCAATTAATTTTGATACCAGTTGAATGTGTAATCCCTTCTGAAAGCTATGTGACTTTAGCCAGGATATTTAACCTCTCTGGGCCTCTGATATTTCATCTAGAAGGATAAGAGAATACCCTAAAACAAGCACTCAGGTGCACACACATAGCAACAGCCCCACAGGAACACATTAACCTGCTTTCTCCTTTCTTCCTTTGTTTTTTCACTTCCTTATTCTGGCTTCCATCTATAGAACTGACCTGGGATCATATTACAGGGACCCATGCCACAGATGGAAGGAAAACAAAGAGTTAACAAGGCCAATAGCAAAAAGAGTGCCCCACACACACAAAAGAAGGGGCATGAAAGAAAAGGTGGTTAGCAGTTTCTTCAAGAAATGACAAATATTCACTCTGTCCCTAGGGAAAGAGAAACAGAGAAGGGAAGTAGCCTGCCTTTTATTTTTCTTCAAATTTCTTTTTTCATGAAGAATCGTAGAAGAATCATGAGTCTCAGAGAAGTAGGATGTTAATGTTAGAAGAGACAAGTCCAGAACACTCAACCTGAGTCCTCACAGGGCTCCAGGGGAGCCAGGGGCCCCTTGAAATTGTTTGCAAATTGTATATGTTTCTGTGGTGGGGGGTATGTGCATTTTTCTAACTCCCTAGTTCAAAGCTTTCACCAGCGTCTCAAAGCTGTTCCCACACAAAAACGTTAAAACCACTGGGCTAAACCCTTTCATTTTTTTTTTTTTTACAGGGACAGAGAGAGAGTTAGAGAGAGGAATAGAGAGGGACAGACAGATAGGAATGGAGAGAGATGAGAAGCATCAATCATCAGTTTTTCATTGCGAGACCTTAGCTGTTCATTGATTGCTTTCTCATATGTGCCTTGACCGTGGGCTACAGCAGACTGAGTGACCCCTTGCTCAAGCCAGCGACCTTGGGTCCAAGCTGGTGAGCTTTTGCTCAAACCAGATGAGCCCGCACTCAAGCTGGTGACCTCAGGGTCTTGAACCTGGGTCCTCTGCATCCCAGTCTGACGCTCTATCCACTGCGCCACCGCCTGGTCAGGCAAACCCTTTCATTTTATAGATGGAAAATAACTGATTCCTGAAGACGTCAGCAAACTTGCCCTGAGCCACCCAGTTTGCTGTCCATTTACCACTGGCCAGGCCACTGTCCTAAGGACTTTGTGTGCAGCTCCTCACTGAGGCTTCACCATAACTCTAGTGAGGCAGCTGCAGTTATTATTCCTCCCGTACGGCTGACCATACTCGGTCCCAGAGGCAGTAGCTCACTAAGAATGATGTTGCCTCATCTCCAAGGCCATTTTTCCTACACCATGGTGTCCTAGGCAAAAATAAACCCTCAGCTCTGTGGCCATGATCTTGCCACAGCCCCCACATAGCCATTCTTTCCCTAATAAATCATTCTCTCCTCTATGTATTCCCCCAGATACTGGTTTCAAATTGTTCCCGCTAAAGACACTCTCCAATTGCAGTGGAGCTGGCCAGCCAGGCCCTTATGCCAGCTGGGGCGCCCTCTGCTGGCAACACCTCCACAGGCCACTGCTGCATGACTTAAGCAATCTTTTTTAACATGAAGCCATTCCTGGAGCCCTCAGGAGTGTTTCTACGCTGCAGTTCTTCCCAAATGTAACAGAACATGGCCATGTTCAAAATCCCAGTGCTACGTTCATTCATTCAGTAATATTAACTTGCTCCATCTTTATTATGTTTCATTTTTATTAATCTTTCTAATTAAAAAAATAATGTGTACTGTAAAAAAATTAAAATGGATAGTGAAACTTTCACCTTACCCCAGTATCATTTTCCAAAGAAAAAAAAACCTTGTTTTCAGTTTATTGAATATTCTTCTCCAAATAGTCTATGCATCTACAAGCACAGCATATGTAAACATATATATATATTTTTTAATTTTTTTTAAGAGAGAACACACTAGGAAGTTACTGAATACATATTGTGCTGCACTTTCCTTGAAATGTCAGTGTTTTCAGAGAGTACTCCATAGCAGCCCATACTGACTTCCTTCCTACTTTCATAGCTGCATAGTATTCCATATGGAGATGCATTATAATATATTTAGGTTGTTTCCAGTCTTTGACTGTATAAACAATGCTTTAGCAAATAATCCTTGATTTATTTCTTTGCACATATGTGTGTATATAAATAGGATAAATGTTAAAAATATTTTTCTGAATGAAATTTGAATTTTTATAGGTTGTCCAAATTGTCCCCTGTATTCACCAATATATCCTTCAATTAAAGGCATTGGAGTGACTGTTTTCTCACACCTGTGCCTACACTGCAATATTACTAAATAATTATGCATCAAGTATGAATGTGGGCCCACTGTGTCCTATCATTTGTGCTATGCACAGAGCAAACAGGAATAATAACAGGCAAAAACTCTTATCCTCAAAAAAGTGAAAGGATATAGACATAATATGAGGGTTTGTAGTGCAGTGAGGTAAAGGACAGCTGGGAAGCATATAGCAAGGGTCCACAATCCAGTCTGAGGGCCAGGATGCCTTCCCAGTCCAGGGCCCAGGACAAGGAGGTCGGGTGGGGCAGAGATACAGGGGCTAAGTCTCGGAGGGATCAGCCAGGTAAGGCTCAGGGTGTAACAGTCCCCTGGAAGGCCTGCCTGCATGTCCAGGCAGCTGCAAGCAGCTGGGGCAGGCTGGTGTGCAGCTTGTTGCATGGGGTGTGTTGTGTTCCCATAGCAGTGTCGCCACATCAAAGCCTGGCGCACATGGGCCTTGGCTGAGATGATGAAGTGCTTGATTAGCAGCCTGGAATGTCCAAATGAGGTGTCTGGCCCGCGTGGGGCTCATGTACACCCAGAAGGACCCCAATAATTCAGCAAGGCTGACACATACAAAGGAGTCATCAACCTGTCGGGAGAGTGCGGATGAAGTTGGAGGAGAAATGTAGTGACCTCATCTCCCCGTCCACCCTGGAGATGACGTCTCCCCAGGGAGCCACCACGTGGGGGAAGAAGTCTTTGTAGAGCAGCCAGTAACGAGTAGAGGCCATTTGCATTGGTGAACGGACACCATATTGCCAGTGGGAAGCATGCCCAGAGCCCATATGGTGGGAGGCCTGCTAACGAGCTCCGGGAGCCCAGATCACTGCTCCCACTGCTCTGCCAAATGGGCAGGAGCAGCAGGAGGCCCAGGGCCTTGCCTGCTGCTGCACAGGCCCTGGCTGGGGCTTCTCCTGTCTGCCCCTCCCCTTCCTTGCTTCCTGGCACATTACCCCTACCTCACCTCTCAGGCTAGGAGTTTGGGAGAGAGGGTCAACTTCGCTGGGATCAAGGCACTTCAAGGCTCAGGTCTTGGTATGGAAGGTGAAGGGGTGACACAGGGACAGCATTCTCTGGAAGGAAGGGAGAGGTCCCCATCACCCAATGACACTTCCGGTGTCCTATAGCATATCTAAGCTTGCTAGCACCAGTTAAGTGAATTTATATATTTTATGATAGAATTTCAACAAAATTAACCCTCACACAATGAGCAAATGGCCTACAAAGATTGCTACAGATAGCTCAGATCTGAAGATGGTACTAATATTGCAAGCCTGGCAAATAACATGGAAATGGGGAAGCTGACCCACCAGCCCTGCTCGCAAGAGTTCTGTTCACCCAGGAGACAAGAGTAATCCAGTGTATCAGACAGGATCACAACTCAGTCAAGACATTTGAATTTAGGCCCTGGCCAGTTCTTTCAGTGGGTAGAGCGTTAGCCAGGCATATGGATGTCTGGGTTTAATTTCTGGTCAGGGCACACATGAGAAGCAAGCATCTGCTTCTCCCCCTCCCCGTCCCCCTTCTCTTTCTTTTCCCCTCTCGCAGTCAGTGGCTCGATTGATTCCAGCATCACCCTGGGCACTGAGTATAGCTCAATTGATTCGAGCATTGGCCCCAGAAGGGGGTGGCCTGGTGGATCCCAGTCACGGCACATGCAGGAGTCTGTCTCACTATCTTCCCTTCTCTCACTTAAAAAAATAAAAATTAAAAAAGACATTGTTAAACTCTTTTACTAATATAGGGCATGATTAAAGAGTATTTGAAATACAAGTTTACATCCAGTGTCATTAACGATTAACCTTGCCCTAAATAAAGCCACCATAATTGGCAATATATTTAAAAGATTTTTTGTCTTTAGCCTATCTTTTTAGACTTCTATCTGTGTTTTATAATATATATAATTAATGTTAATACAAAGTAAGCATATAAATAGAATATATATATATGGGTATATTTTTTTACTGATATTTATATATAGGCATACCTCATTTTATTGCATTTTGCAGATATTGCATCATTTTTACAAACTGAAGTTTTGTGGCAAGCCTGTGGCAAGCAAGTCTACTGGGGCCATTTTTTCAACAGGCATATGTTAACAATAAGGTATTTTTTAATTAAGGTCTGTATACCTTTTAGACATAATGCTATTATACACTCAATAGACTGCAGTGTAGTGTAAGCATAACTTTTAGATATACACAGAA
Source organism: Saccopteryx bilineata (assembly GCF_036850765.1). NCBI lineage: Eukaryota > Metazoa > Chordata > Mammalia > Chiroptera > Emballonuridae > Saccopteryx > Saccopteryx bilineata. The sequence goes on from NC_089499.1 coordinate 76,764,201, forward strand.
ACCATAATCTCTGTGTGACTCACTTATTGTGATACTCGCTTTATTGTGGTGGTCTGGAGTTGAACCCGTGATCTCTCTGAGGTGTGCCTGTATTTATATTGATGTATTTTTATATTGACAGTGATACAGTTACAGATATTGGGCTAATTTCTCAAAAATATTTTGCTGACTTAGGGCATGATCAAAAATTTAGCAACCTCGGGTCCAAAGTATCAGGACTTCTTACATTTCAATCATGTCCTAAGACATTGAGAAGACTCTAATTTTGGTTTGTCTTCAACAAACGAGTACAAATTTTTTTAAATCAGAGAGAGAGAATTTAATGGGAAAAAAAGGGTCAGACTCGAAATCAGAAGGGTGAGACAGCAGCACAAGCTAGGAAAGAAAAATGGGTGGAGTTCACTTTTCTACTGTGGTCTTTTCCTGTCTTTGGAGCTCTTGATCCACAGTCACCCAGAAAGCCTCATGCTCTACCCGCTGCACAGGAGTGGAGCTCCGTGATGGCGGAGGAGCCAGCGCAGCATGCGAGAGAACAGAGCGTCCTTGTGGATAGTCTGGGCCCCGCCCATCCCCGCCAGAGGTAGAAGAAACCCAGGAAAGAAGCCGGGCTTCCCCTCGCTGAGAAAATAGATAACTTTGAAAATAGAGCCAGAGCAACAGGCAACAAAGCAGGGTATGCTGCCATTGCGGAAGCAGATCTTAGGAAGCCCCGCTTTTGTTGTGCCTGTATTTAGTTCACGGTCCGGAATTCTCCATACCACTCCGCCGAGTGCATGTTAGCCCAGGTCCAGAGGCTGGCTCACACATTGCTGACCGCTCACAAGTTAAGTCGTGTTTGTGCTTGCATTGGCTATTTCCATTTTGGAAACTCAGGGTCATATAGGATTATAGTATTTGTGACTCTTCACCCTGAGGGTCGAAGTTCGAAAAACAGCACACCCTTCCATATTCTCATGGGGACTCCTTTTCTCCCACTCCTCCAGGCGTGAAACCAAAAAATCGAAGGTACGGTAAACGAAAACAATCACAGTGTCCCGCTGTCTAAACTTGGACTACCTTCTCGCCGCTCGCAGTTTGAACATATAGACCAAGGATATTGTAAAATCTTTCTTCGTAGTGTTCAATCATGTTCAGTTTATTATACGGTCTACCGGAAAGTTCTGTCCGTTTTTGGAATAAAACAAAATACAAATTTTTCTTACCGTCAATAAACTTTATTAAATAATATAATTGCCATTATTATTAATGATTTCTTGCCAGCGTGAGGGCAATTTGTATATCCCATTTTTGAAAAATGTTTTATCTTTTGATGTGAAAAATTGAACCAGTGCTTGTTTGATATCTTCTTCATTTTTTAACTTTTTGCCCTTCAAAAAATTTTGTAAGGACAAACACAAGTGATAGTCGGAGGGTGCTAAGTCCGGGGAATATGGTGGATGTGACAGAATTTCCCAGCCTAGTTCTGCAATTTTTTTGACAAGTCCCCAAAGCAGCATGTGGCCTGGCATTATCATGATGCAATATGATGTTCTTCCTATTGAACATCGCCGGCCTCTTTTCTTGGACTGCTGTCTTTAAATTATCCAGTTGCTGACGATACTTCTCCGAATTGAGCTTTTCGTTTGGTTTTAAAAGCTTATAATGTATTGGTCCTCGAATGTCCCACCACATACACAACATTCTCTTATTCAGAGTCAAATTTGGTTTAGAGGTGGAAGGGCTAGGTTTTTCGGGTTCACAATATGCCCTTTTCCTTACGATGTTTTCATAGGTAGTCCACATTTCAGCCTCAGTTATCATCCGGTTCAAGAAGGGCTTGATTTTGTTCTGAGCAAGCAGATGTGTATATGACGACTCAATCATCCAAATTATTCTTCTGACTTAATTCATGTGGCACCCATCTTTTTTTTTTTTTTTTGCATTTTTCCAAAGCTGGAAACGGGGAGGCAGTCAGATAGACTCCTGCATGCGCCAGACCGGGATCCACCCAGCATGCCCACCAGGGGGCGATGCTCTGCCCCTCTGGGGCATTGCTCTGTTGCATCCAGAGCCATTCTAGCGCCTGAGGCAGAGGCCACAGAGCCATCCTCAGCACCCCGGCCATCTTTGCTCCAATAGAACCTTGGCTACGGGAGGGGAAGAGAGAGACAGAGGGGGAGGTGTGGAAAAGCAGATGGGCACTTCTCCTGTGTGCCCCAGCCGGGAATCAAACCCGGGACTCCTGCACGCCAGGCCAACGCTCTACCACTGAGCCAACCGGCCAGTGTGTGGCACCCATCTTGAATGTTTCCACACCAACCCTATCTTCCAAATATGGTCCGAAATGGTTTGCTGAGATGAATTAAGCCTTGCTGTGATCTCCGATGTTGTTAGAAAAGGATCTTGCTCCAACATGGTCTTAACAACATCGTCATCAATCAAAGATGGTCGCCCAGAACGTCGCTTGTCAGAAAGGTCGAAATCACCTGTTTTGAATTTTTTGAACCATCTTCTGCATGTCCTCAGAAACTGTACCTTCACCAAACACTTTCAATAAATTTCTACATGCTTCTGTAGCATTTCTTCCTTGTTGAAATTCATATCAAATACAGTGGTGTAAATAAACTTTATCAGTAGCCATGGGTACACTATGGCTTCACACATAAGACTGACATGAATCAATTTTGTTTTAGTTAATTTGCTACGTCAGTATGTATATATTAAGTGATAAAAATAGAGAGGCACACATGCGCCAAATAAACATGTGCTTATGTGTCAAAACTTGTGATAGAAACGGACAGAACTTTCCGGTAGACCTGATATATAAAAAGTGACTTTTCTTGATATTTAGGTTTTTATCACAATTATAGTATTACAAAAGTTTCAACCATGACAGATAGTGAAGGTGAAGAACTTTTCAATGAATTATAAGCAGACACTTTATATGATTGCCCAAGTGATTTTGAAATATATTGTAGTGATATAGAAATTGACAGTTTATCAGAAGATAGTAATGAGTTGGCTATTAGACCACCAAAACTACAAAAAAGAAATGTAATAAGATCTGATAGTGAAAGTGATTTTGAAGAAGAGTGAATTGAAAATGATATTACACCAACTTTGGAGGATTATTCAAATATTTAGGGTGTAACTGCTGACCTTAGTGATCCAAGGAGCATCAGATCTGTGGTCACTGGTATAAAAAAAAGATCCAACTAGAACGTTTAAAGGGTGTGTCTCAAAAGGAAAGCGCAGCGAAACCAGATATATTTGCAAAACATGTTGCGTATCATTACCTGTAGGTCATTGCTATACAGTATACCACACCAAAAAAATTACTAAAATATATAATATGTATAAAATATAATATGTAGCAAATATGTACAAAGTTTCATTTAAATTCATTATGTATAAATAAAGTATACTGAAGTTTAGTTAGATTGTTTCACTTTCGTACTCAATTACAAAAAAATAGCCAGTGACATTAGACATCTTTTGCATAAAATTCCCAGTCAACATTAAGATCAATTGAGGACCCGGCACAGAATATTGGGCCCCTTGTCATTAGAAAAAAAGTGTAAAGTTGTGGTTTTGTGGGGTCCTTCAGAAGTCGGGGTCCTTCAGAAGTCGGGGCCCTTCAGAAGTCAGGGTGCAGGGAGTGCACCTGTTGCGCTGATTAAATCCGCCTCTGACCAGGTCCCACGTGGCTCCTGTGAGCTCTTTCATCTCAAACAAAGAAGTAGGTTTAATGGGTTCTTCACTCATAACATCTCTGGTCACGAGAACTGAGAAATCCCAGATCGAACGCCACCTCTGGAGCGCACTGGAGGGAGCAGTCTCCACACGCAGTGACCCTCCCCATCTGTGTCTGCTGCCTTGCTGCCAAGACAGAGTGGGCGAGTGGGCCAGCGTGCAATACGTGCAATACGGTGGAAAGTGCAGGTGAAGTCGGCCCTAGATGTGTGACTGTCCGCAAGTCCCTTTCCTTCTCTAAAGGGCACATTTCTCACTCATCAAATAAGATCCCGCCCATCTTCCCCTGCAGCCTCTGTGCAATTACTCCTTCTGAAATAGAACACCAAAGAATGGAAGAAGAGCGAACTAGAAGTGCCCTCTGATATATAAGGATGCTTCTCCTCTCACACCACCGTCTTCCTATATGAAGAGAATGATGGGTGGGGGACATTCTCTGCTCTGGGTTGCTTTAGTACTTCTGAACTTTGGAAGAGTACAAAGCAGGATCACAGAAAACACAATCCTTCCTTTTATAGAATTAGCCAGGGAGTAAGAGCACACCATTTCTGTCCTTGGGCCTGGCTGCTTGGTAGAAGGCAGACACTGTTGGTAAGCAGAGCCTTGGATTTGAGTCTGGTGGCCAGGCCTCCACTTCAGGCACCTGCCTTCCCTCTGGCTATGCGACCTGGACAATCAACCCTGCTTCTCAGCCACAAAGTTTCTTGTGTATGAAAACATGCCATGACAGTGTTTCTATTTTCTGGCTAAAATGATCATCTTCCCCTCTCCCCCCACCCTGCAGGTTATTCTCCATCCCACCCCGAACAGCCCCAAACAGTCAGAGTGGCACAAAATGACAGTCTCCAAAAACTGCCCCGATCAAGACCTCAAAATCAAACTTGCTGTCCGAATGGATAAACCTCAAAACATGAAGCATTCTGGGTAAGTGTTTCTTCTCTGAGGTGCAATTTTGTACACATCTCCATTTATTTCTAAAATATTTTTTAAATAAAAGAACTGATCTTCAGTGAACCACATGGAAAGAAATATAAAGGATTCGAACGAGGTTATTGCAACTCTTGGTTTGATACCTGCAGTCATTCCTCGGTGTCCAGGGAGGACTAGGTCCGGGACCCTGCCCTCACCCCGCCCTGTGGACAATGGTGTAGCATTGGCATGTAGCCTAGGCACATCCATGTACTTTAAATTATTTCTAGATGACTTATAATTCCTAACACAATGTAAATGCTATGTAATTAGTTGTTATGCTGTTTAGGGAATAATTACAAGAAAAAAGTCTATTTATGTTCAGTACAGACCCAGCCATCTAGGCCTAACTACATGGTACACATCAGCAACAATATATATTTTTAATATATTTTTATCATAGTTGGTTAAATCCCAGGACATGGAACCCATGGATACAAAGAGTTAGCTCTACTGTAAGTTTTCTCTATTCTTAGGATTACTGTATTTGCATTTGTGCTGTCAAGTTAGAGTCTTTCCTTCTCCTGTGGTAGGGTTTCCAGCACAATTCAATACCTTGCTAGAAGCATGCTGTGTGGCTCTGGTATAGGCGGTTTTCTTGGCTTCATCTAGCTTTTCAAAGGTATTCAGACCCTTCAGACTCTATGACATCATTGCTCCCTTGCACCTCCATGAACAAGCACAGACAGGAAGTGTGATTAGTTGCCATAGGTGATCTTCAGTCAATCGACTCACATTGAACCAGTTTTAGTGTATAGTGTTGCATTTAAATAAATGACACAAAAATAGAAAATGTTTGATCAACATCAGTTTCTTAAAAGTTAAGAAGAGTGACCAATTAAATAATTTCAAGTAGGATAAAAAGAATAGGTAAAATACAGTTTTATTTTGCAGATCAATGATTTGTACAGAAAACGTTTATTGACAACTGGGTATATGCTGAGCAATAGCCTGTTCACAACATTGCTTAGACCCCACTGTCTCAGAAAATGTGATCTCATAGGGAGGAGTTGGGCTCTTCTATTCTGGGTAGAGGAACATTCACCCAACAGAAGGAAATGGGTCATTTTTCAAGGATTCTGTAGGCACCACTTGCCAACCAGTGACAATTGTACTTAACCCCTCTGTAAATAGAAATGTCTCATTAATTTTATTGAGGGTGTATATGTTTATAAGAGGGCTTAAGGTGGCAAAACTGATGTGAAACTGAGATTGGGTATATATTAGAGGATTAGGGGATTCAGAACCCCAATACCAAGACTTGGCTGCTGGTTCCATCAGCCTGAAACAGAAGCCCATGAGAGGTCCTGGAGGGTGCGATGAGGGCAGGGAGAGCGCACCGCAGCAGAGGAGCAGAGCACAGCCACATGCAGTCCCAGAGAGAGGAGCAACCCCACTCGGCCTCCAAGAGTGCCTCGGTGCCTTGAAGCTCCAGGGAGCAAAGGGAGGTTCAGGCCAGCTGGGGCACTGGAGCCCTCAGGCATTGGGAGCTCTGGAAGAAGCAAAGGTCTGTCAGGAGCTGGAGACGCAGCACTGCACCTGAGCTCTGGCTTGGATTTGGAAAATGTGCATGGCCTTGTCTGGAGGCCAGACTGTTGGCAGAGTGTGTGGTGGCGCTATGGCTAGCGCTCCTCCTGTGGCCCTGCGGAGGCCGCGGCGCCAGCCAGACCCTGGCTGCACATCCCGTCTTTCTCCGGCCTCTCAGCTTCTCCACAATTAGATGAGTGTCTCACAAAAACATTCCTGAAATGTTTCTAAGGTCAGCTCTTCCTCCTCCTTTTACTCCTGGAATGTATTTCATAAATGTTAAATGGGAATTCTCTCTCATATCTCTTCCTTTCAAGATAAACATCTGGGTTTCCAGACAGATGATTGGAGAACTCTGTCAGGTTTCTGTAGCACACAGGAGAAGATTCTGCATCGTTAGCAAAACACTGGCTCACAGAGGGAGGGGGAGGGAAGTGAGGAGGGGAGGGCAGACAAAAGGGAGGGAACAAAAATATGCATGACTGTATTTGCACTCAAAGCTGCATTTTAACAACTCCCTGAAAAGGATCAGTAGATCAGCCCACATTCTAGGGCCCCTGGGAACCCTGTACTGGGAGTTTCACAAATACTCTCTCACTTCCTCCCCTTGGCAGACACCAGGCACAGGGACTATTTTCTCCATTAGACAACTTCCCACATTCTCTTCATTGATTCTGCTGGAAATTGAACTGATCCGGTTCAGTAACTTTTTGTTGATTTATTTGTAAAATTATTAATGTATTTCAGGCTACCTTGACTCTACAAATAAAAGAAGAAATAAGGAGCTCACTTCTGACACATTCTGTAGCTATTTACTATCACAAGGCTGCCACTTAAAAATCACCCCTACCAGGAAATATACCAGGAGGGCCTGGAACAGCCCTGAAAAGGGAACAACGGGTACCTTACTATAACACCAGGCTGAACAACCTTAGTGGAACAAGGGATGGTTCAGGGAAAATAGAAATATTTATCAACTACCTTTATTTTTCATTTAACTTAAAATAGCTTTATTGAGCCTCATTTGTGGGGAAGAGTTGATAGAAATATCAAGCAGTGTCCCTGCTTAGAGTATTGGAGAGGAAAGGAATCTTTAAGGAGCATGGCTGAGGTTATATATTGTGTCTATTTTACATATTTTAAAACATAAAATGAAACTAAGAATCACTCCTTGTTGGTGGACTATGGTTCCTTGAATGAGCCACTGACTCATTCAGAATAACTTTCCCTATTAATTAGAAAACATCAATACTGGTTTTTGTTCTTAAGACGTTATGATCTGGGCATATTTACAAATTAGCAATTCCCAGTAGCTTTCTAATATTTATCTTTATAATCTGCATAGTGTTTTAAGTTCAGGAAGTGCATTCACATGCATTATCTCATTTTATCTCCAAAACAGCTTCCCAAGGATTAGGTATTATTATCCTCCCATCTCAGTACATGGCTTCTCCCTTCACCGAGTTGCTCAGACTAAGATCCTTGGAGTCATCTTTGACAGTTCTCTTTCTCTCTAACCCAGTGGTCCCCAACCTTTTTTGGGCCACTGACCGGTTTAATGTCAGAATATATTTTCACAGACCGGCCTTTAGGGTGGGACGGATAAATGTATCATGTGACTGAGACAAGTGTCAAGAGTGAGTCTTAGACATTGTAACAGAGAAAATCTGGTCATTTTTAAAAAATAAAACATCATTCAGACTTAAGTATAAATAAAATGGAAATAATGTAAGTTATTTATTCTTTCTCTGTGGACCAGTACCAAATAGCCCACAGACCGGTACCAGTCCACGGCCCAGGGGTCAGGGACCACTGCCCTAACCCGTCTCATCATCATCAAGTTCTCTTTACTCCACCTTCAGAATAAATCCAGCCTCTCATCACCACCTCCACACTGCCCTTTGGACCCAAGCCTCCATTACTCCTCCCCTCATTTGTTGTATCTGCCTTGTAAGTAGCCTGCCTGCTGTCCTTGCTGTAGTCTATTTCCTACCTGAAGCCAGAGTAACTCTGTAAAACACAAGTCAGACCCTCCACTCAAACGTTGGAGAACCTCCACTGGTTTCCCATCTAATTCAGAGTAAAAGCCCATGTTGTTACTATGACTACAAGGCCCTATCTGATGAGGACTTCACTATTTAGCTGACCTTGATCACTGCTCCAGACACTTTGGCCTCCTTGTTCTTCCCAAAGACTCCAAGCGCACCTCCGCCACAGGGCTCTTTCCCTCCTGTTTTCTCTGGTTTGTATGTTCCTTCTCACCACCCGGATTGGACCATGGCTCACCTACATGTCTCTGCACTTTGTCAGAATGCCTTTTCTGGGTCACCTGTGCGTCCCCCCCTTTTCTTACACTACTTTATTTTTAAGAGAGCACTCATCATCATCCCACATATTGTACATTTCTTTATTAGTCTGTTCTTTGTCTTCTCCACTGGACTGTGATTTCCTTATCGGCAGGAACATCTGTCTGCTTTGTCCAGTATAGAAACTATAGGACCTGAACATAGTAAAACTCCAGTACATTATTTGTTGTGTAAGTGAGTAAGGTAAAGAATGAACCCCCACATCAAATAAAGAATCTGAGCCTCAGAGTGGTGAAAATTTTGCCCCAGGTCAGAGTAAGCCTGAGCCAGGCCTACAACGTTTTCAGTGCAGCCTTAAATGCTGACCTGAAACTTAAATTCAGTGAACCCACAGTCCACCAACCAGGAGTAATTCACAGCAATTCTGACTTTCCTTTTGTGTTTTAACAAATCTTAAAGGGGATGCAAATGATAAGTTTCAGCCATGCTTCTTAAATCCCCTTTTGTCTTCCATTTTTTTACCTGTGCCCTTATTCTAAACTTCTTGTTCTTCAAAATCATCATACTCCTCTCTCCTCTCCATAAGTCTCCAAGACACCTCACAAATAAGACCACCTAGACTGGACTAATTCAATATTTTTAAGATTTCTTTTTATGTCCCTTATTAACTGATAATCTATAAATGTTAGATCTAGTTGGTTGATCAGATATTCCAAATCCTTACTGACTATCTATAAATATTAATAGACAGGTACTGAAATCTCTGATTATATCTGTATATTTGTTTGTTTGTTTTTTTTTTCAAACATATTTTTTAAAGTTTTTTTTAGATTTTATTTATTCATTTTAGAGAGAGGAGAGAGACAGAGATAGAGAAAGAGAGAGAAAGGGAGAGAGACAGAGAAAGAGAGAGAAAGGGGAGAGGAGCAGGAAGCATCAACTCCCATATGTGCCTTGATCAGGCAAACCCTGGATTTTGAACCAGAGACCTCAGTGTTCCAGGTCGACGCTTTATCCACTGCACCACTTGTTTTTCTTTCTAGTTCTCTTTATTTTTGCTTTATATATATATATATATATCCTCTGTTCCTCTTTTGAATTAATTTAATACTTTAATGATTCCATTTTATCTTCTTTTTTGGATTATTATATAGAAATGCCAATTAGGTCAGTTTCCCAGGATGTAATCCTCGTCACTACCACAGGGGTCCTCAAACTTTTTACACAGGGGGCCAGTTCACTGTCCCTCAGACCGTTGGAGGGCCGGACTATAAAAAAAACTATGAACAAATTCCTATGCACACTGCACATATTTTAAAGTAAAAAAAAAACAAAACGGGAACAAATACAATATTTAAAATAAAGAACAAGTAAATTTAAATCAACAAACTGACCAATATTTCAATGGGAACTATGCTCCTCTCACTAACCACCAATGAAAGAGGTACCCTTCCAGAAGTGCGGCGAGGGCCGGATAAATGGCCTCAGGGGGTCGCATGTGGCCCGCGTGCCATAGTTTGGGGACCCCTGCACTACCACTTATTAGCAGAAGGAAGTTGCATAACTTCTCTGGAACTCATTTTGCTCAGCATAGACTAGAGTTAATAACAGCATTTGCCTGTAGGGTTGTTGTGAGGGTTAAATGAGGTGATAAACGTAAAGCATTTAAATACTTGCTTAGAGCTACAGCTACAGAGGGGCTAGTTGTGGCTGTCACTGTTGATGCTGTTTACTTTCACTTTGCACCTTCTGCAGCCCAGGCAAAAGGACTGAGACATGGAACTGCAGCCTCAGGGCCTCAGAGCCTGGGGTGGGGGGGCTCCTTGTTCTCTTCACTCCCCAGGAATGGAGAGAGGCCTCCTAGAGGGAATCATTGGGTTTTGTCTCACTGTGACTGCTCTTCTTAGAAAAGATTCTCATGAAGAATTTCTGGCCAAATAAGAAAATATATTTTGCACAAGGAGAACAATGCTCCTTTCTCCACCGCAACCAGAACACCAACCACTCATTTCTAGACTCTTCAGTCACTCTGGCTGCACAGTCCCCACAATGAAACCTCAGTATCCCTGCTGTGTGCGTTCCTTCTAGCCATCTTTACCCCTTTGTAAGACGCACAGGGGCAAGTGATTCTGGCAAATGTCCTCAGTAGGCCACATACTCATCTCCCTGTACTTCCTAAAAGAAAATGCCCAATAAAAAATTTCCCCTTGAGGCCCTGGCTGGTTGGTTCAGTGGTAGAGCATCAGCCCAGCAAGTTAATGTCCTAGGTTCAATTCCTGGTGAGGACAAAGAGAAGTGACCATCTGATTTTCCACCCCTCCCCCTCTGCCTTCTCCCTCTCTCTCTTTCTCTCTCTTCCTGTCCCACAGCCATGGCTCAATTGGTTTAAGTACATCAGCCTCAGGCGCTGAGGATGGCTCTATGTAGCCTCAGCCTTAGGTGCTAAAAATAGCTCAGTTGCAAGCATGGCCCCAGACAGGGGTTGTCGGGTGGATCTCGGTCAGGGCGCTTGTAGGAATCTGTCTCTCTATCTCCCCTCTTCTCACGTGGAAAAGAAGAAAACAATTTCCCCATGAATAGCTACTGAGCAGCCACCATGTGCACACTCAGTGCTAAGCGCAGAAAGTACTTAGTAGGCATGCTGAGGCTCATTCACACCATAAATACCACATGAAGGATGACTGCACCCTTTTTTAATACACCTTGTGGGTTACCCTGCCCAGGGCAGACAGACCCTGAAGCCAGGGAGTCCTCCATTGACTTCCATTGATTGGGATTCCTGGGACATAAGTTGAACCCATGTTCATCTTCCTCATCTCTCTTTCATCATTTGTAGTTCACTCTGGACTCTCATAGAACTAAAATGTCCCCAGGGAGTGACAGGGATGTCAGTGACCCTCTGGCATGAGTTTTATAAAACTGCTACAAAAAAAGGACACATTGGGATCATGATGCAAAGCATGACCTGGAGATCCAAACCTGGACATGTGTACCTCACTTTATTTCCCAATGGGTAAGTGCCCAAAAGCTGAGTGTGAATCGAAATAAAGAATCCAAAGATGGATCCTTTGAAAAGTTGGTAGCTACAGACTGTTTCTGCTAGGACTATTATTTCTACCACTTGTACCACTAGTGTTGGCAAGAGAACAACAACCACAATAATACCTAACATTATCTAGAACTTACTACATGACCATCTTCACTACTCCTTTCAACAACTGGATGGAGTAGATCCTACAGCTGAGGAAACTGAGGCACAGGGCAGTTAAACCAAGAGACAGTTAATGACAGGCCCAGAATTCTCACCTAGATGTTCCCACTCTGAGTTGGAGGTATAGCCACTAGGTTAAACATCTACTCACTACACCAGCATGTTAATTTATCTATTCATAAATCCAGGTTTGCACATACCTAGATGGCCTGGAGAGAGAGTTGAGGGCTGCTAATGCCCACACGATAGAGCTGTGTACAGTGTTGGTGCAGGAGGAGCGTGCCCTGTGTGTCTGCAATGACACAACGTCCATCTGCACCAGGTACTTGGCATTCTGCTTAATGAGCACATTTCAACCTGAGAGAATGAGGCTCAGGAGCCTACTGGACAGAAGCAGTGCTTCACGGCCCTCGGTTTCTCTCTGTTTTGACACCTCTGTTATGTGCCAAATTAGTAATGAATTCTGAGGAAAACCTCAGAGAAAGAGCCCCTCCTTCACACAAATTGACTGATGCTTTCCCGAAGAGGATTACTGAGTTTTCTCTGACCTCACTCAGCTTGCTCATTCGGAGCCTTTCACCAGAGGCCTCTCTGTTCAGTTGGAATAGGTTCTTTCTTCAATGAAGAAACCAGATCTGCCATCTAGACTAGGAGGAAGAATGTAGTAAAGACAGTGCTCCAGAACCAGGCTGCTCTGCATTTAAATTCTGGCTGACATTCACCAGCCGTGGAGCCATAGGGAAGTAACTTGAACTTTCTGAACTCAGTTTCTCAGCTGAAAAACAGGAATAATAGCATAATGGCATACCTAATACTAAGCTTTTATGTTTTTCAGTTATTGGCCTAAGCACTTTACATTTCATTAACTACTTTAATCCTCACAACAACCATTATTATTATCATCCCCATTGTACAGATGAGAAAGCTGAGGTAGAGTTAACTCTAGTAACTTGCCCAAAGTCTCACACACACACACCTAGGCAACATGACTTCAAATTCAAGCTCTTAAGTCCTCTAAGGTGGCAATAATAAATTCATGTAAGGTGCTTGGCATAGCACAGAAGACCAGTGAAACTTCCCCAAGCAGTATCCAGTATTTTTATTATGAAGGAAAAGTTAATGATTCAATATGCATTGCATTCTAAGGGAACAAGTGAAGTCCTTTTCCTACTTCCATTCTCATCAATTAAAACTGTAACCACTTTAGATGCAGTGGCTGTATTCACTGTTTCAAATCCTTTTGTGGATTTGAATTCAGGGGAAAGAGAAAATGGTTAGGAGCTCCCAGATATAGTTCCATAAAAGTACGAGACGGTTACAGCTTGCCAGTCATTACTAAAAAATAAAGTTTTTTACTTTCCTCATTTGATCTTTTATTTCATTTATGTACAGATGTTCAAGGAGATTTCCTTTCACATATCTAGCTGTGATCTACTACAACTAATGATGTATGCAAGTATATCACATATATATCCAAGATTATATATATATATATATATATATATATATATACAAGTAATAATATTTCCTCTGTGCACGGAGATATTTTATTATAGGATGACATTTATTGTGCATCTACAGTGTGTCCGTAAAGTCATGGGTCACAGGAAAGCAACAAAGACAATAGAAATGTGAAATCTGCACCAAATAAAAGGAAAACCCTCCCAGTTTCTGTAGGATGATGTGGCAGCATGTGCACATGCGCAGATGATGACGTAACACCGTGTATACAGCGGAGCAACCCATGGCCATGCCAGTCGAGATGTGGACGGTACAGAGGAAAGTTCAGTGTGTTCTGTGGCTCACTAAATTCGAATCCGTGACCAAAGTGCAACGTGAATATTGGCGTGTTTATAATAAAGTGCCACCACATAGGAATAACATTACTGGGTGGGATAAGCAGTTGAAGGAAACCGGCAGTTTGGTGGAGAAACTCCGTCTGGTAGGCCATCAGTCAGTGATGAGTCTGTATAGGCTATACGGGATAGCTATCTAAGGAGCCCTAAAAATCTGTGAACCCACATTGAACTGCACTGAATAGGTATGAAACTGGGAGAGTTTTCCTTTTATTTGGTGCAGATTTCACATTTCTATCGTCTTTTGTTGCTTTCCTGTGACAGGTCAAAAGTGCACCATGACTTTACGGACACACTGTACTTCCTGCCATGTCTCGTGCTTGTACTTCACCAGCATTATCTCCTTTAAGCCTCATGACCCCCAACTGTTTTCTCAGTACACTGAGGTTGAGCAGCTTGCCCAAAACCTCAGAGTCACTGGCAGAACTTGAACTGGAGGCTTATGCTCTTTACCAGCACAGGCCAATAGCTCTTTCTCTCATTGTCCCCAGCCAAGCCTCCCTTTTATGGCCATTTCTGCTGTGAATATGTTAACATGTTATTTCAGGAAGGTTGAGAGCACTGTCCAGGACAGCGATGTTATCCACATCACAACAGAGCTGACCGTGTTGGCTTCAGAGCTGATGAACAGCCATCCAACTATCCCTGAGATCAGGGATGGGATTCAAATAATTTCACCACCAGTTCTCTGCCCTAATGGCCATTTTAAGTATAAAAAACTGATTTCTGACAGGTAGTTTATTATTTCATGCATTTGATACTTAACTAAGAACAATGAAAGGGGTACACAAAACTAGATTAAGTTATAAGAAAGAATTTTTAAATATTAAGAAAAAATATTAAATAATACCTGACAACAATAAAACTGTATTTTAAGATATTTCCATATTGCTTTCTTTTCTTTTTTTTATATTAATTTTAATGGGATGAAATTGATCAATCAGGCTACATAGGTTCAGAAAAACATCTCCAGGTTATTTTGACAGTTGATTATATTGTATACCCATTACCCAAAGCCAAATTGTCTTCCGTCACCTTCCATCTGGTTTTCTTTGTGCCCTCCCCTCCCCCCCCCGTAACCACCACACTCTTGTCCATGTCCCTGAGTCTCATTTTTATGTCCCACCTATATATGGAATCATATACATAGTTCTTAGTTTTTCTGATTTACTTATTTCACTCAGTATAATGTTATCAAGGTCCATCCATGTTGTTGTAAATGATCTGATGTCATCATTTCTTATGGCTGAGTAGTATTCCATAGTGTATATGTACCACATCTTCTTTATCCAGTCTTCTATTGAAGGGCTTTTTGGTTGTTTCCATGTCTTGGCTCCTGTGGACAATGCTGCGATGAACATGGGGCTGCATGTGTCTTTACATACCAATGTTTTTTAGTTTTGGGGGTATATACCCAGTAGAGGGATTGCTGGGTCATATAGTAGTTCTATTCTTAATTTTTTGAGGAACCACCATACTTTCTTCCATAATGGTTTTTCTGTACTACTTTACATTGCCACCAACAGTGGATGAGGGTTCCACAGCCTCTCCTACACTTATTATTACCTGTCTTGTTGATAATAGCTAATCTAATAGGTGTGAGATGGTACCTCATTGTAGTTTTGATTTGCATTTCTCTAATAGCCAATGAAGATGAGCATCTTTTCATATATCTGTTGGCCATTTGTATTTTTTCCTGGGAGAAGTGTCTGTTTATGTCCTCTTCCTATTTTTTTTTTTTATGGATTGCTTGCTTGTTTGTTGTTGAGTTTTATGAGTTCTTTGTATATTTTGGATATTAGGCCCTTATCTGTGCTTTTGTTTGAAAATATCATCTCCCATTTAGTTGGCTGTCTGTTTGTTTTGTTGTCAGTTTCTCTTGCTGAGTAAAAGCTGCTTAGTCTGATGTATTCCTATTCATTTATTTTGCCTTCACTTCCCTTGTCTTTGGAGTCAACTTCATAAAGTGCTCTTTATGGCCAAGGTCCAAGAGTTTAGTACCTATGTTTTCTGCTATGTAATTTATTGTTTCAGGTCTTATATTTAGGTCTTTGATCCATTTTGAATTAATTTTAGTACAGGGGACAAACTATAGTCGAGTTTCATTCTTTTGCATGTGGCTTTCCAGTTTTCCCAGCACCATTTGTTGAAGAGGCTTTCTTTTCTCCATTGTGTGTTGTTGACCCCTTTATCAAAAGTTATTTAACCATATATATGTGGTTCTATTTCTGGGCTTTCTATTCTGTTCCATTGGTCTGAGTGTCTATTTTTCCTCCAATACTATGCTGTTTTGATTGTCGTGGCTCTACAATATAATGTGAAGTCAGGTATTGTAATGCCTCCAGCTTCGTTCTTTCTCCTTAGGATTACTTTGGCTATTTGGGTATTTTATAGTTCCATACAAACCTGATGATTTTTTGTTCCATTTCTTTAAAAAAGGACATTGGAATTTTGATGGGAATTGCATTAAATTTATATAACACTTTGGGTAATATAGTCACTTTAACTATATTTATTCTTCCTATCCAAGAACAAGGAATATTTTTCCATTTTATTATATCTTTTTCGATTTCCCTTAACAATTCTTTGTAGTTTTCATTATATAGGTCCTTTACATTCTTTGTTATTTTTATTCCCAGTTATTTTATTTATTTATTTATTTTGTTGCAACCATGAAGGGGATTATTTTTCTGAGCTCGTTTTCTGATGTTTCATTGTTGGCATATAGGAAGGCAATGGACTTTTGTATATTAATTTTGTATTCTGCGATCTTACTGTATTGGTTTATTGTTTCTAGTGGTCTTTTGTGGAGTTTTGGGGTTTTTGATGTATAGGATCATATCATCTGTAAAAAGTGAAATTTTTACTTCTTCTTTTCCAATATGAATGCCTTTTATTTTTTTTTTCTTATCTGATAGCTCGGGTTAGAACTTCCAGCATTACATTTAATAAGAGTGGAGAGAGTGTACAACCTTCTCTTATTCCTGATTTTAGGGGTTAAGTCCTCAGTTTTATGCCATTTAATATGATGTTAGCTGATGGTTTATCATAGATAGCTTTATTATGTTGAGATATTTTCCTTCTATACCCATTTTGTTAAGTGTTTTAAACATAAAATGATGTTGTATTTTTATCGATTGCCTTTTCTGCATCTATTGATAGGATCATATGTTTTTTGTTCTTTGTTTTGTTGATATGGTGTATTACATTAACTGTTTTACGTATGTTGGACCATCCTTGTGATTCTGGGATGAATCCCACTTGATCATGATGAATTATTTTTTTAATGTGTTGTTGTATTAGATTTGCTAGTATTTTGTTTAGTATTTCAGCATCTGTATTCATTAGAGATACTGGTCTGTAGTTTTCTTTTTTGTGTGTTGTCCTTGCCAGGTTTTGGTATGAGGGTTATGTTGGCCTCATAAAATGTATTTGGAAGTATTTTTTCTTCCTCAATTTTTTGGAAGATGTTGAGTAGAATAGGAACCAAATCTTCTTTGAATGTTTGATAGAATTCACTAGTATAGCCGTCTGGCCCTAGACTTTTATTTTTGGGGAGGTTTTTGATAGTTGTTTCTATTTCCTCCCTGCTTATGGGTCTGTTTAGGCTTTCTACTTCTTCATGACTCAGTCTAGGAAGATTGTATTGTTCTAAGAATTTATCCGTTTCTTCTAGATTGTTAAATTTGGCAACATATAGTTTTTCATAGTATTCTACAATAATTCTTTGTATATCTATGATATCTGTGGTGATTTCTCCTCTTTCATTTAGATTTTGTTTATATGAGTCCTTTCTCTTTTTTCCTTAGTGAGTCTTGCCAAAAGTTTGTCAATTTTGTTGATCTTTTCAAAGAACCAGCTCCTTGTTTTATTAATTTTTTCTATAATTTTTCTGTTCTCTGTTTCATTTATTTCTGCTCTGATTTTTATTATTTCCTTTCTTCTACTGGTTTTGGGTTGCCTTTGTTCTTCTTTTTCTAGTTCCTTAAGATATAAAGTTAAGTGGTTTACCTGAGCTCTCTCTTGTTTGTTCTTATAGACCTGTAGTGATATGAACTTCCCTCTTATTTCAGCTTTTGCTGCATCCCAGAGATTCTGATATGTTGTATTGTTATTTTCATTTGTCTGTATGTATCTTTTGATCTCTGCTTTTATTTTTTCTTTGACCCACTCATTTTTTAAAAGTATGTTGTTTGGTTTTTACATTTTTGTGGGTTTGTTTGCTTCTTTTTTGCAGTTGAATTCTAGTTTTAAGGCTTTAATATCAGAGAATATACTTGGTATAATTTCAGTCTTTCTGACTTTGTTGATGTTATTTTTGTGGCCCAACATATGCTCAATTCTTGAGAATGTTCCATGTGCACTAGAGAAAAATGAATACTCTGACACTTTGGGATGAAGTGTCCTGTAGATGTCTATCATATCCAGGTGCTCTAGTGTTTCGTTTAAGGCCAATATTTCTTTATTGATTTTCTGTTTGGATGAACAATTTAGAGCCATCAGCGGTGTATTGAGGTCTCCAAGTATAATTGTATTTTTGTCGGTTTTTGTTTTTAGGTCAGTCAGTAGCTGTCTTATATATTTTGGTGCTCCTTGGTTTGGTGCATATATATTAAGAAGTGTTATGTCTTCTTGATTCAATGTCTCCTTTATCATTATGAAATGACTGTTTTTGTCTCTGATTACCATTGCTTTCTTGTAGTCAGCATTGTTAGATATGAGTATGGCTACACCTGCTTTTTTAATGTTATTTGCTTGGAGCATTGTTTTACAACCTTTCACTTTGAATTTCTTTTTGTTCTTGTAGCTTAGATGTATTTCTTGTAGGTAGCATACAGTTGGATTTTATTTTTAATGCATTCTGCTACTCTGTGTCTTTTTATTGGTGAGTTCAATCCATTTATGTTTAGTGTAATTATTGACACTAGAGGGTTTCCTATTGCCATTTTATATATTGCTTTCTGTTAGTTTTGTATCTTGTTTGATCTTCTCTTTTGTTTTTCTATCATTTGTTTTTGTTTGGTTGTAATCCATACTTCTTTCCTCTGTTACTTCTTTTTTCAAGCTATGTGCTTCTGTGGTGGTTTCTTTAGGAGTGGTTACAATTAAGTAATGGAAAGGATACATATCATATTCATTCTAGTACATTATCTCATGAGTGCTTCTGCACTCCATCTTCCTTTGCTACTGTTAATCTTTGTCCACTCCCCTTTTTTGTTTTCGTAGTCACAGATTAAGCTTGTTTATAATTGCAATCTTGATGGAGCTTTTTACTTGTAGTTTTGTCTTGTTCTTTGTATCTAGTCAGAAAACCCCTTTTTGTATTTCCTTACGTGGGGGTTTTCTGGTGATAAATTTCCTCATGTTTTCTGTATCTGTGAATGTTTTTATTTTGCCTTCATATTTTAAGGATAGTTTTGATGGGTTTAATATTCTTGGCTGGAAGTTCTTCTCTTTCAGAACTTTAAATATTGGGGTCCACTCTCTTCTAGCTTGTAGAGTTTCTGTTTAGAAATCTGATGATAATCTAATGGGCCTTCCTTTATATGTTGTATTCTTCTTTTTCTTGGCTGCCTTGTGAATTTTTTCTTTGTCATTGGTTTGTGCCAATTTCATTATGATGTGCTTTGGAGTGGGTTGTTAGGGTTAAGATAACTTGGTGTTCTGTTTGCTTCTTGGATTTGAGGCTTTAGTTCTTTCCATAGGCTTGGGAATTTCTCATCTATTATTTGTTTGAATATGTTCTCCATTCCATTTTCTCTTTCTTCTCCTTCTGATATACTCATTATTCTTATGTTGCTCTTTCTGATGGAGTCGGAAAAATTCCTGTAGGGCTTTCTCACTTTTTTAAATTTGAGAGACTCTCTCCTCTTCTCTCTGTAGTGCTTCTAGTTGCCTGTCTTCTATGTCACCAATTCTCTCCTCTACTGGCTAAGCTTTTTACCTCATTTTTCAGTTCATAAATTGAGTTTTTCATCTCTGTTTGATTCGTTTTCATAGTTTCAATTTTCTTGGTGATATATTTTTTCTGTTCATTGAATTGTTTTTTGAGCTCCCTAAATTGCCTTTCTGTGCTTTCTTGTATATCCATGAGTACATTTAAGACTTCAATTTTAAATTCTCTGTCATTTAACTACAAGGTTTTCAAGCTATTGAAATTTTTTTCTATAGATTTTTCCTCATCTATCTGAGCTACATCTCTGTCTTTTGTATCCATGATATTCGATTTCTTTTTCCTTAATGGCATTTGAGAGTTAATAATACTAATAAGAGTTGATAAAAAAATTTAATATTTTGAGAAAATGCAGTGAAAAAATGAAAATTCTATTGTGCTAAGTAGAGCAAAAACTTCATAGACCGGAGGGCCTGAGTTGGGGGGAAGTGACAAAGAGGCAAAAAACGAGGTAAGAACCCACAAAATGCCACAAGGAAAAATTTGGATCAAAAATAAAATAATTTGTTTGTAAATGACAATCAAGTGAGAGAAATAGTGAAAGAAAAAAGAAGGGAAAAAAGAAAAAACATACAGTGAAAAATGAAAATTCTATTGTATTAAGTGGAACAAAACTACATAGAATGGAGAGCCAGAGTTGAAAGAAATGCTAAAAAGATAAAAAGCAAAGTAAAAAGCACATAAAATTCCACAAAAAAAAAATTGAATCCAGAATAAAATAATTTGTGGGTAAGAAGAAACAAAAAAAGAGAGAGTTAAGGTTTTGAAAATAACACTCATAGAAAAAAAAGAATGGAAAACGTAACACCTATGGGTAATAAAGTTCAAAATGAAAAGAAAAGAATAAAACAGAAAGAGAATAAAATGACCAAGGCAGAAGAAAAAAAAGATTAAAAATACAAGAAAAATAACGGAAAAGTTATAAAGATTGTGGATTTTTCCTGTTTTTGAGAGGTTATCTTCTTCCTTTTTTATCTTCTCTCTCTTTTTGGCTGGTAGTTCTGTACCACAGGTTCTGCCCCTGTGGCACTCTTAGGCTGAGATTTGCAGTTGATGTGTTGCTATGGTGATGACATAAACTAGACCTCAGTCCTGTTGGTAAGCAGGGCTTGTTAGTGTTTGCAGGCTTCGACAATGGGAGAGTTCATTTTTCTGGAGCCTCTCCCCAAATCTCTCTTTCCTGAACTAGCAGCCTGGGGACCCAGCTGTAAAGTTGCCCCAGCCACTGCCTGGAGAGCAAGAGGCTCTAATAGCTGTCAAATCCCCCCACAGCTTCACTCAAAGCAGGGTCTGGGTAAGGCTTTGCCAGCCAGAGCCGACAGCATAATCAGGCAGGGTTGGGAGCCGATTGCTTTTCAGGTGTCTTTCTATGAGCCTCTGGGCATGTCTAGTATGCCTCAGTGCTCCAGAGGTCCACTCTCCCCAGCCTTTTGGCACTTTGTAACCTGTATCGGCTGGCAGGAAAATGCCCTAGTCACTGCCTGCAGAGCAAGAGGTCTTAAAAGCTGCCAAGTTCCTCTTCCAGGTCCGTTCAAAGCACAGCCCTGGGTATGAAAGCTCTGCCAATCAGAGTCACCAGCTTAGGCAGGCAGGGGAGTGAGCTGACTCTGGTCAGGCTCCTTTCTAAGGTTCCCCGGGTATGTCTAGTTAAATTTGCCTCAGCGCTCCACGGGTCTGCTCTCCACAGGCTTCTCCCTTATTGGGAAGCCTACAACCCAGCCAGCCCAACTTGCACAGTGTTCTCTGAGGTGTGTTCCATGGGAATGTGTGTTTTAACCTGTAACGGCTGGTGGGAAGTTGCCCCAGCCACTGTCTTCAGAGCAAGAGGCCCTAAGAACTACCAAGTCCCTCCTCTGGTCCACTTAAATTGAAGCTCTGGGAAAGAAGGCTTTGTCAGCCAGAGCCGCCAGTGTAAGCCAGCCGGGCAGTGAGCAGACTGTGAGTTAGGCTCCTTTTAGCATTCCACGGGTCTGCTCTCTAGAGGCTGCCTGCAAGCTGCCTGCACACCCTTCCCCCCAGCGCTTCCTCAGCTCTCTTCTGTGGGAATGTGCTTTGTTAGCCTGTATGGCTGGCAGAGGTGCCCCACCCAGACAGGTCTGGGCATAGGGAACCTGGCCCCCATGCACTTCCTCCGTGCCATTGTTCAGGGAGTGGGGATTATGCAGAAACTGATCACAGCTCATGCAGAAGGCCACTGCTGACAGTCTCCGACCCGGCCCCTCCATCAGGGAACATGGGCACCCACGCCCGAAGCACCAGGTGGAACCACTCACACACTACCTGCGCTCACCAACCGGGAGACTGGGAACAAACAAAGCACAAAGCTGCTGTGGTATCAGTCTCTGTAGGCAACTGCCCACTCTCCTCTGCCAGGGTTTGCTGCTGGCATTAGCTCTGCGTTGGCGGTCTCAAGCTGAGCCATGGGCACACTCTCTCCTTGGCTTGAATGTCTCTGCCCTAGCCAGCCTCTTCCCTCAACCCTAGACCTCCCTTCCTCTCAGTTCCAAGTGAGAGCAACCCTTTCTCAGGTCAGTGAGGAAAGCGGAATACTCATTTCCCCATCTTATTTCCTTCAGAGTGGATTATACAGTGTGTCCATAAAATCATGGTGCACTTTTGACCAGAGGAAAGCAACAAAAGACAATAGAAATGTGAAATCAGCACCAAATAAAAGGAAAACCCTCCCAGTTTCTGTAGGATGATGTGGCAGCATGTGCACATGTGCAGGTGTTGACGTAACACCGTGTATACAGCAGAGCAGCCCACGGCCATGCCAGTCGAGATGTGGACGGTACAGAGGAAAGTTCAATGTGTTCTGTGGCTCACTAAATTTGAATTCATGACCAAAGTGCAACATGAATATCGGCGCGTTTATAATGAAGTACCACCACATAGGAATAACATTACTGGGTGGGATAAACAGTTGAAGGAAACCAGCAGTTTGGTGGAGAAACCCCATTCTGGTAGGCCATCAGTCAGTGACGAGTCTGTAGAGGCTATACGGGATAGCTACCTAGGGAGCCCTAAAAAATCTGTGCATGAGCCCACATCAAACTGCACTGAACAGGTATGAAACTGGGAGAGTTTTTCTTTTATTTGGTGCAGATTTCACATTTCTATCGTCTTCTGTTGCTCTCCTGTGACTGGTCAATAGTGCACCATGACTTTATGGACACACTGTATATTTAGCCACCTTTTCGCCTAATCGTACCTTTGTTTCATGTATATATATTTCAGATGCTCCTGGGATTGTTTTTCTGTCTCCAGTTGTTGGATTTGTTGAAATTTCAGGGAGAGGTATCGGGAACACCCCTCACAGCGCCATTTCTCTGATGTCACTCATATTGCTTCTTGATTGGTGTCCTCACTTGCAATATTTTTCACCTATAGATTTAATGAACATTACTACAGGTGCTTAGAATATGCTGTTGCACAAATGAACATTAAAAAAAAAGAGTAAGTAGCCTGACCAGGTGGTGGCACAGTGGATAGAGCATAGGACTGGGACACAGAGGACCCAGGTTTGAAATCCCAAGGTTGCCAGTTTGAGTGTGGGCTCATCTGGTTTGAGCAAGGCTCACCAGCTTGAGCCCAAGGTCACGGGCTTGAGCAAGGGGTCACTCGGTCTGCTATAGCCCCCCAGTCACAGCACATATGAGAAAGCAATAAATGAACAACTAAGGTGCCGCAACAAAGAAATGATGCTTCTCATCTCTCTCCCTTCCTGTCTATCTGTCCCTAACTGTTCTTCTCTCTGTCTCTCCCTGTCTCTGTCACACACAAAAAAAATAGTAAGGAATATAAATTTGTGATTTCCATACTGGGTGGCTGTCCAGGCACCCACCTTAGAGAGAACCCTGATGACAAGTGCCATTTTAACAACTGGTTTGCCAAACAAAAAATTAGGTATCGGTTCTGCCGAACTGGTGCAAACTGACTGAATCCCACCACTGCCTGTGCTCCAGCCCCATCCTCTCTCTCTTTCTCTCTCATCTTGTCTGCACCTTGTAACCCACTCTTCACTGTCTCCTTGCTTCTCTCTTGCCCCTTCCTCCAGTACCTTCACAACCAGCAGCCACTGGGATCATCTTAAATAGAAATAAAATCATGTCACTCCTCTGCCTAAAACCCTTCCCTAGTTTTTCATTCTTGTTTAGATTGAGTGTGTTAATGTTATGATTTATTCATCTAAAAGATCCCGGTCTGGGCTCTGGCTTGGCAGCTCAGTGAATCAAGTGTCGACCCAGCATGCCAGAGGTCCTGGGTTTGGCTCCCAGTTAGGGTATGTACAAATAGCAATCAATGAATACACAACTACACAACTAAGTGAAACAACAAGTTGATGCTTCCCCATCTCTCTCTCTCTCTCTCTCTCTCTCTCAATCAATGGAAAAATAAAAAAATAATAAAAAAGATCACAATCTGTCTGCTGTGTAGAGAATGGAGTTTGGGACAAGAACGGAAGCAGGGAGACCAGTGAGGAGCCTGTTTACATGGCCAGGTAGACATGATGGTAGTTTGGGGAGTAGCAGTGGGAATAGACATAGATGGGTTATATTTGGAAGGAGAACTCAGAAAATTTGGCAATGCATTGCATGTCTTTGTATAATGTTTTAAAATCTCATCAAAATATATTATAAAGATTGCTTTGTTTTCCCAAGAAACACAGCATTTAGAAACAAAATAAAGAAAATATTTTTGACCACCTGCTATATACAGTTAACCCTTCAGCAATGCCACAGTGCGAGACACCAAGCCCCTGCACACTTGAAAATTTATATATGACTTTTGACTCAACAGTTAGCCCTTCACATACACGGATTCAACCAGGGTTGAAATCTGCGGGAATCTGAGGTTGGAAAACTGTGGTTGGAAATGTGACATTTCTGTTTTTGATCTGCTGTTGGCTGAATCTGAGGATATAAAATCCATGGATATGGCAGGCTGACTATATTTACTGAAAAAAATCTGTGTATTAGTGGTTCCGCGTAGTTCAAGGGTCAGCTGTACAAAGAACTGTACTAGAATGTTAAAAAGAAGATGTTTCCATGCTAGAAATTTAGATAGAAGAAACTAGGTTCCTTCTCTCAAAGAGCTCAGAGTCCAATAGGTGTGATCAATATTAAAGCAAATAAATTATTGCTGCCAGCCCAGTAGGCGATAACATCAAGTTGAAGATTAAAATTATAAAGAATATGAGTTCTAACATTAGAACTGGGGAGAAGGTGTTCCAGGTAACATAATAATGTGCAAAGTTACAGAGGTATGAAACTACGATGTGGTCGGGGATTATAGAGAATATGATGTGCAGAAGCTGAGTCTAGAGAGTTAACCAGGCCAGAAAATGAAGAGGTTTCTAGGTCAGGTCAAAGTGCTGGGTTTTGCCTTTATAGGCTGAGCTTTCCCCGAGTGTATTCACGCCACTAATGGTACACAGATCAGTCCTGATACACAGACAAGCATGTATTAGTGAAATAGTTACTTATGTATTTTAACATGTGCTGCACAATATACCATTAGAGTATCAATGTTACAATATAATAAATTTATTCATGTTAAATATTCATGTTAAAGAAGTCTATTTAAAGAAAATTTTCAAGTAAATCATAGAATAAATAGGTGGACAAATATGAGATAAATCATGAAAGTAGAGTAGGAGTGGCCAAAGTTTGAGACTCTCCCTCATGTAAACAGGGGAGAGGCAGTGAAGGAGTTTCAGCAGGGTAAGGCATGCTGGCATTGGTATATGATGGCTCTGTCTCATGACCAGGAGGATGGAAACCATTCTGGTGTCCCTGAATTTCATTAAGAGGCTTCCCTAGAGCTGTCCAGGGAAGCAGACTTGTGGGCTGGGACAGAAACTGTGGAGGTTTGATGTGGAGAGACTGAGCAGAGGGAAGAAGTTTGCAGGAGGTAAAAAGCATCTGCACTTGGCAACTGAGGACAGAGGAAGAATGAGGGACCCAGGACAACTCCTTGGTCTTGAAGTTCTAACTGGATTTTGGCCACCAACCACTCCCAAGAGCCCCTGAAATTTATCAAACAGTATAAATTTTGATTAGGTGAGTTCTTCTTTATGTTACAAAGTGGAAATTCTGTCTGATTCTCTGTGAACTGAAGATTTGGAAGTTGTCCAGTTGGTTTTGCTAGCAGGAAAAGTCGGGTTTGGAACTCAAGTATTTGAATGTATAGAAGTATGACCAGATCTTGCCTTCTTTGGTCTGACTATGCCTGAAAACCACCAGCCTCACTTCCTTGATCAGTGCCAGTTCAACACACAACAATCCACTAGGCCAGTTATCCCACAAGGGATAATTCATGAATGAATTAGTAACAGTGGTCTTAAAATCTCCAGACAGCTTTGACCTGTGCTTCTGTTGTTAACCCTCCTTTTTATTTCATTTTCTGCATAAAAATTGAATTTCTATCAACAGAAGAGCATTTGGGGAAAAGAGAGGGGTGCAGGGAGGACTGCATGTTGACTTGAAACATCTTCCCTGCATTTGTAATGCACCTACCTGCCTCTGGCAAAACCACAGCAAGAGGAAGCAAGGGAAGGTTTTCCTGAGTAAAACTTGACAAGAGGTTAAAGAATTGGTAGTGGTGAGACTTAGCACTCATTTTTTTCTCTTTGCACTATACCTTTTCAGGAGTTTCCCCCATGCAGAAGACTTTTAGCGCATATACAAATTAAGTCACAATGTAACATTGTCCAGGGCACTTTCTGGAATCAGCCAAGCAAGCCAAGTCAAGTCTGATGATGGACCACCATTCTTTCTCTAAGTGGAAGCGAACCTTGCCTGCTGTTTCTTAACCTAAACCACACAGCTCCAAACCTCCTTTCTGTCTCTGAGCCCGTGTATCCTCGCTTATGAGCACCAAGCGTCACAAGAATTGTATCAAACAATGCACTCATTCAAGCATTAATGAACTCTGGTCTTTTCCCCCTTTCTCTTAGGTATTTATGGGCCATCGGTAAGAATGTCTGGAAGAGATGGAAGAAAAGGTTTTTTGTATTGGTGCAGGTAACTCTTCAACTCTATTATCAGTATTGAGAGCCATCAGTTTTATGGATTTGATAGGACTAATGAATAGTTTGTAACTGAGGTAAACTTCCCCGAAGCACACAAAGCTCAGGCAGTTAGCTCAGTGAATTCTTATGTATTAACATCCACATAACAGCCATTCAGAGGGCTAGAGAACATTTCCCGATTCCAGAGTGTTCCTTGTGCTCCTCTTCCTATTCTTATAGCACTTTAAAATTAAAAAATAATGCATGCTCATTATTTTTTAACGCCGACAATACAGAATTATATAAGATGAGTAAGAGAAGTAGACTTCCACCTGTCACAGAGGGCCGACCCCAGGGAAAGAGCGAGTATGTGCCTGTTTAGGGAAGTGGGACATCAACATTGTTTTAGAAGAGCCTGCTGTTTCTAAGGCACTAAGATGCGCATGAGAAAATTCCAAATTTAGTTGGACTTTTTACATCTAGTTTATTATTTAGTATGTTTAATATTTAATGACCTGTGGGGAAGCACTCCACTCTTCTTGATGCCTGGGCTTCCGAAGTCTTTTTTTTTTAATTCAGTGAGAGGAGGGGAGGCAGAGAGACAGACCCCTGCATGTGCCCAACCGGGATTCACCTGGCAAGCCCTCTAGGGGGCAGTGCTCTGCCCATCTGGGGCGTTGCTCCATTGCTCAGGAACCAAGCTCTTCTTAGCACCTGAGGTAGAGGCCATGGAGCCATCTTCAGTGCGTGGGGCTAACTTGCTCCAATCGAGCCATGGCTGCAGGAGGGAAAAAGAGAAAGAGAGAGAAGCGAGAGGAAGAGGGGTGGAGAAGCAGATGGGTGCTTTTCCTGTGTGCCCTGACCAGGAATTGAACCTAGGACAGCCATACACCAGGCTGACGCTCTACCACTGAGCCAGCTAGCCAGAGCCTGGACTTCCAATGTCTTAACATACCTCTCACAATTATGTTTACAATTGGGAACATTTATTTCCAGATAGACTTCTTTTTAAAAAACAAAAATAAACTCTTTACGTTGTTCTGCAAATTGTTTTTTTATATTAAAAAAAATTATTGTAGACATTTTTCCATGTTTGCACATATAGTTCTGGCTCTGATACCTGTAAATTTTCTTTCATTTTTTTTCTTATAATGGGAACTTTAAGATTTAGTCTCTTAGCAACTAGAATTGTCCTTTTTTGATAGACTTCTGGCCTTCCCCAACTGGGACTATTATTAACCATGTCGCATGGAACATCTGTGTATCACATACCGATGTAGATGCCAATGTTGATATTAATAATACATTAATAATATATAAATAGTATCTTTGCTCTCTTTTTTTAAAATTATTTTTATGTATTTATTCATTTTAGAGGAGAGAGAGAGAGACAGACAGAGAGAGAGAGAGAGAGAGAGAGAGAGAGAGAGAGAAGGGGGGAGGAGCAGGAAGCTTCAACTCCCATATGTGCTTTGACCGGGCAAGCCCAGGGTTTTGAACCGGCGACCTCAGCATTCCAGGTTGACGCTTTATCCACTGCACCACCACAGGTCAGGCCTCTTTGCTCTCTTGAGTGTTTCTTTAAGAAAAAAATATCCAGAAATAGTAAGGCATCTTTTTGAAAAATCCCTCCCATTGTGTTTGTGTGTGTGGCTGTGGGCAGGGGGTTGTTCATTGTTTGCATTAGGATTTTTCAGTTTACAGGGGAATTTGCCATTGCCTCTTTTTAAATTTGCAGGCTTCACCAGAGCATGAAAACTGTAATTCAATTTGCAGAAAAGTTGATTTATGATGTGCTCTGAAAGACATCACAAAGTGTATCACCTTGTGGTTTAGTGACGAAGGTGTTGATCAGGTTACTATGTTGGCTGTCAGCACTAACTAGTATTTAGATCACTTTCAATACTGACACCTCACCCTGAAGCAACTGCTCCTGAGGCCTTGAAAGTTCCACCAGCTCTGAGCTTCTGAGACTAGACCTACAGATCTGCTCAAGTGTCTGCCTCGAAGACAAAATGCATCTCTCTGGGTGTAAGCAAGTGGTCATCTTTGCTTTCATAATTACTATAGGGTACAACAAAAACTTGAAATAAATTAGCCAAAGGAAAACTTTGCAATTATGTCCAACCCCAAAAATAACCCATGGCCAAGCTATAAAAGACATTTTTGTCCTGACATACATTTCCTCAGACTACCAACTAACTAATATTTATTGAGCATTTTGTGTAGGGCACACTGGCAGGTCACAGAGAAGGACTAGGAGGCCCAGCCTCTCATTTCTTATGCATACCTGTTAGAGTTTTTTATATGCAAACAACAGAAACAAACTCAAGCTAATTAAGATTTTTTAAAGGACTGCTTTGGAAGGCATTTATGGTAGTCCATGGGATTGCTGGAGAACCTGAAGAACCAGTCTTTGTTACAAACAGAACCCAGTTCCAGAAATCCAGTGTAATGAGGTGATCATAAGACAAAATCAGCTCTGACCATTTTCTATCCTCCAGTCTCCACTCAAAAGCCAACTTTGAGAGAGAGAGAGAGAGAGAGAGAATTGGGTTGGTCCAGCTAGGATCACACACACAACTTTTAGCAGGGGCAGGCTGCGGCACTTGGATTAGCAGTCCCACTGGACTTTCTCCTGTGCAAAATCAGGATGCTATTACCAGAAAGAGAAACAGATGCTGGCAGGCAGCACCAGTGGTGCCCTATCTGAAGGGAGCACAGTGTCAATGGAGAGACAAGCTGCACCCAAAGAAGCAGTGCTGAGTTATGGGTGGCTCACCCCTCAGTGCTCTTGCTGGTGCAGCAGACTCTCCTGGACTCACCTGGGAATCTTCCTGGCCTCCCCCAATATTCTACACCCTGCTTCAGGGCTGGACCTGTTTCTGATTCACCTTGGGGTCCTCCCTCTCCCCCCACCCATACACACATACACTTCCCCTAGCGCAGTGTGTGGCTCGGCATTCAGGAGATGTGGTGGGAGAAAGAAGGGTAAGGAAGGGAAGAGGAGAGCCTGGAGAGTGTCAACTGCCAGACGCGGAGGGACAAAAGGCCCTCTCACTGTGCTGCGGAGTCTCACTTCCCATACTATTGCTCCACTGACACATGGATTTAGAAATGATGAAGTACTTGGAGAAGTAGCCGACCTCTTATTTTGGGAGAGATTTTAGGGTAGAGGGAGCATCTTCAGGAAAAAACCAAAAGGAAATGTGCTGAAACTATCAATGAAGCCATTTCTGTATAACACATACTGAACTGAAAAGGTGGAAAAGATTGTTTTAGGCTGCATAACTAGAACACAGATGTTTCAAGACCTTCCCACAGAGCCTTCTCACCAAGAGAAGATGCCAGTCACACAGGAGCTAAAAAGAAAGCTCTGTGCTCACTTTTGAAAATCAGAAAAGGGCACAGCCCATCTGAAGCTCTGAGTCTTTCCTGGAAGGGCATGAGAGAAGAATTTCAGGATTATGAGACATTTCACTCACATGTATTCTTGTTAACCTTGAAGGGCCATGGAGATGCACTGGTCACAACTATATCCCAAATTAAAACTCCAGTTTCAGCCTCAATCAGAGAGATTCTTCCCTTAACAACCAGTGGCTTATAGAGGGGACATGACAGCCCACTATCACAAAGGTAATGCAGGAGCCAGGATGAGAACTCAGGTATTCTGTTTCTTTTCTTGTCCTGTTCATCACAACAATGTCTAAAAGCAATTTTGGTGGCCTACTTAAAAAAATACTGCATTATTTTTGGATTCTTCCCTCTTTTTTCTTCTCTATCAAGTTATCACAGATGCTTTATCAAAGTGATTAAATAAAAGCTCACCCCCTTGGAAACAATTTTGGCCCTGGCCAGTTGGCTCAGTGGTAGAGCATTGGCCCAGCATGTGGAAGTCATGGGTTTGATTCCTAGTCAGAGCACACAGGAGAAGAGACCATCTGCTTCTCCACCTCTCTTCTCTCTTTCTCTTTCTCTCTTTCTTCCTCTCCAGTAGCCATGGCTTGAATGCTTTGAGCAAGTTAGCCCTGGGTGCTGAAGATGGCTCTATGGCCTCCCCTCAGGCACTAAAAATAACTCAGTTGCCAAGCAACAGAGCAGCAGCCCTAGATGGGCAGAACATTGCTGGGTAAAGGGCTTGCCAGGTAGATCCCAGTTGGGGTACATGCAGGAGCCTGTCTGTCTGCCTCCCTGTCTCTCACTTAATTTATTTAAAAAAAAAACCCAATTCTAATATTAATCTAGTTGCAAGAGATAAGTCCAAAGGCACCAATTTGGGCCTAGTTCAGGGGAAGTAACATATCCCAGGATGCTTGAAGGGAAGAATGGCAGTCATGCCGTGATGACCATACCCCAATAGCCACACACAATATTGAATTCAGTCAGGCATATAAATGATTTTTCAGTTTCTTTTTAGCCACCAACCCTTTTCACTGAAATTCAAAATGCAAGTAGAACCAGGTAAATAATTCTGGTCATTTTGGGGGAAAAGAAAGAGATTCCACAAAGCCTGCCTCAAGTCCCCAGGCAGCCCCAGAGGGAGCTCTGGGGGACAATGTGAAACTACCACACAAGAAATATATCTGCCCAAGTGACTCACTGAATGTTTGTTCCTTTGCACCCAGATATTAGGTCTCATGCAGTGTGTTTTAGAGAGAATTTGCAGCACATAATTTACTACATAATTATGCGTTCTGTTAGATTTAACACAAGGAGATTTGTTTTGTTTAAAAATCCTAAGAGAAATACACATCCAATACCAGTCTCCTCAAAATCATCTCCCCTCCTGCCCACCATTCTCTCTCCCTCATTCTCTCTCTCTCTCTCTCTCTTTCACACACACCCACCCACATAGACTCTATATTTTTGTCTATAATGCAGCACTATTAAAAGCCTCCCCAAGTAAATTCTCCCCTCTTTTGGGGGGTATTTTTCTGAAGTGAGAAGCAGGGAGGCAGATACAGACTCCTGCATGCGTCTGACCAGGATCCACACATCATGCCCACCAGGGGGCGATGCTCTGCCCCTTTGGGGCATTTCATTGTTGCAATCGGAGCCATTCTAGTGCCTGACGCGGAGGCCATAGAGCCATCCTCAGCACCCAGGCCAACTTTGCTCCAGTGGAGCCTTGGCTGTGGGAGGGGAAGAGAGAGATAGAGAGGAAGGAGAGGGGGAAGGGTGGAGAAGAAGATGGGCACTTCTCCTGTGTGCCCTGGCCAGGAATCAAACCCAGGACTTCCGCACGCCAGGCCAATGCTCTACGGCTGAGCCAACCAGCCAGGGTCTAAAGTTCCCTTTTAATGCTATCATCTTGGGGGGCCAAAAGGTAGATTGTAAATGGACTTCTGACTATCCAAGGGCAAAGGACATCCTCCAAGAGTGTTGAACCAAAGCAGCAATCCCATCTCTAAGGACCAGGACTAAAATTATTATGGACATGGCTGGAGTCTGCCCCACCAACTGTGAAAGGCATGATGCAGTTGCATCTTGTTTCTGTCCAGAGACTTAAGTGTTCCTACAGGGTAAGCCAGTGTTTACCATGAAGGGGCATTGGGTGGTGTTAAAAATGCAGATCCCACCTGACTGGTGGTGGTACAGAGGATACAGTGTCAACCTGAATGCTGAGGTCCTAGGTTCAAAACCCTGAGGTAACCGGTTTGAGTGGGGGTTGTTGGTTTGAGCATGGGATCCTCAGCAGGATCCCAGGATAGCTGGCTTGAGCAAGGGGTCACTGGCTTGCCTTGACCCCCCCCCCCCAGTCAAAGCACGTATGAGAAGCAATCAATGAACCACTAAAGTGAAGCAACTATGAGTTTATGCTTCTCATCTCTCTCTTCCCTCTGTCTCTCTCTCAAAATTATAAAAAAAAAATGCAGATCCCAAAGCAACATCCAGAAGACTCAAATGCAGTATGTCTAGGATGAGGCCCAGGTATCTGTGTGTTCTACATGCACCAGCAGATACTGATGAAGGTTGTCCAGATACAACCTTTGGAGAAACACTGCCTCAATAGTCATTGTCATTCTTAAAGTAAAGGCTTCCATTCCCTTTAGACCATACCCTCTTAGATTTTATGTTCTCCATGGAGCTAGAGTAGCTAAACTGATGATTATACACAGATGACATGACAAAGCCTCCTCATCCCTATTTCTTGAAATTCCAATATATGCCCTAAGAACATGGCTATTGACTCTAATCCAAGGATTAAAGAGAAATGAATCCTTAGCACCACAAATCAAGAAATTGCTGGGCACACTAATTCAAAACCCCAGGGGATATAATAAGGGCCAACCATATTGTTAGGACTGTTACCAAACCAAGAAAGATAAAGGTTCTAGTTCATTAGAGTTCCACCTTGTGCTCTTCACCCTGAAGTGTAAAGGAAGGAGTGGAAGCCGCCAACTCCTCATCCATCTCACCTCTATCATCTTTTTGTTTTAGAATGTTTTCTTGACCCTGGCCAGGTAGATCAGTTGATTAGAGTGTGGTCTCAACATGCCAAGAAGGTGGGTTTGATCCCTGGTCAGGGCACATACAAGACTCAACCACTGATGGCATGATGGCATGAATAAGTGAATCAACAGATCTGTGTGTGTGTGTGTGTGTGTGTGTGTTTGTGTGTGTGTGTTTTCCTTCCTCTCTCCTAAAAATCTATTTTAAAAATCTAATTATAAAATATTTTTCTTCTATGCCTAAAATTTTTCAAGTTAAAATCAGTTTCTGATTGGTCTTCTGCCAAAGTATTTCTGAGATATTTTCCCCTTTTAACACTGTACAAACTATAATATTCTGTGATTCTTCTAATAATGTTAATTGTTGCTTATATTCATGTGGTCTCTCAGAGTTTACAAAGTGATCATCCACTGGCCTTCACAACCTTTCTGTTCTACAGAGAGAACAAGTCTTATCCCCCTTTTACATTAGAGCAGGCTGAGGTTGAATGACTTGCTCACAGCCCATGGCTTCCCGGCAGCCAGTATGAAACCTAACACCAGTCTTCTGACTCCAAATGCCTTCCATGGTGTAAAGCACTTAGATGGGATTGATACTCAAATCAAAGAGATTTTGTGTATATACAATACAATTTCTAGAATTCACTTGCCTTGTATCAGATACAACCAATGTGGTCCCTAAATCCATATCCTATTTCTGATTCCCTACAGATAACGTAATAGCTAAAAGGAAAAAAAATCTGATTGTTCTAGCTTTCAGAAAAATTATTAAATCTAAATGAGATAAAATATTGTCAAATAATGTAAAATGTCTCGGAAAATACAGCAGCTGTCACCAGGAAACAATATTAAAATAAGTTAACCATGAAAATAAATTGTAAGGCATAAAAGTAGTTGAGTGATATTTAACTCTGAATGAGTATTTTTCACACTCAACTTCACAATTGCCCTGATGAACATTTATATTTATATTCCAGTTGCAAATGACAACCACCCCAATTAGCTTACATTTTAGAAGAGAAAGAATTGACCTAGTTAGTTAATTAAAATATTAATTAAAGAGTCTTCTGGCATGGCTAGGTTCAGGCTCAAACAAAGTCAACAAGACAGTCTCTTTCTCTAGCATCTCTCTCTGTGTAATAGCAAGCTCTCTCTGTGTAATGAACTCTGGCTGGTCAAGGCTTAGAACAGTTTAGCAGCCCCAGAGGAAACAAAGCTTTTCATTCCTAGTAGTTCTAGGAGAGGTCCCTATTGAGCTCTCATTGGCCCGAAGTGGTCATGTGCCGATCCCTGCACCAATCACTGCAGCCAAGGAGATGTGATTCTGATTGGCCAGGCCTCAGCCACATGACCCACCCACCCTTCCTCCAGCTAAAGGCACAATTCGCCCTACATAGACTGTATGGGCTGAAAGTAGAGAAGAGGTTGATGCCCAAAGGAAACTCAGGATTCAGTTATAAGAGGAAAATAAAAGCTCTACATGCAGACGTTAAAAAATGTCCTAGATATTATCATCTCCAGTTAAAAATAATTAAACTGAGTCCCAGCAAAGTTAACTGAACTGTCTGGGGTCACATACTTAGAAAATAACGAATCTAAGAATCAAATCCAGGTCTGCATGGCTCCAAAACTTAGTCTTTCTCTACTCCACCAAGTGGCCTTTGTGTCAGTGTCACTCAAGAGTCTGTGATTCTTCGTACACAAACACATCACAGTAAAAATGGTCCTTGGTCCCAGGAGCTGTGTGCTTCGCACCATATAAATCAGGGGTCCCCAAACTTTTTACACAGGGGGCCAGTTCACTGTCCCTCAGACCGTTGGAGGGCCGGACTATAAAAAAAATTATGAACAAATCCCTATGCACACTGCACATATCTTATTTTAAAGTAAAAAACAAAACAGGAACAAATACAATATTTAAAATAAAGAACAAGTAAATTAAAATCAACAAACTGACCAGTATTTCAATGGGAACTATGCTCCTCTCACTGACCACCAATGAAAGAGGTGCCCCTTCCGGAAGTGCTGCGAGGGCCAGATAAATGGCCTCAGGGGGCCGCATGTGGCCCGCGGGCCGTAGTTTGGGGACCCCTGATGTAAATTTTATCCACCCTCAGATCTTGGCTCAGTTAATCAATGTTCCTCAGGAAAACCTTTCCTGACCACCCAAATAGACCAAATCCCCAAGCTCTTATAGTGCCACAGAGTTCTCTTAATACTTGTCACCACTAGAGTTACACATTTCTGAGATAACAGAATTGATGTCTGCCTTCCTGCAGGACATGAGAGCAGGAACCATATCCAATTTTGTACATCTTCATATTCTCAGCACACACCCAACATACTATATAAGTATTTGCTGAATGAATGAATGAATGAATGAATGAATGAATGAATGAATGAATGAATCTGCCATAAAACAGAAAGAAGTCTTTTTAAAATGTACATATGTGACTTTTGGACAAGGGCTAGTGACCAGATGTCAGTAGAAATGACAGCTGAATCATTCTCAAAGAAGTCTAGTAAAAGCAAGAAAAGGGAATTCAGACAAAATATATTTCGCCAGTTGTATGTTCAAGTAGGTTAGTCTCCATGGGTGCTTGGAGGAAGGGGAGGGAGAGTCAAAGATAAGAAACAACTGATCCTCTTATCTTATAACTAGACTCTAGGTGTTAAATGTAATTGAAACTCAGGCAAACAAAGATAGTTCCTATGTGTTAAGATGTGGTTCTTAAATTTTGGTGTGCATTAAGAAACATTTGAGACACTTATGAACACTAGAGTTTCCTGAGCTCCACCCAGACCCAAGATTGTTTCAGTTGGTCTGACTTAAAGAAGCTGAGTATTTATGAGCTACCCCCACTAGATCCACACACGCTAAGGAATGTGGCCTCACTGGACTCTTTACAAAACACTATCGCAAACCATTTCTTAGTGTAAATAAGTAGTTGAAAATGAGCTAAGGGTTTCCCTGTGTATCTGAGGTTCAGTCACCTTTGAAACAACAGCTGGAAGGTTGTATCCTCAGAAGTCCCAACAGCCAATACCATAATTCCATGAAAAAGTGCATAGCAGCTGAAAATCCCAAAGATGTGAAAATTGTAGTCCTTTCCTGCCTTCCCTCCAGAGTGCATTTTCAGATGCCTGCTGGTGATCTGAGATCGCTAGATCTTTTATGTTTTCTCTTGTTCTCAGGCTGGGCTGGCAGACTCTCTGACTTGTAACGTGTGGTCCAGGCTTCTCTATGTTGTTATCTCACAGTGCTCACTACATCATTAATTTTTCTCAAAGCACAGTTTAAGTAGAATCCTACCATGACAAAAATACACGTGCATTTCATTAAAAATAGCTTTCATTTATGTCTTGTAGATGCTTTAAAAAAAAATCAAGAAGCTGCCAAACCTCTGCTATTCTGTCACCCTTAAGCTCTCTAGTAAAACTGAGGTTCCCCCAAAATTCGAAATAAATAGAAATATTGAAAGAGAAATCATTCCTTCCCCTTTCTTTATCTCCTAAAGTTGCCAAATCCCAAATTAAAATGGTCCTAATCACCAGCTCAAGTTTATTTCAGTCCAGATTTTGTCAGGAACAACTTCAACAATATTACCAGAAGAGGGCAGTAGCGTACAGTGTTCCAAGAAGCAAGCTTCTGAAACAAGAGGAAAAAATCAAGAGTCCAGAGCTGTAGTAATAGTAAATGCATGATCTTGAAATACAGTATCACCTTTCTGCTGTGATTTTTTTCTGATCTCAAGGGAGTGTCTGCAACTCTCTATTTGTTTGGCTAATCATCACATTAGCAAACGGTATCATCTCATGTTGCCAGAGATAGGTAAAAATCACAGTCCAGCCTTTCCAACTGTGTCTGTAATTACAATTATGTCACTGGGGATCAGTTATCTATAGCAGTGGTCCCCAACCTTTTTTGGGCCACGGACTGGTTTAATGTCAGAAAATATTTTCACGGACTGGCCTTTAGGGTTGGACGAATAAATGTATTATGTGACTGAGACAAGCGTCAAGAGTGAGTCTTAGACGAATGTAACAGAGGGAATCTGGTCATTTTTAAAAAATAAAACATCATTCAGACTTAAATATAAATAAAATGGAAATAATGTAAGTTATTTATTCTCTCTCTGCGGAGCAGTACCAAATGGCCAGTAATGGGTTAAAAGAACACGGCTCTGTGCTTGGAGTAATATATGTAAATTTGTGAGAAAAAAATACCTCCTTATTTGATTATACATGCTCAAAATTTTAGAAACAATTAGACTCAGTTAGTGAATACCCACTGTGTGGTGAATTTGCTTATGGAAAGGGGAATAAAACCAAGATGAAGGACTCCCTAGACCAGCCTTCAAAGGATTTGTCATCTGGAAGGCAAGTACACCACTCAGGTCTGTTCGAATGCTAGTGCCGAATGCCAGGAAACCACTTATGTAAGTGTATAAGGAGTGTTTTCTGTATGAGGATCACACGCTGTATAAAGCCCTTTGCTGCT
This sequence comes from Saccopteryx bilineata, assembly GCF_036850765.1. Classification (NCBI taxonomy): domain Eukaryota; kingdom Metazoa; phylum Chordata; class Mammalia; order Chiroptera; family Emballonuridae; genus Saccopteryx; species Saccopteryx bilineata. The sequence continues at coordinate 76,801,720 of NC_089499.1, forward strand.
CAGTCAATCCTCTAGCAACATTAAGACCAGGAAAAATACAGATGAGGGTTCTGAGAGCATATAGGTAACAACTCTCAAAGCTGGGATGGGGCGCAGGCCTGTGTGACCACCAAGTTTGCATCTTAAACCTCATTTTTAAAAGAAGAGATGCTGTTGGCTGTTCTGCTTATTACAAAGTGCGATGTATGTCCTCTGATGGAAATACTCTTAGTGATCTCTTTCCCTGGAAGCCCGTCAGGCTTCCAGCATAAGGAACAGGTTCTGCAAACTAGACGCATTGTAGGGAAACACTGTCGTGCAGAAGGTTTTCACCAGTGACCACCAGAGGGCAGCAGCAGACAAACCAACCAGCACAACGTTCTCTGGTGGTTTATCTCCCTTTATCTCTCCACTGGGGCCTTCAGACCTCCTGTGCAGGAGATGTGTGCAGAGGTTGAGAATGCCCATTTCTTATCGCCAGTTAAAAATTAAAATGTTCTAAAAAGACAACCTTTGCCATGGAGAAGGAGGCTAAGACTGTCCCCAGCAGGGATCAAAGTTCACTTAGAAAATGTCTCTTTTAATAAAGGGAACTAAGAGAGGAGGTATATGGCCTTCGCCAAGACAGTTGACATTCATGGTTGGTGAATATGCCTATGAGCTTTTAGTCCAAAACTGGAAGGCTGCTCGCTCCCTTACAGTCTCCTCGCAGAGGAGCTAGAGCAGAAATGCTAAGTGTCCACGCTGGGTCTGGATGTACTGTGGCCACAGGTCCTGAAGGCCAGCCTGCAGCCCAGAGCGCCACCCAGAACTGGCATGCCTGCCTGTGTTGTTGTTGAAGGCTGAGCCAGGGACAGCAGCTCTGCTGTTGGGGTGAGGATGGTTCTCCATGACTAGCACCTAGCAGTCCAGGACTCATTGCATATGACAGTGTGTTATTCCTGCATTTGTCTGAGACAAAGACTTTTCACAGGAACGGGAAAGCACTCCTTCGCTGAAAAGAGGACAAGGTGGGGATGAATTGTACAGCTTGATGCAGAGAATTGGCCTGCAGAAAAGGAAATGCTAAAAAACAATATTTAAAAGCTGGGAAATAAATAAACAAAAGTGTAGTCCCTAACTTCTGACTAAAAGGTTATGTCTGAGCTTAGCAGTCTCAGCTTGGGCCACTGTCAGTTCCCACTCTTCAATGAGGTTTGACCTACACAAATTACAATTCCATGTGGCTTATCCCAATTAAAATAACAGCAATAATGATCATAGCAAACTATGATCAAGCAGTTACTAAGCATCAGAAAATGAGTATAAGCTCATTCCACATGTGGACTCATTTGGTGCTCAAACTGAGTGAGTGAGAAGGTAGATTCTCAGATTATACACAGGATATAGATGAAGTAACACAGGGCCAGAGAGGCTAAATCATTTGTTCCATATCACACAGCCAGGAGGTAACAAAACTCAGTTTGAACCCAGCTCCTGGGCACAGGCCCTCAGGGGAAAGGATGTGCTTAAGAGTGAGGGTTTCTTCTGGGGAGATGGGCTCTAGGGACCAGAACTCACCACCTGTGCTTTCCTTCCCAGGTCAGTCAGTACACCTTTGCCATGTGTAGTTACCGGGAGAAGAAAGCAGAGCCTCAGGAACTCCTGCAACTGGACGGCTACACTGTGGATTACACGGACCCTCAGCCAGGTACCCACCCGCCATGAGCCACAGAGCTCTCCCTCCCCAGATCAATGGCCAGGTAATAACTGGGAGGCATTTACTTCATGCTAGGCTTTAACTAAGCTGTGTTCCCAGGGTTCCCCAGTGGTCAGAACAGCCACAACCCCTACCTCATCTTAGTTGAGTCAATGATACCCCAACCAAGAACTTTGATTTTATCAGGGAATCCATGTAAAAGCAAAAAGACACATGTAAAAACATGAAATATTTTTTTACATAGCTGTGCTCATATCATATATGTGCTCCACCCTAGAATGCTAAAAGAAACTCCTGAAAAGTAAGTCCTACATGAACACCAAAGACTCTGTGTGTGTGTGTGTTGTGGTTTTACACAAGTGATACATATTGTGCCTGTGTCCAAGTATGCCTGTCCTGTGCCTCCATGTCTGCTATCTACAATTCAAGGTTAGGTTAGCTGATGGCACTTGGAAAGACAGCCATCCCTAAATGTCTTTTTTCCTAAGAAGACACCAAGCCACAAGCACAGACACCCGAGCTCCTACACTGTGTAACTACGAGAACCACACAAATGGTAGTATTTCTCATAAGTTCTACATCCTGCCCCTCACACCTTCTCCCCCCTCCCATTTTATCTTCTTCCCAGAAAAAAATGAATAGAAATCAGCCTCAGAGAACCTTCAAAATGAGGGGTGTGTGTGAAATCATTTCAGCATATTAATGAACAACAAGCACCAACAGCCCTCTCCCAGAGAAGTTTATTTTTATGCCAAATCTGCACAAGGGAAGCATTTCCAACCATACTGCATTATTTGGCCCAAAACCTTTTTTTCTACTTCCATATTGCTCTTCCACATGCAACAAAATACACATAAAAGAAAAACAGAGTTTGAGAGAAGATGCGGTGTTAACCTGAGGGTGTGGCAAGGAAAGCAGTAGGCCCGGCCCACTGAAGGGCATTAGCACCTTCCAGATCCCAGCCCCACTGACTCGGACCGCCCCATGCCTGAGGAGTAATTAGCATCCTGCCAGAGTGTGATACAGAGCTGACCACGAAAGCCGGGAATGAAAGGCTCTGTCTGAAAACCCTTCAGAACAAATAGAACCTATGAGTTTGAAACAATTTCATGCAGCATCTCCTTGAAAGAATATGGCTGCAGCATTAGGAAGCCAACCCTCAGGGTCTTCTGTGATGGTTTGCCATTTCCTCAAGCCACTGAGTTTCCTTCAGAGAAAGGGACTCCATCTTTCCAAAGACCTGCAGGTTCAAGTGGGAGGCTAAAGAGCCGGTGTGCGAGGGAAAACAATCACATTGTCTGATGGTAAATCTATTAAACCCAGTCCCCAACTCCTCTCCTCTGCATGATTGCACTTCACCCTCAATGCCTTCCTACCCAGAAAGCAGACAGGACCAGGATATCCTCCTGTTCTGCCAGGGAGGAAACTAAGCTGGGACTCAGGGTCCAGCCGTGCCACCCATTGGCACTGGCAGTAAGCTATAGTTGTTTTATCTCATGAAAGTGGAGAGGGGAGAAAGCTGTTCTATCTATAAGCAGAAGGAATGTGCACATATATTATAAAAGCTTCTCTTCTCTTTTTTATCACATTGATCCCATGGGATATAATTTATAAATTTCTTCACCAAAGACATAAGTGAAAAGTAAGTTGATTATGTTCTTGAGAATAATAAGCAGCTTCTTCTCTTTCTGTGTGCCAACTCCTATTTGTTTTCAAAGTAACGTTTGATTGGCAATGAGATTTAAATACTCCCAATTGTGGGCCCTGGCCGGTTGGCTCAATGGTAGAGCGTCGGCCTGGTGTGCAGAAGTCCCAGGTTTGATTCCTGGCCAGGGCACACAGGAGAAGCGCCCATTTGCTTCTCCACCCCTCCCCCTCTCCTTCCTCTCTGTGTCTCTCTTCCCCTCCCGCTGCCAAGGCTCCATTGGAGCAAAGATGTCCCAGGCGCTGGGAATGGCTCCTTGGCCTCTGCCCCAGGCGCTAGAGTGGCTCTGGTCGTGACAGAGCGATGCCCCGGAGGGGCAGAGCATCGCCCCTGGTGGGCGTGCCGGGTGGATCCCGGTTGGGTGCATGCGGGAGTCTGTCTGACTGCGTCCCCATTTCCAGCTTCAGAAAGATACAAAAAATAAATAAATAAATACTCCCAATTGTCATAAGAAAAGTCTAACTCAGAATTTTTCCAAATTGCTTATTAAAAATAGAAATTCCTAGGCCCCTAACCTACCATATGAACCAGAGTCAGAGGGCAGAATCCTCCTATTTCAATAAGCCCCAGAGGGTATTCTAATGCACAGTACATTCTGCCACCTAGAGAGGGTGGAGTGCAATGTAGCCAATGTCGCAAAGAAGTGAAAAGTCTTCCCAGCCTCCCCCAAGGGTGAGTGTGCAAAAGGAGAAACCCTCTGGGTCTCTCTGTCCCCCTCCTCCTCTTGGCTTTATCCAGGTTGTCAGCAGCAGAGGTGTTTATGAGGTAGGTTAGCCTTGTCACTGCGCATGTCCTTGCCTTTGTCCCAGCCTGGGACCCAGTGGCTGCCCAGACACAAGCATTAGCACTAAACTAACTTAACCTATTTAGAGTCCTTCAAATACAAATTTGGGGAGTTGGTAAATAACTGATGTAAGTTTTGCATACAAGCTACTCATAGTAAGCTAAAGAGGGCAAGGCTCCGCTTTACTCTTCCCTGGGTGTGGTTCGAACAACATGTGGCAGTCTCTCGATTCCTGTTAGAATAAGTGATGATGTTTTCAAAGAAAGGGATATTCATTTGAAATAATTCAGTGGCCCGGTTTAAATGACTAAATTAAATCCTCAACAACTTTACCATTATAAATGGGTTACGTCCATGTGCCTTATTGGCCGGTCTCTCCCTGAGGAGTGGGCTAGCCTTCCTTGCCTGGTCTGCCTCCGTTTGTCCCCAGACCTGTGCTCTTGTTCCTGACAAGACGAATCCTGTGGGGATGCCCAGTGGAGAGCCAGGCGCTGTCACACACTGCAGGTTCAGTCTCGGGAATTGCTGCGTGGTCTGAGACCGCGCCTCGACGCACATGCCAGCGTGCCTTTGCTTTCTTCTCCCTCGGGTTTCTGTCTCCCAGGGCTCTGCCCTCCCCTTGCTCTTGCTGCTGTGTGTCCTTGCCTCCCTTGCTTTCTGGAAAAGCTCTGCTGCTCTCCGCTGCTGTCACTGTCGTTGCTTCTGCTGCTTTAGAGGGCTCCTTTTCCGGCTGCCCCCGTCAGTCCTCTGCGGTTGTTACTAACTGACCCTCACAGGCCCGCCACGTGTCCGGCCCCAGGGCCCCAGCTGAGCAGCGAGCTGCACAGCGGCTGCTGTCGTCAGCTTGGAAGTCAAGCAGCCAGGGTTAGACTCACCCTTGATGGTCCCAGCCCCACTGTGGTTGTGGGCTAGTTATTGCCTTTTCTGTGACTCAGTTTCCTCACTTACAAATGGGAATGATAGTAGTTATCTCAGAAGGCTGTTAGGAGGATTAAAAAAAGTCTGAAACTTTTAGCATCTTTCTCTCTCTACCTCTCCACTTTGAGGCAACCCCATGAACTGACTTTCTGACAGTCGTTGCAGGCCCTGGAGCAGCAGGGGGACAAGGAAAGTCCTACCAGTTGTGTCTAGCTGGCATTCACTGACTGCAGCAGAGTAGCTTATCTCTTGTCCTAGCTGGATAGCTCCATTGGTTAGAGCGTTGTCCCGGACTGCAGAGGTTGAGGGTTCGATCCCTGGTCAGGGCACATACAGGCATGAATTGCTGCTCCTGTCTCTCTCTCTCCCTTCCATTCTTTCTAAAGTCAATAAAAATAGATAAACGAATAAACAAACAAATAAATGTAACAAAAAAAGTAGCTCACCCCGGAGGTCATTATGGGCCTGAACGGCAGGTCGGTCCTCTTGCTTTTAGCTCCTTCTCACTCACATCTCAGGGCTCTGTCATTCCTCAGAGCTCCTCTTCTTTCTTCTGCCCCTCCAGAATCTTCCTTCTTATCCTGCCATTCATTCGCTTCATCAGATTTTTCTCAGCTTGCTAACTGGACATCATCCTACCCAATGAACACACTTTAAACCCTTTTAAAAATTAGGAAAAATATTTCCTCATAATTATAACCACCCAGAATCCTTAATTAAAATTACTGTACCACTAGACCTTGCATATAAAGAAGTACCACTTATTGTTTTAGAATCCCTAGAAATTCTAAGTGCAAAACTATGAGTGCATACCCACTCTCATGGAATAGACAGATACCTGAGTTAACAGTATCCACAAGACAGCAAAGTCTTCATGTCACCTTCTTCAATACCAGATGTCAAGCATATTTGTGACTGGGTATTGATGGAAATTTGGGGTGGCTAATCACTCCAATTGTTCTGTCAATTTTAACTGATAATGGGGTGCAATGGTAATGAATTTGATGAAGATATGAAGCTTTATATCTAGTGAGAGGGTTCTCAGTAACCCCCAAATACCAGTTTTTGGAATATGTTAACAGACATGGTATAACTTTGGCCTGAGTTTCTACATGCCTTTTTCTAAATTTTAACCTTGAGAACTATCCATGCATAAAGATGAGTCTATAGAGCATTCATTCATTCAAGAAGTATTTGTTGAGCCCCTACTATACACCATACATTATGTTAGGTACCAACAGTTAACAAAACAGACAAAACCTGTCCTTCTAAAGTAAAGTAAATTCTATAGCATGTAAGATGATAAGAACTGTGGAGGAGACTGCAGCAAGGTAAGAGAGAGGAGTAATAAGGGTTAGAGGTCAGGGAAGGCTTATAAAAGAATGAGATATTTGAACAAAGACTTGAAGGAAGAGACAGTGTGAATCATACAGATATCTAGAACAAGACTGATCTAGGCACAGGAAACAGCAAGTAGAAAGGTCCTGAGGTGAGAACATACCTGGAGTGTTCAAGAAACTGTAAGAGGCTAGCGTGGCCACCATGAATGCTTACATGTGCATGTGAGAGAGGGAGCAAGAAATGAGGGAGGAGTAGCAGAGGATCAATTCACATGGGCCTCACAGGGCTTGTCAGGACCTGAACTTTCCTGAACGAAGTGTGGTCACCAGCAGGTTTTGAGCAGAGCAGGACACGACCTGACTCTTGCACTGAAATGATGGTGCTGCTGCCATGTTGAGACTTGACCACAGAGAGTGAGGATGAAGGCAGACAGATCAGATAGGAGGCTCTGAAGTAATCCAGACGAGAGGTGAGCATGGCAAGGCTTGGGGTGGCAGCACTGGGGGTGGAAGATGGGACCAAGCTCAGGTATAACATCCTGATGAGAATTCCACTGGAAGTGGGTAGTGAGAGAAAGTGAGAAGTCCAAAGCAAGGCTGTGGGCTTGAGCAACTAGAGGGTGAGCTCAGCTTTACCAAAGGGGAGAGGAGCTGGGGAGAAAGACAAGAAGTTCAGTGTTGGATACAATAAATGTGGGATGTCTATTAGATATCCATGTGGAGAAGTCAAGAAACCCATTAGATATTCAGACCTGCAATTCAAAGGGAGACAGCCAGGATGGAGACGGACATGTAGGGGTCACAAGCACATTTGTGGTGTGTAAGAGTGGATGTTGTCAATGGCAGAAAGGTGTAGGTAAAGAAGAGAAGAAGTCCAGAAACAGAACTCCAGGATGCTCCAACATTGAAAGGGCAGGAGGAGGAGGAGCCTCCAAACAGGACTGAGGAGCGGCAGCCAGGGAGGGAGGAAGACATCAAGGGACCTGGAGCCAACTGAGGAAAGCATTTCAAAGAGCGTAGATTGTCAAAGTTTGCAAATAGGTAGACGGATCAAATAACATGAGGACTTCAAACTGATCATTGGATTCAGCAATGTGGAAGTCACTGGGAACCTTGACAAGTTTTGGTGGGGCAGCTGCCTGATTGGAGAGTCTTTAAGGCGGAATAGAAGGAGAGAGACCCTTGGTACTCTGAGGGTGGTCCTCGTACACCATCTGTATGGTCTGGGAGCTTGTTTGAAATGCGGACTCGCAGACTCTAGCCCAAACCTCCTGATCGGAAGCTCCCAGGAGATGTGCATGTGCACTAACAACTGAGCAGCCCTGGCAGGGAGTCCGGCTTTGTAAAGAGAAGGAAGAGCTGGGGATCAGGAAATGTTTTTGTTGTTTGTTTTTAAACAATAAGAAAAATAATAGCATATTTATAGCAGATGTTTACCTATCCAGTGGACAGCCTGCTTGACAGTTCTGTCCCCAGCAAGACAAAGACAGAGACAAGAGCCAGGCTCAAAACGGCCTCTTTGCCATCAGGGCTCCATCCTGGCTGAGCGAGTGTCAGATTTCCCACTAGAGTTAGATAAATGCTCCTCCCCTCTCCGGCCCAGAGGAAATCAGGAGGACTCCCCTTTCTCTGGACTCAGTCCTGCCAAGGGCATTGCAGCTCAACTTAGCAGCTTTTATTCACTTTTTGTCCAGGTTTGGAGGGAGGCCGAGCCTTCTTCAATGCAGTCAAAGAGGGAGACACCGTGATATTCGCGAGTGATGACGAGCAAGACCGCATCCTGTGGGTCCAAGCCATGTACCGGGCCACTGGGCAGTCCCACAAGCCCGTGCCCCCGACCCAAGTCCAGAAGCTCAACGCCAAGGGAGGGACTGTGCCTCAGCTGGATGCCCCCATCTCCCAATTTTGTAAGTAAATATGACATTTGTTCAAAATAGTTCTGTAGAGTCAATCTTCCAAAGCTGAGTCAGAAAAACCTAGTTGCTTTAATAATAAAGATCCATAAAATCATGCAAATACAGCAGGAAAAGCTGGGACAAAAATGTTAGATGAAAAGAATTTTAAAGTGCAATACTTGACACTTTAAGGAATACACAAAGGGAAATATAGTTTCAGTGGATTTTTATCTCTTGGATATTCACAACCAAACATGCATTTGTTTGAGTCCTTCAAAAATAGTAGATTATATATGTCCTTGTTTCATTTCTTCCTATTAAAATAAGGATTGACTTAAAAAAAAAGATTCTGCAGCTTAGAACCATTTAAAAATAAATGATGACATTATCATATGCAGTGGAAAACAAATGAGTAAAAAGTGGGTACTTAAAATCCCACTCTGAGCTAAAACACCAGAACCCCAAAATGAATTCATCTCCTTAAATAGCCCTAGTTCATAATCCAGTTTCTTCTCTTACCTCTGCATGCATTTGAATTTTTTTCCTTATTGCCACGCCTCCTTGCTACCTGGGGTAGTTGAGTCTCCCAGCCCCTGTGATGCACAGGGTGAGAAGAAACCCCCCAATGCCCTGGAGACCTTTACTAAAACAGGGAAGATGGCAACACTGGAAACATAAAGCACAAAAAAGTAATTCATTTTAGTTACAAACACTAACCCTACATAGTGACTTTTGCCTTACCCTGATTATCAAGTCAATCAGAGATAGCTCAGAGACAAGTCATTTGTAGCAGTCCTCATTGTGATTCCTTACTTTAGCATGAAACCCACTCATTCCATCTAGTTCCTCCAGAAGCTGTCTAGATGATGAGGTAGAAAAGTGAGGTCCTTGATCTCAGGATACCTGTATGTCAGCGGGGGAGTCTAGAGAGCAAGCAAGTCAAAAAACAAATAGGATCATTTCAGATATTGAGAAATACCATGAAGAATGTTGTGCATGGTGACTGAGGGAGGAGAGAGGAATTAGACAGATGATCTGAGCTTAAGTTCAAATGATAGGGAGGCAGTCCCACACACACATGCAGCAAGAGAAGTGCAGCAGAAGGGAGAGCAAGTGTGAAAGCCACATCACACACTTAACCCCTAGCACAGTGCTCTAACATAGTCTTTATTCTGTTGCTCTTAAACAGAATGGATATGGATGAAATACTTTTGCAGCTACAACAAGTAAATAGCGACAAATTCTCTTTGCAATAAATCCCACTGCCACACCCATTTCTGTCTAACAAGACTATCTATCCTCTTTAACCTTTAATACCTTTGCTGATTGGGAAGAATTCTCTCTGGATGACAAATATTGTCAATCAGGTACTCCCAGTAATCCCTGTCCAGTACAGACAATTCTTAAAGAAAGATGCAGTCCCTGGAGAACTTTATAAATAATCACACAGTCGCTGTGGGTTTCCGTGCAAAAACCCTGAGAGAATGAGGGAGAGGTTGAGGAGAGGCATGGGGGAGAGAAGGGACAGCCCTCTGACTGGAACCTCCCCCAAGGCCCCCGCTTTCTGCTTGTGGCATTCAAGTGTGAGACCTATAAAGAGAGAAGGCTTGTCTCTTTCTGCTTACTCTTTAGTTTATATGAAGTATACCCACTATGTATTTAATTCTTAAAAACCCTCTGCGATGAAAAACTCCTTTTACCTTGCCCAATGGCTCCTTTTCCATAAATCTGGAAACAACACACCGTATCCCAGCTCTCTGAAATGCTGTTATCTGTGTATCAGGATAAAAGTTTTCAAACTATATCCTTGGGTGATATTTGGAAAATTCTGCTTTTATTTCCAAATCATCTCTGTTTTCCCTGAAGTCATTTCACCTTACAGTCAGTGTGTCTGTTCTGTCATCTGCCCTGGTTAAGACATTATTCCTTGGTTTGTGTCTGCCCTACTTTCTCCTCACTGGAGTAGGAAAGAGGGGGGGAATTCAGGAGTAAAACTGACTCAGAAAAGAAGACAACCAATGTAAGTTGTGGAAGAGGGGGTGTGTGTCTCTTTAAAGAAATACTCAGGGGCTTCTGATGTAGTTCCCCCTGTGGACAGGATGCATTCAGCTGCAGAATGGAAATGCTAGTCATTAGACATCAGCAGGAAGATGCAGTTGAGAACTCATGAGCTTGATATATGTCAGCCCCCTGGTTGACATAGAAACTTTTATTAAAGAACATGGAAGATAGGCTTAGAAGTAGGTGAGGTCAGATAATTCACACGTCTGGGATTTAGCAATACTTGATTGATTGGAGACACCTTCTATTCTATCACCTCCTTAGTCACTGCCCAAGAATGGGGGTTCTCCAAAGAGTGGGAGGCCCTTCTGCGCCTCCCAGGTTCTATAAGAACAAGGCCATCACTGTCAGCCATGTGGACTGTGCACAGCAGGAAGGATTTTCACACAAACAAAATGTGAATGGCTCCTGGTGAGTTGTGCAGTGCACCATCTGCACAACTGTACACCATCACCCTGTAGTAAATGACAGTCCTTACCCAGAGCTTCGATTTAACAGGGTTGAACCCCATAACTCCACAGTTACTTTCCTACCCCAGAAACAAAGCCTGAATACTGCTCCAAATTCGATCTGTTGCTGGTTCAGGCACTTCATAAAAACTGCAGCCAGAGTACCAAAAAGTGAGGCATCTGTTTCTAGAACTTGGAAACCAGCAGAGGAGATCAGGCAGGAGTTAACAAACCCTGTATCTTCTGCACCTGATTATTTGCAGTTAGGGGTACATGAAACTCATGAGAAAGGTCAAAAATGGAACCAGGAGGTTTACATTCTGTGGTGTCATGAGTGGTTATACATACCAAAAAATGACCAGAGTTTGGGAGATAGATCATAATTTTTATTGGAGTCTTTCGCAGAATGGTGGTTGTTCACAATTACTTCACAGCTGGATTTAACTTGTTAAATTCAAACCATCACTATTAGAGAGATTGGCCAAACAACGTGGATTCATACTTAGAGTGCCAAGCTCATCCAGATTTGCCCTCAACTTCCCTGGTTTTAGTACTACAGTCCTGTGTCCCCCAACACCCCTCAGTTCTGGGCACACTGGGCCAGACTGGCCACCTGGTACTCCAAAGCAAGCTTATAAAAAATGAAAAGCAATCACAGCACAGCAATAGATAGAAAATTTTGATCCTTCATTTACCTTTGTCTCTCAGTCTCTGCATTGATTTGCTTTGAGTCACATGACACACTTGAAGTCAATTACAGATTCTCTAACAAAAGGAGTAAAAACAATCAAGTATTGCATTTTAAAAAGGTTTCCTTGACTTCCAAAAGGTAAGGGTCATTGTTAAATATTTTATTTTGTACACATCTCATCAAATCCTGTCTTTGAATAATTGTTCAAAGTATTCACCATTCTTGCAAGTGAATAATTCTTAAGAGTAACTTTCAACGAGTTAACTTAGTATTTACTTTACTAGTATTTACGTGGCCAAAGGAAGCTGCAGATAAATGGTAGAGGACTTTTGGGAAGAGAAAAATAAACACTCCAGTCTTGTCATGTCGCTGTCTGTTCAAGGGAAACTTGAGAATGGAATATTTTACAGTTTGGAAAACTTGGGAATATTTGTGAGTTTATTTGGGTCTTTCTAAATTCAGTTTAACAGACTTCTGGATGTAGTTTTTATTTTTTGCAATTTCAAAAGCTCAATTTCAAAATGAAAAGACACGTCTAAGAAAGAGTGGAGTGGAGTATTTATATGAAACTGTAAATACTGAAAAAAAAATAGATCCTGCTATTCATTAGTTTGTATGAGACTCTACAATGATTTGGGGAGGGTTCCACCAAACGTTAAAAACATTTTTTGTTCTTTTATGGTTCTTTTGCTGTGTGTTGTTGTTGATTTAATTTTCCCCCTTTTTTTGGTTAAAATTTGAGAAGAATTAAGTGCCTTGCTATGTACTTTTTAAACAACTAATTGCAATTTTTCAATTTTAAGGCCAGTGTTGCTTACCTTGGAAATGATGTCCAAATCTGTATTTAAGTATTACCACAATTTATTCTGCCAAGTGGCCTCTCATTGAGATGCCAGATCCCTATGTTAGAGAAAAGGGGAAAAATCAGTACCTCAGAGTGGGAGGGGGTGATATTTTAAGTTTTGCTTAAATATGGTCAATGATTGATATATCACTTGCAATGAGCCTTATTTTACTGTCTGTTTTTTATTTAATTAATAACTGTTAATCACATCATAGATCCCCAAAGTTGGGTGTTTTTGAGAATTGTTCTATTTTTGCTATCGCCTGAACAGTCTTCAACCGTTCAAGGGGTCTTGGTTACTGTTGGTTTGGGGGGAGGGATTAGTTTTGTTTTTGTTTTTGTTTTGTTTTGTTTTTTAAGTTTTCTTGTTCAATCTTTGCTCGAACCCAAGAACTTTAGCTGCTAGGTTAGAACTCCTGTCTGCTTTCCTGAGCCTTGTTGCTAGTCTTTATGTTATTCTGGTTTGTTCCTTCTTACCCTGCTAACTTCTAGCTGGACTGAAGGGTAAGTGTTCCCCTATAGCCAGCACAGCTCAGATAATCAGACTAGATTATCTGACACCTGCAATGTGCTTCCTCCCTCTCCTCTTATATCTTCCTCCTGTCTAGACTTTGTAGTAAAATTTTTCATGTTATTTTCCTGACCTTAGGTTTAAAATGTAAGCTTCCATACTGAAACTAGGATGCATGTGATGTATGCATAATTGCCTCCTCTCCTTGGCTTTCATATTGGCATCAAATGATCCCCTGAGTAAAGCCAACTATTAACATCTAATTATTTTCATTCCAAGAATATTAATCAACATCACAATGAAATGGCAAATAATGCCTTTGTTTCACGCAATTCACAGCTACCTGACTGCTTAATGCCTGAAAACAGATTATTTTACACTCTGATAATTATTGTTGCTGTAGTTTTTCCTTTTCTATTTCCAAGATTAGAATGTTCAATGTACCAATGGTGTGGTAACCATAGATACCCTAACAAATAGAAAGGCAGGACAGGAAACCCAAAGATGTTAACTAAGCAAGACTTTAAGAAATTGCAGACTACAGTTGATAAAGTAAGTACATTAGTTGAACACTAAAGAATTAATTCTAACTGGCTTGAGGGTGTGCTCTAAATAAGACCCAATGGAAGATTAATTTTAAAGGGAGAGTAGCACTACAGAAGACACACACAAACACAGAAAATTAAAGACATGATTGAGTCCACATAACTTATTCACAGTCTCACAATATCACGGAAGGCTTTGACTTCTGCTCTTGAATGTCTCTCTGCTACTCCCCCAAGAATGATGACAGCAATTACTTCTTCAACGTCATTTGTATTTGTATTAATTTTTCTAAAAATATACCTGAAAGTGAAAAAAGAAACTAAAACTTAGGAAAATCTGTTTTCACTATTTGAGTTATTCATAAAAGAGAGTATACAATTTCTTTATTAATATAGGAACAACCTGACCACCAAGATATGTGTTGAGAGCAGACTTGACATTAGAGGGAGCTAGAAAAATTGGTCAAGAGAGCAGGCAAATATGTACTTGAGTATTTTGAATGCTAATTTAGAAGTCATAGGTCATATTATTTCTTCTGGTCATTTAATAATAGTCTTCTAATTCTCTTTCTTTCTTTAGTTTGCTTTCTTTTACCCTTTATTTCTTTATTCTTTTATTTTTCATAAATGTACCCCTGGCTAGCAGACAGATATTTTTTTAACACTCCAAGCAGATATTTAACTTTACTTTTTTTTTTTGAATGTTTGATGAGGCATTTTTAAAAGCTAACCATAGAATGTGAACTTAGTGGGAATTTAGGATTTTGCTCTACATTTTTTTAAAAGAATGAAAGAAAGAATGGATGAATAGATGACTGAATGGATTTTGTTCTGTGTAAATTTACATGTATTTGCACAATAATGCATTGGTATCCTAGTAGATTTCCAGATACTCATCTGTCTTAATTCCTTTGTATAGTTTTATCTCATGAGATTTTTGCTATTTCTTCTTGTATTGTCAACTTGCAGTTGCTACATTGCAGAAGTGCAATATCAAAGAATTAATTCAGTATTAACTTAATTTGCATGACTCCCGCACTGTAAATCACTTTTCTTCTCATTGTCAAAGTAAATGACCTTTTAAAAATATAAACCCCCCCATAATTAGACCCCAAATTATCCAAATGCCGTGATATGATCTAAATAGACCATGTTAAATGGAGCTTCTTTTTTTAATTAAATATTTCAGACACATTTAACAAATTATTCACTAATCACCTGAGAATTTGCATGTCATATCATGATTTACAGTAAAATACATTATTAATTAGTCAACTAGAGAAAATTTATTTTTGCTCATGTTTTGAGGAGTTTAAAAACATTAAGTACTCTATAAATAAATTGAAAATAACAACAGTATGGAAAATTAAATAGGATTTATTCACTTATTTATTTGGGGGTCATTAACAAAATCTCTATTACAATTTTTATTCAAAGCAGCTCTAATTAAATTTATAAGTTATAATTAAAAAGAATTATAAAAGTTAACATTGAAATATACATCTCATATTTATCCCCTTGGGTATATTGCCATAGTTTTTAGTTCAAGGTTTCTGCAATATTCACTGTGGCCTTCACAGCTTCTGAAGAAGCCATTCCCTCTTGGCCTTGCTAGTTAGCGTGATTTTGTCAAAAGAACCATGAAGGAGTTAAGTTAATTCTCAAGGGCAAAGGGCATGGGAGGGCCAGTCTTTTGCTTGCTGTGCAGAGCTCAGGAAGGGCACAACATCCCCTGGTTACTTGATCATGCCAAAAAAAACTCTTCTAGAAAAATCTGTAAACAGCCAGCTGCCATCAATCATTGTCATTTCTTTATTTCATGTCTTCTGATGTGGTTGACTACTGTCATTGTGCATTATTGTCGAAACCATACATTCACTCTTGTACTGTCAAGCAGATATGACAAGTACACATTTTCCATATAAGAAAAATACAAAGTCACCTTTTAATTTGCAGTTTGTGTTCACAATGACTTTAGAGTTACATTAGCTATTCTCTTGCCTCTAGCATCCATCAGGAGTAACAACAGCCATATCTGTGTTCTGAGTTTCAGTGATAAAATTGCTACCTCTAGCTGATTATAGAAGGAAATCATTAAAGAAAGGAACCTCTCTCAGACAGCTTATTAATGCAATCATAATTATTTGCAACAGCAGAATTTTTTTTCTCTAGTCTACAAAATGTCTCAAAATGTAATATTACAAAAAACAAGGGATTAAATTATTTTCTTCATTTTCTTAGCTGTTAAAATAATAGGAAAATCTCAATAAAATGAAAATTTGTAAGCTATATTATTCCCCCCAAGGAAATTACATTGATTTGGTAGACCTTATTGAAAACTTATCTAAAAATTTTTTATATCTAAAACAAGCTCACATTAACTATGCTTGTTATTAAGACAAGTAATCATGAAAAATATTGTATATATATTTTTCCTATTGTGTGGGGGTGAAGGAAAAGAATATCAAACATGACATGCTTGGGAATACCAAATATCATGATCAATTAAAGAACAACTTTAATGCCAGGGTGGTCAATTAGGGACATCACTTGAATTTTAACAAAGTAGGTTAAATGGGAGTATAAAACCTACATAACGGTAGTGCTTTAGGGACTGATATTTTCCCAACATTCCTTTACAGCCAAACCAAAATTGTTTCTGAGCAAACTTGGATGAAAGGTTTTGGTTAGCTTCCACTTGGAAGTGTACCTGCTGTCCATAAACCTATGTGTCCATCAGCCCACTTTTGTGTCATGGACACCATAGATAGTGAGTTGATTTTCCTAATGCAGTTGGGCACAGAGATCAGCTTTACCCATGTAAGTTTAGTCTGAAGTTAGACTCCTCTGCTCATGCTGCAGAGGACTTCGCAGTCTTGATGCAGTTACCCCCACAAGTGAGACAAGTAGCATTGTTTGAAAGATGTGTTGAATTATGCCCCAGCTGCAGACTCTATACAGCTTCATGGCTCATTTCAGTATATGTGGAGCCCTTACAGACCAAGCACATTTTAGGAACTGCTCAGCTACGTCTGGGAAAGTTAAAGGACAAAGATTAAAATCAATTCTTAAAATGCAGTAGTCAATCCTTTGTTTCTAAAATAATAATAATAATAATAGTAATATAAACATTGGTATACATCTCCCTAAAGCAAGTGATAAACCAAATATCACTGGAGTTTTAAGCAATGACTTGAGTCTCCTAATTCTATTTTGCTCACCCTAGTTTTAAAATTCATTTTTCTTCTGTTGACACCTGCCAAACATGGGCAAAGAAATGATCCCTAGGTGTCCTGGGATCCCTTTTTCATACTTTGGCTCTGGGCTATTTCCCCTTTGCTAATGTCAACATTTGGAGTTTTTCTTATTTAAAATTTAACCAAATCTAATTGTTTGTAGAGGGGAAATGAAGTTGCAAGGAGCATTTCATTTTTACTGTTCGTGCTGTTGAAGAACAGACTGGGACAGTGCAAGAATGACTATATGGTGTTGCCTGGGAAGCACCCACAAGTTCTTTGAAACAGAATTTGGAACAGCTGGACAACTGCAGTGTTTTATTTTAAAGTAGACAACATATGTAATGCATATGGTCCTAGACATGTATGGAGACACAGGCAGACAATCTGAATGGTATCCAAAGACACCTGCACCTAGATTCCGTTTCCTTCTATAAGATTTTTTCCTCTAGGAGCACATGTTCCCACTTTTGGATTTGCAAGATGCCATCTGAATCCCCATGTGTGTGACTCCTTAATAAAGTCAGTGGGAAGTTTCCTGGGATGGAGGTGTCAGAGCAAGCCCGTTAATAAACACCTCTGAAGGACCTGCCGCCTCTGGGAGCGGGCAGGGGAAGTAACAGGTCAGAACCTTACCCTCCAGGAATGTATTGCCTACCAAGGGATACAGCTGTATGTGAGTCCACAGAGAAGTGAGACTATAACCTAACAAAACCACAGACAGGACATGGGAATTGACTACACAGGGCAAAGGAGAAGCGTAAAGATGAACAATTGGAAAGGACACCCAGCTTCCTAGCAACAATATGGTTTAAGAAACAACCTATAACTAACATTAGCTAAACATTTGGAGACATCCTTGACTCTCTAGGAACATTCACCAGACTGGCTTTGGAGCACTAGGAAGCTTGTGCACTCACTCACAGCGGCGGTCTATTGGGCTCCACTCTGTGCCGGGCTCCCAGGTGCTTTCCAGCTGCCCTTGTCAGAGCCTCTCAGCAATGCTTGGCAGTAGGCTCCCATACTGTTCTCAGCTACGAGTGAGAAAAATGGGCCTCAGAGACACTCATCAACCTGCCTCATGTTACACACAGATTAAAAGGCAGAGTTAGCCTCAAAGTCAGTCTTTTTTATCCCCTATGCCCACCCACTTAACCACCTGCTATTTTTAGCTCCAAAAAATTTGTTCCCATTGAGTTTATTTATGATTTCAATGTTCCATGAAATAAAAAAATAGAAAATACGTGTTGAAGGACTGAATTTATTTCTTTGGATGAACACAGATCTGTGGAGTGCCTGCTCTATACCAGGTACTGTTCTAAGTTTGGGGACTATAACAGAGTACAACACAATGTTCCTGCTCAAATGGAGCCAAAATATCAGATCCCTTCCATTGACACTAAAAATAGCATTCCCCACCTCCACTCTTTTTTCTTTTTCTTTTTCAGCATATAATAAGCTCAATGAAACTCTCAAAGATTCCAACAGAAGCCAGCCCCTCTTTTAAGCACTCCTGAGTTGTTGAAACCAGTAAGACAAGGAGCTCAATTCTGAGTAAATGATTTTGTCTAAGTAAAATCCAGGGGCTGCTCCTTCCACGTGCCAGAAATTAACTCTGCGCTAAGCTCTACCCCACACATAGAGCAGGTAGACAAGGAATCTTAAGGATGATCAAGGGTCAGTGACAGCACAGAGGGAAGCCAGAGTTCAGCTCATTTCACACCCAGGACACTGAGGATGGAGAGATAGCAGCTCAGCCAGCACCCCACCACTATTCTGAAACAGAGGTCACACTAGAGTCCAGACCTCCAAGTCCATCTCAGGCTCTTTCTACACGTGGACCCAGTGAGAAAGAAGAAAGGAAAATGGAGAAATGAATCTGGATGTTGGTAGGGTTACTTTCTGAAAAAGAAAACAAGCGAAAGCCTATTTTTCAGTAAGCCGGCTTTGTAACATAAGTAAAACCAAAATTGTTCTTTAGATGTACTGTAAGCCAAGAACTGGCAGGGTGAAAGATGCATTGTGATGGATTGGGGAGGCGGAGAGTGGATCTGTCTCAGGTCTCTGCAAAGGAGCCAAGTCGCCTTTTCAGATCCGTTTCCTGAGTGGGCAGCAGGCAAAATAGTTCATTGCAAAGTTTTTAAGAGGTTCGACACAAAAAAAGTAAGACTTGAAACGCCTGCCGTATTTCTAACAGCTACAGAAGAGCTCCCTTCTCTTCGAGCTAAGTGACCAGTGGCACCCTCATAATTGAAGAGCAATAAAATAGCAGAGCTAAACTGGAGAGAAACAGCCTGGCCAGCGTATCAGCTTGCAGCCTTTTCTGAGAAATCCAAGAGCAAGAGGCCGGTGCCAACCAAGGTGCCTCAGCTATCTGTTCCAAGGGGGAGTCACGGGGTGGGGGTGCTGCAGGGTGAGCAGTTCATGTACCCCACTGTCGTCTCTCCTGAACGAAATCGACCTGGGACTGACAGGAGGCAGCAGAGAGGGGAGACTATGTTCTGAGGGAGGCAGACATGCCACCTGGAGAGCAGGGCTGCCATTCTACAGGGGCCTGAAGTGGGAACAGCTTCAAAACACTTGTCTTGGGCCAAAGGACACACACACACACACACACACACACACTCTCTCTCTCTCTCTCTCTCTCTCTCTCTCTCTCTCTCTCTCCCTGGAAGCAGCTAACTATCTGCTCCAGCATCAACTTCTTGGCCACCTCTCTTACCAACCACCCTGAGTCAAAGGAGAAATGTAGCTTGGAGACCAAACAACCAAACAAAAGAATCCTCCTAAATAAAGCACCTAACCTCAAGCTGAAAGCACTTCCTTGAATCCAAATTTGAGGCAATTAGCACAGCAAAGAGGATTCTTTTCGATTCTCTAATATCATTTCTACACATGTGATATCCCTTCTAAAAACTGTGTTTTATCACCCAAATGGAATGCTTTGGCTTTTAAAACACTCATTCTTCAGCTTGCCTTCTGGAAACCATTGCTTCTGTATCTTAGGCATAAACAACACATCCTGTTCAAACACTGACCGCTTGCTGCTTCTATGAAAAATGACTGAAGATTTGACAATTCTAACAAAAGGAGGGTATAAATCTAGCACTTACATTTAAATGATACACAAAATAAAAAATGTGAGTAGAAATCATCTTAATGTCACACTGCTACCATAACCCAAGTTTTCAGCCATTCCCCAAGCATAAGAGGGAAGAAATACTGCCTGGGCCACACATGGACACATTATCCCAACACCCTCTCAAGTCAAAACTGGACTTTCCCCGTGTCCTGACACCATTCCTGGACCCTGCCAGGTCCCTGTATTCCATCAGAATATCACAAGCAGGGGAGTGATTAAGCTCTTGCTTGATTCAATAGAAGATTCTTTTTCTTCCCCATCTGCTTATCAGGAGAGTGAACAAATGTGAGGTGGAGTGAGCTGATTCCTTTCATGTCTAGGACCTTCATCCCTACCTCTTCAGGATTTGCTTGAATTCTCTGAGTTATTTTGCCGATTGAGCATAGAGTATTTTAGTTACACATATTGAGATTAATTAGTTAGCCCTTAGGAGGTTTTGCCTGCAGCCTTCACCCTGTAAGGAAAAGTGTGAATACGTTGAGATTATTAATGCACGATAATACATGGCAGATCGTAGCTTTTGCTGAATAAATTTGTCTGTCTCTTTCCTAGGCTTTGCTAGCTGTGTAAATACACTTGGAGGCAGTGTCCTTGGCTATCACAAGTTAAATTCCCATTTCACTTATTCTTCGGGGTTCAATGAAAATCTTTTTTTATTATTCTTTTTTTTTTAATTTTGGAGGATGGGGACCCAAACCTTTTGTGAAACCAAATTGTCAATGTGGCCTTGGAAGGGTGGATACAAATATTGTCACTTTGCTGAAAATCAGCTTAACCCTTTTCCAGATAATCCCAACAATTGTAGAGAAATTGCTCTAGACATAACCACTGGAATGGCAGAATCTATTAAAAATCTAAAAAGAGCTAAATAGGCATTGATAAGCAAAGATCCGATCTGCTTTCAGTGTTTGGTGAAACGCAGGCGAAGTTACAGTCATGTGCTTAGATTTTAAAGAACGGCATAAAGGCGCTGGAGTTGTGATCATTTGACAAACATATTGATGCCAATATATTTTTGCCTTAATGCAATAAACTCATCAGTAAGTGATGCAAGTTGACAATGGGAGGTAAAAATAATATCTTGGGGATGTTGGTGGGAGGCAATGGGAAACAGCTAGTGTTCGTAATGCCTAATGAATTCCTGTGTTTTTGAAATGTCAAAGAAAATGTGATATGTTTCTTTAAATTGTGTCTCTCTCTACATGTATAAATGAACAGACGCAGATAGAGCGCAAAAGCATGGCATGGATGAATTTATCTCGTCCAATCCCTGTAACTTTGACCACGCTTCCCTCTTTGAGATGGTGCAACGCCTTACTTTGGATCACAGACTTAATGATTCCTATTCTTGCCTGGCAAGTATATTCTTTGGTCTACAGCAATTTAAACATGATCACATTTTTTAAATGAAGTATTTCTTTACCTTGATGTTAGAAGCTCTTTTCTCCATTCCAGAGCCTATTAACAATTATAGATGTGTTCTTGATTTCCTGAGTTGAGGCAGAGGGGAGGAAGTTATCAATAAAGATGATCCAGTTACCCAGCCTCCCTCTCTGAGCTTCCCCCCTTTCAGCTGCTACGTGAGAAATATTCCCAAGAGGGTAATCGAGTTTGGCATCTGCTTTGTGGAGAATTTGTAAAAATCAACTCAGTTTCTTAGACTTTAAGACCCTCTCTGTCCCCAGCCCAGATAATAAGACCCTGTGCTCCTATCTCAGAAAGGAATGTGTTCTCTTTGTTTATTTTTGAAAGATTAAAATGATTTGTAAATAAAGCCCCACTTCATTTTTTATAAACTCAACTGGTTTGGGTTTATTTGTTTGGGTGGCTTCTTTTTCTCAAGGGTGTTTAGAGCATCTTCACCCTTTGGAGGAATTTTTATGGTGCTTTAGGTGCTCGGAAGCTCAGTTCTCCAGCATGGGCATTGATTGCATTTCTTGCGATCTTGTTTTAAGCCTAGATTTCAATCACTTAAGTTCAAGGGACCACTATTATGTGTCTTTCCTGGGTTTCTGAAGATACATTCGGTGCTTTATACTATCAAAGCTGGAAGCCTAAAAATGGCTCAATTTATTTTTTCCTGCATATTATAAATTATTTCTTAAAGGTAAATGTTATTAATCTCACTTTATAGATGAGAAAAGTGAGGGAAAATGACAAAATGACTTTACATGGAAGAAAAGCCTCAACCTTGTCCCTAAAGTTAATATATCCATATGTTAGTACAGTAATAGAATATACAGTACTTAACTAAGGTTAGCAGATTATTGATATCAACATAGATATAATGAAAATCTGTTTCTTTTCTAAGTAACATAGCTGTATCCTAAATCTATACTATAAAATATCTATAAAAATATCTATAAAAATTCCAACTAATTTTTATTTTAAATTCTTTCTGCACTAGAAGCCAAAATATTACAAATAGTAGATAAAAATACATCTTAAAATCAAAGTCAGGTTATGTTCAATGATTTATTAATCTGCATCTCATAAAAGATTCATTGATTATCTCAGGTTTGGAATCACTTTATCATAAAAATCTGTACTTTGCCCAATTGGAAAAGAACACATCACTTTAATTTTAAAAAAAAGAAAGAGAAACTTACCTTGCATTGCAAGACAGTTTTTCTTAAATGTGTTTCCTACGATTCTGTGATTGTTTGCGTAATTATAAATTGCATATGTGAAGCTTGTTATAATATGCCTCTAAACTTAACTCATTTCCTTTCCGTATAATTTCTATACTCTTGAAAAATATTTTGAGGTGTATTATTTTCAAGACTTTTTTATATCATCATTTTTCAAACAATTCTCTTTTTCACAGAGAAATTTATTATTAAGACTAAGGAGACTTAATTGTCTAAAATAAAATAAACCAGAAATAAAATTTTGAAGCTTGGATCCTATTAGCCATGCATAAGCTTAAAATATGCTCCAAAATCCAAAATTAATTATGTAGAGTATGAAATAGTTTTTTTTTCCATTTGTATACCTATCTATTAATTATCAGCCCAAAGTTTCAGAAAATACCAGCAATTTAAAGGCCTTATCTTCTGCCTATATATTCCATTTTCTTATTATTACAATCTTTTTTTCAGTTAGTTTTGGAGACCAACCAGCAGAGATACATAAATTTTTTTGTGTCTTCGATTCAGTTCCTAATTGATATTTCTTCAACTCTTTTCAAAGCAGCTATTTTGGCATCTACAAAAGACTTGGTGTCATCTGAGTTGTAGAAAATATATTTTAATCTTTCACAGCAGTGTTGTTTCTAAGATTTAGCATTTGGGGTAGCAGATGGAGTGGCAAAGAAGTTGCCTATAGGGGCAGCCCACTGCCTCGACTACTCTCCCGCCCTCTGCAGTAACTTATCGTTTGAAACAGGAAAGATGCCGTCTCTCGGATCCATCGCTGAGCTGCATGTTGTCAGCCGGAGGTTCTCCGGATCACTAGCACAGGACTGGAGGGTTGCAGAGGCCTTCCTCAGTGCACTGCTGTGGCCTCTGCCTGCCCCCAGTCCCTTTCTTCTTTTGTGTTTTCAGCAAAGCAGTATTTATGAGGCGACTCAGGAAAAGACCCTCAGAGTACATTTAAATTTATATTTACAACAATCCTAAATTTCCAGCTTACAAAATGCCACCTAACTGGGTTTACTTCTGGCCTCAGAAAGGTACTGAACTCAAAAAATTTTATTTCAGGCTGGGGCAGGGGTGACCTTGAGCGACAAGTCACTTGGCCTCTCTCAGCATCTGCTGTCCTGAGTATATACGGAGGACACAGTTTCTATCCTGGTGTCTCTCAATCTGCTTGAAGTCGGAGATTCCACCCCAGTCCTTCGTTCTAGCAAAGTAGTGTCTGGTCCTACAGCAAGCAGATAAATAAGAAAACAAATATTTGTCCAAGGGGGAAAAGCAAAACAAACAAGTAACCCCAAACCAGGGCACAGAAGCTCCTCTGTTTAGCTGAGCCGTAGCTGACTCACGACATGAAGACTTAGGATGTTGTTCTCTGGGAAATTATGTTATTATCTTTATTACAATTTTTTTCAATTACAGTTTACATTCAATATTTTCTATATTAGTTTCAGATGTACAGCATTGTGGTTATACACTTATGTTCTTTACAGAGTGACACCCCTCCCCAATTATCTCATAACCCACCTGGCATCATATATAGTTATTATAACATTATTAACTATATTCCCTCAAAAAAGTTTGCTTCCAAAGTGAAAGGATTTATGAAATCCTGAAATGGATGTAGACCAATCACAGAACTTTCTTATGCTCCAAAGTGAAAAAACAGAAGGCCTAGAGTCACTGAATAGCCCTGATTTATGTGAGTCACTAAATAGCCCTGATTTCCATTTCCTTATCTGTAAAATGTAGATAAACTTGCCCTGTCTGCTTCACAAGGTTGCTATGTGTGTCCCCACTGAAAAGTATAAAGCGTTACCAATTTAAAGCATTAATGTTATCTTTTTCTTACCAGTAACAAACATTTACTCTACACCCACTCCTTTTAAGGTGCACAGTCCAGTGTTAGGAAAGTGGGGAGACCCTCTCTGGGATCCTGCTTTTTGCTAATCTAGACTCCATCACTTACCAGTTCTGGGACTCTAGAGAAATTCCATGTCCTTTCTGCACTCAATTTTTCATCCATTAAACAGGGATAATAGCGCTTGCCTCATAGGTCTGTCATGAGTTATATACAATCACAGATGCAATGTGTTTAGCACACTGGCTGACACTTAATAAGCAATCAGTAAGTGTTAGTTCTGGCTATTTTTTAACCCCCTTCTCCACTCATCCCCAACTCTTGCATCCATCAAAAAAAAAAAAATCCAACTTGTATTTAAAAGAAAGTCTCTCCTTTATTTCTCCTTTATTCCCCAAACAGGGCTGGTTCAGTCCTGGCCAGGTGTTTGTGCTAGATGAGTACTGTGCCCGAAATGGAGTCCGAGGGTGTCATCGACATCTCTGCTACCTCAGAGACTTGCTTGAACGAGCGGAAAATGGCGCCATGATCGACCCTACCCTCCTTCACTACAGCTTTGCCTTCTGTGCGTCCCACGTCCACGGGAACAGGTACGCACCATCCGAAGGTACTCCTCAAAATCATGTTCTATGTTTTCTGCCTGGCTCTGCTCTTAGGGTCATCTGAACTCTGTCCACCCCCCATTCCCTCAGTAGTATACACAGATGTGCACATATACACCAGCCACACACACAAAGGACACAGGGTCTACTTAGTCTTTTCTCCTTTGAAGAGACTTACAGGAAACAGTGAAAGGGGCTCCGAGAGCGGTCTCTGAAAGTAGAACAGTCTGGGTTTAAGCCACGTCTCCTCCACTTGGTAGCAATCACCTTGACGGTAACTAAACCTTCAGTGCCAGTTTTCTCTCCTATAAATAGGGGGGATAGTGTCCTAATGAGGAGGTTGTTGGGAGGATGCAAAGGGCTATCAAAGGCTCAGCACAATGCCTAGAATACAGCAAGAACTTGTTATGTTTGCCTTTGTTGTTATTATTGTTTCCCTAGATTTTTAATGATTACCAACTGAATGTCAGGTCCTCTGATATACATTCAACATGCATTTTGAACAGTAGCTACGCCCCAGACAAGGGCAGAGGTGCACGGGGGTTGGTGCTCCAAGAAGGAACAGTAGAGTTCCGTGGTAGCATGGAAGGAAGGAACACGACTCAGCTGTGGGGGCAGGGCAGCAGGCAGGGTCCCTGAGGACAGATGCTCGGGCTGTGCCCTGGGGCGTGGAGAGCTGAGCACCGCCAGGCGAATGGAGCAGCGTGGACAAGGCCCTGCAGAAACGGTAAGCCACGTCCACTGCAGAGCTACCACCAGCAGGGGAAGCTGGAAGGCTCTCAGGTTAATCATAGCAGTGGGAAGAACTTCAGACAGCACAGTGTCATCGGCTCATTCATTTTCTAGGTTTTATACACAAGACCAGAACATCAATTCCCTAACTCTGTACTAAGTACTCTCTTCCTTTAGACATTGCCCAGCTCCTGGAGGAAAAGATTCAAGTTCTGAATAATGTAAAACAGCAAATAATTTAAGAACATTAATTACCATTTGGCTCTAAAAACATGGAATAAATTTCACCACTGCCATAGCCAGTTTATTATCCCAATGTGTGTAGCCTCTCCATTGCTATAAAGAAAAGCCTACATTATCCCAGGGCACCCCACCCAACAGCAAGGGAAGGCACACCCCAGGAGAACTAGATGCTTTGAAACCCAGCCTGTGGTGGACATGCTGCAAATCTGTAGCTCTGGGGAAATGCACATGTGAGAGAATTTGGAATTGACTGCATTTATTTTAAATCAGAGCTATGTCATTCACCTTCATCTTTACAAACTATACAATTCTGCAATGTCCATGGGATTTGTTCCATGCTCTTCCTTTCTCTAGCGGTAGTGGATTTTCTGAAATGCAACAATGTAGGTTTGAATATTTAACAGGCAATGAGGTTTTCATCACCTGCCATTATTATCAGGTTCAGTAGCCCAGCACATGGCCTTTTATTTGCATAAAAGATATTCATGAAAACTCTGATACCTGAGAAGTATCTGTACATAATTCTGCTTTTTATAAATATGTACACTTTGATGACTATCTGTTACAGCTTCTTGGACTGAATTCTTTAAAGAGAGAGAGAGAAAAGTTGCATTATATTCTCTGGGTTGTCACACTGTATTCTACATATGTTACTGAATAAGAAAGTGTTATAAAATAATGAAGTGTTTTTGTAAACTCCCTGGTAAACATCATCATGAATTATGATACACATTGTCTGGATTTCATATTGTAAGACTGCCACTTGATTCACAGTTAGGTTTATACATCTTGTCATGGAAACAGTTTTGAATTTCTTATTTTCTTTTCAGTTCTCATTTTCCTTATGTAAGTTTGCATCTTTTTTTTTTTTTGCTTATTATTTTAGTTTGAATTCATTTGCTCTTGCTGTTTGATCCATCCTTCTTTTTATTTCTTTTGTTTGTGCATGTGTGTGCGCTCTTGATTCTCCTGTGGCTGGTCACACTCTGTATATGCTCCATACCACCACCCCATCTCCAAAGTCAACAAATGCATGTGTACCTTAGTGGGCTGCCACCAAATACAGACCCTGAAGGGAGCAAAACTCCCTCCCTATCTGAACCAGAGGCTAAAAAAGATATAAAAAAGGAATCTAAAAGAAGAAAAGATTTCAGAACTCAGGCAAATCCCGAGCCCAAAAGGTAAGAAGTTACATGTGAATTGGCTTGTGCTTTGCAATGTCTGTGACCTTCCCCTATGCCCCTGTCCATGTCACAACCTCTGCTTTCGCAACCAGCAGGCTTTTTGTATTCCTGAAGTCTCTCTTCCTTTAAGGTTTTTTTTATAAGTGCACTTTAAAATAATCCTAGAAACAGGTTAAAATGCCATGTATTAGGACCAAATTTGAGTTGGGTGTTTTGTGACTCTTAAAACATGTTCTTATTGGGGAAAAAACAAATTGAGCAATATGTAAATAGAATCACGAGTCAGACTGCTTTCTTAGTGGCATCTAATTAGGGGCCCGGGCCCTTACTAGTCATTCATAATAAGCAACGCATACTTTATAATTTTGAAATTATGTTTCAAGAACAAATAAAATGTGTCAGCATAAGATGGTTCTATATGTTTATAGTAGCTCTATCATTTTCAGCAAACCTGAGTTCCACACTTATGTCGTAAAAGATATTAATCTTCTAATAATGATTTATGATAAAGTCACAAACTAAAACCTATAATTAAATTATTGATTCTTAGTAGAATCACTTATATAATAAGTTCACCTTGAAGACACTTTGAACTTCTAAAGTTATTTTATCTTCTCCTGCTTCCTATCACCTTTAGGGACACTCTCTTTGTAAATTGGTAAAATGTCAACTCAAAGGCTTTTTTCCTTATATACTAGATTTACAGTTATATCCTGTGTTACCCATGTGTCTTCCTTCACCTTCCCTACCATCACACTAAGTTAACACCAATATGTACAAATTTATTTGTTGTAGTCTTGAAATTGATGTTATGACCCTGGCTGGTATTGCCAAGCCACACAAAGTTCTCAAGCAGGTATGCTTTATGCCAAAGTATGAATTTCTCCACTGTAATATTGCTAAGTTCTGAAATATATGCACTTCACTTATAGGCAAACAGAATGACAATGACAACTTTCATTTCCTAGAATATGTGGCAGTCAATGAGTGTATGCAGGCCTAATAGGGAAGGTCAAAGAAAGCTCTGGATATAACAGCTGATACCAACCCAAGAAGACCTAGAAATAACACAACTGAAAACTGGAGGCAGACAACACCAAGCCTAGACTCAACCAGCTCTACAAACAATACACCCAAACACACAGACATAATGAGAAGATAGAGAAGTACAATCCAAATGAAACCACAAGAGAAACCTCTAGGAAATGAACTGAGTGATATGGAAATAACTAAACTTCTGGATGCAGAGTTTAAAATAATGATTGTAAGGATGCTTAGGGATCTTAGAACAACAATGGATGGTCATTATGAACAACTAAATAAAGAAATAGCAACTATAAAAAAGGATATTGAAATATTAAAAAAGAATTAGTTGGAGATGACAAATACAATATCAGAAATGAAGACCACAATGGAAGGAATTAAAAACAGGATGGATGAAACTGAGGATCAAATCAGCGAGTTGGAGGACAACTTGAATGAAGGCAAGAAAGCAGAGCAGAAAACATAAAAAAGACTCAAAAAGTCTGAGGAAACTATTAGAGAGCTCGGTGACAACCTGAGGAGAAATAACATCCGCATCATAGAGTTCCTGAAGAAGAAGAGAAAGAACAAGGGTTAGAGACTTTGTTCAATCATATTGTAGCTGAAAACTTCCCTAAATTAATGCAGGAAAAACTCTCACAAGTTCAAGAAGCACAGAGAACTTTGTTAAAGAGAAACCCAAAGAAACCTACACCAAGACACATCATAATTAAAATACCAAAGCTAAGCAATAAAGAGAAAATATTAAAAGCTGCAAGAGGAAAAAAGGCTATCAACTACAAAGGAGCCCCCATAAGGATGACATCCGACTTCTCAACAGAAACACTTGAGGCCAGAAGGGAATGGCAAGAAATATTTAAAGTAATGTAGAATAAGAACCTACAACCAAGACTACTTTATCCAGAAAGGTTATCGTTTAAAATTGAAGGAGAAATAAAAAGCTTTTCAGACAAAAAAAAAACCTCAAAGAATTCATTACAACCAAACCAATGCTGCAGGAAATGTTAAAGAGCCTGTTGTAAACAGATTATAGTGGGAAAAGAATATAACAAAAGAGGAATACAGCGTTAAAGAATAAAATGGCAATAAACAACTACATATCAATAATAACCTTAAATGTAAATGGATTAAATGATCCAATCAAAAGACATAGGGTAGCTGCGTGGATAAGAAAACAGGACCTGTACATATGCTATCTACAAGAGACACACCTCAAAACAAAAGATGCATGTAGACTTAAGGTAAAAGGATGGAAAAATATATTTCATGCAAATGGAAATGAAAAGAAAGCTGAGGTGGCAATACTTATATCAGCCAAAATGGACTTTAAAACAAAGGCTATAGTAAGCGATAAAGAAGGCCACTACATAATGATAAAGGGAGTAATCCAACAGGAAGATATAACCATTATAAATATCTACACACCTAATACAGGAGCACCTGAATATATAAAGCAGACTTTGATGGATATAAAGGGCGAGATCAATAGCAATACTATAATAGTAGGGGATTTCAATACCCCACTAACATAACTAGATAGATCCTCAAGAAAGAAAATTAACAAAGAAACAGCAGACTTAAAGGACGCACTATATCAACTGGATTTAATCGATATCTTCAGAAACTTTCACCCTAAGGCAGCAGAATATACATTCTTTTCAAGTGCTCATGGTACATTCTCTAGGATAGACGACATGTTAGGGCACAAAAGTGGTCTCAACAAATTTAAGAAGATTGAAATCATATCAAGCATTTTCTCTGATCAAAATGGCATGAAACTAGAAATCAACCACAACAGAAAAACTCAAATATTCTCAAACACATGGAAACTAAATAGCAGGTTGTTAAATAATGAATGTATTAACAATGAGATCAAAGAAGAAATAAAAAATTCTTAGAAACAAATGATAATGAGCATACAACACCTCAAAATTTATGGGACACAGCAAAAGCAGTACTGAGAAAGAAGTTCATAGCACTACAGGCATACTTTAAAAAGCTAGAAAAAAGCTCAAATAAAAAAATTAACCCTGCATCTAAAAGAATTAGAAAAAGAACAGCAAGTAAAGCCCAGATGTAGTAGAAGGAAGGGAATAATAAAGACCAGAGTGGAAATAAATGACATAGAGGCTAAAAAAAAACAATACAGAGGATCAATGAAACCAGGAGCTGGTTCTTTGAAAAGGTAAACAAGATTGATGAACCTTTAACTAGACTCACCAAGAAAAAAAGAGAGAGGACTCAAATAAATAAAATTAGAAATGAGAGTGGAGAAATAACAACTGACACAACAGAAATACAAAATATTGTAAGAAAATACTATGAAGAACTGTATGACAAAAAACTAGACAACTTAGATGAAATGGACAAATTCCTTGAAACATACAATCTTCCAAAAATCAATCTGGAAGAATTAAAAAACCTAAACAGACCGATTACACCAAATGATATCAAACCAGTTATCAAAAAACTCCCAAAAAAGAAAAGTCCTGGGCCTGATGGCTTCACAAGTGAATTCTACCAAATATTCAAATAAGAACTAACTCCTATCCTTCTCAAGCTATTTCAAAAAATTCAAGAGGAAGGAAGACTTCCAAGCTCCTTTTATGAGGCGAGCATAATTCTGATTCCAAAACCAGGCAAAGACAACACAAAAAAAGAAAATTATAGGCCAATATCCCTGATGAATTTAGATGCTAAAATCCTCAACAAAATATTAGCAAACCGGATCCAGCAATATATGAAAAAAATCATAAACCATGATCAAGTGGGATTTATTCTTGGGAGCAAGGCTGGTACAATATTTGCAAATCAATCAATGTGATTCATCACATAAACAAAAGGAAGGAGAAAAACCACATGATAATTTCAATAGATGCAGAAAAAGCATTTGATAAAATCCAGCACCCATTCATGATCAAAACTCTCAGCAAAGTGGGAATACAGGGAACATACCTCAACATGATAAAGGCCATCTATGAGAAACTCACAGCCAACATCATACTCAATGGGCAAAAATTAAAAGCATTCCCCTTAAGATCAGGAACAAAGCAGGTGTGGCCCCTGTCATCACTCTTATTCAACATAGTCCTGGAAGTCCTAGCAACAGCAATCAGACAAGAGAAGAAATAGAAGGATAAAAAGATAAAAGAAGAAGTAAAACTATCATTATTTTCAGATGATATGATATTGTATATAGAAAACCCTAAAGTCTCAGTAAAAAAACTACTGGACCTGAAAAATGAATTTGGCAAGGTGGCAGGATATAAAATTAATACTCAGAAATCAGAGGCATTTTTATACACCACAAATGAACTGTCTGAAAGAGAAATTAAGGAAAAATCTCCTTCACTATTGCAACCAAAAAAATAAAGTACCTAGGAGTAAATTTAACCAGGGAGATTAAAGACTTGTACTTGGAAAATTATAAAACATTGATAAAAGAAATCAAGGAAGATACAAACAAGTGGAAGCATATACCGTACTCATGGTTAGGAAGAATAAACAACATTAAAATGTCTATATTACCCAAAGAAATTTATAAATTCAATGTAATACCAGTTAAAATACCAATGACATACTGCAAAGATATAGAACACATATTCCAAGAATTTATATGGAACCAAAAAAGAACACGAATAGCCTTAGCAATCTTGAAAAGGAAAATAAAGCAGGAGGTATCACACTTCCCAATATCAAATTATACTACAGGGCCATTGTACTCAAAACAGCCTGGTACTGGCATAAGAACAAGCATATAGATCAATGGAACAGAACAGAGAACCCAGAAATAAACCCACAGCTTTATGGACAACTGATATTTGACAAAGGAGGTAAGAACATACAATGGAGTAAAGATAGTCTCTTTAATAAATGGTGTTGGGAAAATTGGACATCTACCTGCAAAAAAGTGAAACTAGACCACCAACTTACATCATTCACAAAAATAAACTCAAAATGGATAAGAGACTTAAATGTAAGCCGTGAAACTTTAAGCATCTTAGAAGAAAACATAGGCAGTAAGCTCTCCGACAGTAAATTTGCCAATTTACCTCCATGGGCAAGTGAAATAAAAGACAAGTTAAACAAATGGGACTATATCAAACTAAGAAGCTTTTTCACAGCTAATGACAATAAGAACAGAATAAAAAGACAGACTACACAATGTGAGAACATATTCGACAATACGTCTGATAAAGGGTTAATAACCAAAATTTATAAAGAACTTGTAAGACTCAACACCAGGAAGACAAACAATTCAATCCAAAAATGGGCAAAAGAAATGAATAGACACTTCTCCAAAGAGGACATACAGATGGCCAATAGGCATATGAAAAGATGCTCAACATCACTAATCATTAGAGAAATGCAAATGAAAACCACAATGAGATATCACCTCACACCAGTCAGAATGGCGCTCATCAACAAAACAACACAGATTTAGTGCTGGCGAGGATGTGGAGAAAAGGGAACCCTCCTGCACTGCTGGTGGGAATGCAGACTGGTGCAGCCACTGTGGAAAACAGTATGGAGATTCCTCAAAAAATTAAGAATCGAACTGCCTTTTGACCCAGCTATCCCACTTTTAGGAATATACCCCAAGAACACCATAACACTGTTTGAAAAGAAAAAAATGCACCCCTATGTTTAGGGAAGCATTGTTCACAATAGTGAGGATCTGGAAACAGCCCAAGTGTCCGTCAGTAGACGAGTGGATTAAAAAGCTTTGGTACATATATACTATGGAATACTACTCAGCCATAAGAAATGATGACATCGGATCATTTAAAACAATATGGATGGACCTTGATAACATTATACTGAGCAAAATAAGTAAATCAGAAAAAACTAAGAACTATATGATTCCATACATAGGTGGGACATAAAAATGAGACTCAGAGACATGGACAAGAGTGTGGGGGTTACGGGGTGGGAGGAGGAGAGGGAGGGGATTGGGGGAGGGGAGGGGCACAAAGAAACCAGTTAGAAGGTGACTGAAGACAATTGGACTTTGGGTGATGGGAATGCAGCATAATCAAATGTCAAAATAACGTAGAGATATTTTCTCTGAACATATGTACCCTGATTTATCAATGTGACCCCATTAAAATTAATTTTAAAAAATGTAATAATAATAATAAGAAGAAGAAGAATAAAACCATTCAGCCAAGTACCAGGCTTCATATCTGACAGAAACTCAGAGAGAACTAACACTAACACAGGGATCAGATGGAAACATGGCTGGAGGAAAACCAAGTACTTCTCACAACCCCCTCCCCCCGTGGGGTCATTCTGTGTAAAATCACCAGAAACACTTTGCTCCTAAACAAGGCTGTGCTGTCTGTGAGGGCTCATACTGTACAAACATGCTCAGCGTCAGGAAGGCATGTCCTTTAGGGATCACACTGCTTAATAACCTTAAAAGTCCCACCCTGAGGAGACAGCAATCTTGGAATGAAAACAGAGAAAATTTCAGCTTCAGTTTCTCTCAGAAAATGTGAGTGTGCATGTGAAAAAACAAACAAACAAAAGAAAGAAAGCTCTGATTCCATGTGGACATCCGTCTTCTGAATTTGCAGTACGTAAGGGTAGAAGTGAAGTGGAGTTTCTATTTGTGCTTCCTTGAGAGGGTCAGAATGTAAGGCAACAGTAGCTTGCAGCCAGTAAAAAAAGTGCCTTGAGAATGTTGCAGGTGCCAGAAGGAAGACGCTGGCTGTTGTCCAAGGTGCTGCTTTTTGAGTGATTGGCATTCAAACAGAACAGAGAGTAAATGGTCACACTGGATGGAGCCTGACCATGAAAAACTATCCAGGGCGTTCTTGAGTGGTACTTTGAGAGGCTGATGTTACTCTAGGTTCTGTGTTCACATGCATTTTTTAATGAAGAAAAAATCATAATATTAAGTATCAGTTTTGTAGTATTCAGCTGTTTACAAGGCACTTTTATATTTATATTCTATCTCATTTACTATAACATTTTTTTTTAAAGAGACAGAGAGAGAGTCAGAGAGAGGGGTAGATAGGGACAGACAGATAGGAACAGAGAGAGATGAGAAGCATCAATCATCAGTTTCCCGTTGCGACACCTTAGTTGTTCATTGATTGCTTTCTCATATGTGCTTTGACCGTGGGCCTTCAGCAGACCAACTAACCCCTTGCTTGAGCCAGCGACCTTGGGTCCATGCTGGTGAGCTTTGCTCAAACCAGATGAGCCTGCACTCAAGCTGGCAACCTCAGGTTCTCGAACCTGGGTCCTCCGCTTTCCAGTCCGACGCTCTATCCACTGCACCACAGCCTGGTCAGGCTACCATAACATTTTCAATTCAGCTATTTTTACATCCATTTTGCAGAAGATTAAACTGAATGTCTGCTCATTGAAGTGGCAAACCTAGATCTTCTAAGTCCAAAACTTTTCTCTTTGCATATGTCAGCACGGTACATACATTCTAAGATCTGAGTATTAGAGCCGGTTCCGTATAGATATGGATTATTTTGCCTCATTTCTGTACCTCAGTTTTCTCATCTACAAAATGAGCACATAGCATCAGTAATATCTGGTCAATCTCTAACATCATCTTCTATAGGTTATAATGGCAAATGAAGTACATTGTCAGATTTCATAAATAAAGTTTAATTAAAATAAGGATAATTGTCATCATAACAAGCACTCCTTACATACCAGCTACTGTGTGAAGTGCTATTTACATATATTATCTTACTTTATTCTATTATATCCCTATAACTATTATGATTACCTTCATCTAACGGAAGAGGAGTTTGTTGCTCATGTAAGTTTAGTCACACCATGCCAGCTAAGTGTGTGAACCTAATGCAAACATGGATATTCTGACTTTGGAGCTTGCATTTGTAATCTCTCTGCCTTACTGTCTGTCCAGCAATAGCAAAGTATACAGAGTGAGATGCCAAATTCAGCCATATGATATGAGCTAAAACATTTCAGGTGAGAAATATAATAGTCATATGAATTAGAGTTTTTCATTTTTGTCCTAAAGATGTCCAAAATCAGTTTGGCCCCCCTGATAATGTTGGTCTGGTGGAAAAAGCCAAAGTACACCCGAAGTGTTAGATCTCCCAAGGAAGAGTCTCCTTTAAACACTATCACGGCCTTTGGTGTTGGCAAAACCATTTTCCGTAACTTCTTTCACCAGGATGAACTCTATTTGCATGTAAAGATGCTATACAGTGATACCTTGAGATAGGAGCAGACTAACATACGAATTTTTTAAGATACAAGCTGTGACTCGGTCTGTATTTTTGTTCGAGATTCGAGCAAAATTCCGAGATAGGAGTCATGATTCAGGAAGCTGCCGCTAGTAGGCTCGTTGGCACACAGGTCCAGTGTTGGCAACAAACACCAGCATCTTATTCTTTCTCACATGTTACCCACAGAATCAAGTCGAATCTCATGCGTTGCACTCATTCTTGCATCATTTTTGCATTGTTTACTAACTTTTTTTGTGTGCTATCATGGGGCTGAAGAAAGTGAGTATAAAGGACAGTGGTGAGAAGAAGAGAATGATGTTGATAGAAATAAAGCAGGGGTCAGGAACCTATGGCTCGCGAGCCAGATGTGGCTCTTTTGATGGCTGCATCTGGCTTACAGACAAATCTTTTTTTTTTTTCAAAGAAAGTTGTTTTATTATGCAAATGAGATGCAAAACCAACTTTTATTTCTTTTCTTTTCTTTTTTTTTTTTTAAATAATTTTATTTTTTTAATGGGGTGACATCAATAAATCAGGATACATATATTCAAAGATAACAAGACCAGGGTATCTTGTCGTTCAATTATGATGCATACCCGTCACCCAAAGTCAGATTGTCCTCTGTCACCTTCTATCTTGTTTTCTTTGTGCCCCTCCCCCTCCCCCTTTCCCTCTCCCATTCCCCCCTCCCCCCCGTAACCACCACACTCTTATCAATGACAGACAAATCTTTAATAAAAAAATAATAATGTTAAAAACATAAAACATTCTCATGTATTACAATCCATTCATTGCGTACCACTCATGTTTATGGTTGCGGGTGGTTGGAGCCAATCACAGCTGTCCTCTGGGACAACACCAAATTTTTATTGGATAATGCATAACGTACACGGGTCATTGTATGGCTCTCATAGAATTATATTTTAAAATATGAGGCGTTCATGGCTCTCTCAGCCAAAAAGTTTCCTGACCCCTGAAGTAAAGCAAAAAATAATAGAAAAACATGAGTGTGGTGTATGAGTGATTGAACTGGCAAGGCTGTATGACCACAATACATCTACAATTTGTACCATCCTTAAACAAAAGGATGCCATCAAAAGCACAAATCCAGTGAAAGGAACTACAATTCTATCCAAATTAAGGATAAATATTCATGAAGAAATGGAGAAGCTTCTGCTGGTGTGGGTGAAAGAGAAAGAGCTGGCAGGAGATACAGTGATGGAGACTGTAACATGCAAAAAGGTACATATTATTTATGGCGACTTGAAGAAAGTACCATCAACCTCAAAAGAGGCAGCAGAAAATACATTTAAGGCATGTCATGGCAGTTTGAAAATTTCAAGAAGAGATCTGGCATCCATTCGGTGGTGAGGCATGGTGAAGCTGCGAGTGCTGACGTTGAGGCAGCTGAGGAGTACATCGCACGTTTTGCTGCGCTTATCGCAAAGGAAGGCTACATCCCCCAACAAGTGTTCAACTGTGACAAAACGATTGTTTTGGAAAGAAATGCCCCAGAGGACTTTCATCACCGCAAAGGAGAAGAAGCTGCCAGGCCATACACCCATGAAGGACCGTCTGACCCTTGCATTGTGTGCAAATGCTAGCAGTGACTGTAAAGTAAAGCCACTGCTAGTGTATCATTCTGAAAATCCTCAAGCCTTTAAGACTCACAAGATTCTTAAAGAAAAACTGCAGGTTATGTGGCATGCCAGTGCTAGGGCATGGGTTACATGGCATTTTTTATTGAATGGATAAATCTCGTCTTCGGTCCTGCAGTGAAGAAATATCTTAAAGAAAATAAACTCCTGATGAAAACATTACTAATCCTTGATAATGCTCCAGCCCACTCATCTGGTCTTGAAGATGACATTCTTGATGAGTTCAAATTCATGAAAGTCCTCTACCTCCCACCCAACATGACTTCAGTCTTGCAACCTATGAATCAGCAGGTCATTTCCAACTTTAAAAAGCTTTACACAAAGCACTTGTTCCACCGCTGCTTTGAGGTGACTGAGAATACAATTCTAGCCCTTAGAGAGTTTTGGAAAGATCACTACAACAACGTGATATGTTTAGGCATTATTGACTTGGCATGGCTAGAGGTTACAAGAAGAACCTTGAACTCGGCATGGAAAAAGATATGGCCTGATGTTGTTGCAGTCAAGGACTTTGAAGGATTCGAAAACCAGAGACCGAGACCGAGGTAGAAGCGTTGGAGAAGATTATGTACCTCAGAAAGTCGATGGGTCTGGAGGTAGATAAGCGTGACATAAATGAGCTCGTCAAGGAACATGAGGAGGAACTCTCAACTGAGGAGCTGAAGGAGCTACAGATGATGCAACATACAGAGCTTCTGCAAGAGATTAGTAGTGAGGAGGAGGTAGAGTCGGAGGAAGTGATTTCTACAAGTGAAATTAAAGACATGCTTCAATGTGGGAAAAGCTTTCAAGTTTCATTGAAAAGAAACACCCAGAAAAACTTTCAACTGGTCGTGCTTCAGCACTTTTTAATGACACTTGTTTGTCACATTTCCATAACATTATAAAAGGCAGCCAAAAGCAAACCGCTTTGGATAGATTTTTATTCAAAAGTCCTGCAAGTGAAAGTGCTGAAAGTGCAGCCAAAAAGGCAAAAACAGGTGATGATTAAATGAAAAATACGTAATGTTAAGCTTAGGTTAAGTTTAAAGTTAAGAAAGTGCATTTTTTTTTTACAATTAAGTGCAGTTTT
Organism: Saccopteryx bilineata; assembly: GCF_036850765.1. NCBI lineage: Eukaryota > Metazoa > Chordata > Mammalia > Chiroptera > Emballonuridae > Saccopteryx > Saccopteryx bilineata. The sequence continues at coordinate 76,839,774 of NC_089499.1, forward strand.
AGTTTTGTTTAAAGTAAAGAAAATGCAGTTTTAGTTTACATTTAGTGTTAAGAAAGTGCAGTTTTAGTTTACTTGTCTACAGTGCCTGCATCCCTTCCTCCCACCCTCCCCCTCCACCATTCACCTCCATTAGCCACACTTGTCTGTCTCCAAGGTAAGAATACAGTACTAAATAATACTTTTTTCTTTTATTTCATATATTTTGTTATGCATTGGTAAAGTTTACATGTGTGTTTCTTAATTAAAAACATGACTTTTTCATAATTTAGGATGGTTTGGGGATGTTTCACAGGGCTGGAATGGATTAAATCTATTTCAGTTATTTTAAATGGGAGAAATTTGTTTGATATACAAGTTAACTGACTTACAAGCTCAGTTACAGAACGAACTAAACTCGTGTCTTAAAGTACCGCTGTAAACTTTGACCCAGAATAAAAAATAATTTATAAGTCATGGACACAAATGGCCTTTTAACTGGATTTAACTAAACAATAGAGCTCATTTATATTGTCATCTCGCAACTAGCTTCAGATTAGATAACAAGTCACTTTTTACCTAATTATTAACTTCTTACCTATCAATAACTCAGTGGCCCCCAAAGCTGTGCCCTGCTGTGTGTTGTCTGGAAGTCATTAGTGAGTGCTCAGGTGCTGATGAATGAGTTTCTCCCATGTTCTCTGAAAGCCTGTGTCAGATCTCCTGAAAAACCATGTAAGTTGTGAACACCTAGTCCAAAGGAGGCATGTCTGGTCAATCAGGAACATGTTTGCTCTTCATGATTTCATTCACTGAAAGATCTGGAACCATCCACATGTTTGACATCTTTTAGAATGGTGGTTCTTGACTAGGGGTGATTTTCCCCCCAGGGGATATTTGGCAACATCTGGAGACATTTTTGATTGTTATGCAGGAGCGAGGCAATGCTATTGTCATTGAACAGGTAGAGGCCAGGGATGTTTTTAAATACCCTACAATGAAAAGGGTAGCCCCTTAAAAACAAAGCCCCCCAAAACAAACTTCCCAGATGATGGGCTGACATTTCTTTTTTTACTTTGATTTTTTTTCCTCTTTTACACAGATTTGTTCTCTGTCTAAAGGTTTAACAGCTGCCAATGCTGACTTTCAACTTGTGCAGTGGTTCTCACACTCTGGTATGCATGTAAATTGCATGGAGACTGCTAGGTCCCATCCTAAAAGAATGTGAGTCAGCAAGTCTTAGATGGATCCAGGCACCTTCGCTTTTGATCCAGGTCCTCCCAGGTGATTCTAAGGCATCTGGTCTTCAGAGCCACTGATTGCGGTTGTCCAATCTGGTTGCACATTAAATGCTTAAGGAGTCTAAAAGATGCTGACAACCAGCCCCACCAGCAGAGGTGCTGATTTGATTAATCTGGGATATGGCTTAAACATCTTGTTTTTAAAATATCCTCAAGTGGCCCTGGCCGGTTGGCTCAGTGGTGGAGCATCGGCCTGGCGTGCAGAAGTCCCGGGTTCGATTCCCAGCCAGGGCACATAGGAGAAGCACCCATCTGCTTCTCCACCCCTCCCCTTCTCCTTCCTCTCTGTCTCTCTCTTCCCCTCCCGCAGCCGAGGCTCCATTGGAGCAAAGATGGCCTGGGCACTGGGGATGGCTCCTTGGCCTCTGTCCCAGGCGCTAGAGTGGCTCTGGTCACAACAGAGCGACGCCCCGGAGGGGCAGAGCATCGCCCCCTGGTGGGCGTGCCGGGTGGATCCTGGTCAGGCGTATGCGGGAGTCTGTCTGACTGTCTCTCCCCGTTTCTAGCTTCAGAAAAATACAAATAAATAAATAAATAAAATAAAATATCCTCAAGTGATTACTATAAGTAGCAATGTTCAAGAAGCATTGACTGAGAAACCATTATTTTGGGCCAGCTCTTTAAAACTGAACCCATTTTCTCCAAGAGGAAAAAGGAAAATGTAGGCTCAGCTGATTCCACTTGGTGATCAGAAAATGCACAGATGTAAATCATGTATCTTCTAATTTTTAAATCAATACCCACAGTTGCAGTACTTAATTTTCATCATAATATTTTTAGTACTTTTTCTAGATGACATTTAGATTAGCATCACTTTGGTCACTGTCTCACAGTGACAATGCAATTAAACAGCGCAATGATTGCAAGTTGCATCAATATTCCTTGGATCCCTTTATTATGGGAATGGGAAGTTTTTCTCATTTACATTATTATTTAACATTTCTTGAATGCCAGTGCTGCTCTTCACATATGGCCTGCATAGAAAGTACACTGTATCAGCAATTAACAAATCCATAATGCCAACCGCCCAATCTAAAATAAGCTGCATAGATTAATGAGTCTTCAAGCAGATGTATGAGGGCAGGAGTCCTAAAAATCTCTGAAAATGTGTCCAAGAATTCTATGGGAGATGTATTTGGAGTCAAGGTGCTGCTTGTGTACAGAGACCACGTGATCCCTGTGGGTTAGATTTGAGTGACTGAACAATCAGATGGAACTCACTTTTCTCCTGTTACTCCACCAGGGTCCCTAAGTCAGCAAGTAGGTCCATTTACCCAACTGTCCAAGACAGAACCGAGCTGTCCTTCCTCCTTCTTACTCAGTACATCACAAGGATTCAGTTGTTATGCCCTGTCAATGCCTATAAGTGTTGTTGGTACTCAGGGTCTCATGAAGAGGAGCCACAAAGGAATGAGGCAGCAACAGTACTGCAATCTTGCCAGGATTGGGGTCCTCCACTTGCAGTATTGTCGCTGCCCCATTCCTTTGTGGCTCCTCTTCATGAGACCCTGAGTACCAGCAACAAACGGCACCTGAATAGGAGACGTGAGGAGGAAATAAGTCTTCGAGACTGCTTTTGGTTTTCAGCCCAAGGGAACCATAGGGATTGGTGCGGACGAGTAAGTCCCTACTCTGGGATAGTGGAACAATGGGGATTCCCCATCAAGTGACTATGAAGCCTGTGCCTATTCGCAGTTGCTTAAGAGATTGTTACATAGTTCCAAAATCAGAGTTAAGAAAGAAACTTTAGACAAACTATGGTATTTAGTTAGAAGGCATTGTAATTGGTTTATCTCCACAGGAAAAAATTTACTTAATTTATGACAGTGGAGATTAGTAATAAAGTCTCTCTGGAGAGCTCATCAAAGTGCAGAAATTATTCCTTTGAAAGGCTGGTCCAATCGTAGTGGGTTCTCAGAACTTATTAACGTAGCTTGCTGCTCAGCTGGAATTGGGGTGGAGGAGAGGTCTCAGCATGGTCAACCTGAACTGCCAGTTGCAGCAGCTACAGAATTTGAGAATGGATAGCAGACTCAAGTATTAGGAAAGTTACAGCTTTTCCTGTTATGGTCTGGTTTTCTTTCATGTTTTAGCTACAATCCTCTGAACTATCATTTTGTTTCTTTCTTATTCTTTGCCTGGAAATTTAGATGGGGGGCTCCTGATGGATCCGATTACAAAATCTCTCAGTGGCCACGAGTTTTTTTTCCTCAGGGAGATTTTGATTAGTCCCATCCATCGTTAATCTCTCTGTCGGAAAATGCCCTGACTAAAATCAGGCAGGCATAATTCTAGTCAAGTGAAGAAGTGGGAGTGGAGAAGGAACAAATAAATCTGTAACTGGCTATGATCAATTAATTGTAGAGGCCACTGCACTCGGACCAGCTTGAAGAGCCTCCATAAATGCTTTTGTACCAGACGTGGCAATGGTTCCCAGATTATTTATGAGATCAGCTTTGGTCAGGCCAATGCCTGACCAAATGTCTGAGTCAGGGTATGGTCCTGGGGGTTGGGGATGATGTCAATTTTCAGCTCTTTACCACTATCCAGTTTGGAAAGATCAGTCAAACTATCATAGCGTATCTTGTCCAAGGCATCAGAAGCATTACTAATCAACTCCCGAAGGAAAATTTCCTTGTTGGAGTAGAAGGTATTGATGATCAGAGACATGACCTGGGAAATTTCTGCCTGGAAGGCAAAAGTCTCCACCTCCTCTCCATGGTGCACTTCCTCAGGCATTCTGAAGATGGAAAGTTGCAAGTACTGGAGAGCACTCAGGGAAAGGGCTGGGCCTGCTTACATGCTGCAGACTGTGTGCACAGTGGCGATTCAAGAGACCTCAATCCTGGGGAGATTGGGTTCTCCACTTGCAGTATGGTTGCTGCCTCATTCCTTTGCGGCTCCTCTTCATGAGACCCTGAGTACCAACAACACTTAAGTATGTCTCAAGCCCATTCACTTCTCCGTCTCTTCAATGTTATCACCAGAGTTCAGGTCTTTACTCTACCCTGGACCACAACAATCGCCATATTGACTGTGTTCTTGCCGCCAGGGGTGGTCCCTCACTCCCAACCCATGGCTCATAATGGTTTCTTTTACTTCTTTTTTGTGAATGCCTACCGGGGAGTAAAGACGTCATTTTTACGTATTTTTATTTTTCCTTTCACTCCAATCTCACCTTCTTCCCTCCCTTTCTCTCCCTCTGTCACACACACAAATACCTATTATGACATTATGTCTTAGGCTTTTGAACTCTTCTCTTCTAGAAGAGAAAAGGAGAGACAATGTTATAGCAGGAATAGCTCTACTTTACTGACTTCTGAATATAGCACTTTAGTAGCAGGCGGGTGTGGACAGCAGTGACAGTGGCCCTCACATTCTTGGCCTCCTGTTACACACTGATACAGACATTACTGCACTAGTGGACAGAAGTGTGTGGCTAATTTGCCTTCCAACTCTGAGCAGGTGTTGGCTTTGCATACAGCTGAGTCATGTTCTAAATTCTAAAGAAACAACTTCACCAAATAGGAAGTACTTGTAAAAGAGGTAGGTGCAAAAGTCTAAACACATTTTAAATAAAGTCTGTATCCCAGGGAGAAACTCTCTTTAGAACTTGCATTCTAGCTTTTAATGTGACCCTTCCTGAAGGAAATGTGCCCCAGGAGAACAGCAGTTTCCAATTCAGACATTAAATCTTGCAAAATGTACTGAATTATCTATCCCATTGGTGCAATCTTTCTGGCCCATGACAAACATTTAAGTAAATGCATTTCCCTTCTAAAATTCCAAAAATGTGAACTCATCCTTTGGTCACTGAATTCACTGATAAAAAAACATATTTTTATTTTTTTAATTTAATTTAATTTTATTTTTTTGTGTCAGAGACAAAGAGATACAGGCAGACAGGAAGGGAGAGAGATGAGAAGCATCAATTATTTGCTGTGGCACCTTAGTTGTTCATTGATTGCTTTCTCATATGTGCCTTGACCAGGGGGCTACAGCAGACTGAGTGACCCCTTGCTCAAGCCAGCAAACTTGGGCTCAAGCTGGTGAGCCTTGCTCAAACCAGATGAGCCTGCACTCAAGCTGGCGACCTCAGGGTTTCAAACCTGGGTCCTCCAAGTCCTAGTCTGATGCTCTATTCACTGCACCATGGCCTGGCCAGGTGAAAAAACATATTTTTAGATGTCATGCTCTTTCGGGGTGGATGTGATGCCAGAATGCCACACATATTACTGCTCTGACCACTTAGAAATCTATACACCAGGTGTTCAGGGTGCAATCCAAGGCCTAATTATCTATGTTTGTCTATAAATAAAGAAATTCCCCTGACCAGAAAGTGGCACAATGGATAAAACATCGGCCTTGGATGCAAAGGATCCATGTTCAAAACCCTAAGGTTGCTGGCTTGAGTGCAGGGTCACTGGCATGAGCCCAAAGGTCTCTAGCTTGAAGCCCAATGTCTCTGGCTTGAGCCCAAGGTTGCTGGCTTGAGCAAGGGGTCACTGGCTCAGCTGGAGCCCCCGATCAAGGCACATATGAGAAAGCAATCAATAAACAGCTAAGGTGCCGCAAGTATAAGTTGATGCTTTTCATCCCTCTCCCTTCCTGTCTGTCTGTCCCTGTCTGCATTTGGAGAGAAAGTATATTCTTCCACCTCAGCTGGAGTTTTACTTCTCCCTTGTTGGTAGTGATTGGAAGTTCAAGCTGTCTGTCTGTAGGGAAGTGGACCAGACATTCTCTCCTCTTTTGCTGAATCCATAGTTAGTTTTTTTATACCTGGATTCTGCACTTGGTGCAAAATCAGAATAGTCTGTCTGTTCTCTCTCTCTTTCTCTCTCTCTCTCTCTAAAAAAAAAGGAAGCAAGAAAGAAAAAGAAAGAGAGAAAGAAAAGAAACTCTTTTCCTGCTTTAATTTTCAAAGAGAAAAATCTAAAATTTTGGAAATTGGTTCTTCTTCAGGAAAGGAAATATAAGCTTTCCTGAAATACATAGATTTTATACCATTTTTCTAATCATCTGTTGAGTTCTTATTTCAGTACCTGGTCCTAGCCTGGGCCACTTTGACTAATGTCCTTGTGTCAATAGCATCTGTATTCTTTGAGATTGTTCAGTAGGGAAATCTTTTCAATCACTCCCATCCTTATAATAGACATCTTCTGGTGTTCTTGGGTTATAGTTACAAGTTTAGAAAAATAGTAAACAAGTCAGAAAAGACCTCACTGATATATTTTTGCCATCTCCAGGCCTCCTTTTCAAATTGTCAACCTCAAAAAGCTTTAATGTACATTTATAATGTTGCAGAAATGGCTTGTTGTTGCTTCCTATCTTACCCTTGTGATACAAACACTTTGATATATTTGTTTTAGCAGCGTGCCTGTGCCCAAGGGGATCAGGGCATAATTAGAAAGGGCACAGGCTGGAGGGCGTGGAGAAGGAAAGGGTAAGATTAGGCTCTCCTAATCAAGCAATGACCATGGGATGTGAGAGTCCTAATTACCATTTATAATTAACCTACAGATTATACAAACCATCCAGATGAGCAAGCAAAAATGTCTCCTTTTGAAATGATAATGATTTGGTGCTATTTTGAATTTGTAGTTACAACCATTCAAAAGAGGCATAGTAAAATTTTCTATACTTGGAGTAAATTTAAAGGTATCATTCTAAAAGTTGTAAGGATAGAGAATTCCTAGGAGATGTCAATTAAAATAAAAGGAGAGAGGTTAATAGAGTGCGTTTTGTCTAAATGTTCTATTTAGGGAGCAGTGCAAGGTAAATTATTAAGATACTTTGTCTCACTTTGGCCCTTTAAACTCTCCTATTTCTGGGCTGGAACAATTTTGCAGCAAGTAGGACTGTTACCATGCTTGTTTAAGGACATTTTCATGGATCTATAATGCAGTCTTCAGGCATGCATCCATTTGGAGAGAGAGAGAGTATATCATGTTTACAGTGCCTGCACCAGCATATGTGGACATTTGCATTTGGAGAGAATGTATATTCCCACTTCAACTGGAGTTTTAATTCCCCTTGTTGGTACTGATTGGAGCTCCAGGCTGGCTGTCTATGGAGAGGTGGGCCAGATATTCTCTCCTCTTTTGTTGAATCTGTACCTTTTTTTTTTACACCTGGATTCTGCACTTGGTACAAAATCAGAACACATCAATCATTGTAAGCTTTGAATTAATTTCGTTATCTGACCTTGAAAGGGTATCTGACCTTGAAAACAAAGGTTTCGTGGCCCAGCTTTCCAGATAACATGGACAAGTGTGGCAGGAGGATGGTTAAACCCTGAGACTCTGTGCTCACCTGTGTGCAGGGACAGCTTCCAACCCAAACAGAGAAGTTCACTTTCACGAGACACACTGCAGCTTGATTTCTTCCACTAGGTTGATCATAATTTCAAATATCAAAATAAATATGTCACATTAAAATCCTAGTACCTAATCACATTCAATTAATCCTACAATAGACATGAATTAATAAGCTCTGGCTCACAAGCATTTGGGGAAAAGGAGAACAATTTGCAATACTAGTAACTTAAGGATGGGCAACTGGGTTATGATAGTTTCTATCTGACAAAAAATAAATAAAAACAGAACTCTAGATATATTATTATTTGTGACATGGCTCAAGATGGGAGACTGTGAGGAGAGTGAAGATGACAGAACTGGTGCTAACCACAGTGACAAGGACTTGAAGAGCAGCCGACATGACATCTTTCCTATCATGCTACCGAAAATGTCAACTTTGTGAAGGACAGTGAGAAAATGGTTTGCCGAAAACTTGAAAGGTGGATTCCAGAGATGCAGCCACGTCAGATGCAATATAGTCTCCAGTGGCCGGAGAGACTCACTTCTGGCTGCACCGATGGCAGGTGGGGGGAGATCTCACATCTGCCTCTGGCTCCAAGACATGGCTGCACTTGGCCTGCATACTGTGTCAGGTTTGCGGATCATGATATACAAGCAATGAGTTGTTAGCCAGTGTGCAGTTAGGCGGAACCAGAGACCAGGGGCCACATTTCCGGTGTGTATGTATGTACCTGTGTGTACGCATGCGCACACATATTTTTCTACACCTATGTTTAAAGGCATCAACACTTCTACTCCATTGGGAGCTTGGCAAGGGAGGAGAATATGTGTTTGATGAATTTACATTTGTTCAATATAAATAACAAAACTAACTCCGGATCATCTAAGCAAAAAGGAGTTTATTGGGATGCTGCTGGGAAGCTCAGGAGATGAGAGGGAAAACTGAAATCGGGGCAGCTGAAGAGAAGTGGGAGAGGGGGCCGCAGCGCCGGGTCTCCACCCGCGACTGCACGTGAGAGCGACCTGGAGAGCTTCGGCGTGACAATGGGCAGGCCCTGCTGCAGACAGGGTGAATCAGAGCCTGAGGATGAGACCTCTCCAAACTCTCCCCTGGTTCTAAAAAGTACAGCCAAAGCTTACAAACTATTGACTGGTGAAAACGGTCTGCTCAGAGCACCGCTGCTGGATAAGCAAATTCCACGTTTTTTCTATTCTGGCATCATTTACTCATTGTAAGGGTTCCAGAAAATAACATCCCGTTGCTGAGCTTAGGCCACAGTACAGTGTAGAGTGACCAGGAAAGGGAGGACATCCCTGTAGGAAGGCCTTCAGCATTAACAACAGGAGAATAAGCACTTCAACCTGCCCTTCCCCCAAGGGCACCAAAGTGGCCAAGGTCATTCCTCCAGAGGAAATTCGAGTGCCTTCGGGAGGTAGCAATGAACAGTAAGCCAAAAACCAAGTGGCGGGAAATGCACCAGTCACAAGAGGACTGGGGTAGTCAAGCTCCTAGATGTGTGTTCTGAGTAAAGACATATCTTAGCCTGGGATTTACTAGCTAGGGGTTAAATCCAGCTTTGTCTCTTTTCCCATTCTTTGTGACCCCTTAAGTGTTAAAAATGTTAAAAGTGTTGAAAAAGGAGCAAGATGCCGAACCAGTTTTATGACAATTATAGAATCCCCCCCAAATGTTTCTAGAGACAACAAGAACAAAAGCATAGCTTCCAAGACACACCAGTTCTCTCATGTACCTTGCAACCAGCATTGCTTGGGACAGCACCTTGGAAACAGGGCAAACCCTACTTCCAGAAGGGGTTGCTAGCTTCTCAAGTAAACCGTGTACTTTTAAGAGATCGCTTATTGTAAATTTACTCTAATCCAAGGGAAATTGGGAACCCTGAATCAGAAACACCCTTTTGGCTATAGGAAGAGCTGGTCACCAAATATTTTCTTGCTCTAGGGCAGAGGACTTCAAAGTGTGGTGTCCAAACCAGCAGCACCAGAGAATAACATTAGAAATTCCAATTCTCAGACCCCACCCCAAATTGACTGAATCAGAAACTCTGGGGCAGGGCCCAGTCATCAGGGTCGTGGCGAAGTCCCTGGGGTGATTCTGAGGCACTCAGGTTGGAGAACCGCTGCCCTGGGCAGAGAATTGTATTGCTTCCCTTAGAACAGTGCTCCTCAATATATTGAACCTGGACTTTTGATTAGTAGCTCTCTAGAAATCTTTCTAAACCCATACAGTTAATATTGGCAAATTGTAGGGATCCACAGAAAACAAGTTGACATTTGATAGAATTTTCAAAAATAATAATATAAAATTTAAAAGGATGTTTTTGCTATTAACTTATATAGTTAAAACCTATGATCTTTAACAAATTATATTATTCCTGCATGTCTTTGCTCATTTTGTAAAAGAACATCCCTGTTATCACCATTTCAGAGCAATTCTGGCATTACAAACATATTTGCATGTGTGGTCAAAATTTTTATTTTCTTTTTAATCACGTGGGGTTTGTGTGTGTGTGTGTGAACTCTGCACTATGTGCCTTACAGACGTGAAGTTAGTTTTATTTATTTTAAAATAAAACTATTCACATTGACACATAGGCAATTAAGAAACCAATTTAAGAAAAGATTGAAACAATAAGTTTTAGTTGTTTAGTCTTTTTTGAATAGTGAGATTAACTGCTCAGAAAAGAGAGGTTGTCAGGGAAGTGGAGATGCGAGCTGATACCTTAATAATTACAAACGTGTGTCATCAGAACAAAAGGGATAAAACATAATTGAATTTTTTAATTTTGTAAGAATACCCTTTGTAGTGAGACTTAACTGAGAAGGCCAAGCACACACTAAATGTTTACTTTTTATCATCTCAAGCACAAACCTAAATGTTCTCTTCTAAGTGCCTTAAAAGACATGTTAGATAAGGAATGAATGATTTTCTTCGGAGAGGTTTTTTTCCTAATAATGGCAGCAGACCTCTCTGGACTGCCCATGTTAAATGGTTTCCATGCCTAAACCCCTCTGTGACTTGTAAGTTATATTTAAAAGTATTTTTATCTGGGCTAATTCCCTGCTAAGAAACAAAATACTTAAAATGGCTCTTTTTTTCCCCAAATCAAGTGTGTGCACACACATGCCAATTGCATAAATGTGTGTTCAGTGCATTCGTAAGCTAAATTTTGTGTAAACAAATTTCAAAAGGTATAACTAAAGGAAGTTGTAGATTGTTAGAGGAACATAAGAATTTACCACAGAAAATGCTGCATGTATTTTGTAGGAGCTAATGAATTCACTCTGAGATTTAACTACAAATTTATATAGACATTTTATGTTTAAAATTTTTTTTATTCAGTGGGAGGAGGGGAGGCAGAGAGACAGACTCCCTCATGCGCCCTGACAGGGATCCACTAGGGGGTGATGCTCTGCCCATCTGGGGGGTTTCTCAGCAACTGAGTTCTTCTTAGTGCCTGAGGTGGAGGCTATGGAGCCATTCTCAGTACCTGGGGCCAATTCGCTCCAATCAAGCCATGGCTGCAGAAGGAGAAGAGAGAGAGAGAGAGAAGGGAGAGGGGGAGGGATGGAGAAGTAGATGGGCACCTCTCCTGTGTGCCCTGCCTGGAACTTGAACCCAGGGCATCCACATACCAGACTGATGCTCTACCACTGAGCCAACTGGCCGGGACCAAAAATTTTTAATAAATTTTGTTAATTACTTGAGCTTTCTCCAGAAATTTTGAAAATAAGGGCATATTCATAGATCCCAACAGCCTACATGATATTTACCATTTTGCCTTTTTAATTATCTTAAGTTCAGGGGAATATAAAAAAAATGGGCCATAATAGAATTTTACCATTTTGTGGTATATTTTATAAAGTGGGGGAGGGAAATTTTTCTCATTTTTTCAAGTGGGGCATTTTTAGTATTTTAAAAGAAGGGAAGCTGACCAATTCACACCTAACAGGAGGTACATTGCTGTCATTTGCCAAGTCTTTTGTGTAGTCAGACTGGCCGAGAATACAGGATTTTCCCAATTTATGCCGGATTCTTGAGAAGGCCTATAAATAAGATCGTTTGTTTGGTCTCAAGATGACTTGCATTTGCAAACTGAAGAATGTTCCAATAGAAGTTTCATGGTGATGCACCAATCTGCAAATTGGCTCACTCAGTGGTCAAAACAAGTCACTACAGTCTGGGAAACTGAAATCTTTGAATGGGTCAGATTATCCTTCATCTAATTTGGCACAGGAAAATTTAGGCTATAAATATGCAGCCCCCCTTTGTATTTTCCACTTAAACAGTCCAAACCAAATAGGGAAAATGTATATGGACCTACGGTAACAGTAATTTAGCCACATGAGAATACTGTGAGTAAACTGAGATTCACTTATTTACGCTAGGGTCCTTTGTAGTAAAATGAGTAATAGTTTGCTAAGATTGAAAAGCATCTTATGTGGTGTTTATTTTTTACCTTTATTGCAATATAGACATAACATATGTAAGTTTAGGGTACACAATGTGATGATTTGATACACATATATATTGTGAAATGATTATCACAGTAAGGTTAGTTAACACCTACAGCTCCTTACATAATTACCATCTTTCTGTGTGAGTGTGGTGAGAACATTTAAATACTCTGAAGTATATAATACCATCTTATTCATTCGAGTCATCATGCTGTGCTCTAGCTCCCCAGAACTTGATCATCTTCAGCTGGAAGTTTGTACCCTTTGGTTAACACCACTCCTTGGGCCTGGGCAACTACCATTCTACTCTCTATTTCTATGAGTTAGACATTTTTAGACTCTACATGTCAGTGAAAACATACAATGTTTGTCTTTCTCTGTCTGACATTTCACTTACCATAATGTCCTCAAGGTCCATTCATATTGTTGCAAAAAGCAGGATTTCCTTCTTTTTTATGGCTGAATATTTCATCTTGTATATATATATAACTTACATTTCCTTTATCTTTTGATATCCTTTGTTTTATGTGTGTGTGTGCATGCGTGCACACACACAATTTCCTTTATCTATTTATCCGTCAGTGGACACTTAGATTGTTTTCATGTCTTGACTATTATAAATAATGTTACAACGAACATGAAGGTACAGATATATTTTTAAGATAGTGATTTTCTTTCCTTCAGATAAATACCCAGAAGTGGGATTGCTGGATCATATGGTAGTTCTATTTTTTATTTTTTGAGGTCCTCCATACTGTTTTTCATGGAGGCTGCACCAAATGATGTTACCATCAATAGTACACAGTGTTTTCTCTTCTCCATACACCATCTGATCAACACATCTCTCGTCTTTTTGTTAATAGCCCTTCGAACAGGTATGAGATGATATCTCATTGTGGGTTTGATTTGCATTTCCCTGATGATTAATGATGTGTTCAGCATCTTTTCATGTACTGGTTGGTCATTTGGATGTCTTCTTTGGAAAAACATCTATTCAAGGTCTCTGCCCAATTTTCAATTGAATTGTTTGGAGATTTTTTGCTGTTGAGTTTTATGAGTTATTTCTATGTTTTGGATATTAACCCCTTATTAGATTGATGGTTTACAAATATTTTTCCATTCCATAAGTTGCCCTTTCATTCTGATCTAGAAAAACTTTTTTATTTGATATCAATCCACTTGTCTGTTTTAGCTTTTGTTGCTTGTGCTTTTGGTATAATGTCCAAAAAAATTGTTGCCAAGACCAGTGTCAAAGAGCTTTTATCTTATGTTTTCTTCTAGGATTTTATAGTTTCACATATTACATTTAAGTCTTTAATCCATTTCAAGTTCAGTTTTTTTTTTATTATGCAAATGAGATGCAAAACCAACTTTTATTTCATAGATGAAAATGCACTGTACAAAAGTGCTGAAAGTACTGGAGTATCTGCATGTTCCCTGACCCCCTAATTTTTTTTTTTTTTTTTTTTTTTGCTTTTTCTTATGCTTAGACTTTTTTTTTTTATAATTTTATTTTTTTAATGGGGTGACATCAATAAATCAGGATATCAAGTTCAGTTTTTTGAGTGGTATAAGATAGTAGTCCAATTTCCTTCTTTGGCATATGAATATTCAGTTTTCCCAACACCATTCATTAAGGAGGTTATCTTTTTCCCATAGAGTATTCTTGGTTTCTTTTCAAATATTAGTTGATCATATTTGTGAGGCTTTATTTCTGGGCTCTTATTCTGTTCCGTGGTTCTATGTGTCTGGTTTTTATGCTAGTGCCATACTGTTTTGATTATTATTGCTTTGCAATAATAATTGTAATCAGAAATTGCAATGCCTTCAACTTTGTTCTTTCTCAAGATTGCTTTGACTATTTAGGTCCTTTGTGGTTCCATATGAATCTTAGGCCTTTGAAAAAAATTATTGTAAAAAATACCACTGGAATTTTGATAGAGATTATATTGTATCTCTAGTTGGTTTTGGGTAGTAAGGACATTTTAATACTATTAATTCTTCTAAACCATGAACATGAAATGTCTTTCCATTTGTGTGTGTGTATGTTTTCTTTAATTTCTTTTATCAATGTCTTGTAATTTTTACAATGATTATTTTTCCATATTAATCCTTTTGAGATTTAAGAGTGTCTTCAATAAATACTCAAGGACTCAAATTAATCTGAACATCTATAAATATAAGCTAGAAATTGAGTCACTGAAGAACATTTAATACTGGGAGAAATAGACATTTATAAAGCATCTGGTTTTCAAAGGCATTGTTTTTTAGGTGAGAGGAGGGGAGATAGTGAGACAGACTCCCACATGTGCCCTGACAGGGATCTACCTTGAAACCCCATCTGGAGCCAATGCTTGAGTACCAAGCTATTTTTAGCATCTCAGGCTGATGCAGTACAACAGAGCTATCCTCAGTGCCCGGGGCCACACTCAAACCAATCAAGCAATTGGCCCCAGGAGAGAAAGAGTGAGAGAAGGATAGAGGAGAAGCAGATGGTCACTTCTCCTGTATGCCCTGACTGAGAATCAAACCTAGTACATCCATATGCCAGGCCAGTGCTCTATTCACTGTGCCACCGGGCAGGGCCTCAAAGGTATTTTTGTGCATAATTCAGGGGTCTCAAGTCTAATTACCTGTAAGAGGTAATGCAAATTAGAAATGTGGGCCAGTAAGTGCCTACCCCAGCTAAGAAAGAAGCTGTTAGTTGCACTCACCAATTAATAAATGCCAGTTGTTCCAAATTATCAAGAGAATTATATTATAAAATGTTCCTAATTTTAAAAATGTCAGCAAGTATTCAAGATTTTAAGAAACTATGAGACAAACAGGTCTAAAAGCTGAACCTCCAAGCCACTAGTTTGCACATTTTACCATTTCACAATAAATGAGCAACAATTTCAAAAATGTCTCCAAATGATAACCCCGAAGTACCCCATCCCTTTTAGTAGGCAGCTCTGGAAAGAAGGACTTCTCCCAAGGACTCATCCAGCATTGCCGTTGTTCTTCTAAAATGAACAGTTTCCTTCTACCAGAGATTTGATTTGATGGTGTCCGCATATGAGGTCCCCATCACTTCATGACATGTCTTCCTTCAGGCCCGATGGAATTGGAACTGTGACTGTGGAAGAAAAGGAGCGTTTTGAAGAAATCAAAGAGAGACTCCGAGTTCTGTTGGAAAACCAGATTACACATTTTAGGTAAGGGTAGTGAGACGGGGAGGGGGCTTGAGTGTCTGAAACTGTCAACCCAGATACACGTGGGGTATGCAGAGTAACTGGAGGAAAAAGCAAACCAGTAAGACTGGGTTTCACAGTAGCCTGGAGACTTAGAAATCTTAAGTTTATTTTATTTCCACCAAAGAACAAAACCCTGCTTAGCAAGTTGACCCTGGTCATTAATCTTTCTTTTATTTGTTTATTAAAAAGTTGAATTTGAAACTTTTTCAAGGTTCCTAAATAAAATAGTGAAAAATCCTGTGAATCACATCTCATGAACAGGGAAGGAAGGCAGTGGTACCCATCAGAGAATCTCCACCTCCTCCAAGCAGGATGCTCTGGCTACTCGAAGAAACTTAGATCAGCCTTGGAGACTGACCCTTCACACACTTGAAACAGTTGTCAGGTTCCACACTGAGCCTTGTACCATATGGCCCACTTCTCTTTGGAACAAATTAAACATTTCTAATGTTGTACTTATGGTTCTGAACCGGAAGCCTGAAATAGTAATTCAAAAATAAAAAGAGGATTCATAATGGCATAATAAATTGGCCCTTTTAACTAAATACTTCCAGATACAGGTGCTGGATAAGCATCACATTATTGTTTATTCTCAGAACAATTTTGTAAAACACTTATTATAATCTCCATTTAAACAACAAGAACTGAGGAGGGGAGAGTGTCAGGAACTTGCTCCAGGCTAACGTGAGGGTAAGAAGCCCATGCTGGTCCTTTTTGTACCATGAGGAACAGTGTCCCAAAGGGCTGGCAACAGCCTGAAACAGTCGATGAAACTCCTGGTTGTTACCTGACACAATTCTATCTGTGCCATGCAAATCCTTCTGGATAAATCTTTATTGATAATACAGATGCATTGCCAATAATGAAAAATTCGATAGCAATTAAAAGCCAAAATCAAGGAAGGATAATGTGCAGATTCATAAATTTGCTCAAAATACCCTCTTTTATTTCCCATATTCACCCTTTAGGGATATAAGTAAGTGTGTTTGAATTTTACCCTCTTTTAACTAATATTTCATAATGCTGGTCTCTGTAATGATATTTAAGGTCTTCTTTGAGCTAATAAATTATTCTCCTTTACAATAGAAATCTAAACAGAGCCTTGTCATCACTATGAGTAGTCCTTTCTACTGCAGTTGCTTGTAGAGTCTCCATTTAGTCATTCTTCACACATACACACATATATACATCAGTACACACATATATGGTATGAACCCAGATTAACATAACACAACGTGACAAAATAAAAAGCATTTTCTGTTCCTCAGGGAGAATTTCTATAGAAATCAAATTTCAGTTTATTTCATGCTAAAATGTAATAAACTGGGTCAACCTGAAGAATCTTCTTTTTTGTAGGTACTGCTTTCCATTTGGTCGACCTGAAGGTGCTTTGAAAGCTACTCTCTCACTCTTGGAAAGGGTAAGAATGAAAGCAAAAGAGAGATTACATATATACAGAGATGTGAACATAATCATCATGAAATACTGTGGTTGAATGACCTTGTTTGTCATTCTCTGGGGTTTTGTTTACCATTCAGCAAACATCCGAATAAGCATGAGGAAACTGCCAAATATCTAGGTGTTTCATCTCCAGGCTCCGAAATAGTTGGATATTTAAGATATGCTCCTAGCCCTTCCCTGATTCCCAGATGGGCTTTGCCATCCTGACTGCATTGTGATTCTCTGCTTTCTCTTTAACAATGGTTCTTGATCAATATTAATTTGGAAGGAGGCATTTGCAACTAATTTTAATCTTGAACTCTTTAAGAAATATAAATGAGTAATTCATTTTGTTGAACTATCTTAATGACTTATCTTTTTTCCACCTTAAGGTTTTGATGAAAGATATTGTTACCCCAGTGCCACAAGAGGAGGTAAAAACAGTCATCCGTAAATGTCTGGAGCAGGCTGCTTTAGTCAACTATTCTCGGCTATCAGAGTATGCCAAAATCGAAGGTAAGGCTCCCTTCTATCCCCAATTTTTAATTTAAAAGTTTGTATGCCTCCCTGCAGAAGTCTCTCTCTTTTCTGAAGGGCACCAGGAAACAGTGGTCCATCTGAGTATGTTAAGCTGAAACTTGAAAGCACTCAAACTGTGAAAATGTGCAGTCTTCCTTGGATGAGACAAACAAATGAATTAAAGAACAAGTGCCCAGGAATCCGTTTTTGCAAGGGAAGGATATCAAACATGGGATGTTATCAGATAACTAAGGTCCTTCTGAGAATCTGTGTTGGCCCTAAGTTTGCTCTATGGCTAGTGTCTTCCTATTAAAGAGTTCTGTAGGATTGCTACCTTCTTTAAATAGAGGAAAACAAAGCAGTTTGTTGTCCATTGTTGATAATATTATAAGCAAAACAAGAATTGAATAAAGCAATATCAATATTTTGCTTAACTCTTTCGTGCCCCCTGAACTTTCAAAGGGTTGTCTTTGGTAGCATTTTAAACTTGATGTCAAGTTAATGTCCAGCCCTTTCTGATGACTCCTGGTTTGTTTTTTATCTCATTCGTTATTGTTATGTTAGACCTAGGATGGTCATTACCACTACCCTCCCAGATATGAGGGAAGTAGTCACTGATGATCAAGTAATCACCCAACAGTCACTTTGAGTAAACTCTACTTGAAAAGATATGGTTCTTTAAAACCTATTGATTTACAAAGGTATTAATCACTTTTCATTGTTACCCTGTTGGCTGCTATAGGGTGATTTGAAAACCACACCCAACTTGACCAGTGGTGTAAGTGGATAAATGTGGAAGTTCTGTGTGTAAAACTCAGTGTGTCCGCATTCTGAAATCTGATGTTCTCTCACATGTGAAACACCAGCAAATGCTCATTGTCTGCCTACAAGACATGACTAGAGGGAAAGAAAAGACCTAACCAACCAGCAAAACCCATCACTTACCTGCCAAAGTCCTTATTTCCCTAGAGAATTAGGTTAAGATCATGTCAAATTCACAGTGTTCTGTACATTACATGTCTCCCTCTCTCAATTTCGTCTGTCTGACAATGCAAATTGTGTACCAGTGGTAATGAATTCATTGTTATGCATCCAGGGAGAAACACTTAAGAATTGGGCACTAAAAGGATGTTTATCAACTGTTGACTTGGTAATGAGTGGCAAAAATAGAGAAACAAGAAGATCATTAAAAGGGCTATATTAGCAAATAATTGTTCCAGCATTTACCTTCCCAGGACATAATGATTGGTTGTATTTGGTAATGTCAATCAGGCACCTAATAATTCTAGGCAAGGCCAGAGATGGGATGGAGTCAAGAAACATTCAGTTGCCATGGCTGCTGCCTCATAGGTCTTGGTCTAGCTGTTACTAGTGTTGGTAAGATCTGCTCTCTTCTTTCAGATAAATATATCCAAAAACAAATCTTAAGATCTGTAAGTAAAAATGCATTCATTTACAAAGTAGATCAGCTGGTCTGTAATTTCCTTTTGTGCCTCAATTCTTCTTGGTTGTGTTAATTATCTTTTGCACTGTGACTTTTAGGTCTGGGGATTCTTTGAAGAAACCAATCTTTTTTTCCAATTCTCTTTTCAGAGAAGTACCTCATTCCACACTACTTGCTCTCTTTGCTTCTCTCCTTCCTTGTTCGTGATTGGCTCAGCCACTTTTTGACATTACCTCTGCAAAAGTGGCTGTGACACCAATTTCAAAGCATGCTGGGATTGTTAATTCAGACAACCCAACATCCTCTGGCTGCATGTATCAGGTTTTCTTTCATGAACATAGTCCACCATAGGCTGAGACATTGCAGCTTTAAGAATATTACTACCAGACAACTTTCTTTTACAAAGGTTCTAATCCTACACTCAGATAAGAAACCTCCCATTTTTACATTTGAGCCCCTCTGTGAGCATTAACAGCTTAGTTCCCAGAGAATTTTGGGTAGAAGTTGTAGTAATATTGCTGGAGACTATGTTTATGAAGAAATACCTCAAGAGCCTTAGATACTAAAGTCTGAAATCCTTAGTATCTTGGAGCCTTAAATCAATGAAATTCTGTTTCCCTTTACCCATGATGTTTTTAGTCATCGTATTCTTGCAAACAGTTCTAAAGATACATGTAAAATCATGGTCACAACCTCTCTCGTGACTCACGGCATGCTGAATGGTTAATCCAGTAGATCTCCAATTTTGAAAATCCTTTTTTCTTTTATCCTGTGTTTATCCCAAAATACTCTGTGGCTAATTTTCCTTTGAGCTAATGTAACGTTTTCCTCTAACCTATGACCTTTAACCTCTTTACCTCTGACCTAAGCCTCTTGCATGCCCAAATCCTCTTTTATAGGGAAAAAGAGAGAAATGTATGAGCATCCTGTCTTCTGCTTGGCCTCCCAAGTGATGGATTTAACCATTCGTGAGTACCTACCGCCTCCTTGCCATGCTGTCTTCACTCTTTCTGTTTTCATTATTTCAAGAAAATCCAGATCCAAACCAACTCACTCTCCTTGCTTCAAGTTGTTGAGCATTGGCTTGTCTGTTGAGTCTGTCTGTGAAACCAGTGTGAGAAGTCCACTCACTTTTTATCAGCCTAAAACAGGTCAGACAATTAAGCCATTTGTTTGTGATAAAATCAGATTTGTCTGTAAGTTTTTCAGTTATTCTGTCTGTGACCTGAATGCATTTTTACTTTGCTTGTGTGTAACCCCAGTTTGTAAAATGCTTGTCACTGGTACACAATCAAAAGGTAGTATCTAGGCCAGGAGCAATGTGTGCAGTGTCAGATAAAGGACAGCTGGGCACAATCATGCCTTCTTTGCTGTGTTTACTGTGTCAAACTATTGTAGGTATAAGATCACATAAGGTGGTCCATTCTCCATAAAATTTAGATCTTATGTCTGTTCTCTCCCAGGCTGGGAAGCTTTTCCTTGTTCTCTGGAGATTTTGACTTGTCCTTGTCCTCTAAGCTTTGGCTAGAACATATGACTTAATTGTCACTTGGAGAGTTCATGTATGTTTCATAGCTTGATCTCACATTAAACTTAATTTTACTAATTTTCTATTTGTGCAGCATTTCCACCTCTGTGAAGGAGCCCTTTTTTGCTGGCCCCCACACTTTGGGACGGTGGGAACCCAAGGGCAACTTTTTCTTCCAATATCATGTATCACACATAAATGGGGGGCATTTTGGTTCACTTGCTCATTAATTCTGCATATGTGTTCTTGTTTCTCTCTTCTCTCCTTGTTGTGCTCTCTCTTTCAAATAGAGAATCAGAAGGACGCAGGTGAACTAATTGTATATGCATTATAAACTATCAGGATTGTTGAGTTCTATTTAGTTTTCAGTTTTGTTTTTGTTTTCTAATAGCTCCTTAATGTATGTACTCCCAAAGACTGGTGTGGAGTTGCAATGATACTTAAGGAGTTAATTTGTGCTGTCTATTTACCCCTCATGCCCATCAGCTGTTGCCCTTCATAGAGCAGGATATCTGTAAAGGCACATACTTTGGAGGAACAGAGTGCTGTTTTGCTACGGAACGTCATTTCACCTCGGTTTCAGGATCCCAGTGATTTGGCCGCATGGGCTTTTTAAACATTTTATTTTTTTTTTTTAATTTTATTTATTCATTTTTAGAGAGGAGAGAGAGAGGGAGAGAGACAGAGAGAGAGACAGAGAGAGAGACAGAGAGAAAGGAGGGGGGAGGAGCTAGAAGCATCAACTCCCATATGTGCCTTGACCAGGCAAGCCCAGGGTTTTGAACCGGCGACCTCAGCATTTCCAGGTCGACGCTTTATCCACTGTGCCACCACAGGTCAGGCCGGCCGCATGGGCTTTTTAAAAAATAATGATTGAACCAAAATAATCTTCCCTTTTGTTTTTCACTTCTTTTTTCTGTTTTTGTCCTATGAGAAGTTTGTGTTCTTTGATGAATGTGTATCAGTCAAGACCGAGAGAAGTTGTGTCTGTGTTGTTCTTGTGTGTACCACGTGACGAGGCAGGAAACGCGCAGGGTGGGTGGCCGCACAGGGCGGCCAGAGGCTCCCTGCGAGGAAAGCTCTGAGAATGTCCTCTGACTTTGGATACTTTCTTCTTGTTTAGCCTAAAAACTTCTGATCATATAGTGAGGGAAGCTCTAGTAAATAAAAATATAGTGTTAACTATTGTTTTTAAGGTTTAAAAGATTCTCAAAAGATAATTTTCATTTAATCAAAGTTGAAGGTATTACAGGAAGATTTTTGAGAATGTGCCAAAAACCAGGCCAGCAATAAATACTTGAAGGCTCATAAACCTGTTCAAGACAAACGTGTCTTTCACTCCCTAGAAGGGAAGGTATTCATTCAGTTATTTACTCATTCATTCATTCATTCATTCATTCGACAAGTGGTTAGTAGGGGACTACCATGTGCCAGGTACAAAGGTGAAAGCCAGGGACTATCTAAACAACAGTGAAATAGCTGTTAACCTTAGGAAGCCTACCTACAAATGGGTGCATAGTGTCAATTACAAATTGAGTATACAGCAGCACCAACTGGTAGAGTTATGCATTAAAGGACATTGTCAGAAAGCCTGGAAATCTTCATGAGGTGGAAATATTGGACTGCATCATGAAAGATTAATTAGAATCAGTGAAAGGGAACTGGGATTGGAAAGTGGAAAGAGCTAGAGAGAGTGTGTAGGTACATAAAACTGTGTATCTAATAACAATAGCTAATGTGTATTTCATGTGTAGTATGTACCAGGTATGACTATTAAGTGCTTGGTATGTATTATTCATTTAATCCTCAAAACTCTTTATGTGGTAGATACTACTATTATTCCCATTTTAGAGAAGAGTAAATGGACATACACAGATTAAGTAACACACTCCTAGAATAATAAGGGTAGAGACAGAATCTCAGCCCAGGCAGAAGCCATACTCTTAACTACCCTGTATTCAGTGTGGTTGCGAACAGCATGAAAATGAGGCAATGACAGGTGCTGATGATGGCAATGTCGGCAGGAGGCAAGATCTCAAAGCCTTTATATGCCTTAATAATACAAAGTTCAGACTAAACCTCATGCTTTAAAGTTTCATATTCTGGAATCTATGCCTACTTTTACAAGCATATGGGTTTTTCAGAGGGAAATTCCACCAGTCTTATTTCCAAAGGTGATAGAACCCTTAAAGGCTTTTTAAGCAAAAGGATGGCTTGGTGACTAGCACTCCAGGAAAATCATACTGGCGTTTATGGAGAGAAAAGACTGAGAAGGAAAAATAGAGTAAAACTGGACCTAAAATTTAATGTCAGAGCCGAGATGGGTTTGAAGCTTGATGTGTCTCTGGCCTTTTCTAAGCAAAAAAACCTCAATCATGATCATAATCATAACTACTTCTTTCCTGAGTTTTTAATCTTTTTCCTTACCCTCCTTCTCCCTTTTCCATTTCCTTGGAGGGAACTTAGCACAAACACATGCGTGGGCACTCAAACCAACTCTCAGATGTGGCAGGGCAGCTGGGGCTCCGTGTGCCCACTGGCTGGAGTGCAGACGGCTGCGGGGTCCTCGGCGAGGCTGTGCTCTGTGAGGCTGTGGGACTCTGCAGACAGCACTCTGGTGGACTTAAGCCTTCTGCCTGGTGGCATTATTAGAAATTAAATGTTCAGTTTAATTGTAATATCTCCAAAAAATAGTAAAAGGCTGCTATTCTATATAAGAAAAGTTTGACTGCTGCACATAAATTTATTTTTTTAATATATTTCCATTTAAACTATCACATATTCTGAACCCAGCAAGCTCTGAGAATACATTACTATTGCTGTTTTACTTCAATTCTTGATTAAATACTTGTATGATTTTCTGAGCATCATAAAAATTTTGGTAGAACTTGAAATAAAACAAGTTTCCTTCAAACACACCAAAGGTTTGCAAAATTAGAGATATAGATAGAAGATAGAGAGATAGATAATAGATAGATAAGCAGTTTTAGATGATAGATGATAAATAGGTGATAGATAGATAGATAGATGATAAATATATAGATAGATTATAGATAGATAAGCAGTTATAGATGATAGATGATAGATAGGTGATAGATAGATAGATAGATAGATAGATAGATAGATAGATAGATAGCCAGCCAACCCACCTATATATAGCCCAAAGCAGTATGCTAAGGACTTTAATCAGAGCATCTGGTTTAATCTTTACCCCTTTCACAGATGAGGGAGCTAAGTTTTAGAGAGGATAAGTGAATGTCTCAAGCAGATTTGTACTAGAACTTTCTAGATTCCAACACCATGCTTTATTGTCTCTACTCCATGGAGCCTTTCCAGCTGATACAGTGGGCAGTTGGATAATATCTATTCGCTAAATGGATAAATTCAAAAAACCTACAACTTTTAACCTGAGAGGACTACCAAAGAACGTAACAGATCTCTCTGGGATCAAATCATTGCTGAAATTTGTCCATTGTGAAGGCTTCCTGAGGGCCATTGGGATTCCTGAGATTATCAAAGAACTGAAGACATTTCTCCCCCCAGTTGACAGAAATCTTCTAAAACAAGACAAATCCATTCAAAGGACTTCCAAGACAATTCTGTCTTGTTGAAGTTCGGTCTCTTTCCCTATTTCCAGTCCAACTTCCTATAGGTCCAAGGCCAGTTGAAAGATAAGAAGAGGCACCTAAGCTTGCAATGCTCAAACACACAGTGCAGAGCCACCCACCCAAGGGACCAGGGAGGCAAATTCCACCTCACCATGCTCCAGGCCCTTCTGAAGCAAGCACCACCTCATGCTCTGTATCTTACACAAGAAACACAATGTTTCTCTTTCCTTTCTTCTTGTTTCAAGGATGCATAAATCAGGGTTTCCAAGCCCAAATTATCCTTCAGACTGGTACCTCAACTATATGTTACAAAAAGTGAGGAAGGCAAGAAGAAAGATGTTTCCAACACTGTCACCAAAGACAATCTTGAAGGAAAAGAAGATATGTTAAAAATATGCCATATTTCCCCATGTATAAGATGCACCATTTTTAGAAAAATTTGTGGTCTAAAAACTGGGTATGTCTTATACAGTGGTTGTAGATTATTTTAATTTGCATTTCCCGCTTGTTTTTGTGCTCATTGTTGTAGATGAATAAAACTTGAGTTCAATATGTAATACATTTTTTTTCAAATTTTGGTCCCCAAAATTAAGGTGTGTCTTATACATAGGAGTGTCTTATATATATGGGGAAATACAGTATATGCCATAAACCAATAAATATAAAATCAGCGCCTCTTCTACTAGAAAGAGATGCTACTGATTATGATGACAACTACCTTTATTGAGAATTTAGTATGCATTTAGTAGTTAATGCATATCTCATTTAATTCTCACAACTCTATAAGTGGTATTTATTACCATATTTTATTAAATCTTAAAGGCCAGCCATCAAGCATAAACCGCACCATTAATTTATGTACTCCTAAGAACAAAACAATGCTGGCAGCTAAATTGTTAGACACAATCAAACCTTAAATGCATCAAATTTCAGAAATGTTAAAATATGCTATTTACACTCAATGGAAAAAGAAATCATTCTTTGTATCTGAAAATATAAAGAGATAACAATAGAGACATGTTAAGTATCTTGCCCAAGGTCACACAGCTTGTTAGTTGTAGAGACAGAATTTGAAGCTTAGCCTAATTTCTAAGCCCATGTGTTGCACTTCTAAACTATGAAACACTTGTGATTTCTAGTGATAAAATTTAAGATCAGAAAAGGGGTCTTCAATCATCTAACCCCAAACTTTCACTTGACAGGTCATAAAACCAAGGCAGTCAGTGACCCTAGTCTGGGGTTTTGCACACTGTTCAGGAGCCTCCACCACCACCACCGGTTCAGGCTGCCTTACCTTTCAGCCCAGAGATAATGGCCGCACCCCAAGCCATTAACTTCCATTAACTTCAAGCCAGAGATTCCAATAATAAAGCTGATGACATTCAATGTCCACATATTAGAATTTTCTACATGCAGTGTCAAGAAGATTGTACCTCAGAACCAGCCTGGACACTCAGGATTTGTTGCACCCCAAATTTAAATCATTATCCTGGTTCCAATGAATGTTTTGACCTCTTTAAGCCTCACTTTTATTTTCCTCCTCCCAAAAGGTTGTTACAAAGATTAAATCACATATTTCAAATAAAGCTCTTAGCATAGTGCCTGCCACATAGGAAGCACTCATTATATATATTATCTGTTATTATTTGTATATTATTATTTAAAAGAAAACTTCAAAATCTAAATGTGTACTATAGACACAGTATTTGATTTCAGAAATGGAATATAAAACAATGTATCTCAATTCAATGTTCAAATGATACAAATCCTTGAGGATCTTGATAAAACATATATTCTGATTTAGCAGGTCTGGGCTGGGGCTTGAAAATCTGCATTTCTAATAAGCACCCATATGATACAGAAGCTGTTGATCCAGAAATTACAATTTGGATATCAGTGGAATGTAGGAGGCAGTTGAGTGATCTTTTTGTCATTAATTTCAAAATAAAACATTGCAATATAACTCCACACATATTTGTTAAATGCCCACTAAGTTCCAAGATTCATGCCAGGTATCTGGGAAGTGAGCAATGAGCAAAAGCAGCTGTAGCCCTTACCCCCAGGAAGCTTACAGTGTAGTAGAGAGCACAGATATAAAACATGCAATTACATTCTAACTGTGGTAAAGGGACATGCAAGGTGCTGCAGGAGACGTCACTATACTAGGGTCTTTGATGCATAGCAAGGAGGACATAGACATGGAGGTCAAGGGCTGGTTCCCAAAGAACTGCTTAGGATGTTGCCCGGCCTTGTCAAGTATTTGCCTCTATTCATCATCCTTCCAGATACCCCAAGATCCTGCACCAGAGAGCTTATGACCACATACATGAGAGCTTATTTGGGGACTGATTTAATATTAGTATTAAATCAGTAGTCTTGATAAAGCAAGTGATAAAAACAAACAAACAAACAAACCTCATATAGCTTAAGCAAGAAAAAGGAATTTTTGCCCAACATAGCTAAGAAATACCTGGAGGACTAGACTTAGGGATAAAGAATTTTAAAGTGTTTTGATCTCTCCAATTGGTGACAGACTTCTTTAATGTGACTAGGTATAAAGCCAGTAGCCACGGCCACCATCACAGCCACCTGGCCCGTGCAGGTTCACATTGAATTCAGACAGATGGTAATGAAACAACAGAGCCAAGAACTGGTGGGCCATTAGCTTTAATCCTAGCTTGCACCCAGCAAGCAAGAAATACACACAGTGGGAAAACACTTCCCTTTCCATTCAGGGCTCCCAAAGCCACTTACTCATCCAAGTTTCCTAGATCAAAGGTTTGTACCTCACTGAACCTCTGTTCCCCATCTCTTTCTCTCTGCACAAATTCTGCACAAACTGGCTTCTCCTTCAAGCACTCCACCATCATGGCTGCTTCTCCTTGCAATGCTAATTTTTGGAACCAAGCAAGTGAGCTTCTGGTTTGCCTCATTTTATAGTATAGAAATCAAAACCTTTAAGCCAATATACAAATAAGGACGTCTCTGATACAAAGTCACTTATCTGAGCCATAATGGGATTCCTCATGAGAGTGCACCACCCCACATCATGCAACAGTCAAGGGTGTGGGGAAAAGCTTAGTTTTGAAAAGATATTAATATTAAAAGGGCGGGAAAGGCTTAGTCTTAAACCTAAGCTTTAGGTTATAACGACCCTGCCTGATTACAGCCTGTCCCCCACACCCAATGCAAACTATAAGCAAGCAAACATATACATCATATTTGCAAACCTATTTGACCCACACTGGGATTCAAGGTAGGGAGATTGGGAACAAGATGGCTATAGATAGCACTGGCTTTTATCCTAGCTAGTAACCCTACAAGAAAATGAGCTTTCCTCTTCAAGCAACTGTATAAAATTCCAGAGAAGTGTCTCGTTGGCATGCTTGGATCACATGTTAATCTCTGAGCCAATCAGAATTCCCATGATGATGTAGGTTCTATGTTCAGGCTGACATGGCTCACAAGACTACCCCAATAGAATTCATTTCTTGACATTCTCATCAAAACCTCATAGAGTGCGGGAAAGGCAATTTTCCTAAGGAAGGTTACTGTACATACAAGAATAACAGATATCCACTACTGAGCCTATCCAGAATTGAGTTCACTTTTCTTAAGTGAAACAGCTCATTCTTAAGGACAAAGATACCAAATTAGAAAAGAAAAATATTATAATAGCACCATTTCTTCCTTGTAGCTACAATTTTAATTTAAATAACAATTATTTTTAATTATCTTAAATCATTTTGAATCACATTAAGACACCTGAAGTTGTTCTCTGGTTTGGCAGTCTAGGTTACAATGTTTATTACTCAGCAATTTATCTTGGTACACCAGGGTCTTTGAGTAAGAGTTAAAAGTTCCAGTATCATTTACATGCAGATTGCAACACTTAGTATTTGTTTTGCCATGAAAGCAATGTACTAGGTGGATCCATTGAGGATTTCCTTTCACCAGTATTGGAGGACCTGCCCTGGGCCAGGCACTGTTCTAGCTCTGGAAACACAGTGTGTCCGTAAAGTCATGGTGCACTTTTGACCAGTCACAGAAAAGACGATAGAAATGGGAAATCTGCACCAAATAAAAGGAAAACCCTCCCAGTTTCTGTAGGATGATGTGGCAGCATGTGCGCATGTGCAGATGATGATGAAACACTGTGTATACAGCAGAGCAGCCCACGGCCATGCCAGTTGAGATGTGGATGGTACAGAGGAAAGTTCAGTGTGTTCTGTGGCTCGTTAAATTCGAATCTGTGACCAAAGTGCAATGTGAATATTGGCGCGTTTATAACGAAGCGCCACCACATAGGAATAACATTACTCGGTGGGATAAGCAGTTAAAGGAAACTGGCAGTTTGGTGGAGAAACCCCGTTCTGGTAGGCCATCAGTCAGTGATGAGTCTGTAGAGGCTATATGGGATAGCTACCTAAGGAGCCCTAAAAAAATCTGTGCATGAGCCCACATTGAACTGCACTGAATAGGTATGAAACTGGGAGAGTTTTCTTTTTATTTGGTGCAGATTTCACATTTCTATCATCTTTTGTTGCTTTCCTGTGACCGATCAAAAGTGCACCATGACTTTACGGACACACTGTACAGAACTCACTGAGCATAGAGGAAGACAGACATATAATTTGCTGTTGTTAAAGGCCATACATGCTCAAGTAGAGGAGTCAAACAGAGGATGTGAGCCTCTGTTAGGAAGGCACTGTCTTGCTATGAAAGGGATCTCTTAAAGGCTTTTGAGCAGGAATATGACAGGCTCAGATGCATGCTATAGAGATGAGACAAAAATAACTGCAATGAAAAGAG
This sequence comes from Saccopteryx bilineata, assembly GCF_036850765.1. NCBI lineage: Eukaryota > Metazoa > Chordata > Mammalia > Chiroptera > Emballonuridae > Saccopteryx > Saccopteryx bilineata. The sequence continues at coordinate 76,868,431 of NC_089499.1, forward strand.
CAGAGAAAATGATCTATGATTCATCTAACCATCTTCATTACCATATACTTCATAGTGTCCTAAAGATGGAATCTTCTGAAGGGGAGTGATGAGGATGCCCAGGATCAAGTATATGCAATTTACAGCCCCTCTGAAGAAATGGTGTTGAGTTGTAACCCTGTGTTAAATGTGTGGCCCATGAATCCATCATTTTAGAGAGACAGGTACTCTGAAAAGCATGATGTGACTATCTGCTTAACATTCTATTCCTTCTCCAGCTTTTATCTACCCCTATCCCCAAATCATAGGCTAGTTACTTTTAGTAACAGCATAATATCTACCCCTATCCCCAAATCATAGGCTAGTTACTTTTAGTAACAGCATAATACAAACACTGGCATCTTTAGCAACACACCAATAGATTGGAACTAGGTAGAAGTCGGCTTCCCATCAACCATATTCATCTCCCATATATTTCAGGGACTGGCAAATGGCTCAGTGGAACTAGGGATGGTCAGTTTATTGAAGGACTAATTGGAGTGTCTCTGGCTCCTGGATGCTTCTCTTCCTTGGCTTAGCTGAGCCTGCAGAGGAATTCTCTCTTTGTTTTTTCTGCAGTCACATTTAACTCTGGAAGCCAAGCAGATTTAATTGTGTAAACATGAGCAATGGTAATTGGGTAAATGAAGTTGGAAACCAAGGTATGATGTTTTTGTTTAGCTCTGTGAGGGGAAAAAAAAATAGGGAGCTTGTTTTTCTATAGTGGCAAACTCACTGTCAGAATTCTGGACAGTTAGTTGGCAGCAGGGACTCCCTCTACAAATTTTCATCAAGACCCATGGAGCTGAAAGTGTATCTGCTGCCTCATGGGTGGGGGACATTTCATTGTTTTATGAACCACCAGAACAAGCATTTCTCTACACAGCTTCAGTTATCGAGGTGAGAATGAGTAAAGAGATTTCATGAGAATTGCACACTCAGGTAAAACACATTTATTAAAAAGCCAGGAGGAGCCCTGGCCGGTTGGCTCAGTGGTAGAGCGTCGGCCTGGCGTGCAGGAGTCCCAGGTTCGATTCCACATAAGGGCACACAGGAGAAGCACCCATCTGCTTCTCCACTCCTCCCCCTCTCCTTCCTCTCTGTCTCTCTCTTCCCCTCCCACAGCCGAGGCTCCACTGGAGCAAAGATGGCCCGGGCACTGGGGATGGCTCCATGGCCTCTGCCTCAGGCGCTAGAATGGCTCTAGTCAAGGCAGAGCAAGGCCCCAAATGGGCAGAGCGTCGCCCCCTGGTGGGCATGCCGGGTGGATCCCGGTCGGGTGCATGAGGGAGTCTGTCTGACTGCCTCCCCATTTCCAGCTTTGGAAAAATGCAAAAAAAAAAAAAAAAAAAAAAAAAAAAAAAAAAAAAAAGCCAGGAGGATGGATTACTAAAGATATATTGCCAGAGAGAGGAAAGACCAAACTGTAAGAAAAATAAAATACAAGAACTTTCTATTTTATAAAAAAAAAGGCTCAGTTTTTGCCTTCCTTTAAATATCTGTTTTTTAAAACTGATTTTTCCAAATTCTATTTACATACATTCTTTCACAAACAAAAGCTTCAAATAAAAAGAGATGGGTCAATCATTTTTTTAGCCCTGCATTCAAAACACTGAGGTGGTCCCACAAGAAAAAGATTTCAGCAACTTTTACTTTTAATAGATAGTTTTGCCAGAATATATTTATTCCTATTATTGATATTTTTATTAATGTCACTAGAATTTTATTTCCTATAAGCCTGCAGTAAAATTCATTTTCCCAGTTGAAAATCCAAGCAAAACAAGTTGCAAACTTGGCAGTGGAGTGTGTCTCCCTTTACTGTACAGATTGCTTTATAAACGGGAACTGTTAGAAAGGAGCAGGTCCAAGGTTAATGGGGCATTCATCGAAAAGCTGACAGTGCTCCATGCTGATACTGAAGGAGCGGCTATTATTACAGGATGTTTGCTGTGCTGATATTGTAAACCACATGACAGATGGGTCAAGTGCTGATTACGGTATTCTAACATTTGGAATAGCAAGTAACATATTTGATAAGCTGGCAAGTTTTTATATATGATTCAACCCACAATATAAAAGCCATGAGAATTTCAAATTGAAAATAATTAAATGAGCTGGAAACAATCAGATACCACACATTTTCCCCCAAAATGACAGATTTTGACATGTTGCATCTCCACAAAGGGAGCAAGAATATTCCCTAACTCACTTGAACTAATAACGGCCCTTCATCTGCTCTTGCAAGGCAATTAATTCCTGCCTTTTCACAATGTTGGAGAGAACAATAAACGTTTGTAGGCACTTTGGGCTTTGCAGAGATCTGATCCAGGCATTGTTTTATTTGCTCTTATCAGCAACCCGTCAAGGCATAGCAAAAAGATATTAATATTCTTGAATTATAGATGAAAAAACTGAAGCGCAGAGAGGTTTAAGTAGAAGGTGAAAGGGTAAGCAGAAAGTGAAGCAGCATATTGAGGGTAAGAGCCTAGTCTCCCAGCTGTGACTGTATCTTGTCCTATTCCTGGTCATCTGGAAGGAAGAAGCAGCTATCAACATACAGGTGTCCTTTGTTGTACAAAAGTGTATCTTCTTTTGTTAATGATGCCTCCACCATCATTCATTTGTGTCCATCTGGATAAAGACATCCGGTATTTGTCTTCAACCTCTGACTGTCTCTGTAGGGTGGTCCTGGTGGCACTGGCCAGACTCCCACCCAGTAATGGTGTGGTACTGCCAAGAAAGCAGCAGCCCTCTCCATTTGTGTTTTATCAGTTTTGCTTGTTTGGTGGTTCTTTTCAGAGGTTGTCATCTTACTTGTTACCCTTTGTGAAAGTCACTTGTCTCTTTGCTTTTTTACGGCCTCTTCACCCATCGGGCAGCCCCCCGGCAACCCCCTGGGCCTCCTTCACCCATCCAGTGCAGATCAGTATGCTCTGTCGGAGGCTCAAAGGCAAGCCTAGGCCAAAATCAAGGACTGTAACTCCCACCATTCCTTTACTCGGCAGCTTTCTAGTGTAGTTTGCTTTTCTGTTCATTTTTCTTTTTGAAATTTGTTTTGGTTTGGAATCCTAAGCTGAGGCTCAGGCTCTCAAGTTTGACACTGTAGGTTTTGCAAAAGAGAGCATTTATTTCCAAATGTCCACATTTTTCTTTTGTCTAGCTATGTCTGACATATGCAACATTTTCAAATCCCAATGTCAGCACAAAATAACATTGTTGTTGCATAACATTATGCATGATTTTTTTATATGTTATGAGCTTCAATTCTGTTGTATGAAATGTTTACTAAGTATATATTTTTAGTTTTCCTGCATCAGTGCTCCAGCTAGTACAAGATTGGGTGATAGAAATATTGCAATACATTTCAAGACAGCAGAAGGAACAAAAAAATTATTTAGAATCTCAAATTTCTCCTTGACCTCTGTAGGGGGAGGGAGGAGGTACTAGAGAATTTTGCACAATGTTTTCTTTAAAGACAACATCTTAGACAAGTTGTTTTTAGTACTATTTTTTGCCATTTAGCTACTAAGTTAGCTATGCAAATAAATAGTATTATGTCTCAACAAAGTGGCTTGATCTCCAGACAATGGAATTACAGTAATTAAGTAAGTGAAAGTCTAGCTACATGGGTAAAGTGGAAGATCAAGCATTCTAGATTAACGAATCCTGAACCTGCTTACTTAACGGTTGCATGGTAAAGTAAAATTGCGAAAGGTTATCCTAACATACTGTTTGTATATATACATCAGCGTACACATGCCTGTATATGTGTGCACACACTTACTGAATGGCTGTGTGCACATGTACGCTCTATATGTATCTACCGATATATACTGTAGTCAATCTCAAAGACTGCACATTCAAACAAATCTTCAGGTGGTCTTCGCTTAAGCATCTTGGATTTCTCCAAACATGATTATCATTCACAGTTTTAAAATAAAGGTGTGTAGCAATATTGGTGGGAATTATTTTATTTCTACATGACATGTCATACACAGCTAGGATTCCCCTCGTTTGGTGAGTATTCCACCCTAAAGGACAATGCTTACTATTTTTAAAGCAAGAGATTTCAAAGATGTCCTCAAGTGGGATTTCCTGCAGATTTGTATTAATGTGCAGGCTTGTCTGGTCACTAGAAAATGTATATAAGTGTGTGATGTGTGTATGTGGGTGTATGTGTCAAATGGGTAATAAGCATAGAATGAGGATTTTGCAAATTGATGTGTAAATGTGACTACCAACTAATAAAATATAGTAACTTATGCATATTTACTATCAAAATGCAAGTACCTCACTCTACACATATTACTCAAACATATATACACAGTATGTTTGTAGAAATGCTTGAAAGTCTACTAATGAAATTATGATAGTCCATATATGAAATTAGAAACAGGCCAGGTGCTCCAAAAGCACACAAATCACTTATCTATTTTATCTATTGCTCTGGACCAGACGATATGCTGTCAGCCCCCAGACTCCACGCATGCCTGTATTCTGAGTGTCGTGTCCACTGCCTGATCTGCACAGTTATGTTCCCTGCAGTTTCCACCTTCGTGTCCTGACCATATCCAGCCACATTTCCACCGGAGCATGGCAGAGACCACGGAGCTTTCCACCGGCCTGAATTCAGAAGGCCCATTTTCACATCAGCCACCAGTCCCTGCTAGACTGAATTCCCACGATAATCTTACCCAATTCCATCCATCACTTTTAGCTCCCAGAGAGGCTAGGACACTCACTTTGTCTAGCGTTTCACTGAACTTGTTTTTCATTACTAAATCCTAAGTCACTGGTAATCTGATATATTCATTGCCTAGCTAGCAAATTCACAAAAAGAAAATTATGGGGCACATTTTTGTAAAGGGACAACCTCCTATGAGTTTATTTAAACACCCCCACTTAAAAATAAATAAAAACACCTTTCTGTGAAGTAGTCTTCTCTAGGAAGAAAAATCATAAAGCCAAAATGTATCTGCTTCAGTTGCATAGATGAAATGAGTTTGGGCAGTCCTTTTTTCCACATACACACCTACCTGTAGAATCATGCTAAGTGATCGTTATTGCTGTTATACCCCAGGGGCTCCAACTGACCTGAGGCTTCAGGGTTTGAAGGGGTCTAAGCATGAAATACAAGGTCCCTTGTGAGTTCAGACTAGACTCCAGATACTTTCATTGGTCAAAAACAAACAAACAAAAATATTTCATATTTTAAAATATTACTCTTTTCTACCAGGAAAATATGTTTTTAAGTTTGGGTAACTTAACAACATTGCCCAACATCCATGGATTTGGCTTTTATAAAGGATGCAACCTTAACCAGGGTTCAGTTTGTTCTTGAGTCAGATAAAAACACAACTTTTCAACACACACAAACTAAAAACAGAGGAAAAATCTGACCATGCTCTTGCCACCAAATTGATAAGATTTCAGTTGTACCAACGTACAAATTACCACTGTTTCATCCAATAACCTGCCCTACACCCTTTTCATAATTGGATCTGGCCTTCTTCCTAATAGCCCAGGAATGTCCATTAAGTTTCAATCTCCTCCCTGGACAACTTAAAACAGGCAGATCTTTGACTCTGTTGTTTGTTTCAATGAACAGTCCAATCAATACCTGTTAAACTTGCAGGCCTATTGATGAAAACAATTTTGAAGTATCAAATGATTAAAAATGAATCCAGGAAACTAATATAGCAGCAATTAAGGTGGAGCTTCTCCTTCATCTTCCCACTACAAGTAGCACAGACACAGTCTAGAGGGTCACAGAGATAGTCTATCTATGCTGTCTTTAAAGAACGTGTGTATAAAGTGTCACTCAATTTGAAATGGGCTGTCATGGACAATGTAGCTTTCTGTGCCAATTTGAAGCTGGAGCACTGCTTTTTCTTAATATGTATTTGATGATAATGATGATGGTTCTAATAATAACAAAGTGGCTTTCTGGTTTGCTCACTACTAATGTTGTGGCTCTTAACATTTGCATGACACTTTTTGTAAAAATTGGTAACTATTCAAAATTTCTTATCCACTTGTTCTCACGGCCATAAAACAAGCCTGCCGCTTTCTCTGAATTTTAACACAAATTCTTGTACTACAGAAAATGTAGGACGGTTAATCACTCCTGCCAAAAAGCTCGAAGATACAATACGTCTTGCTGAACTAGTCATTGAAGTTCTTCAACAGAACGAGGAGCACCACGCAGAGGTGAGCCGGCGTGGTGGGAAGTGCATTGTGGTTTTCCTTAGCTAAGGTTGCAGAACTGATTTTACTGGTGACACTGTGAATGAGACACCTTAACACCCATTTTCTTTCAACTGGCCTTGCAAAGAGAGTGAAGTGGAAGTTTGGCAAGGAGAAGCCTTTGGAAGGTTGTCTATTGCGTATTGTACATTTCAGCTTAAGTTTTCAAATGTTTTTAGCAACAAGAAAAAGAGGTGAGTGTCTTTTTAAAATATTACTCAAGCAGCCTTTGGTTATTGTCCAGAGCACACAAAATACTTTTTGGTCTCTTGTGGTTGTTTTTGTTGCCACTACTATTGTTTTTATTTCTTTTATTTGGTGTGTGAACCACACGTGCTGTTTCTGGATTTATCTCTGCTTGCACTAGACTTTTCATCTGTGAACCTTAGCTGACCTGGGTGGCTAAATGCAGTGGCAGAACTGAATTATTCTGTGTTGTTCAGCTTGTCAATTCTCCAACATACATTTCAATAAATACACTTACTTTTTTTTCAAACCACTGTCAAAATGACTGTTTTGATAATAATTATAAACCAAGGGATTTCAAAACTGACTATATCCCAAACCTGTAAGGACCAAAACAACCCAAACCTTATAAGGAAAGATTCTACGATCCCATTATGGTCATATTGTTATATCACTGCTTGCTTCAAAATTGAGAGTTAAGATCATATCTCTTAAAATAACCTTTCTGGAAATTGTACTAATTCTCACTCTTCCTCTCCATTCAACTCTACAGCAAAAAGGGAAGAAAAGGAAGTCCATAAAAGTAATTTCTCAAGCACCTAAAATGCTCATTCTCATGATTAAACAAAAATTGACAGTTCAGTTAACTAATATCTAATACACATACACCCAGTCATCCCAAATAATGCCTGATTGCATATTTAAATTTCCTCCCTGTTTTTCTACTGTTCCACTCAATCATGGCTGATCGTGGCAGGGGAAAGAGGTATGTGACTAAACCAAACGAGCCAGCCCCTGCTGTCATACTCTGTGCATGCCCTTCGAGTATCATGTCTTCCACTCGGACTTCCCCCAAGTGTTCCTGCTTCCTAATACTGACCCAAGGAATGTAACAGCAACTTCCAGTGGGCTGCTTGTGAAATGGGTCCCTCCACAGCAGGGTAAATGTGGGGTGATTCTTTCGTGCATGCATGAAGCAATTGATACACTTAACCACAACTGCAGTTACATCCCGACACATGCTCCCACCTGCCTTGGTTCTGTCCTGAGCCTGTCCTGGTTTCCTCTGTTTGTCTATACTCACAGCAGGTGTGCACTTCACGTAGTAACCAGTAGCTAGCCAGAGTGATACTAATCTTCGTCTACAGCTGTCTGTATGTGAATCCTATATACAGTATTTATATATAGAGAGAGTGCCACAGAATCATTATTGTTCTGGAACCCTCTAAGATTGGGGTGAAGCCCCCTTTAGGTGGGTGGAACTGACTTCTACTGCCCCCAGCAGTGCACAGCTGTGGGTGGGCAGAGGGGCCAAACCAGCACCCTCTAAACAGAAACCTAGGAGTGACCTCCAGACCCTCCAGACACAGAAAATTAAGTTGACCTAGACTTGTTCTTGCTCTGTGCTATCTGACATTCTTTTCACATTGGGGCATTTGGGGTTCAAGTGCTGGTAAGTGTGTTCTCTTTGGGTGTCACAAAAGCGCCTCCAGAGGCATGGTGGGTTCTGGTCTGCCCCACCTCCCTGCCCCGCTCGGATGTTGAGGCTCTTCCCACGATGATGAATCAAATGACACATTTTTAAAGACATGGATACAAAAAAGATGGACTTCCTCAGTCACAGTTGTGCTATTAACTAAATGATGAAAGGAAAGTGACAGAAATATCTGTTTATAATCAAGTTTTTTCTGAGGTTTCTATAGGCTAAGGAAGGGGGACTGTTTCCCCAGAGTTGAAACAGTACCAAAGGACAGCTGATATTCCAAAGAAGAGGTTTTTCTTTTTGTTTTTTACTTTTCCCAGTAACACTTTTTAACTAACTATGATTATCATCTCAAACTGCCTTAGTAACCATAATCATAAAAATATTTTAATCTTACACATTCTAAAGCCATACAGGGTAAATAAATAGGGTAGAAAGCAAGTCAGTTCTGTTTTCAGTTACTACCTTTAGAAGTTAAGAATGATAACTTTAGCATGCTTTGGAATTTGGAGACCCAATTTGCTTTTAGATAGATCTTCAGGATTATTTCCTGAATTAGTAATTTCAGCCAGTCACAAAATTTCCTTACCCAACCAATCAATACCTAGCTATCTGCTCAGCACTGAGGCAATGACCTCTGTGCTTTTGTGAAGAACAAGGAGGCACGAGGCAGCCTTGGCCTTCAAGCAGAGAGGCCAGGAGCTCGAGCTCTGTGCCAGAGAAGCTTGAGTTCGAATCCTAGCTTGGCCTCTTCCTTACTTTTTGATCTCAGCCTAATTGCTTAACCTCTCTCATCCTGTAAATTGGAGATGGTTGTCTTTAGGATGGGAGGCTGCATTCAGTATAGCATCTGGGACCAAGCTTGGCACGGAATAAGCCCACAGTAAAACTTGACTGTTGTATGATTAGGAACAAATTGATAAGGAAGCAAAATGTATAAATATGTGATCATAAAAAAGACAAAACTATGTGGAAAGTACCAAATGAATGCTATAGACAGAATATGTTAAAAGGTGAGTGGATTTGTTTCAGGGTACAGATGGGACACCTGCCCTCAAATTCACTTACAGATTGCAATCACCTGGGAAGCTCTTAAAAATGGCTGATGCCCAGGGCTAATCCCAGCTCAATTATTTGGACTCTCATGGGGAGAGACTGAGTACTGGTACTTTTTAAAACTGCCCAGCTCCGAGTCAGGAGCCACTGGGTATAACCACAGGTAGAATGTGTTCTAGCACACTAGAGACAACGTCCAAGTAAGAAAAGGTTTCCACTGCCCAGTAGTACTCACTGCTGTATTCTCTGAGTGTTCAATAAACTCTAGAAAATTACTAAATCCTAAGCATGGATCTTGGCTGTGTAGCCATGATGCTTGGTGGCACCACAAATAAAAATGACAAGTAGACTTGCTCCCCACCAAAAAATAATAATCCTTAAAACACTTTTTAATTCCAATATAAAGTAATTAAATGTCTCAAGAGAAAAAATTCTCATCAGCTAAGAATACATCACATATACACACATTCAGTGTGTGATAGTGGTTGACCCATTTCTCTTTTAATTGTAGTTTAATTCTGCTCTCAAAGCCTCAGTTATTCAGACACACACACACACACACACACACACACTGTACCTTTCATGTATTGTTGCTTCAACTTTCCAATCTCTCTCTATGTATATTTATGTATATGTATATATGTATGTGGTACACAGAGGGTACATATATACATGTAATTTCTGTATAAAAACTAATGTGTTCAGTATGGTTGACTGTACCCCTAAAGCATACATCTTTGCCTTTAAATAATAAAAAGCACTGGGTAAGTAGTTAGAAGCCAAAATATGATTTCTTATTTCCTTTGGAAAATATTTCAGTAACCACAAACGTTGAATTAGCTAATGTACAAAAATGGCATCCACCTGTCTGAACAAACATAAAATCAATAAATACTTTTTTTAAATTTAATTTTACTTTATTTTATTTCATTTTAGACTTGCTCTGCCCAATTCAGTCACAGACTGTTTGTTCCTTTGATTAAATTATGACCCAGCTTTTTGGTTATTACTGCCCTTGCCAGAATCTTTTCTCAGTGAGTCAGGTGTGACTATGAGGTTCTGAAAGAACCACTTTGGATGCACGGAAACAGGTCTGGTCTTTACTTCTGCAACCCCGGTATTTGAATTCTCGCTGCTCACTGGAATCCTAAGTTCCTCTGCCAGAATTCAAGTGATCATTCATGTCACAATAGCCATTGCTCTTTGCGGGGCTAGCTTTCTATATGAATATGAACACCACAACTGTAGACACCTGCTTGGTAATGTAGCAGGTCCCAGTGAGGGACCAAGTGCTCTGTAGACAGTACAAGAGGGTGCTGCTCATGGTCTCTGGTTTGCAACTTTTAAATAAAGATGGGAAGAACTAGGTCTGAGGTGGGGCTAAGAAATTTTTAGTTTCAGGCGTTTAGGGCTGGTGCTTTGCTTCGTTCTGTCATCCTAGAGCAAACTCAAGTCTGGGAAGGCAACGCAGTCTCCCCAGAACTCGTTTTCTTAGACTGACCCTGAAGATGTAGTGTTGATCAAGTATTAAAGAATAAGTACCAGCCAATTTTTGTTCTGCCTTTGTGAATTTTGCCAATATCTCATTCAGGACTGATGAGAGACAGCCCTCCATGTAAGGTTGAGGGTGGGCGTGGGGCTCCAGCAAGTTCTAGCGAGCAGAAAGTCTCTCCCTAAAAGGAACGCAGTGGGAAGCGCAGGGGGCGGGCTGGGGGTTCTGCTTCCGCGGGACTCAGCCAGTCGTCAGCGGAGCGGACAGCAACCGCAGGGCTCTCGTCCCCAGGGGTGCAACTACAATAAAACTTCATTGATTCAGACCCAAACAGTTGAAATTCATGACAATTCAACTGCAGACGTAGCTCTTCATTTTTCTTAAACAAAATATGGTACATGATCTCAATTTTCTCTGGAAATTCTAAATGCTCTTTTTACAAATTTCCTCCCAGGACCTGTGAAATTAAACCTTCCATGTCTTTGACTTCAATTTATATGTCAATTTATCTACAATTATTGGAAGTTTTGGGAAAAAAAACACTTTTACATTTATGTTGCATTCACATGATAACCAGTGAGTACCTTCTTCTTTGATGCCCAAGTACAGATTGCTTTTGAAAGCAACAAATATCTATTTTTAGGAAGCCTAATACTTTAGGCTTTTATGCTGACAGACTGACATCTCTCCAATCTTATTACTCTGAATCAGTGAGGTTTTACTGTAAATTAAAATGGAAACAGCAGGTGTCTATTTCCAGCCAAGCTGACCTTGAAGAATAGTCCATGACTTGATTTTTTTTATTTAATTTGCAAACCAGCCACATGTTGATAAAGGAGAAGTAAGTAAAATGAAATCTCATGAAAGAAGAGAGGTGGACCGCTACTCTGCCTCCTAGTGGCTGTTAGAATATCCCCAAATGACAATAGATCACAGAAGAGCTTGGCCATTGAACAAACACTTTCATTTATGGAATTATTTCCATAATCATCATTCATGTTTTCAAACACCTTCCATCTTTATTTGGTGAATGCTCCAGAAAGTGTTTTCAATGTAAATACTTTATGGCATTAAGTGGGAAGGTGGGGGCCAAGACGGGGCTGGTGATTTGTTCTTGTTTTATTGCTGTCTTTGAAATCAGAAAAAAAAAAAAAAAAAAAAAAAAGGCCTGTTGACACTGCCACTCATTCTGCATGCTTTCTGTCAGAAATGATTAGTCAACATGCATGCATGCCTTTGGATTACATTCACATCTGGCCCAGTCCGATGTGAATGTTGCCCCGACACCCTGCACAGTGATTTCCAAGGACCCACGTGCATGAAAATGAGTTACTTCACTGATATTTTTTGGTTTTCAATGTACATATGTGTCCAACCCCAGAAAAGCAAGTCCTCATCTTAGTGTTTTCCAGCGTAAGCCTGGTCTTTGCTGCAGACAGGATGCAGAACCAGGGGCTCCCTGCTGAAGAGATTTTACCTCCAAAGTTTTGTGACAATGACAACAATGGTTTCCTTTGCCTTGGTATGAAATAGGAGTAACATTCCCAAGATGTAGGGAAACATGAGTCACTGAGCTTGTATGAGACCATAGACAATTAAGCCCCAGATGTTCAGATGTAAGTGAACAATCCTTGCAAATTTTCAAGTTAGACCAGCAGAAAACCCATAAACACAGTGAAGAAACTCCCAAATTCTGATAACTTAGAGCAAGAACTACCCAACAACAGTGATGAAGAGCATGACTCAAAACATACGGAGTTATTGTAAATTGAACAGAAATTCCACGTCTGTCAGTCACATCTACAGCCGAATCCTCTGACCAGTGGGTCAGAATGGAGACTTTCTCAGGCAGGCCTGGAATCCTGAAGTGTGGCCTTGGGCCACGTGGAGGCCCAATAGTATCAAAAATGCTGTTCTCTTTACAATAAAAACACCAAACCCTGCTGGATGCACACTTAATCTTGAACAGTGCGGGATTGCTTGACTACCCATCTTATGTCAGAGAAAGAACTTCATTGCCTGTTTGTCTGTTGTTTTTCTGCCAAATTTCAAAGGCTTTTGCGTGGTGGTCAGACTTGATGGTGGAGCATGCCGAGACATTCTTGTCACTCTTTGCGGTGGACATGGATGCAGCATTAGAGGTGCAGCCCCCGGACACGTGGGACAGCTTTCCACTGTTTCAGCTGCTGAATGATTTTCTGCGCACTGACTGTATGTATCGTCTTTGACTGTTTGGCTTTCCTAAGTAGCGTGCAGATAAACATGTTGTCAAAGCATTTTTATCCCAGGCAGACTGCAGGTAGACATAGTTCTTTGTAGTTTTATTGTTAATTCAGAGAGAAAGAAACTTACAGCTGATGGACGTTCTCCTTCTCCCAACAAGTGTCCTGTGATAGAGAAGCTTCCTCTTAACTTGGTAGAAGAGCCCAGAGCAGTGTCGGGAGTGGTATTCATGTGTTTTATTTGCTCTTGAACAAGCTAATTAACCTTGCCCTGACCAGTTGGCTCAGTGGTAGAGCGTTGGCCTGGCGTGCAGAAGTCCCGGGTTCGATTTCCGCACAGGAGAGGCGCCCATCTGCTTCTCCACCCCTCCCCCTCTCCTTCCTCTCTGTCTCTCTCTTCCCCTCCCGCAGCCGAGGCTCCATTGGAGCAAAGATGGCCCGGGTGCTGGGGATGGCTCCTTGGCCTCTGCCCCAGGCGCTAGAGTGGCTCTGGTCGCAACAGAATGACGCCCCGGAGGGGCAGAGCATCGCCCACTGGTGGGCGTGCTGGGGTGATCCCGGTCGGGCGCATGCGGGAGTCTGTCTGACTGTCTCTCCCCATTTCCAGCTTCAGAGAAATACAAAAAAAAAAAAAAAAAAAACCAAACAAAAAAAAAACAAGCTAATTAACCTCTTTACATTTTGCAATTTTTATCAAAAGATGCTTTTCAGATAAAAAAAATTCTAGCTAAGTAACATCCTAAACATCTCTGAGTATCGTACACAATATGTAGCCATATTGTGTATGTATTGTGTACATGCATTTATAGGGAGGTTGGTGAAGGGGGGAGCATTCTCTTTCCGGTAACAGAGTGAGTAGAAGAGGAGCAGCTGCAAGAACAACTGGAAAACAGAGTTGCTTGTTGTTTTGTTTGCTTTTAAAGAAAAATGATTGTTTTTCCCTTTTAGGGGATGCAATTGGGTAAAATGTTTTTGAAATTATTTTTTTCCACACAGATTTAAGTATGAACTTTAATGCTGTTCATGTACTTTTTTTTCCTTCTCTTTTTTGGGGCCGTATATTTAATGTCAAAGACCATCCTGTGCATGTTGTATGCTGACAGAGCGACCGCGGTTCTTACCAAGCTCTGCTTGTCTGTTATAGATAACTTGTGCAACGGAAAATTTCACAAGCACCTCCAAGACCTCTTCGCCCCACTGGTGGTTAGATATGTGGATTTGATGGAGTCCTCAATTGCACAGTCCATTCACAGGGGCTTTGAGCGGGAGTCATGGGAACCAGTCAAGTAAGGAAACCTCTTTTGATACCATCGGAGTTTGGGGGCAAATAGCTGGAGAGTCATACAGAAATGGGTGAATGGTGTCCTATGGTTTTCAGTGTCAGCCCAACAGAGTAAACACTGTGTATGCTTGCAACTCTGATGAGCATAGGCTCTCCCTGCCAGCAGGGGAGTAGAAAAGAGGTTGATCATTGTTTGATGAAATGAAATCTTTGTTTTACTGCACAAGATAAATAAGGAATAAGTGATAGAAACCTGGCTGGGATATTTAGACTGTGTATCTTACTCCAATGATATTTCATCCTAGGAATTAACGTTTCCTAAAGTGTCTTACATGGCGGTCTAGGCAAGGGAGCAGCAAACTTTTTCTATAAAAGGTCATATAATAAACATTTCGGCTTTTTTGACCTACATGATCCCTGTCACAACATGTGCACTCTGCTGTTGGAGGGCACAGCAGCTCCAGATAAGAGGTAAAGGGGTAAATGTGTCTGTGGTCCTGTGGAGCTTTATTTGCAAGAATAGAGACTGGCCCAGGGGCCAGTTTGCCATCCTCTGGTCTGAGCCTCTGACCCCTACCTCAAGAACAGGGCTCCGTGGTCAGTTACAGTTAGGACACCCTGCACACCCATTCGTGCACGCCACACCCTTATCCCCCAGAGAGCCGTAAAGCACAGCAGTGTGTTTTGATACTCTGATACCTAGTAAGTAGTACAGAATCTATTTAACTCTGCTTAATCTAGGGTTTCCTACAGGCATTTGACGGCAGTACTCATTTTTTTTAAATGGAACGTCAACCTAAAGGACAAAGTACAAAAAATCCTGTGGGTCGTGAATTTGGCAATTTCCATCACTGCTTGGGCAATCTATTTGAAATGTCTAGCCAATTCCCTGCCACCTGCATTCCCAGCAAGGAGGAGGGCTGGGAGCGCGGAGCCACTGGGGCAGTCCCAGACTCCACGTCTGGAGATGCAGAGGGCTCCTAGATGGGGAGGACTCTATGGTGTGAGTTGAAAAGCTTCAGTAAAGCCTGCTATTAGCTTTTCCCTGTTAGATTCTCTCTCTCTCTCTCTCTCTCTCTCTCTCTCTCTCTCTCTCTCTCTCTCTCCCTCTTCCTCCTCTCTCCTGTAAGAAAATCATTATTTTGTTCTTTCTAGTCCCTTACATCTTTGGAATGTAGCAGCCTGTATGGAGCAAAATGGGGGTATGTACAAGCAGACTTTCAGGCACTCTTGAACAAATATTCAAGAGATTTTCTCCAGTTTGGAAGCCTTGACTTATATCTCATCTTTAAGTGGCTTTCTGAATTGAGACCCTCCCTCTACTTTACACTGTGTAAGACTGACAAAGAAATTAGGGGGGCATAAAGGGGAACAAGCATGCCATTATGGAGAGTGATCTGACTTTGGGTGATGGGTACACAACATAATCAACAGTTCAGACACTGTGGAGATGTTGACTTGAAACCTGGGCAGTCTTATTGAGCAATGCCACACCACTAAATTTAATTTTCTTAAAAAAACGAACTTAATACAAAATAGCTTTCTCAGCCCCCCCTTCCACATCTAAGCCTGGAGGGAAGTGCCAGCAGGTTAATAAGTAGTAGGTTTTCATTTGCAAGTACCAAGAAATCTAAATTTTAGCTTGTAATTCTCCATTCTGTAATGGTCTCTTAATATGGCCATACTGACTTTTAACTCAAGCAAATAAAACTGGGCTCCTTGATCAACAAGGGCTCTATTATTTTTAATGCTCACTGTAATCAAGACAGTTGTTCTTAAAGAAAAGTTGTGAAAGGAAAAGGTTAAAATGAGTAATGGTCACATTTTGAAAATAGCTATGGTCTTATAATAGCATATACTTGCTTGGGTTCAAAGGTGAAGGCTACTACTGCTGACACACATGGGAGGGAATGACTGGAGCCTCCACTGGTTACTACAGGGCCCTGGAGTTAGGGCCTCCCCTCCACTCGCTAGCCAGAGGTTAATAAAGACAGTTAAATTGTCTTCTCACCTGCAAAACTTATTTTTTAAAATGTCCCTACTCAGTGTCTGAGAATTGTCATGAAATTCTGTGACAATGTCACTAAAGCCATTTTATAATCTGTTAAATTCTTCAGAAACCAAGCAAATTACTGCTAATTCCTTTTTAAGCATTGAACATTCTTAATACTGTCAGAAGTAAAAGTAGAATCAAAGTCATTTTCACAGTCGGATATCTAGTCTGGGAATATATTGTTGGGGCTTTTTTTAATGATTAAAAAATAAAATTTAAACTTCATGGATCAGTAATTTAAAGATCTAAAAATTTAAAAAAATCTAAAAATTAGTGGAGGTTAATAGTTACACAAAAAATAACTTGAAAATCTTTTATGCTGATGTGTGTGTGTGTTTTTAGTAGCTTTTAACATGCTTGTGGTTTGTTCAATTCATGCTAAATAGTACATGCCTTTCAGAGTATGTAGAGATATTTGAAAGTGCCAACTAAAACATAAGCTATATAAAATTCTTTGAAGCCACACGCATTTCACCAGGGGTTTGTATACAGAACGTAGGTGCTGAGGGCAGACTGGCAGGGTGGCCAGCAGAACTGACAGGTGACAGAGCTTAGCGACATCCTTTCGTGCTGGGGCACTCCCTCCCCTGCGAGGAGAAGCAAGTGTGAGGGACCGTTTACCTGACCAGCGAGAGGCTGGATAGTGAAGCAGAGATTCATTTTTCTTTGTGATTTTTTCCCCAAGTAAAGAATGAATTTTGGGGGGATGTTTTTCACCAAGCTTCCTCTAAAGCAAGAAACTGACTTAGATAAATAGACCCCGTTTTCTGTCTTCTACAGTTTTGCCGCACAATCCCCTCTATAGACACGCCCGCAGCACAGACCACAGCCTTTCTTTCAAACAGTTGTAACACTCCATCCTGTTCTTCCACCTTTCTAAAGTCATGTTTATAGGCACCTGATTACAGGTTAAAAGACTGAGTGATGCCTATAAAAGCTTTCTTCAAGATAACTAGAAAAACAGCACTCCAACAAACTTGCTAAAAACAGATTTTGAATGTTCTTCTGATTTTATTTCAAAATATGGCCATGTAAAAGAAAATGAGATATAGCCATCATTTGGGTTTGATACAAGTTATTTGGCAGATAGGATAAAATGGCTAAATCCTAATGCCATTTCTCTAGCAGAGCGGCCCTCCATCTCTGCGAGGAGAGGAAAGAGAAGCTGCCCCTCAGTTTCCATTAAGCCTGAGAGAGTCACAGTTAGATTCTCTATGCTCTGGTGGAAAATGTTATCACTTAGCTGCTAACCAGAGCTGAAGACAGGCTGACACTAGAGCCATTGCCCTCTCCCAGGTAGCCATCAGGAAATGCCACGGGGATACCACCCACAGTGGGGCAAGTGGTTCACAACCCTCCTGACAGCAATAAATACCAGCTTTTGGTTCTAACTAGCAGGTGGACCACATTTCCACCAGCTCTTTAGAGTCGGTTCACTGTTAGGTCATCATGGAAGAAAATGTCTAACCCAAAGATTGCCAAGTGTAGTACCCTGTCCTCACTGCCCTTGACATCTCATCTCTCAGTTTCTGCTTGAGCACCTGCAGGCGCAGGGAATCCATGTTTCATGGCTACTCTTTTCAGGTTAGGATGGCTCTGAGTGGGGAAACTGAACATCGCTTCTTGATATATGTGCATGGGAAAATCTGAATTTCTCAAAATGCACTTTATCTCTCTCTGCCTGAGATTTACATATGAAAAGTGTTTTTTTAATAGTATCATTTTCCAGATTGTCAAAGATGTCAATATCTTAATGATAATAAACTGTCAAATCAAAGACACTTGAGTGATATGTAGGTGGCCTGGTTTGTAGACAAGTCCTAGACGTGGAGTCAGAACTCCTGACTCTGCCAGTAATTTGCTGGGCAACCTGGGGCAAGGCAGCGGACCGTTCTGAGCCTCGGTATCTTTCTTTGAAAACAAGGACTTTGACTACCCAAGACTTTTCCAACAAAACATTCTAGAAAATGTGATTTTTCATGTTCACTCTATAATCATATTTGATCACCATAGCCTACCTAGAGTGGGGCCTGGGATATAACAGGTATTCAATCAGTATTTATTGATTAACTGGCCTTTATTAAGGAACCCATACTGGCTGAAGATTGTAAGAATACACTAGAAAAACTGTGGGTAATATAAAAGAAAAAGGTATATTCCTCTGATTGGAGATTTAAATCTAGTTGGGTCTAAGCAACAAACACATAAAAGTTATTTTAAATATTCACCATTGTTAGGCCAGTTGGCTCAGTGGTAGAGTTTCAGCCCAGTGTGTGGAAGTCCTGGGTTCGATTTCTGGCCAGGACATACAGGTGGAGCGCCCATCTGCTTCTTCACCCTTCCCCCTCTCTGTTTCTCTCTTCCCCTCCCGCAGCCAAGGCTCCATTGGAGCAAAGTTGGCCTGGGCGCTGAGGATGGCTCCATGGCCTCCACCTCAGGCACTAGAATAGATCCAATTGCAGGGGAGAAACACCCCAGAGGGGCCGAGCATCGCCCCCTGGTGGGCATGCCAGGTGCATCCTGGTCAGGCACATGCAGGAGTCTGTCTGTCTGCCTCCCCCACTTCTCATTATGAAAAAATACAAAAAAATAAATAAATTTTTAATTTACGTTATATTTACCAAATAGCCCAAGAAAGAGCATAGAGTAGAGGGTCTGAAGTTCCACTGAGGAGTCATGAATGGGGCAGCTTGGAGACAGGTTTCAAGAGGGGCTGAGGGGCTGGGAAAGAACATGGGAAAAATAAAAGTATGAAGGAAGTGGGGTGTGCGATAGGAACCGCATGTAGAAACATGAAGGAAGTGGGGTGTGCGATAGGAACCGCATGTAGAAACATGAAGGAAGTGGGGTGTGCGATAGGAACCGCATGTAGAAACATGAAGGAAGTGGGGTGTGCGATAGGAACTGCATGCTCGGGGGGGTGGCATGGAGTATAAAAGAGGCAAGCGATAAGGGTGGAGAAATGTTTGGGACGTTCTATAATTCTATTAAGTTTAAAACTTTATTCTCTAGGTTATGCATTCAAAACAGGGTCTTTGCAACTCCCAAAGCTGGTGAAAATTGGTTCTTGGAGTAGGAGAGGGCAAAAAAAATCTCACTGTTGTTATACGTGTATGCATATACAGTATATTGGTGTTACTGAATTTTCATGGGGAAGGCAGTTGGGTGATCTGACGGTGATAACAAATAAAAGGTTGACAAATACCGCTCTAAACTCTAAGAAGGTATCAAAGAGTAACCATGCCCCAGAGTAGGGATCAGACCTAAAAATAAGCACTAGGAGAGACGTTAGTGTCCAAAGCACCAAAATAAGACAATATGTATTACATATATTCAGTAAGAATTGGCTCATAAAGTAGAAGACATCTGTATCTTAAATCTAACCCCATCCATAAATCTAAAGCTTCTTTGAGAGAAGACCCAGCCATATTGTTTCTGCATGGAAACACGATAATGGTGATAATTAATTCTAGAAACAAGGAATGCCTCTACCCCCAGTCATTTCCATCAGTAGAAAAGATGAGGTGCCCACATATTTGTGACTGTCATCCACGTGGGAGAGAACAGATGACAATTTTTCAATCCCATGTTCCAGAGATGGGCCCTTTGCATGAATGGAATGATCCATTTTCAGCAGTGTGCCCAAATGAACGAGTCTGATTTTTAACATAAATTAGTTGTTAGGATTGCAATTCACACCTCTTCTACTATTCAGAGATATCCAATTATGATTTTCTCAGAGAAGCATGATGGCCTGTTTAGGTAGTTGCGAAAAGGTCCTCTAAAATAATTCATTATATCCATCAGCAACTCCAGGAGCCTCATCTGACCCAAATGCTACTAAAAATTTTCCTTTTTTGACAAATATATTAGTGAAGTATAATGCTTTGAATTGCTCTTTAATTATTAATATAAGTTATTAACATCCAAATGAAATATTGATAACATTAGTGATAATACCATATTATTTTGCTAAAAGCAGAAATATCAAGCATGTTTCAGTCTTTTAAAAGTAGAACATTATAATATGTCACATGAAGGAAATGTTTCTGAGTCTAGTGCAGTAGTACAGCCAAAATGTCATATTTTACAAATACAATATGTTTTGATTAATATAAGTATTTTTTTGATTTTTGTGTGCAAAACAAAGCTTATTTCTAATTTGTATACCCACCATCCTCTAATATGTTTAAACTGAGTTGCTTTTGCATACATTTGTATGTTATTCATTTCTAGCTACTTTTAATTTGCTCAGAATTGACATTTTAACTTTCCAGACTGCCATCTCTAAAGATCTCCTAATTCCTTGGTCATTATTCAGTGTGTGCATCATTTAATGATCACATTTGCTTATATAGGCTTACACATGTCTCAGTGAAAATCGCCAACCATTTTTGTTACATGGTAGTGTTGAATGCTGAGAATCACCAGGGACTGAATTCAAAGGGAAATTCCCTGCTTAAACGGAGAAACGTGGAAGGAAAAGTCCCATTTCCCTTCTACTTCATAGTCATAGTTAGCTTCTTCACTTGACCATTCCCACAAGAGCATGCTTTAGTCCCAAGTAGAGAAGTACAATTGGCTTTCCCACATGTGATGTATAAAGGACACACCTGTGAGACACCTGTTTCCCTTAAGGAAGAGAATGCCAGTTTGGCCATTTTACATTCTAGGTTTTTCCATCTACAAATCAGGGCTATATTATCATTGTGAGAGAACAACTTGTTTCTAGAAGGAGACAGGTGTCCAGACTATGTACAGGGGCCAGAATTTCTGACTTATCAGGAGGCTTGCCCCCCTAAGCAAGCCCAGAGGCTATTCCAGCCTTTGCAAGAGTTCTGTTAGTCAAACACAGCTTGCCCGGGGCAGAGCTGCTTTGGCAAAACTTGCTGTTCTCCTACAAGATCCAAAAAGAAAGCCTCAACTTCTTTGCCAAAGTGCTGTCAACTCTATTTAAACAGGAAGGCTCCTCTCTGCTGCAGAGTTAGGCTGGGCTCTGCAGTGCCAGTGACTTTGGCTGGATGGAATACCCTTCAAATGCCACTACAGAGAAACGCGTTGCCAGCTTGGAGAGCGGTATATGACACAGTCCCTTCAAAGAGATATGGTTGATTCAAGTTGAGGTTACTGTTTTGTTTTATTTTCTCTCTCTAGTCATAAAGACATCCATCTTTCTTTCATCACATCAGTTGATCAGTCTTTGTTCAAAAACAAAAAGGTTCTATGAGATCACATTTTAAAACAATTTAATTTTTAATTTAAATCTTAACTTTTTATAGAAAAATACACAGCTTTAATTTTTACAAATGAAAAACACCTACAGAACAATCACACGGATCAGAAACAGCACATCCCTAGCAGCGCCAGAGCCCCTGTCATTCACGCTAACATCTCTGTCTCACTGTCACGGGTAATTACTGTAACACGAGGCCACAGTTTAAATCCACCTGTGGTCAAAGAATTTACTATAGAGCTGAATTTTGGATTTTTTCTTTGTGTGTATGTGTGTGTGTAAATATTTCATTTAATTAGACTTCTTTTGGGAGTGGAAGTTCCCATTTTCTTTAAGTGTTCTATGAAATTATTTAAAGCTAGTCACTTTTTGATACAATTCCTTCATCTTCACCATCAACTCTGATGCTCCATTGCACACACATCACTCTTTCCAGAAGTAGCAGTTGGAAAGAGTTCTGTTCCGGTCCACCACCATTACATATGCATTCACATGGTGAATTTTCTGTTATATCCTGTATCTAATATCTGGCCTGATGAATGTGCCTCTGTCCAAAATAAAAATAAAAGAGAAATAAAGTGCTCTGTCATGTCTATCAATCCCAGCTACTTCAGAGCGGCCCTGCCACAGCAACGCCAACAATTTCATGAATTCTTAGTATGAGACCAGTTAGAGACTCTCCTGGCAATGGGTTTGGAAACTGTAGACCCTTCAAAAAGGCATTTCAATAATGTGATCATTATGGACTGGTGTCCATGCATGTCCATGCTTTTGAGTCACTCTATGATTAATTTATTTTCCGTTAACTTCTGTCATTTCTCTCTGACTGAGCCACATGAGCGCTGCCGATTGTGAGCTGCTTTCTGCAGTGCGTTCGCTGTTGTCTTGCTGTGGACTTAGCCGATTTATTTACAACTGTCGTGTGCTGTTGCCCATCTGCATTGTCACTGTGATGGTATTTTTTCTTTCTGTCTGTTTCTTCCACAGGAGTTTAACCAGTAACCTACCCAATGTGAACCTACCCAATGTGAACCTTCCCAAAGTACCAAATCTACCAGTTAACATCCCTCTAGGCATCCCACAAATGCCTACTTTTTCGGCACCGTCATGGATGGCTGCTATATATGATGCTGAGTGTGTATTCAGTTCACATTAGATCTATTTAAATTTAAGTGATCTTGGCATGGATATGTATTGTTTATTTCTATACATCCTATATAACAGAGATGGAGAGGGATAATTAGACATATTTTGCTGATCATACAGAGACAATATTGTTTATTTCTGGCATGCGGCATGTTAGTAAGATGTTTGCTATATATACAGCACTAACAATTTGTCTTACGCCCACTGAAGGCTTGAGGACTATGTTTTACTTCCTGAATTCTTTTGCAAAAGGATTCTGCCCATGTTTGGGGGCTTTCTCTTATTTGTTTTTTAATGCAGGTGGCATGACTTCAGGAGTTATTTATCCAAAAATAGTCTAGGAGATCTCTTTCATGGGCTGGCCACTCATCTCTGACCAGATTTAAATCTAAGAGGGAAGCATGTTTACCTAGAAGCTATTTTTTTAAATAAAAAATTTCTAGAGACTGTTTAAACCATGAAGTATATTTCTGGTGTCAGCAAATAGCAGGATATATTAACAGTCTGTTCAGGGCTAAATGAAAAGTTCTGAATGGATCAAACCTCATTCAACTCAGGTCATAATATAGTACAGAGCACTGAGATTCAGTAGCAGGATATGTAAATTGGAGACGGCAAGGTTTTCACAATCAATAGTTAAGGTTTTGGTCGCTGTCGGCTCTGTGGTCTGAGAGCAGAGACAGTCTTGACGTTCATCCACACTGATGCTAGGAGTGCACTGGGCGTGCTGCTTCGGGAGGCCAAGCCTTTCCTTTAATGCCAGCCAGCAGTTTGGGGGGATGGACATCGAGCAGTCATTTCTTCTAAGGCTCAGGAAATGAATCTTCTTTTTCCCCCTGAGCAAGAAGAAGACCCAGCACCTCCGTACTCCACCTTAGGGAAACAGAATTGGAACCACGTGCATGATTTAATAAGTGAAATAAGGGTTGGCGATTCTGCGCCCTCCTTTGATCTTTTTCTTAGAGCACAGCTAATTATAGGCCAGATAAGCTTTTTTCTTGAAAGAATAAATTGGCACGTTTTCAAAGAGAAGTGTTATTATCAAAGGAATAAAAAATGATCTGAAACTGGCAGTGAGTTTTGAAATCTCGAAATCACATTCGTCAAGATGGCCCTCAACATTTTCATTTCTGCTGTAATCGGGTGGAGAACAAGGCAGGGAACCACTGCTCCTGTGGCTCCTCCGCAGCCGCCTCCTCCGCAGCCGCCTCCTCCGCAGCCGCCGCTGTCAGGCCTGTGCTCGCTCAGGTCCGCAGTGAAATCCCAGAGTCGGGGTCTGATTCTCTCTTAAAGGCCAATCAAAACCTCCCAAAATTTATATCTGAAAAAAAATCTTCTAAAAACATAAAACATATTCATGCTAAGATGACTATATTAAAAGTTAGGCTAGGTATTATTTGTTAATAATTAAAAAAAATAAATATCTGAAAGCTTCTTTATGTGCATGTTCTGTGACATTGTTTTTGAAAAGATATGAATCAAGACATTGTAATAAAGCAGATAATAGTCTATGTTCAATTAATTAAGGCATGAGTGGGAACACATTTTAGTAACCGCTCAGCAATCAAAATAATCTTGGTGCTATTGCCTTAACATTAACAGTTTATCTTAAAAATAAAAAGAAAATATTCTTTTCCTCATGTCAAAACTTAATAATAAGCTCTTCAAAGAAAAAGAAAAAAACCCTAGAAGAATTTTTTGAAACTCCGAAACCAGATGGGTGTCAAAATGTTGTTGTAATAAATACCAATTATTGCATTCATATGTACTTAATGATTTAAAACATACAACCATACAGTTCCAAAACGGGGTTTAGACTAGACAAGTTGGGGTTTCTTTTTCCCAAGCCTAGGATGGGGTCGGGGGGAAGGCTGAACTTTCGTGGAGAAGCGACGCACCCCCCACTTCTGAACAATGCTTGTGACAGTGTCTGGAAAGAAGGCATAGACGCTCGGTCACCCACCAGGAAATGCCTGATTCTATATCTTTTCATAATTCGAGTTTCCTCCTTTGCCACCTTTCATTTTTAAGGACGTGTTTCCATGTTACCTGCTCCTTCGTGTCAGATACATCTATGTACTGACCTCAGACTGGTCTGTCCTTGAAAACATTTCTCCGTTGGTTGAGGCCGTAGGCTCCCTCTCGGCATGTTGGGAGTGCGCCCTTCCCTACCCCGCAGTAGCTGTGTATGCATTTATGCACTAGCTATATTTCTCTCTGAAGCATTAATTCAATGCAGCTGGCATCTGTCACAATAGAAACACCCACTCTCATCTGTTTCTATAGACGATGTCAGAACAAGTGGTAATGCATGGTGTGTTGGACATTTTATAAATTACTGTGTTAGCATTAGTGGTATGCGAGGAAGGGGGTGGGAGGTGGCCACCCCTCAGAGCTCCAAATGGGATTGTTACAAAACAGAAAGCCAGCCAGAGAAGGGCAAGAGGGTGAGAGAGGGACCACTTCCCAGACACAGGCTATCCATGGATGCCCAGGTAAAAGTCTCTTTGATGTCATTGTACAGAAAGAAATCAAGACCAATTTCTCCATCTGTACAGAGGACTGGGTAAGATGGTGCAATGGTTAAAGAGAAAAGCTCAGGTTCTGAGCCCTAAAGCTTTGAAAGTATCCCTTGTCCACTCACCTCCCCCCAGCCCAACCTTGTCCTGGGGCTGCCTATGCAATGAGCTGGTCTATTGGAATAATAACCAATCTGAACAAGATTCTTGGATTCAAGGTATCCAGGTGTACTCGTCTCAATTTGAGTCACCCCAATTTCTTTCCAGCTCTTCAAGAGAGAAAGCAGGTCCTCGCTCACCACTTTGTTAGCACTGTCCTTTTGAAACTCAGAGTCTGTGCAGTCTCCAAGAGGCCTCTGTTCTGGACAGGAGCTGGGGAAATGCATGAAACCCGAAATTTTAATAACTGCATGTTGCCATGTAGTTATTATTCGCTGAGACTTACTTCTACCTCTGGTTCGTGGCCTTCATCTGAATCATCACATGTGTTAATGTGATTATTAAAAGAAGGCTGATTTTTACCATACACTGTTCTCCTGGCCATTATGGGGCAATACCTTCCTCAGACTTGTCACTGGTCTGCAATAATTGGCTGAACTGAGTCATGTATGGTAAAACTCAAAATCTGCCGGTGGAGACTGCCCCCACCTCCACTGCCAACACGCGTCGTTTTGTATGTTGAAGCCAGTGTTTGCCTTAAGCCTTCTAGTCCCCAGTTGTCTTTGTGTCACCTTCCAGAGCCCGAGGCCAGTGGGTGACTCTTGTTTTCTGATTTTTATTCTGCTAGTAACGGATCGGGCACCTCAGAAGATCTGTTCTGGAAGCTCGATGCCCTTCAAACCTTCATTCGGGACTTACACTGGCCCGAGGAAGAGTTTGGGAAGCACCTGGAACAACGGCTGAAGCTGATGGCAAGTGACATGATTGAATCTTGTGTCAAAAGGTAAGCGTAACTGCCTGGAAAGGGTCTGTATGCCTTCCCCACCACGCATTGACTTGGGAAGGATAGATGGCCACTCTTTCAATTGGCCGTAGTTGGGAGTTTTGTGAAGAAGGTGATTGCTTGTCAAGGTCAGATGGGTCAGGAACTACCCGAGTCTAGTTCTGTTCCCCTGCCCCCCACCTCTCCCAGACCAAGCAATGTGGTGGCCTGTTTCTCCTTGAGCTCCATGAGGAAAGGTCTCCTGTCGGTTCTTGTTTGTCCCTGTAGCCCTGATATCTAACAGTGTCTGGCACAAAAGACTTAACAAAGTATCTTTTAAATGTAAGAGTATCTGCATGGATAGCTAGATGAAAATCAAAGGAGTATATACAATTCCAGAGCCAGTGTATCCAGTGCAGGTAGCAGGAACCTAGTGAGTTTTCAGCCTTGTGGGTAGGACTTCAGCTGTGTCATTCATTCTGTATATGTAAACTATTAGCTGTCTTGTGGAAAATCTAACCAGATATCAATAAGAGGGCATGAGACATTTTGCCTGCCTTGTCACAGTGAGGTAGGAAGGCTGCACTTCAAGTTCCCAGGTAAGCTGTTCTGAAGGCAAGGAGAAAAAAATAGGAGAACACCATGCACTCATTCAACAGAATTGTTTGAGCTCCTCCTAGATGGCAGGCACAGCACTACGTGCTTGGTGTACCAAGGGCTGCATCCTTCCCTCATGGAGTATGGGTGCCTATATATCCTCAGATTTGACACTGTTATCATCACCCGGTCTATCCCCAGACATACACCCAAGTTCTATTTTCCAGTTCACAACTATTCCATTATTTTTCCTCATTCCAAAATATGTATATACCACAAGCATTGCAGGCACTGCAAATCTCCAGATGTTATGTAGTTTAATGGATGGCCCAGTTGTGGGAGTTGGGGGCGGGGTTTGGCTGGAAGTGCTCTGAAATCTTGGAAAAAGAAAAGAGAAGTAATAGCATCAAAACTGGAAACCAAATGGGCAGAAGAACAACACCACCCCAGGTAGGCGAGTGTCTCAGCGGGGGTTAGGAAAAGAACCAAATGCTATGGAGAATCTGGCCAGTGTTTGCTGGACCTCAGGGACACGTTGAGTCCCAGTGATCTATATTTTGTGTTTTGTTTTTTCTTCCCACTCTTAGAATCAAAGGCAGGCATATTTCTCAAACCCAAGGTCAAAATATTTCCTTTGGGTTTTGAATCTCATCATCTCCTGCATAGTCGATCAATTTTTGTAAAAGCCAATCTTTTCCTATGGTCAAACCATTTCAAGGAAAAAACTGCTTGTAAAAATAGTTCATCTGCAGCAAAATGCTCTTTTCTGGTCTGCACTAGGGGCTGCAATATATTAGAATTAAGACTTGCTAACTTCTGATCCGTGCACACAGTACAGAAAAATACACGAGTCCTTTTCTGAGGAGCCAATCTTTTGAGCAGGGAATAAGTAATAGGAAGATGACAAATTGGTGTGAAAGGTGAGCAGTGGCTCTATTTTATCCCTTATCACAAAGCTTTATGGGTCAGCATATCACAGAGTGGGAGCTCCTCGGAGGCAGGGAGTGTAGCTCATTCATTCAACCTCCTCACCCGCCCCAGGTCCCAGCATCATGCTTGACACACAGTAGCTGTTGAGTAACTCCTTACTGGTAGAAGTTGGTCAACTGCACATGTACCCCTGACCCTGGTGTCTCTTTCAGTGAAGACCCCTGTCATAAGCACAAATATAGTCAAGAGCAAATAGAAGTGGAAATATCACCCCAGATTTCCAGAGTCAGAGAGTAAAACATGAAGCAATCCTGGGACATTTTAAGATACAGAATTCATATTAGTAGAGCCTAGAACCTTTGCTTTCCTCTCTGGAACAGAATAAATGGTTCTAGGACAACATAGTAAGGACAGGAGTTCATGGATGTAAATACTCCAAAAAGTCAAATTGAAATTATTTCTTTGATGGACTTCACTGAGCCTCTAGCCTAGTCTATATCAGGTACTGTACTCCACACAAAACAAGTCACCCAGCTCTGCCTTCCCGGAAAGTCAGTTGGATTAAGTGGCCTCTCCCTTCCTGGCTTTTTGGTCCCGGAGAGCGCTCTCAGTTACATTGATGGTGCATTCGCTTCCTCTTTTCAGTCCCACATGCTAAGGGCTGTGAACAGCTTTCCTGTGAAAACAGAAGATGATAACTTCATTGTAAGGGATCAATTTAGCATTTCCATTTCTCAAATTGGGCCAGAACTGGCATGTGAGCCTCAGAAGATCAGCACAGGGACCTGTCCAACTCAGTCCTCATCAGGCCTCCTGTTCACAAAACCAGAACATGATGTATTTTCAGTGTAGCTTAAAATGATCATCACGATTAGAAAGCTACTTCAGTGTACAGAGCCTTTAGAAGCCAAGATACATTTATCCTTATCATGATCATATAATACATAGGAGTGTTTTAAGGCATTCTTTTTTTTAGTTGTTTTCTTAAGAATTGGGCTTCCAACCTTAGAAATTATACTTGGCTTCCCTGCATGCACCCAGGGTGTGTTAGCAAGCTGGCATCCTTTCCTGAGCTAACTAGCTGTGTGGTCCATCTATGCACTGTTAAAAAACTGCTACAAATGCCTCTTAAAGCGATGCTTTCCTGGGGGCTGCATGGTCTCCAGAACCTGACCAGGAACAATGCTGAAAAGGTGCATTGGACAAAAGAACCTTTAATAAAACCACTTACTACCCAGGTGTTTTACTTCAAAGACATGTGATGATGTGACCCACTTCTCTGAAACCTTTTAAAATATAACTGGTCCCCTTTATAATGCTGATATCAAGGATTAGATCTCACACCTGAATGACCAGCTGGACCTGTCACACCAGGCTTTTTCTGTGAGCAGTTAGCCTACTGCTGGGATCGTAGTTTGACCTAAGTCAGAATTATGTCACATTAAGTTCCCACCATTATACAAGTCTTGATTTGGTAAGTATATTGTGACATTTATTATTTATAAAAATAATATATTCTTATTGCAAAATAAAAACACTGACACTGCAAGCTAACACACCAACCTAGTGGACATCCCCCAATGCCTCTTCTGACTTCAACCCTCTCCGCAAAGGTAGCCATCTTATGTTTTTAGTCTTTAAAGCAATATGATAAGCTTGTTGGATTTTTTTTTCTTCAGTGTCTTTCAAAACCAGAATTAAAAAAAAAACAATAAATGCCATTTAAGACGTTTCTCTACCATGAGATTTTGAAGATTAGAAACTGCTTTTTTTGTTTGGTTTTTTTAATGAAGTGATTCAAGGTAGGCAGTTGCCAATGTGAGAGAACTTACATATGCTATAATGCTATAATTGGGTTTTTGTTAATTCATTTATTCTTCTGCAATTAGGCTTCTCCATAGCATGTAAACTATAGACAAAAATACAGGAGCTACAGGTGTTCCATGTCCTGCTGAGAAAGAAGGGTGTGCATGGCTGTCTCCCTGAATAGGCCTGCCTTAGTTGGGAAAGTCATTTTAAAAAGAACACATGTGAAGTCATTGTTGATAGAAACTGATTACAGCCTTCAATTTTCTTTTTCACTGACCTCTCAGAAAATGTCTCCTCCTCCTGCTGCCATCTGAATGCTGAATTGGTCTTTTCCCACTTTGTTTTAATAGAACCAGGATTGCATTTGAAGTTAAGCTGCAAAAAACCAGTCGATCAACAGATTTTCGAGTCCCACAGTCAATATGCACCATGTTTAATGTTATGGTTGATGCCAAAGCTCAATCAACAAAACTTTGCAGCATGGAAATGGGCCAAGAGGTAAAAAAAAAAAAAAAAAAAAAAGAAGAAATACAGATCTTCCTCCCCTCCATTGATCATGTAGAAGAAAACTTCACAAATTCCTTCCATCTACACTAATCTGCTAGTTTCAGAAATATACTGGGACATTTGTGGATTAAGCCACAGATGAATGTTTGGTATCTGTTTGTTAAGTAAAAGTCTAAGGCATGTGCTAATGAGCATGCCAGTCGCGTGGAAGTGATTCCTGGCTGGAATTGGGTGGCCGTCAAGTTCCTTGAAGTCAAATGATGTTTGATGATCTTATTTATTAGGCTGGTATCTCCAACAGATGTTTGCCAGAATGCAAGTCATTTTCACATTTGCAGTGCATTTTATCACTCTGAACATCTGGACAGCAGGAGAGCTCTCTTTTCTGCATCGGGCATCTTCCAGGGTGTACGATGTGAGATCACCTCGCTACCCAGTCCACAGCAGCGGGTTCTGAAGTTTCAAGATCGCCAACTTGAATTGTTCTGAGATTGAGTTGACTGTGAATCTTCCCTGACCAAAAGTTTAGTCCTTTCTAAGTTTCCAGTTCCCAAGTGGTATTTTAAAATGTAAGGGAGAAAGAAACAGCAACTTGGGCTTGATTAAAGACTACCATGATCAGTTTTCTCTGATGGCCTTAAGCCAGCTAGATATTCATATACCAATTTAGAATTAATTCAGAAACATTTCTGGCAACTCTCATGTTGTTGCCAATTGGCATAAATTGCTCCTAAATGAGATCTTTCGATACCAGCCCTACATGCTCAGAATTTTTACTAAATTATATTTGCTCTTTATTCGTTATTTATTTTCTCTTCCAGCACCTTCCATTTTTAAATGTGGGTCGGTGGTATTCTCTTCCTGGCAAGATCCTCTTTAACCTTTTTCCTCCAGATCAGCTTTTTTGGCTACTCTCGGTAGCCTCTGCTCCTAACTATCTTGTTAGGCACCTTTCCCTGGGAGTTATGCTCTAGGCACTGGGGTCAAATGCAAGGGGATCTCTTTCCTGGCTCCATCTGCTGCATATGAATGATCTGGGGCAGCTGTTCTCAAACTTCAGTGTGCATCAGCTTCTCAGACCCGATTACTGAGTCTCACCCCAAGAGTTTGTGACAGGTCTGGGGTGTGATCCAAGCATTTGCATTTCTGACAAATTCTCGGTGGTACTGAAGCCGCTGGCTGGTCTGGAGATCACCCTCTGAGAACCACTGGTCTGGAGGTTTGGTATCCAAAACTGACTTAAGGAGAGGCACGTAGGCATGCAGGACAGCCTCCTGAAGAAGGTTCGGGTGGGTGCTTTGGCCAGGGTGTGCTTGCACTGGAGCTGGTCAAGTCAATCTGCCTCTTTGGGCCTCAGTTTCTTCATCTGTAAAATGAGAGCACTACTCTTCTTTTATTCAGGCTCTTTTTAGCTGTAGAATTACTTCTTCAGACCTTACCCAAAAAGGCCAGCATGTGAAAAAATAAAATTAGAGCCACTCCGGATGAAGTTGGGGGCATAACCACCCACCCACACTTCTCTGGGTGACTGCACACTCTCTTAGGTCTCACAGAGCCTGCTTAAAAAACCCTGTTTTGAGAGATCTTTAAGAATGTGGGTAATTTCCAGAATCCTATCCCTTCTGAATTTTTCCCCCTTTGGAGCTTTTTTCTTTTTAATTGAGCAATAATCGACATACCAAAAAAAAAATCTGTGTTTTAAAGTACACAATTCAGTAGTTTTTAGTATTTAACCAAGTTGTGCAACCATCACCACAATCAATCGTAGGACACTTTTATCACCATAAAAAAAAAGGAAACCCAGACCTATTAATATAATTCCCCAACCTCAAGTAACCACCATCCTACTTTCTATTAATAAGGACTTGCCTCTTTGAGCATTTCATATAAATGGAATATACTAATATGTGGCCTTTTTTTACTTCTTTCACCTGGTACAATATTTTTAAGATTTATCAATGATGTTACATGCAGCAGGAATTCATTCCTTTTTGCAGCTAAATAATATTCTATTATATAGAGCTGCCATATTTTCTTCATCAGCTCATCAGTTTATAGACATTTGAATTGTTTCCACTTTTTAGTTATTATGAGTAATGCTGCTATGAACATCTGTGTAAGTTTCCATGTGGACCTATGCTTCCAAGGCTCTTGGATATATACCTAGGAGTGAAATTTCAAGGTCCTGTGGTTAATCTCTGTGTAAGTTTTTAAGAAACTGCTAAACTGTTTTCCAAAGTGGCTGCACCATTTTACATTCCCATCAGCAATGTATGAGAAACCTTATTTCTCTACGTCTTATTATGTCTCTTTTTGAATTACAGCCATCCTACTGGTATCTCACTGTGGTTTTGATTTGTAGTGATGTTGGCCATCTTTTCGTGTGCTTATTGACTATTGGTATATATCTTCTTTGAAGAAATGTCTATTTAAAATTTTTTGCTCATTATTAAAATTGGGTTGTCCTCATATCATGTAGCTATAGGAGTTCTTTTTATATTCTGGTACTGAAATATTATCACATATATAATTTATAACTATTTTCTCAAATTGTGTAGGTGTTGTGTTTACTTTTTTTGGTACTAATTCTTTAAACCACAAAAGGTTGTGTTTCATGAACTCACTCCTCAGAGTTTCTCGAGGTGTCCATTTGAACTGAGTTTCACAAGGATACACTGCCCCTGGGGGAGGTTGTTATACTAGGAGTACCCCCCCTTCTCCTCAGCAGCTTTTCCCACCCCTCTTAGGATGACTCGGTTGTAGCCACATGTAAAGGACTCCCACACACCTGATCAGACAGCTAAGTAATCATTCTTTCAAACAAACGAAGTCACTCTGATCTAACCTTTTTTCCATTTGAGCCAGGGCTTTGAGAGAGTGGTGAGACGGGGAGAATTGTTGTCACAGACCCCAATTGAAACTCTGATGAAAATACTTTCACATAATTTTACTACATAATTTCAGGGGACCTGTGAACTTTGTTAGGACAAACTAAAGACCTTAGATGAGAAATAATTAAGTCTCCTGAGGGACCCTGCTCTGTGGCTGTGGCCTTAAGTAGAACTGCAATGGGAAGTCCATGCAAATGGTCTCTCATGAACTGCTCGCACTTTTTAGATTGGGGATATTTATCTCCAAAGTAAAACTTAATCATTAAGATTAAAATAGCCAAGGATGACTGGAAACATCCTAAAATTGGGAGAATAAATAAAAGATTAATTTTTTTGTTGTTTTCATTTTGTGAGTATTTGATATTAAACTTGTATTATAGATCTAGTTACTGATATCTGCTTCCACCTGAATTCTAATGCCATCAAAGTGTTTTAGACTAAACACTGGCCAGGTGATACAATATTCTCCAATTTTAATATCACTTCCTGAATTTCATCACTGGGGTAAAGTATCATCTAAAGGCAGCTGTTAAAACATTTGTTAACCATACTTTTCCATCCTCAATATTTATTTTTTTCATTAAAATTTGTGAAGCAGCAATAGAGAGGAAATTATGTATTAAATAGTTTCTCACTTGGTCTAGTGTGTTTTCATCTCATTTCCAAGGTCAGATGGTCTTAACAGAAAGACAACATACACACAATCTGTTCCATGACAAGGCAGAGTGTGCAGCTCAGGGAGTCAAGTGGAATGATTTCCATGAAGTGATTGTAAATTAGCAACTTAACCCATTTGGAAGCAAAAATGAACTCCCAAACTTCTCATGCCATTTAAGAGTAGTAGTTCTCTTGCTATCAACATGATCTAGGGCCTCAGAATAATCTAGGAGTATTATTATTATTATTATTATCATCATCATCAAGCCAATCCAAGAAGGCCAGTAGAAGGGACTGAAAAAACCCTACAAAATTAGGAAAGATTTTAGGCCCATACTGAGATGCAGATGAAATGGATAGTTATCTGACTGCAAGAAATTTTATGACAAGATAACCTAGTAGGGGTGGAGAAATGGTAAGTAAATGGTGCCCCAGTGGTATTGACACCCCTTCAGGGAACTTCACATCTGTGTGAGACAATTACTCTCCCATGAAAGAGCAGAGTAAAGGCAGAGTACTCACTATGGCACCAGAAAAGCAAGTTAATCAAATAAGTCTTGGGAGAATCTGGAAAAACCAATCCATGTATTTTATAATTATTTGTATAGGAATGGGGGCTACTTTGATTAGTACCCCTGTGCTACATGACAAGCAGAAGTTTTATTTAATTGAGATTATAATTTACCATATTTCCCCAGGTATAAGATACCCCCATGTATAAAACACACCTTAATTTTGGGGCCAGAAATTTGAAAAAA
Source organism: Saccopteryx bilineata (assembly GCF_036850765.1). NCBI lineage: Eukaryota > Metazoa > Chordata > Mammalia > Chiroptera > Emballonuridae > Saccopteryx > Saccopteryx bilineata. The sequence goes on from NC_089499.1 coordinate 76,902,438, forward strand.
AAGTATTATATAAAGTTATTGAACTCAAGTTTTATTCATCATAAAAGTCATACAACTCCTCAAGCAGGAAATGCAAGTAAAAAAACCTACAACCACTGTATAAAATGCACCCAGTTTTTAGACCCCAAATTTTTCAAAAAATAGTGCGTCTTATACATGGGGAAATACGGTACATATAATGCAGTATATAGATTTTAGATGAGTTTAGAGAAATGTAGACACCCATGTAATCACCATGTTAATCCTTAGTTATGGTAGCAGTACTGTTGCCATTAGAACTTCTAAGTTTCTAAACCTTGTTTCATTACTTTGCTAGATGAATATTCTGTATTCACAACAGGGATAATTCTAGCCCCATTGAGAACATGAGGAAATAGGCAAACAGAGATGACATACTCAAAGAAATACCATCTGGAAGTAGAAAGAAGAATAATCATATCAAAATACTTTTTTAATAAGCAAAATAAAAGAAATGTGGACAGGAGTAGAGATAAAATATTCATATAGGAGTCAGAGCTATGGAAAAATTGAAAGCAAGAAGAAGGTCCCAGAAACCACCATGTCTTCATATGCTTTTGTCTGGACTTTTTAGAGAATTGAAAGATTTGAAGTTCCCCTACTTCTGAAGAGAAAGCTTATTTGTCTTTCAAGAAAGACTTTGCTAATTCCTCAGGATAAATTTTGCCTAAATCTTTCTTGTTTGATGTATAGAGAACACTTGTTGGCTATTTGTCAGTTCAGCCAAGTTTTTTGAGAGAATGTTTCTGTTCTCTATGATGTTCTTTGCTTGTTTAGAAGTCCCTCATTTACTATTTCATACTATTGTATTTTTGCCTACAACTAGCTTCTCTGAGCTAATTCAATCTCAATTAATTAAATAAAGGTAATCACTTATAGCAATCCAGAGACTACCTATGAGAGGGAGGCCTTGCATGGGCAGGGGCGAGAAGGTGTGTGATCTGGATCTTATCTCAAGACCCGAACGTGAACTTGGGGCCCTATCAATATTCCTGCATTCCATTCTTCTGATGTCTCTCTGTGTTTCTAGCACAGAATTCTGCAGATCGTTTTTGCATTTAGCTTCATGTTTATGCCACTTCCAAGTAAATTCTTTGTGAAGTTAGCAGCAGAGACAACATGGGTTCTATTTATTAGGACTATACACTATAGGCCATTTACTTTCTTATGTTTCTTGAATCAAACTGAAAAGAAATTAAAATGAGATGACTGAGCAATCAGACCATCTCTCCCTATGCTTGTCTTCTACTTTATGAACTTAAACAAATAATATTGGAATTGCAATTATAAGTTAACAAAATGTTTCCACATCTAGACCCTCATTAGATCTTCAAAATAGATCTATGAGTCTGAGAGCAGGAATGCTAGGAAAGGATGTGGCCCTAGTTTTTTACCAATAATAATAATAATAATAATAATAATAATAAAAAACAGATCTGCTAACTATCTTTAAACAGGGTTTACCTCATTCCCATAAAGAAGTCAGTAATTTGTGCTGGCTTCCCCTCCCCCATCTGTCCTAGATAATAGTGCTACCTATTTTTTTTACAGATGAAGCAACCAAACTATATTTTCTTAAGTAACATAACTAACCAGCTTTGCACTGGGACTTTATCTAGGTCTTCTAATTATGAACAAAATTTCCCCATGCCTTTAAACAAATTAACTTAATTCACATTCCTTCGCTCACCTTACTAATTCTGGGTGCCAGTTATCAGAATATCAAACTATGTTAATAGGGCTTATTATTTCTGTCGTTTTCATAGTTCTTTGGATGGTTTGCTTAATTTTTATTTTCTCATGTGTCCTTTTGTCCTAATTTTATTTGCACTGTTCCTTCTTTTTTTTTATTCCTAATTAATCATCCTCTGAAAGTTTGCTAAAGAGTGGGTAAGTGCATTTTCCTTTCCAAATAGCAATGTTTTGCATTGTTATTTTTTATTAAGGAAATATGGAATAATTCAAATGGATATTAAAGTGATTTAATAAATGTCAAGGAGCTGGCATACAGCATTTTCTGTTGAAATTGCTTTTTCTTTTTTTTCCTGGCATTTGCAGCAGATTTTTGTTTGTGTTGGGGTTTGTTTTTGCATTACTATTTAAATTTGATAACCGACAGCAGCAATTAGGGAAATTGAAAACTTGATCGCAGTCTCATTAGAGGCTCTAAACCTGGGTCTGCTAATCCATGAGTGGGGAAAATGAGTGGCAGTGACAGGCTTCAGGATACCACACTGCCTTGGCCCTGAGTCAATACCCTGATCCAAAACCAGGGTTCTGGGGAGTTAACCCAAAATAGCTGAAGGGCTCAGAACAGTTTTTGCAAAATCATTCACAATGTGTTGGTCAAATTTCCTTTGGGAGGATTCTACTTCCTAAGCCACATCTCCCAGCAGTTTTCCAAAGGTAATTTTTCACCTCCTGTATTAAATTATTGTGGTATCGTGCTTTGTAAGATCCAGATCAACACACTGCCAGTCTGTTAAGCCACCCAGGCAAGCTACTTGTAAGTGAGTGTATCAGAACCATTGAAAGCCTTGAGTAAGGGACATTGCACCTAGTAATTTTTTAAGAGCTTCGGATCTCTCCTCATGAAAGACCTGGTTTCAGAATCTTATAGCTGCTTTTAGGACTGTGGAAATAAATTGGGTCTGTGGGCCAGGTTTTATTTGTAAATTGCATTGTCTAAAAATTACTGACTGATGCAATGCCATCACCTCCCCAACATGCTAATATTTGTCTTTCTGTGTTCTTTAGCATCAATACCATTCAAAAATAGACGAACTAATTGAAGAAACTGTTAAAGAAATGATAACACTCTTGGTTGCAAAGGTAACCTTCAGTTTCAGGTGAAATGTTTCATTGTGAACATTGCTTTGTTATGCCTGCATTTCCATTAAAATGTAACACGTTAAAAAGTTGAGCTGTATACTTATATCTCTCAGGAAACATGATTGTACCTCACCCAGCCTAGATCCGAATGATTTTTCTGATGATTGCGAGCCGTGTGAAGATAAATCGATGAAGTGGCATGTTAACTTAATAAGAATTTGTCCCCAAATGTTGCACTAGGTTATGTGGAAAATGTTTGTTTTGTTTTTCAGCACTGACAAAGTTAGATTTTTAAATACAGAAAGTTAAATAGTAATAAGGAATTCTGCCATCATGAAAAGCCCCTTCTCTCTAGTTTCACATGCAGCGAGAGTCATAATAAAACATAAAAGTCAGATAAAGCTATTTCAGTCACCCTCATGAATTACAGAATTTTAACTAAGTAATGTTGAATGAGAAGACATTTATATTTGCCAGTGCTAAACTTCTGTTTCCCCCAAATTACTGATAAAATACAAATAAAAATAGATTGGATTAAATGTAGTGCTAATATGTAACGTAAAAACGGCTCCGCGCAGTTTTGGATTTTAAAAGTGCATTTAATATTATCGCACGCTATATGCAGCTCAATAATATTTTGTCACTTTGCACTTCTGTAACATTCTCTATTTGCAATCACATAATAATGAAGAGAAAGCCGGATAAGTCAGATATTTCTATGTAAAGCAGTCTATTCCTTTCCCAAAAGCTGAACTCAAATAATACAGTACAAAAATGAGCAGAGACCCAGTGCTCGTCTCTGTGTGGTCGGAAAATGTGGCTCTTTATTGGAAACAATTTTATTTTGAAATAATTCTTTGTTTTTTCTGTTTTACTAGTTTGTGACTATCTTGGAAGGCGTACTGGCAAAATTATCCAGATATGACGAAGGGACCTTGTTTTCTTCTTTTTTGTCATTCACCGTAAGTAAAGAGCTTTACATTGTTATTTTTATTAAAGAAATATGGAATAATTCAAATAGATAAAATGATCGAATAAATGTCAAGGAGCCAACACAGGAGGAGGGTGCTGTTGTGGTATCCGGTTTCTGTTTGTGTGTGTGCTAACTGTGTCAGCAAGTACAGATGAGAGCACGAGGGGAACGAGTGGGACATTTGATAATGGCAGGTCATCCAGAGCCATTTCCGTTTCATCTGTGAACAAACAATATGTGTGTGTGTGTATGCATGCACACACACATGTCGCTGTGTGTTTGGAACCAGAGAGAATTGCTGGCCTGAGCCCACCTTAGCTTTCTTAGGCAAATCACTTAACATTTCTCAGCTACCATTTCCTCATCTGTGAATTAATTTTAGAGATTGTAAATATGTAAATATGTTTTCTTTGATCCTCACTGTATATGGTACACTTTTGTTACCTGAATTATTAGTTGCCCACATTTAAAAATCAGGCAAATTCACTTAGAAGTTTGTATTATAGAGCTTTCTTTATAAAGCGGAGTCTGATGGAGATGAGTCCCAGTGGTCTCCACAGTCCAGACGTGTTTGCCAGATTCCAGAAGCTTCCTAGCTGTTCCACTCCTTTACAGACTGGCCTGGGCTTGGAGGCACTTGAGTTTACAACCTCTGGCGCAGGTGATCAAGTCTGTACAAAATCTGAGAGGCTCTAATTCTGTGCTGGAATTGGGCCCAGCCATAGAAGTTAGGTGGCGGGCAGAAGCCGGCCTAATTCTCTGTAGGTGAATAGTGATGGTCACCATAAGGGGACTGCCCCAGGAGCTCGGTTCTGCCGCCCTCCTGTGCTAGGTGGGCTAGTGCAGGAAGGGAGGGAGAGCTGACAATGCCATAGGAAACACAGTTTAGGGCCCACTATCTATGGGTCTTTAAAATAGCCTTACTTTAAACCAGTTAGAAGGTGACGGAAGACAATTGGACTTTGGGCAATGGAAATGCAGCATTATCAAATGTCAAAATAACCTAGAGATGTTTTCTCTGAACATATATACCCTGATTTATCAATGTTACCCCATTACAATTAATTTTTAAAAATTTATTAAAAAAATAAGTAAAAATAAAATAGCCTTACTTTATGAAAAGATTTCTAAGAGGGCATTGAATGCCACGACAAGGCCCAGCACAAGGTAGGAGGTAGCACATCATCATCTTTGGAATCCAACAAAATTGAATTCAAACCCTATTGCCAATATTACCAGCTGTGTGATCTTGAGTAGGTATCTCATCCTCTCTGGGTTTGTTTCAGTTTTGGTTTTGGTTTTGATTTTAAGGAGGTATGTGTTTATGTCATTTTGCTTTGTGTATTTGCATGTGCATGTTAATGGCAGTCAACCAACAATGTTGTGTGGAAGTGGAGAGTAAATAATATCTTCCATAATGGACTCTTGTGAGGATAATAACATAAGTGAAAGGGCTTAGCATGGTCCTAGCACATAGTAGCCCTCAATTAAAAGCAAATACTGTTAATGAAAGACATCTAATATGTTTACTATATATAATGCAGACATACATACACACAAGTTCTTTCTAAATAGGTTCTGCTCTTGTCTTTCCCTAACCCATACAGACTTCCTGAGGAATTAAAGAAAATATAGACAGAAAATATTTAAAACAATTCTAGATAGCATCCACATATCTTCATGCCCTACTTGTTTTGATATGTAACTTTGACCTTCCCAGGTATGAGGACTGACCTCAATCCCAGAAAGCGTAATGATCCCTGTCCCTGGAATTTATTGGCGAAGGTGGGGTGGGAAGAGGATTGTGACAATGGGAATTTTATCCAATTTCACTCTGTAGGACTGCCCATAATGTGTCACAGCTGAAAGAAAACCTATCCAACCCACTCCTTTGACAAACAGAGAAACCAAGGCCCAGAGAGGGGGAGTAACTTGTCTAAGGTCATACAGCAATGGACAGAGTGGGGACAGGAGCCAGCTCTCCTGCCAGCTTCCCCCTACCACTGAACAGCTTCCTGTGGAGAGTGGGATTCAGCTGGCACTAGAAGGCAGATGGGCAGATGAGTGGGGAAGATGCATGAAGAAGGAAGGATTCAGGGCACATGAGTGGGAAATATTAGATAATCTCTTATTGCTCAGTGAAGTCATGGAAATGGTGAAAAGAGGCAGAATTAAAGGCAACATTTCTGGAAAATGTTCTCCTGACACCCACAAAAGATGCCACTTTCTTTGAGTCTTCATTTTGAGCAACTGTTTTTACTGCACTGGGCTGGAACCCGTGAAAACCAGGAAAGCTTCTCTGCAACTTCCTGAGCAGAATGCAACCCACCAAAGGCCCCCCTCAATCCTGACTCAGCAGGAGGACTGACGAAAGGTGGGGCCATGGCAGCAATGTCAAGGACATGGTTCCACAGAGATGCTCACGGGAACATTTGGAACAAAGAACACTTAGCAAAGCTTATGCAGGAGTTCTCAAGCTGAAATTGTCAGCCTCTCATCTCTCTTTTCTGAGACATTTTGCAGCCACACCGCATGCCTAGTGAAGTCCCTGCCACGGCACAACACTTCAGTGCCGTTGCTGGGCCTAAACTTCTCTTCCTTAGTGACACTTTGCCCACGCCATGGCCACCCTCAGGCCAAAAGCACCCACTTATCACTTGCAGCCTGTACTCCCATCTCCTACTAGTGTTCCAGTGTTGAGACCACAAGCTGTGCTTAGAGGTGGCAGGAATATCTCCACAAGTGGATTCTGAGCTCTTGCCCAAATCTGAAAGGGCCTCTGGAGACTTCCTGCCACCCAGTCGTGTTGATTACCCTGGAGTGGAGTGCAGGGGAAAGGGTTGAGCAAAGGACACAGGTGCTGTGGGATCAGTTTTGAAATCAACAATGGGAGAATCAGAAGTGAGTCTGGGACTGGGGACAAAGGCACAGGGATAGGGCTGACACCCTGGCAGGGTTTCCTTAACTCCCCTCCCGTTTCTGATTCAGTTCTTCAAGTATTACTGTGCACTTACCACATCCCCACCTCAGCAGGCCTGCCAAGAATGAGCCATGTGCTCTGCCCCCCAGAAAGCTGACAAGTATCGACAAATATGCCACCCTTTCTCCCTCTTTCTCCCGCTGAGCGCCTCCTTTCCTGGGTGGGCTTGATTTCATGGTCCAAGCCAGACATTTTGGAAAACGTCTGCAGTGCACAGAGCAGGCAGGAATATTTATTTCTCATCTCCATCTGCATTGCTTCCTCTCTTGGAGAGGAGCTGGGGAGGAGGGAGGATGAGATGTGGCTTCTCTGTGCCAGCCCGAGAGGCGCCCAAGCGCACCCTGCCCCTCCTCCCTCCCAGCCCCAGCAGCAGTCGCAGCCTGGGATTTATGGAGGCAGGCGCCTTTGGAACTTTGGAAGATCAGCCCAGTTGGAAATTGCAATTAGCAACTATCTGCCCATTTCTCCTGCCTGCAAGATGTGCTTTTGTGTGGGTTGCCTGCTTGCAAGAGTCCCTATTTGCAGGTAGCTTCACACTGTTCTTTTAGGAGGCAAAGAAGGGGGACAACCAGGTGCCCAGGTCCCTCTCCCAGCAAGTTAAATCCTCTCCTTGGTTCTGTCGAGTGTTAACTAAAATGTTGGTTCTGGAATCCATTCATTTGCCCACCAAACATATATTTACTGAGCACCTATGGGTCATGTGTTGTTCTAGGGGCTAGGGCCACGCCTCTGTCCTTCTGGAGCTCACGTTTAGGGAAGCAGACAGACAATATAAAAGGAAAGGAGGGTACAGAATAGAGGAAGTGCTGACAAGGCTGCAAACTGGAGAGAAGGAGGAAGAGATGGAAGGCAGAGGATGCGTTAGCTCAGCCAGGACAGTTGCGGATGGGCTCTCTGAGCTGAAACTGAATGGGCCAGCTACAGCTACAGAGGAGGGGAGAGCCTTCTGGTCAGAACAACTGCAATGGCCAGAAGGCAGAAAAGCAGGAAGGATTTTTGCGAGAAATGTTGGAGGTAACAGAAAGAAGATTTAGGGATTGAGTAGATGCTAGAGGTGGGCCAAGGTAGAAGGCCCAAGAATTGTGTTGTACTGAGGGGCTCAGCTGAGCTGAGTGAGTCCTGAGAGTCAGTGGGTACAGAATGAGGAGACCTGGGGTAGGACCCCAGCTCCGCCCCTCACCAGGGAGCTGTGTTACCTGGAACACAGACCACAGCTTGGTTTTTAATTCCCTTCCATGTACTAAGATGCCAGTTGTATTAGATGAATTCTGAAGTCTAAAATAGCTGTGAGCTGCAGCTCTTATTATTTAAGCATCTGCTAAGTGCCTGGCACAGGGCTGTGTGCATTAGTAGATTTTTCTCGGTGGATCCCCTGAACAATGCCATTCCTGAACACTCTTCCACAGATGACAGAACTGAGGCTCCGAGAGAGATTAGGCCTTCCGGCTTCACCAGCATCTTCCCTTTCCCTAAACTCTGGAGCAGGGGTCCCCAAACTATGGCCTGCAATCTGCATTCGGCCCCCTGAGGCCATTTATCCGGCCCCCACCGCACTTCCGGAAGGGGCACCTCTTTCATTGGTGGTCAGTGATGCATCCTGTGCTCCTGGAGTACTGTATGTGGTGGCACCGCAAAACGAGGCATCGCTCACGTACAGTACTACTTCCAGTGACACCGGACGCATGCGTCACAGCTCCAGAAGTGCATCATATCACTTGTTACGGCTAGCAGTGACAAATATGGAACCGGACATTGACCATCTCATTAGCCAAAAGCAGGCCCATAGTTCCCATTGAAATACTGGTCAGTTTGTTGATTTAAATTTACTTGTTCTTTATTTTAAATACTGTATTTGTTCCCATTTTGTTTTTTTACTTTAAAATAAGATATGTGCAGTGTGCATAGGGATTTGTTCATAGTTTTTTTTATAGTCCGGCCCTCCAACGGTCTGAGGGACAGTGAACTAGCCCTCTGTGTAAAAAGTTTGGGGACCCCTGCTCTGGAGCCTCCAAGGAGGAGGAAGGATGTAGGAGAAACCCCTCCCACCCTGAGCACCAGAACAGTTACATCAACTCCTCTAACGCCCCCTAGAGTTCACCCAAGGTCCTCCCATCCACCAAATCCATTTGAGATGGTCACAATATAACATAGAAACCCTTCAGAACAGAGACAAGAAAGTCCATTTTAGGGTCATCAGGGGCCCAAACCCTACTGTATGACCAGTTGCTTAGGTCTCAACTTACCCTCATTCGCAATTTTTTCCCCTGGCATTTTGTTTTGCAACTTAGAAATAATGAAAGTAGTCATGCCTCTTCCTGCTAGAACCCGTGGTCAGGGCTGGTGTTGGCATAGAGCAGCCAGCAGGGGTTGTCTTTGTGCAGAGCTCCCGATGTCATGCCAGAGAGCGAGACTGCCACCTTGCTTGAAAGCCAGAACTGTATCGAGGAAATTCACTTCTGTCTACAAACATTTTGGTCGGAAAGCAGTTCAGATTTTAGAGTGGGGTGAGTGTTCACAATAATTTGTTAGTGTGATCTCTGATGGCATTCCATTTTTTCTTTGGCTTCAGGTAATGCCCAGCACGTGAGAGATGGCTTTTTACAGTGTGGGGCTGGTGGTGGTGGTGCAGACAGACAAGTCTTGGGCCACCCTTAGGGATCTAATGCTGAATTCATGAAGTTCAAATCAGTTGTCCTCCACATCTCAGAGTGGAGGTGCCAACAGCAGTAGTAATAGCTGACACTTATTGAACAGGTACTGTGTACCAGGCTCTGTGCTAAGTGATTTATTTACATGCACTTGTCATCTGATCCTCACATTCACCTTTGCAGTAGATACAATTATTATTCCCATTTTACAGATGAGGGGAGTAAGATGTCCAAAGTCTCACAGCTACTAAGACTCCACCTTAGATTTACTACTTTCTTATCACCAGAATGTTATTCCCATAGAAGCGCAAATACCCAGAAATGAAGTCAATGAGTGATTCTTCCAGGAACTATCTACCAACTGGTATCATTCCTAAGGGAAAAAGTCATCATTTTTCACATCTGCCCAGGAAAGTATTTTTTAAATAATTTATCCACCAGCTAGTCAGTTTTGCAATAAAACTAAAGGAATAAACATTCAAATTTTCCCATTTCCTTTGTGCTTTTAAGATAATCTTTAGTTTTGCATTAACACTTCATTTAACACCTTTATTGAGTGCCTATTTTGTACTAGGCACTGGTGGCTTAGCAATGGATAAGAGGGACAGTGCCTCTTATTGTATATTCCCATGAGGGAGATCTATTCCCAACAAGTATATAGTTTAAACATGGCTAGTATTATATTCCAAGAGAGAAGGAGCTGATGCAATGGAACAATATCCGAAAGGGACCCAACCTCATCTGGAAAGCCATGAAGGATGTGACATTTGAGCTGAGATCTAATGGATAAGTAAAATTTCACCTGGTGCAGAAGAAAACAAGAGATTCCAAGGTATGAAGACTCAAAGAAGAAAGGGAAAGTCTAGTACATTCTCAGAACTGGAAGTTTATTGTTACTGGGGACAAGGGTCAGATCAAAAGGAGAAAAATGACAAGGATAAGATTAAAGAGCCAGTCAGAAGGCTGATCAGGAAGAAGCTTGCCCATGATGGTGGAACTTAAGGGAGTATGCCGGGCCATTATCAAAATTGATTTAGCTGGAGAAGTTAAAAGAGGTCACAGAGAGATCAGCTACCTGTTATGAGTCAGTGTTGGGTCTGTGGTCTTCTGATTCTGAAGCCTTGAGCCACATTGGAAGGCATGGCTTATTTTGTCTAACGTATTTTGTTCACATAGGCAGCACAACACCAAGCCCTGAAGCGTTCCCGAACTCTAAGTGCTCATCTGCCACGGTTCCCACCAACTTTTTTCATCAGCTGCTCCCGACATTCCAGACTTGACGTCCACTTGGCTGTCTATGACAGATCACTTTGTTACCTAGTAGCACATCATCCTCATTTTCAAGTCATACCTTGGAAGCACAGTTGACAAGTAACATACCTACTGCCCAAAGCAACCCTTCAAAAACTTTTCAGAAGAAAAAAATAAGCATCCAAAGTTAACCATTTCCCTTAATATTTCTTGGTAGACAGATGATTATCATTCAAAGTGAACATAAGACAAACACAGTAATTTCTTCTGTGAGGTGCTGAGCAACTGGTCACAGAAATGTCAGCTATGAAATACCCACTGAACGTGTATGTGGCTTCAGATAAGAAATAATTGTTCTGAAATTAAAAGTTAGAGAGTCTGACCTGACTACTGAGCCCCATGCAGTGAGAAGCTAAGCACCAGAAAGTTAGAGAGATGTGATTGTGAAGCCCAGACTAAGAGTGGTGTGGGCAAGTAATTGACCAGGTGTAAGCCTCAGTTTCTTCATCTGTAGAGTGGGAATTGTGACACCTACTTCAGAGAGCTGATGGAACAATTAGAAATAAAGTGAGCAGTGGGCCTTGTATGGTACCTGGCATGTATAGGTGCTCCATAAATAGCCATTTTAACCTTACTTTCAACTTAAGCCTTTAAATGACCTTCATGCTTTTAACCAACAATTTTCTCACCTGTTCAGTCCTTAGCATAGCAATCACTTCTTCTAAGCAACCCAAATTATTTTCCGTAACAGGACCAACCTAACACTCTCTTATAACTTCTATTTCAGCACATTCTTACATTAAAAATTTTGATTTATCAAAGATATTTCCCATTAAGTTTAGAGTATTTTTAGCATTTGGTGTTTTATCTTAATTCTTCAAGAACTTTTCAGACATATGTGGTCTCTAGATTGCCTCTCTATTAATCAAAATATTTTCTTAACCAGAATTGAATAATCCACTCTCCAAATATATTTTGAATTGAGTTAGATTATCTCAAGGTCAGAGGTTAATTAATCTATCCAACATTATACTCTGTTTACTGACCTATAAAATGGGAATAATAATATGACCTATATTTTCTGGCATTGTTAGAATTAAATGAGAAAATACTATGTACCTGGAATGTAGCAACCATTCAATATTTGTTAGATATTGTTATCATAGTGGTTATTACTGTGGTTATGTCACCAAGTATTGAGTATAAGAATCAGTTATTCGGCCAGCTACCATGTTTTAAATGATGATTGTGCGTACATTATTGAGATAGTGTTGTACATATGGAAGAAAGATAAAAGACCTTGTCTTTGTTATCTGGAAAGTGCTATCTGAATTGAGCGCATACAGCAGAAGTGGCTTCAGATTCTGTCCACTGTTTTCAGTGATGTTCTGGAGTCTGTTCACTTGCTACCTATAGTCAAGAGCCAGTTCTCCACATCTCCTGCCATCTACCCATTTAGTGATGTCATGTTGGTAGCTTGAAATTGACCATGGTTGAGTATTGGCACCACTGAAATAAGCAAACACTACTAACGAGGGAGAAAGTTTATTCTCCTCATTTTTTTCCTTCCTTTTTCTTCTCCAGAACCTTTTTATTAATATACCATTAAGTGTTTTCCAAGCATAGAATATGTACCATATGATACCTGAGAAGATGTCAGATACTACCAAAACTCAGCATTAAATAACTCCAATCACAGTGTGAAAGGGTTATTCCCTTTATAATTTTATTTTCATTCTTATCCTTATATTTTAAAAGAAGTTCCATTGAATACTTATCTCTCTCACACATCACTAAAATGTCAAATCTTCATGTGTAACAGAAAGGGGGAGCAGGCCCCAGCCTAGCACGCTCAGCAGGCAACCTTGTCTACCTAGAATGTAATAATTTTATTTTGTTTATGTTATATATATTTTTACCTTCTGTTTTTGTAAGTAATATTAATTTCCATTTTTGGTAATGATATAAAGTTCCCTTTTATATTTAAGTATTTTCAAATTGAGCCAATTTAAAAAAGAATATTAAGTAAATAATTAAATATAGTATAGGTGGCATAAGGGCAGTGGCCAAAATCAGAAAGGTGGCATTGACACCAGGGGTGTGGGAAGATGTGAGACATTCCAGCCACCCCATCTTGCAGTTGTATAAACTGAGACCAGAAAAGAAAAATGGCTTGAACAGCTAGCTTAGTTGCAGAACCCAGATCTCTTCTTTCATCAATTTGTTTTCCCCACTCTTTATCAGAAAAGGGAGGGGAGAAGAAATAAAAGCACTCCTCTGTGTAGCTTAGCTAGGCTGACAGTGAAGGACAAGTTGTCCCTGGCAGCAGGATTAATCAACCTCTACCCTCAAGTCCAGCCTGAGACGGACAAGGGGGGAAGGGGAGGCCTCAGTGGTGACAGGCAACCCTTGTGCAGAAACATTGCTGTTCAGTAGTGACAACACAGCCGTCCTCTGCCCAGCACCAAGGCCATGCAGAAGCCACGGACACAAGGAAGATGTGGCCCTTGCCCTCTGTAAGCCTGCATTCTATAGGGCTCCTTAGGGTTGAAGGATGTTCAAAAGACAAAACCCAAAAATGCCAGAAGTAGGGAGAGGTTCCTCTTAGAACCAAAAAATAAGTCTTCATGCCTGCTTAGAGATTTTACAAAATTAAAACTTTCCCATCTGTACACCCAAGTTTCTTCTAAAATGAGTATTTGCCATGTAGACAAGTAAAAAAGCAGTAGAGCATCATTAAAAAGACAAACCTGAAATCCAACAGACCCGTGTTCCCAGGTCAGCTCCATAAGGCCACCAGCTGCCAGAGGGTCTTTTTGGAAGTGGTCACACCCCTCTGAGCCTCAGTCTCCTCATCTGTGAATGGTGATAAACATCATGCCCACCATAGTGGGGGCTAATTATTTAAACTGATCAGCTCTGTGCCAGGCAAACTGTAAGCATGTAGCAAATCTTAGCAGCCTTCAGAGGGTGGGTTTGAAGGAGCCAGTGGTCCTTGTAGAAATCCTCTCTGGGAATGAAGAATTGGGACAGAAATGAGGAAAACGGAAGGAAAAACAGGTCTACTTCAATCGGGTGTCAGTTCAGAAGCCCCAGGGGGTAGGGAGTGGGGGGATGAGAGATGAGAACACACACTTCCTGGACCGAGTCTCGGAACACAGTACCTTGAGCAACAGGAGACGTGAACAATCCTCCCTGTTGATGAGGCGCAGCTCCCAATCGGTGTGTGGAACAGAGTGCTTTTGCTTAATAGAGATCATTTCCCTGCCTCTTGCACAACTTTCCAGCAGTGCCAGCAGCTCTTTGTTTAATGAAAGATAGGAACTTTGATCAGTGTGGTGGGAAGGGCTGTAGGAGGCAATATTACGCTCATTACTATGATAATAGTTTAATCACAATCAATATTTATGCACATGCACAGAAACCATGCAATTAGTCAGTAGCCCTGCAACTTAGGGTGTTTGTGTTCTTACCCAGAGACCCTCTCCAGGAAAGCCTGCACTCTCCCCCTCCCTCAGCCCCTCTGAAGCTGCACAGTGGTCCTCAGAGGCCATTTCAGAATATCCATGGTGGTTACGTGGATAGTTATAAATAAGGTCTTGCTTGTAGTAATAAATATATATCATCATAACTATAAAACATTTTGATTTTCAAAGCACTTCCACAGTCATTGTATGTATTTTATCTCCAGACTTGAGTAGACTATCTTGTGAGAAGGTTAAGGCAGTGGAGAGAGGCAGCGTAATACAGCACAAGATCCTTTGATGTCAGACCCACTCAGGTTCAAATCCTAGTCCTACCACTCACTTCTTCTTCTTCCTCTTCTTCTTCCTCTTCTTCTTTCTCCCCTTTTTCTTCTTCTTCCTCTTCTTCTTCTTCTCCTTCTTCTTCTTTTTCTTCTTCTTCTTCTTCTTCTTCTTTTTATTTTTTTACATTTATTTATTGATTTTAGTGAGAGAGGAAGGGAGAGAGAGAGAGAGAGAGAGAGAGACAGGAACATTGATCTGCTCCTATATGTGTCCTGACCAGGGATCGAACAGGCAACCTCTGTGCTTCAGGACAATGCTCTAACCAACCCAGCTGTCCGGCAGAGCTAGCTCTAACACTTTGTAGCTGTGTTCCTTAGGGAAAGCACCTTAATCTCTCTGAGCCACAGTTCCCTCATTTGTAAAATGAGATGACAGTTCTAATAAGAATTGAATAAGATAGAGTAAATCAGGCATTTGATCATTGGTAAATACACCCATATTTTTATATGTGACTAGATATCAGTATTATTTCTCTGTTGTCTATGAGAAAACTAAACAATTGCTTTCCCCAAAGTCACACAGACAGTAGCTGAGAGAGTAGGAGTGAGTGTCCAGACTTGGAATCCAATATTCTCTTTCTATTATCAGAAGAAGAAAAAAATAGCACTCATTCCATTTAATACTGGCAACTTAGGGAAACCTTATTTTAAAACATTCCAATGCTTAACTCCTATCTTTTAAATATGAATCAAATTTTGAAAGCCAGTGATCCTGTTCCTGAGCCATGGTCCTAAGAAATGTTTGGTGTCCCAGTTCCCACATCTGTAAAAACAGGGTTTATAAACGCCTGCTCTCTGCCAGGGAGATGAGGAGAGCTGTGCCTCTATGTAGCATTTCCACAGCCCAGCACTTCCCAGCTGGGCAGAAATGCCATTGGTCTTCGGCAGGCGCTGAAGACATTTCGGCACCTGCAGTGACAGAGCTCTGAGAGTTCATCATGCTGTCTGTGACTCCAGATATGCTGCAAGGGTTGTGTTTGTCTCCAGTCTCAGAAACTGTTGGAAGGGCTTTCACTGTAATCATCACTTGGCCCCAAGCAGGAGCCACTGAGGTTTGCTCAACTGCTCACTCGCACACACAGTCCCAGAACATCCACCCACTGGCACATTCTGTCTCCCCCAGCAGTCGGTCCCTTAGTTGGCACTTACAGTGTATCCTTCCTCCAAAGATGCACTTAGAGCCACCAGATTATGTATTGAGGGAGGTTTTTGCTTGGTTTTCTTGTGCTTTTGTCAAGGACATATCATTCTGAGGAATCCTGACTTTGATCAAGCAAAACCCTTGAAGCACTTACCCTGGAAAAGATATACTCTTCCTGCAAAATGTCTTTCTCCATGGGAATGTTAAAAATTCTATCATTTGTTCTGTTCTTTTTTTCAATAAATTTTTTATGAAAGAAGTATATAGATAGACATGGTTAAAAATGAAATAGTACAGAAACACTTATAATAATAATGTTTTTAAAAAGCAACATTCCTTGTCCTACCTTTTTCCACCATAATCCCTGATCCCAGAAGGGTCCTTTGAAACAATTTTGTGTTTATCTTCAGAGCTCTAAGTACTATTCTTCTATTGATCGATCTTAGAGATTGACCCCTACTATAATAGACAGAGTTTCACCCCACTTCACCAGCTTCCACTTCTCTTTCTCCCCTTGGTACATTGCGTAGCATGATTGTTCTTCTTGGCACCTTTATAGCTTTAAATAATACCCATGCACCTTTAGTTCTCGTTCCATCCGCAAGATGAGGCTATGGATGGATACCCACGCCTGTTTTTCTCTGCTTTCTCCTCCAACTGATCTTTTTTTCTAAAATGGGAAGTGAATGACAATCTCTTCATTTCTTCATTAAAAACATAGTAATGAATATTTATGAATGTTTCTTGCATCATCACCAGCACTGTCCAATAGAACTTTCTGCAATGATGGAAATATTCTATATCTGAACTATCTAATACAATAGCCACTAGCCACATGTGGCCCATGAGTACTTAAAATGTGGCCAGTACCACTCAAAAGTTGAATTTTTCATTTTATTTTGTTTAAATTCATAAATTTAAAAAGCCACATGTAGCTCTTGGATCATGCAGTGCTAGACCAAGCTTAATATACAAATCTGATTACCTAGGACAGCCTGAATTTCCAGCAGAAATGATAATGATCACTGACTCATAGTTCTTACCATGCCCTGGAAACAATTCTAGGAACTCAGTTAATAACTCAACAACTTTATTGTGAGCATTATTACCTTGATTTTGTAGATGAGGAAAAAGAGGCATGGAAATGATGAATATCTTATCTACTAAGTGGTGAGCTAGAATTTGGCCCCATGTGATCCAATCCCAGAGTCTGTGCTCTCAACCACTTCCCTATATTGCCTCCAATCCCCTTCAGAAGTTCTCTTTTTTAGAAACATCCTTTCTTAGATACTATTTCCAATCTGCTAATGAATGATGTGGTCACATCTTCTTCCATGTTATTGCCCCAAGCCATACTTACAGTGCATTCATTTGTAAACCTTGCCCATTCCATTTCTGCCAGAAAAGGAGAACATAAAACTGGAGGCAGAGGGAGGATATGGGCCAGAAAGCAGTGCCATGAGCCCAGGCACAGGAAGCTGTTCCTCTGGCCTGGTGATTCCAGCAAGAGGAATCACCCACATGCACTGTGGGTCCACCGTGTTCCTTTGCTCTGCCTCTTTCTGTGCACCCTCTTCATTAATTTTTACAACAGTCCAAAGAGGTACAGCTGAGGAAGCTCCAACTAAAGAGTGCTGGGAATGTGAAGTGAGGTGGTTCATGAGAAACACCAAAAACAGTGCCTGGCACAGTGTAAATACTCAACACATGCTCCGATTGTAATCCTGTTATGTCTTTGCCAAGTCTACCCACTGGGCCACACTACAGTGTCTGGTACCTGTGTGAATGCTCTTTATTGTCTACGGCCATACCACCCTGAACGCGCCCGATCTCGTCTGTGAATGCTCTTTATTTTTTGCTGTTTTTTTCCTTTTCCCTGTTACTACAGTTTTTCCTGGAGCCTCATTTCTAGAGCTCTTATTATTAATAAAATAGTAATAGCCTTTTACTTTACTGCTAGAGTAAAGTAAAGGATTGGCGTGAGGATTGTTTCCTATTCCACATTCTAATTAGAACCTGCCTCATACACCAGCAGATAGTTACAGGCTTTTTTTTTAATTAGGAAGGAATTTGAGAAAACAATTAGCCAGGCGCACTATTATACTAGATAAAGACATGAGGTCAACAGATTAGGCAGGCAAGTAGCTGAGGTTAGTCAACTAGTGAATGCTCAAATTAGGATTAGAAATTTACATTTTGTGATTCTTCCCACAGCTCTCTGTCTCCCACTTAAATCATGCTCTAGCCCAGAATTCGAAAAGTTCTTCTGGAAAGGACCAGATAATAAATATTTTGACTTTATAAGCTGCATAGTCCCTGTCACAGATACTCAACCTCTGCCCTTATAGCATGACAGCAACTATACGCGCGATGTGAGGGGCAGACATGGCTGTGTCCTAATAAAGCTTTACTTACGGAGCCTGAAGTATTAATATCCTATCATCTTCACATGTCAGGAAATAGTATTTTTCTTTTGATTTTCTTTCAACCATTTAAAAAATGAGGAACTCATTTTTAATTTGTGGACCATCCAAAAAAGGCAGAAGGCTACAGTTGGCCCATGGGCCATCATCATTGGCTGATCCTTGTTCTAGTTTGTTAACTATAAATGGGAACACACTTGGCAGTAAAAATCCAATGAACCACAGGCGAATTAAATATTAGTAAGAATATTAGATAATGCTTCTTGAGCTCTTACTGTGTACCAGGCATTGTGTTGAGCACTTTGTATGATGTTAACCTGTTTGGCCTTACAAGAACCCTCTCAAAAAGATGTTGTTATCCTCATGTTGAAGATGAAATTACCCAAGCTTGTTCAACTAGTCAGTGATAGCACACAATGAAAATCAAGATCTTTCTGTCCCAAAACCCTTCTATGTCCCGTAAAGTAGGCTTCCCCTTCTCCCAGATCCCAGGTGGTTGGTAGGTAAGATATAGCTTTAGAATGACACATCATTTTCAGAATATCAACAACTTAATGTAGTGAAAGGACTCCACACTTTCTAACCAGACCTGGGCTTGTATTCCAGCTTCATCACTTACTGGTTCACCTCTTGAGAGTTGCTTAACCTCTCTAAACCTCTATGCCCTCATTTGTAAAGTGACAAAATGAGTCTTCTAATGTGCCACAATGATGACTGAGTTAATTATATGTAAGGTGCCTAGACAGTGCTCCACACATATGTGCTCAATAAACATCATTAAAGATCAGGTGAAAATCAAGTTGTTTGTTAATGTTTTTATAGCCAGGAGACTTGGTGACCTCCTAACAGTGTCCTCTGGGGAAATGCATGCAGTGGGTACAGTTGGGGAAATATGAGACAAAGTAACACCTTCGTCAATGTTTTGGTCATCTATTGCTGCATAACACATTATGGCAAAATTAGTGACCGAAAACAATCAGATTATTTTGCTCACAATTTTGAGGGTTAGGAATTTAGGAAGAGCTCTGCTAGGAGAGTCTTTGGTTTCATGACTAACCAGGGTCAGCTGGGCTGGGGCTGGACATCTGATAACTCAATGTACTTCTATGTGCTTCTTTCTCCCCATATGGGGTTTCATTCTGCTGACCTTCTCCATGTGCCATGGCTTCTTACAGCATGGTAGTCCTACCACAGTGCTCTTGTAGGGGAGCTGGCTTTCAAGAGTGAGGAAGTGGAAGCTGCCAGCTCTTCCAAAACTCAGCTCAGAACTGGCATGTAGTCACCTCCAGCATGTTCTGTTGGCCAGAGCAGTCATAGGCCATCCCAGACTCCAGGGGGTGAAGGAATAGACTCCACTTCTCAGTGAGGGAGTGGCATGCCCACACAGGGAGCAAAATATTGATGGCAAGTATCCTTGGAAACAAGCTACATGTTGTGACTGGGTTTGGGATTCACATTTCAATGCAGAGATCTCTACAATCCATGCTGGTCTTCAGGGATCTCTTTCTAAAATGTTGAGCCTGAGGAGCCAGGGAGATGTAAAATCAGAGAGTTAGCCTAGACCACAACCCAGCACAGGGCCAGAAAGGAAAATCAGCGTAAGACGGCCCAGTCTCTTACTGCACAGTAAGTCACAGGCTCTTACCTGAGCCTCCAAACCATAGAACAGTGGCACCATACCTACGTGTACAGGTATCTGAGAATTACTGACCCCCACCTCTAGCAAACATAGCTCAGTCTATATCCTGAAACCTGACCCTACAAACCAGCCTCTTCAGAGGTGAAAGGAAAAGAGATTGCAAAACTAATAGCCAACACTTATTGAATACATACTATGTGCTAGGCCCTGTGCAAAAGTTTTTACATACATTAACTCATTTAATCCTTGACATGCACTAAATGAGTAGAGGTCAGATGCTTAGAAGTGTGTCCTTCACATGCTAACACTTAAGAAATCTGACTTTTTAAATTAATAATCCATAGAACCACCCTATGAGGAGATATTATTGTTATTTATTTATTAAAAAGGAAACTGATGCTTAAAGACATCAATAACCTGGCCCACAGCTGGAAGATGGCAGGACCCCATGCCAGCCTGGGCATCTGACTCTGGACCCCAAGCTCTGCCCTGCACACTATACTCTTGTAGTATAGGAAAACAAGCTCTTTTCATAGAGGCAATAAATACCAGTTTCTTTTTAATTGATAGTACCTAATTCAGTGTCCCTTTCAGAATGTTAAAGCTTAAAAGTCAAATTCAAGAAAGCCCTGGCAACCTCTACCCTGGGTACTGACTATACTCAGAAGTCATTTATTCAACAATTTTCATTGAGCCCCTTCTATACACTAGGCAGTGTAGACTAGGAGAGAGAGAAATTCTTATTCCTCACAGAGCCTACATTCAAGACATGAGGATGGTGACAGATGATAAAATTTAAGTAATAAAGATAAAATTATTTTATAGATAATAGTGGCAATATGTAACATTTTTACATACTGAACTGCCAAGAGAGTGGGGGGGGGAGAAAGGAAGGAAGGAAAGAAGGGAGGAAGGAAAGAAGGAAGGAAGGAAAGAAGGAAGGAAGGAAGGAAGGAAGGAAGGAAGGAAGGAAGGAAGGAAGGAAGGAAGGAAGGAAGGAAGGAAAGAAGGGAGGGAGGGAGGGAGAGAGAGAGAGAGAGAGAGAGAAAGAAAGAAAGAAAGAAAGAAAGAAAGAAAGAAAGAAAGAAAGAAAGAAAGAAAGAAAGAAAATCTAAATCACTAAAACCACCTGAGTTAAGGAAGTAGAGAAAGGAACAAAATCTCATTGCATCATTATCTTGGCAGCAGAAATTTCAATAGCCAAACATTGAAGTCAGTTTTGCTAGCCTCTTGAGATGATGTGGTTGGTGTTTCTAGGCAAAGGCAGAGAAGTCAGGTCAGGGATCCTGAGAAGTCAAACAGGCATAGCCAGCCTATGCAGAGAATAAATTGTTTCCTTGTTTGATTTTTTTTTTCAAGCTACTGTGGGGAGAAAGGAGAATCCTGGCAGCCACTAATGCAGTGGTATCTGTTCAGACTTTTTTCTCCCATCTTTGAGTCTTGCCCATCAGATTTCTGTTTGCAAAAAGGGCCTAATCCACTTTTTTTTTTTTTTTGGTTTGTGCATTTATTTAATAGTATCAAACCCTGAGGTCCACGTGGTCTGCACCTGGATTGCTTTTTCCCCTAATGAAGCCAGAGAAGTGGTTTAAGCCCCCGCCGAGCTTCCTATCAAAGCTTCACAATGATTAACTCAGGTCCCCTTCTTAGGACCAGGCAGAAGAAAATCCCTTAGTCATCAGCATTGTGAAAATCCCAGAATGGTGAGTGTTCAATGAAAAAATTACTTTGGGCACCTGAAAAATAATGGAAGAGTTCAATAAAGAAATCATTAAGCCTGTCTCCACACGCTAAGTCAGGTGGAGGGCCAAGGTAATTAGCTGGGACTTTTGGCCAGAGAAACTGTATTGGACCTTCTGCCCTGAGTCAGCACAGATAATTATTCGAATCCCTCGTACATTTTTCCTGGAGAAGCAATTTTAGGTTGTGCCTACACACTCACACACAAGACTTAAATATGACCAGTCAAAAAAAAGAGGTTTGATAATGTTTTTGGTTGTTGTTTCTTTTTAACCAAATAATAGGCAGCTTAGGGATGGGAGGGCCAAAGCTGTAACTTATTAGCTGTGTAACTTTAAGCCAAGTTGCTTAATCACTGTTTGTCTTAATTTCTTCAACTATAAAAAGTGAATATTAAGATACCACCTCCTCAAAAGATTGTTGTGAGGATTAAATATAACAAATGCAATATTCCTAACTCATCACCTGGCAAGTCATAAGCTCAAGAAGTGTTACTTATAATTCTGAATTATTGGATGGGCATGACTCATTCTGAGTGTTGGAGAGATTGTGCATTTAGGCATCATCTGAGAAAGGCATCATCCACCATCATTAGGAATCATGGTGCAGAGCCCCTCCTGTGGTCCTTGTACGTAATGAATGCTCTGTGCCTCGAGCGTTTGAAAGCACAAACAAGTGTTTACTGACCGCTTGTCTCCCAACCTTCACCCTTGTCTCCACAGCCTCTCCTGATCTGTGTCTCTTTTTCTAAATTCCTTTCCCAAAACTGGCTGTATTGGGGGCAGGTGGGGAGCTCATGGATACTACTAGATGAGTGATAGTCTTTGTCCCTCCAGAGAGGATTGTGAAAAAGCAGGGAATCTCAGAAAATAAAAGCACACTTCTTGCCTCTCCTTTGAGGGCAATTGAGTCCCCGCTTAAAAAGGGTGCCATACCAAGTGTGTGGGGCACACCCCTCTCACTGCCCTGATCTCCCAAGCCCACGGCACACAGCATGATCCCAGAGAGCAGTAAGTTGGTGTCACTAAATACGACAGAGGGCACTGGCCTAGAGTGGCCTCTCAGCTCAACCTTCACTCAACCATGCTGAGGTCAAGAGCAGAGGGCTTTGCTGTCTGCCTCTGCATTTCAAGGGCAAGTTCTCCAGGGCATAGGATGCTCACAGACTTGGCAGCATATGCCAGACTGAGAACCCACTCAGATACCTGCTGGTAACCTGGGGAGATTCCAGCATCCTGTTTTCATGGCAAGAAATTGCCTGTGGCTCAGAGATGGAGAGTGAAACTGTCGCCTCTGCCCCCAGACGAGGAGCCTGTGTTTCATCTACACCAATACGCCAGTATGTCCACTAGTCATGACAAGAACAGGCTCGTGTTACCACAGACCCAGCACTGTTCTGCTCACCAGTCTGATTGCCTCGTTCAACTGCAGTATCCCCTTGTGTAACGTGATCATCGCCCCCTTTGCAGAAGCAGCTCCGAGAGTCACCAAGCTAGAAAGAGTCAGAGGGTTGGGTGGAGGGGGGTGAAGAGGGACAAATATACAGTGACGGAAAATGATTTGACTTTGGGCGATGAGCATACAACACAGTTAACAGTTCAAATTCTATAGAGATGTTCACCTGAAACCTATGTACTCGTATTGATCAATGTCTCCCCATTAAATTTAATTTCAAAATAAAATAAACACAAACTTTTGAGATCCATAGATGGGGAACAAATACTATAAAACAGGTAGTACTTTTAAAAAGTTGATATTTTCTTCATCAAAGCCTACGTAAGATGGAAAATAGTTCTGTCTAGATTGTAAAACCTGTTGTTGACTTGATCTAGAGACAGGGTATGGTGTGCTATTGGATTTCCAACCCTCAGTGAGATGGGAGGAGCTGGTTCTTCCTCTACATAGAGCAGAGCTGGTCATAATACATATCCCTATGCATATGTGAAAGAAATTATATGCTGAAAGGTAGCACTGTTGGCATAGACAGGAAAGGGTTCCAGGGACTAGAGTTCTAATCCTGCTTCTGCTAACGTACCCACTGTGCTATGTCTCAGCATGGCTACTGTAAAAAGAGAACGGATGGCAGTGTCCCGCCACTTCAGGAAGCTAGCCTCAGAGAGCAGGAAGCGGCCTCGAAGGGATGCCCTCAGTGTGCAGAAAGGCTCTCACACAAAGCCTGCTGCAGAGCCCTGCCTGAGCTGCCCACAGAGGAGGTCTCGACAGAAAGGCTCTCACACAAAGCCTGCTGCAGAGCCCTGTCTGAGCTGCCCACAGAGGAGGTCTCGACAGAAAGGCTCTCACTCAAAGCCTGCTGCAGAGCCCTGCCTGAGCTGCCTACAGAGGAGGTCTCGACAGAAAGGCTCTCACACAAAGCCTGCTGCAGAGCCCTGCCTGAGCTGCCCACAGAGGAGGTCTTGACAGAAAGGCTCTCACACTAAGCCTGCTGCAGAGCCTCTGCTGAGCTGCCCACAGAGGAGGTCTTGACAGAAAGGCTCTCACACTAAGCCTGCTACAGAGCCTCTGCTGAGCTGCCCACAGAGGAGGCCTCGACATCCAGGGTGGCTCAGTGTGCAGAAAGGCTCTCACACAAAGCCTGCTACAGTCAGTGTGCAGAAAGGCTCTCACACTAAGCCTGCTACAGAGCCTCTGCTGAGCTGCCCACAGAGGAGGCCTCAACATCCAGGGTGGCCATGCCAGCTGGCCTGAGATAGCTCTTTGCACCTTCTTTGGAGGACCTGTCACTTTACTCTTTCATCCTGATTCTGTATTCTAGTAGGACCGTGAACAAGTTTGCTCCATCTGAATTGAAGCCCTTACTTGACTACATGACAATGATCATACTCTTTGCCAGTAGCCCTTCCTTTTCCAGCCAGATGCCTCTGCTTTCACTTTCCTTACAGGAGACCCTCCCAGACTCCCCTGTATCCTTATTGACAT
The DNA here is from genome assembly GCF_036850765.1 of Saccopteryx bilineata. NCBI lineage: Eukaryota > Metazoa > Chordata > Mammalia > Chiroptera > Emballonuridae > Saccopteryx > Saccopteryx bilineata. The sequence goes on from NC_089499.1 coordinate 76,926,828, forward strand.
CTTTTTTGAACTTCAAATAGCTAGAACCAAGAATGGTATACCATATTATCCAAATAATAGCACCACAAATTACTCTGTACTATTTTTTCCTATTATTATGGGACAGGAGGACAATCGATAAGACTTCATGCAAGTCAGCAGTTGCCAGAGAGAAAAAGAAGCCCAGGGGCCTGAAGGCTGCTGCGTGAAGCAGCACGGACTGCTTTCACTCGTTACATGGCGCTTGCTTCGTCTTCCAAACTGCCTGGAAACGGACAGAATTTGACTGGTGTCATTCTCCTGGTTGTAAATGCATGTTAGTGGTGAATGGAGAGTAGGCATTTTTAAAGGTTGATCATTTCAGCTGTAGCAAAACTCTGACCAACTGCCAAGCACCAGCTCTACAGAGCAAAAGAGGCAATTTCCCACTGAGAATAATTACTTTGCCAGCACCTCCCCTGACCACTGGTGCTTGAGTTCCTCACACTTTCTACCACTGGGGTGGAATCAGGAGTTCAAAGAAAAAGTTGGGGCTCAAGGGTCCTGGCTTCTCTGCCTTCTGACTGAGATCTTTAGAAAATACATTCTTCAGTTCTGTGGTTTTAGTGTTCTGTCATAAATATCTATGACTCGTACCCCCCCACACACAAGGTGACTGAAAGAAGAAACTGTACATAAAAAGTGCTCTGCAAGGTGGAAAACATCCTAAAGGTGTTAGATGTTCTTTCAAATGGAGGAGACTTAGAAGAAAAGAAAGCCACCTTTTTGCTCAAATGAAATTCTGGAACAGGAATAAAGAGGAATGATTTGGGGTCATGAGTCATTTAAAAGAAATATTAGTTGTGCAAAATCTGGAACACTTTCCTCAAACCTTTCAATAGCCCAGAGCTTTGCCTCACCCACTAGGCTTTACAGGCAGCCAGCTTTTTATATAAAAATGTTGGCTTTCAGAGGCATTTCATTCTGGTCATTCCTCTGCTTATTCCTCAACTATTCTGAAGCCAGAACTGGTCACTAGTTTTTTCTCTTTCCTTTCTTCTACAAATTTCTCCTAAGTGCCCTTTCTAAGGTTCCAAGTAAGTCACTGAGGAGACAGCCATGAGCAAGACCTGACGTGGTGGGAGATAGACATTGCACCAAGACTCCTGACTTGCAATGACAGTCAGGGCTGCACAGAAGAAGCGTAAGGCTCCAGGGGAACCGGCAACGAGAGCATCTGGGCATCACCAGATGCTGGCAATGATTCCAGATAGAATGCTTAGCTCTCTACTTAACTAACCAATGTGTGTTCAGCCCTTTAAAGTTTAAAAGCACTTTCTAATTTTTTTTTCACTTGATCGGGCTCTCCACCCTGCAAAATACACAGTATTATCATCCTATTCTGGATATCTAGAAACCAAAACTAAGGTACTGAAGTGATTATCCCAGGGTTAACTGGTTCTGTCCTTTATAGTACATTTGACTCTAAATTCTAGGCTCTTTCCACCCCTCACTTTGGCTCATTGGCCTCTCTTTCCTTTGAGTAGACACTCTGCAGAGTAGTTTTGGGAAGAGGGCAAGAGGGCAAATGCTCCCTTGGATACTTTCATGCGGGTAGATCTCCTCAGCCTGCCTGAGAGGGGAAAAACATTCTCACTGCTGTGTGTACCTATCAGTCTCTGTGGTTGCCAATAAAACTGGAAACTTGCTACCTCAAATAGCCCCCTTAGTCTTACCTGTGCCTAGAGGAACATGTGTGACCAAATGCAGTCAAAATTAGACACACAGAGTATCAGACATACCACCATAGATGGTATTCCTCAAATTCAGCTGTTCATTGACTTCTCATAGCACCCAGAGCTTACCCAGGCTTGTTTATGAATTGCTCTCCTTAGCTACTGTTTGTTGCACTATGTCCCAGGATTTGTGTGCATTCACCATGATGGCGACCAGCTGAAGTAGGGGCCAGTAGAATAGCCATTGTGCAGATGATATGACTGAGGCTCAGAGAAACAACATCACTTGGCCAAGGTCACATAGCTTGTAAGTTGAAAAGGCAGGATTTGAACCCAGGTTTGACTCCAATCTCCATGCCAGACTCTCTCCCTAAAAAACAGAAAATAAATTTCCTGCACTTTTCTTCTGGGTTTTCCAGTATTTAAAACCGAGAGACACAACATTACAGTTGGGGCAATTTTGAAAAGCTCTGGTACCCTTCTAACCCACCCACAGACACCCCTATCTCTCTGGGTTAAGGATGCACAAAGGCCGCAGCCCTCTTCTTAAAGAGAGGTCATTGACACTGAGAACTAAAAGTTCCATTCAGACAAACCTGCAGCCAAGTGACACAAGACCCCAGGAAGTAACAGCAGCCTTCAGGTGCCTTTCTGGATTGGGGAACCCTCCACTCAACAGCTGGGGTTTAGCACCCGTCGTTTTAGAGGGAAGGAGGAGAATGAAGTGCTCTCACACCGGCTACAGTTTCATCTGGAACACTTCGCTCTCTTTCTGTTCACTTGCTCTCCCTCTGTCCCTTGTCTCCTTGTCTCCTCCCTCCTCCGCCCCTCCTTCTCCTTCTCCCTTTCTTTTTTTCTCTCTCAAGCAGTAGCTATGGCTTGGGGAAAAAATAGCAAACAGATTTTATTTTTGTAGTACCTTTCTGTGTTTTCTAGTCAGCTCCATGCCAGCATATTGTTTTAACTCTGATGATGCTACTGCTCTGAGCTGTGAACAATCAAACATAAGCACCAGCCTCACTTTCATCCTCTTCTCTCCTTTTTAGGTGAAGGCAGCTTCCAAATATGTGGATGTACCTGTGAGTATTTGAAAATTGTTTTGAGAGTTTGATTATTTTGGTTTTGGGGTTTTGTTTTGTTTTTTGTTTTTGTTTTTTCTTTTATTAGAATTTTTATGGTGCTGTTTTCATTAGTTGCTGCTAAATTATATATTCCTGAATTGAGTCACCAGAAAGAGGGAAGCCAAGAACATTTCATGGTAAAATTTTTAGCAGCTGAGAAGAGAGTAGGGTTTCTTTTATCAGGAGGAGACATCCTATTTGAGGATAAACCTAGTTTACTTCCATTTCTATCTTCACTGGTTTTTCTGATATATTCATTCTGTGATCACTCTACTCATCTCATCTCCTGTATGTCCATGTTGGAAGTAAAGTCATGAGCTAGAAATTTGCAGAGGGTGCCATTTTTTTTTAAACAAATAAATTCTGAATTTGTTCATTTTGGGGTCAATTCTGCATTTGTTTTAAAGAAGCCTTACAAAACTGCTTATAATTAGTGCAGACCTCATTTATGAAGAGAGCTCTCAAAGTTCACAGATAAAGCACTTGAAGTTGCCCAAAATTTGCATTTAAATTGAGGTTAAGAACTACACATGAATGCTAGAATGTGGGATTACCTGTGATAAACCAGGACACATTTATGGACAGATTTGCCCTGCCTAATAGCAAAATAAAATTGGAGAGATTCAAATATATTCCAATAAAGGGGAAAAGAAAATGATTCTGTTTCAATGTTTCTAACAAAAGAGGTGTGAAGCTATTATAAAATATTAAATTTAGAGAGCTTATCTCAACAGCCATCAAGGGGTCTCATACTGAACACCTCTCATTCTGAACGTGGTTAAGTACCATCCTTGTTCAAATACTTATTTGTTAAAATTTGTTTTTTTCTACAAGGATTTATATTAACATTTAAATTCATTTCCCCAGGAAGTAAAATGTGTAATGGCTTATTGGCTTATTTCTCAAAGGGAGGCATAGACAGTCCTTACAATGGGAAAGAGAAAAAGCTCACATAACTGCAATAAGGAGAGAAGTTAAGTAATTTATTTTCCCAAGGAGAAAAAGTAAATCACAGGGAGCAAAGTAAATCAAATTCTCTGAGATTGTTTCTCCATCCTTAAAATAGAGATAATACTAACAAGGCTGGTTTGCTGGGCAGATGAAATGACACAGGTATATGGAACACAGAGGGTCCTCAGGTTACAACACAGTTCCATTTCTACGACAGTGACGTAACCTGAATTTTGCTGTAAGTCGAAACACACCCTAACCTAAGTCACTTATCTATCCTAACACAGTTGTAAAATCATATCTAGAACATAAAAACACAACTAAGCCACAGAAAAAGGAAAAGGACATAAATAAACTGTACTGTACACTGTACTGTGTATCCTTCTGCTGCACGCAACCAAACTAGTCCACCCACGTAGGCCCTACGTATGAGGCCAACTGTGTAAGCCGAAACACAAACAGTCACACCTCAATTTGTTTAAGTTTTTATGGGAGTGAGCATCATAAACTTGAAATGTCGAATGTCGACACTGTCGTACCCCGAAGACCCCCTGTACTCAGCACCGTACTTTGCCTTGAGCAGATGTTTCAGCAACAGGAGCAGGACACGTGTGCTTGATGAGCGTGTGAAGTCCACACAGTCTGGGGCAAAAGGGTGGGAGTGGGTGCTTGGACTTGCTGACATTAGCTCTGGCCTCATAACTCAAAGATCTGGGGGCTGAGGATTGTTTTCTGTTGGCCTGAAAGCAGAGGGAAACCTCACCAGCAAGAGTAGAACTGGTGAAGCATAGGCAAGGCCCAAATACGCGGATCGGCAGTTGGAACTGGGCAACTCAAATCGGCATTTGGGGAGGGCAAAATGGTCAAAAACTGCCCATTTTATGTGGTTCAACATAATTCCTGCAAGGCAGGTTCACTTCAGATTTATTGTAAAAGATGAGGGTAAAAATGGACTCTGCATCAACAGAACAGTGCCCTGATCTGTAGTTCTTCCATGTTCATGGATAAATGATACTAAATCAGAAGATTTGCTCAGCTCTGGGGGGACAAAGTGAATTAGCTGAGTCTCCGCCCTCTAGGGAGATGGAAGGAAATGATGTGGCATGTCCTCAGATGCGGTCCCTTTACCACTGATGACACACAGTATGATGATGACAAGGGCAACCAACACTTATAAAGCACTGGCTGTTTTCTGGGCACCTTCTAAGCACTTTACAGTTTATCTTTATGACAACCCCACTTTAAAGGTAAGGCAACTGAGGCCCAGAGAGCTCATTTCCTTAGAGTCTCACAGTTGCTAAGTGGGACAGCTGAGATTTCAACCAAGGCTTTTAAACACTGTGCCATCTGCCTGTTTTCTTAGTGCACAGATGAACATCTTTATTTAATTAACTGAGTAGTTACTTTAGTATTGGAAACACTATGATTAGCACCTCAAACTCAGGATTCCACCAATTACCATAGCCTAGAAAAAAGGTAAACTTTAAAATTAAGTTTATTAGTGTATTTTATAACAAATAATATTATAGTAATATATATAGTAACATTTTAATTAATGTTTTAGTAAATAAACAATTTTAGAGAAAATAATAGTGCATAAGAGACAATATGTACTATATGTACATTATTTACATATAGTAAATAATAGTAATCATTTGGGCCTGACTGGGGTATGCAGTGGGTAGAGCTTCAACCCAGAACACCCGAGTCACCTGCTCAAGCCCAGGATTACCAGCTCAATCCCAAGGTCACCAGTTTGAGCCCCAGTCAAGGATTGTATGAGAAACAATCAATGTACAACTAAATGGAGCAATGAGTTGTGCTTCTCTCTCTCTCTAAAAAAATAAATAAATTGGTTAAAATGGTAAATTAAAAAATAACAATAACATTAATCATTTACTTCTCAAAACAATCCTATGAGGCAGGTAATATTGTCATCCTCTTCCACAGCTGAGGAAACTAAGAGAAGTTAAGTAGCATGTCCAAGGTCTCCCAGCAAATGAGTAGGAGCGTGAATGTTCAGGTGCTAGTACTTTGACCAGTAGATAGAAACTGTTGACACTGGCTCCCAAGAGAGAGTCAACTGTGAGCATGTCTTTCCACATCTGCCTTCAGCGAGAGCACATTGGTAGCACCAACTGAGCCATGGAGAAGGTATTTACACCATGGAAATTGGCAAGCACTACAAATCAAAGTTTGTTGTTTAAGTTGTTTTGTTGTTTTGGTTTTTTTGTTTTGAAGAGCCAATCTATCAGCACACCAGTGACTATCATCTATTGAATGAATAGTCCCTAAACCAGAATATACAGTGGCAATAGTGGCAAAAATTTTTGTTTTATTTATTTATTTTTGCTTTTAAATAGCAATTTCTAGCCTCGTGTTTCTAGAGATTTTGATTCAGTTGTTCTGGGATGGAGCCTGGAACTCTTTTTCTAAAAAGCTCTCCACGAGGCATGACTAGGTGGTAGTGCAGTGGATAGAGCCTCGGCCTGGGATGCAGAAGACCCAGGTTCAAAACCCCGTGGTCGCAAGCTTGAGTGCAGGCTCATCCGATTTTAGTAAGGTCTCACCAGCTTGAGCGTGGGGTCACCAGCTTGAGGGTGGGATCATAGACATGACCCCATGTCGTTGGCTTGAGCAAGGGGTCACTGGGATGGCTGGAATCCTCTGGTCAAGGCACATGTGAGAAAGCAGTCAATGAACAACTAAGGTGCCACAATGAAGAATTGATGCTTCTCACCTCTCTCTCCCTTCCTATCTGTCTGTCCCTATCTGTCCCTCTCTCTGTTTCTCTGTCACTGTCACAAAAAAATAATAAAATAAAAATAAATAAATAAATGAAAAGTTCTCCACATGATTCTGATATCTAGTCCAAGTTTGGGAACCAATGGACTCAATCAGTGATTCTTGACCTTGCCTACATATTGGAAATGCCTGGGGAGTTTTTACAATTAGTGCCGGGTTGCTTGCCAAATAAAAACAACCTCTGGGATGTGGAGTCTAACGGCATTGGTAGTTTTTAAACCTCGCCAAGTCTTTCTTATTTGCAAACAGGTTTAAGAATCATTGGATAAAATCGTCTTTTAAGTTGTTTCTAGCTCTGGAGACTGTGAGTTCACTTGTGTTGCTGTGTGAGGTTGGTCCATGTTTTATTGCTTTAGTTTGTGGAGACTAGTAGTTAGTTACCCTAGGGCCCTGGTTGGCAAACCACAGCTCACGAGCCACATACAGCTCTTTGGCCCCTTGAGTGTGGCTCTTCCACAAAATATCACGTGTGGGCGCTACCTCGATAAGGAATGTACCTACCTATATAGTTCAAATTTAAAAAATTTGGCTCTCAAAAGAAATTTAAATCGTTGAACTGTTGATATTTGGCTCTGTTAACTAATGAGTTTGATGACCACTGCCCTAGGGGACCTGTCACTTAATTATCCACACTAATGGAGAGAAGCATTATTACCTGTCATTCCAAACATTGCCTAATTCTCAAAGCGTATCTCTTTGCCTTAGACTTAGTATTCAAACCTTTGTTATATATAGTAGTTTTGCATTCCTAATTTATGCTTGCTTATGAAACTGGAAATCTGAATTTTTCTCAAAACTCAGAAGTACCCTGATAGGAACAAACTATAATTAAAATGTCTTATGTCCTATTTTTCCCAAGACACCGAGTAGCTTCTTCACAAATGATGTCTTCCACATGTGGATGGAGTTAGCTATGTAGAGATTCATTTCTTTGTTGTTTATTTTACATGTCTTCTAGAAATCTACATCCTATGCCATCAGTCTGTCCAAGCCACATTTAAAATAAGCAGCGTAATTGTGGGGTATTCAAACCATTGCCTAACATTTCCCCACTGTTTGTAGATAGCAATGTGGTATCAAGCCTAATTTATCTAATAGTATCAGTTGCTTAGTCAAGAATATTTTCCATCTATAACTACAAGTTAGCTTGTTTGTATGTAAACAGTTTTTATTTTAACCATTTGTTTGGAAATTGACTTAAAATGCATATACATTCTTCCCTTCCTTTTCAAATAGGGAACTAGCTGTACTTGAACATATCCTCTATGACTTTCCTCAGTGCCCCGCCCCCCCAGCGCCTCCTCCGTGGGGGGCAGTGTGCCTCCCCCAAGCCCCACCCACTGGGGACTCCACTTGTGTGGAGCTGCAGTTTGGCAGCCAGCTCCCTTACCTCATGGCATCGAGAAGAGTGATGGCACTCTTCTATCAACACACCTCTTTCACACAACTCCCCTCTTCCCCCTTCTTGGCCCACCAAAGGATGAAAAGCAAACTTGTTGGAGTTGGATGTAAAGCTGGTTAAAAAGGGAGATGGTTGTGAATGGGGCCCTGAGGACCTAATTAAGAGAAAACTTCATTTTTGTGCAAAGACTGGTGATTTTATTTTGACGTTGGTTTCTCCAAGGCTGCTTTTTTTCTTCTTGGTTCCAAAGTAAATTATAAAGGCAGGTAAGGCTCTGAAGTAATACAGTGTTAGGTGGGGGTCATAGTGACTTCATGTTTGCATAATGATATGGCTTTTAAAGCAATTTAACATGCATTATTTTAACTGATGATTATAACAATGTTTGAAGGTAAGTAGGGAGCTATCTCATTTTACAGATAGTGTAATTAAGGCCCAGAGAAATTTAAATGATTTTCACAAGTTCCGATGTGTAGGGGAGCCAATAAAAATCCACATATAGTAAGTCCTCACTTAACGTCATTGATAGGTTCTTGGAAACTACAACTTTTTTTTTTTAATAAATTTTTATTAATGTTAATGGGATGACATTAATAATTCAGGGTACATATATTCAAAGAAAACATGTCTAGGTTATCTTGTCATTAAATTATGTTGCATACCCCTCACCCAGAGTCAGATTGTCCTCCGTCACCCTCTATCTAGTGGAAACTACAACTTTAAGTGAAATGATGTATAACAAAACCAATTTTACCATAGCTAATGGATGTAAACAAGAGTTAAGTTCCTAGGGCTTCTCATCAATGTTATAATGAAAAGACATTGAACAAAACAACGTGTTGAGGACCTGCTGTAGAATGACTGAAGAACTTTAAAAAAGAGATGGGAGGGCCCTGGCCGGTTGGCTCATGGTAGAGTGTCGGCCTGGCATGCAGGAATCCCTGGTTCGATTCCCGGCCAGGGCACACAGGAGAAGCGCCCATCTGCTTCTCCACCCCTCCCCCTCTCCTTCCTTTCTGTCTCTCTCTTCCCTCCCACAGCCAAGGCTCCACTGGAGCAAAGTTTGCTCGAGCGCTGAGGATGGCTCCTTGGCCTCTGCCTCAGGCTCTAGACTGGCTCTGATTGCGGCAGAGCGACGCCCCAGATGGGCAGAGCATTGCCTCCTGGTGGGCATGCCGGGTGGATCCCGGTCGGGCGCATGCGGGAGTCTGTCTGACTGCCTCCCCGTTTCCAGCTTCAGGGGGGGGGGGGGAAGGAGATGGGAGGGAGCCTCATTTATTCATGGATTTGTTCATTCAGCAAATATTTACTGAGTACTACTGTGTGCCAGGCATCAGTTTCTGTGCTGAGGATACAATAGAAAATAGACCAAGTAAAGTCACTGTATTCATGGATTTTATGTTCTAGTTGGCGAAGAGAGACCAAAAATAAATAGACAGATATATTCATACATACATGCCTACATACATACATAGAACAATGTCAGATATTGATAAGTATCCCGGTCGGGCGCATGCGGGAGTCTGTCTGACTGCCTCCCCGTTTCCAACTTCAGAAAAATACAAAATAAATAAATAAATAAAATAAAACAGAGAACTGTGGAGTTTATTAACTACCTGGGGAAGATGGATCATACTTTTCTTTTTAATCAAAGCTTTTAAAACTTACATGCCCTTTTGAGGATAGCAAATTTAGTGAAAAGAGAAGAGATGGTGAAAAGAACCATTATTGTAAATCACTGTTTCTGACATTGTGGGTTATTAATAGGTGTGCTGAATTTGGCTTTGGCTCTTAGGTATAAGATGGCTGTATGTGTCCAGGAAACGGCCACATTTGCCACAAGCATCACCTAGAAAGAAATGGAAATAATAATAATAAGTTTCTCAAGTCTCCCAGGTAGGGCTCCTTCTCCCCATGGAGAATGCCTTTGATGTGCTGCTGCCAAAGGGAGGGGAGGAGAGAGATGCCAGTTGAGAACTAATAGCTATCACATCTCATTGGAGAGCCTCTATTGTTTCATATCATAAAGCTGCAACAATTACAGGACCATCACAGAACCTGCTCAATCCATTCTATGAAAATTGCTTGAAAGTGTAACAGTTGACTACTGTGGCTTTGGGTTGTCTTCATTGTTTTTCAAATTAATACCTTGTCATTGTTTCAGCAGGTGTTAAAAAATGTTACTAGCATCCCAGGGACCAAGCATTGGCCCTTTGCTTGATCATTGTTTGCTTTGTATAAGAAAAAAAAAATACAGTCCTACTGTTTCCAAACCTTCCTCATTTTCACCCTGGAAATTACACAGAAGTGTTAACTAACTTCAATTTACAGTGCCTGACAGACCCGTCTTGTAGAGAAATGATACTTTGTGATCTAAGGTAAAGCACAGCAATGAAAACTAATCTTTTTAGTGATTAGCAAACATATGATACATATCTACTGTGGAAACGTAAGGGGCTTATGGCAGCTTTCCTAATGACCCATATTACAGTGTTTTAATAGGTTTCTGTGGAGATAACTTTGTGACATCTGAGTTTCATTCCCCCACCCCCAGACAATATAAAGCATTTCCTACATTGGATGAACCACCTGCTTACCTTTCCAGAAAATCTAATTTATTTAAAAATCAAATCCTTCCCTCGCCCCACTTTTTTAATCCTTGGACTGTGAGGCGGCACCTAGAAGCAAAGACAAATTGGTTGAATGTTTCCTCTGAGTCCAGTGATTAGGAAATACAATACTCCCTCTCAGGTCAAATTACCCTCAATATGTGACTTGGGTGGGAAGGGTGTAGAATGAACTTTTTTTCTTTACTTAGCACTTTCTAAATGTTTCCAAAAAAGAAACAGGGATAGGGAAGGATGTCACCTTTCTAATGTTATATTAAGGACACACAGTGGAAGACAGAGTATATTTGAGTATTTTAAATGGATGGGGAGTTTTCAATCCAAAGACAAGCCAGATAACATCTCTGGGTTACCCAGTGAATATGTATTCATTCAAGTATCTTTGCCAGAAAAAAAAATATTAATAGTAAAAAAATATTTATAAAACCCTGTGATCCCAACTCCCTTCTTAGCCAGATGTGATTTCCAGAAAGAGCAGAGAAGGTTGAAATACCGGTTCCTACCAGTCCAGGCTGGGGACAGCTATCATCTGTACTGCGGCTGGCTTCAAACCCAAGCAAGGTTGTGGGGGCGGGGGTGAAGTGCATGGGTAATTAAAGAAGAGTTGCTGTCTGAAAATCCCATTTTCATGTTTTCCTGTTTCTTTGCAGAAACCTGGGATGGACGTGGCCGATGCCTATGTGACTTTTGTCCGCCACTCTCAGGATGTCCTTCGTGATAAGGTCAATGAGGAGATGTACATAGAAAGGTTATTTGATGTAAGTAAATGCCTTCTCCTCCTTGCAGACCAAGGAGGAGACCCTCCAAAATGTGACAAAATAAGAGACAGGAGGATAAGTCACATTTTGAGAACACGGATTGGTGCCGATGCAAACAAAATCTTTTCCTCTCCCTCTGCCTTAGACTCTGAGCTGTTGTGTGTCTGTTCTGAACCCACTCTGATGTGACCGTGTCTCAGTCTCAATCTGTGTGATACGTAGGGTAGCGCACAGCCTCTCAGCAAGCAGGCTCGGGTCCTGCATGAAGCTTGTGAGGCAGCTTTCTCTAACTGGCAAAGACCTTTCTTGGTCATGGTTCTCCTCCTTGCAGTCTGGCCTTGCTTTAGGGAGATATTGCCATCTGAGCCAGCCTGCCGTCCTGGGGGTGGCTCCTCTCTGACACCAGCTGTGGCAGGCAGATGTGCATAAATGTGGCATTGTTATCACTGCAGAAAAGGATTCCGTCTCTGGGAGACCAGCGCTCATTCCTTAGCCCTGGGTTTTGGCAAACACTTATGCTCGAGTTGCTCAGTCAGTTGCCAGCTAGTTGCCCCTGCCCACCTACCTGCTTGAAAATTTGAGAAAAGAAGCAGGTGCACAAAGGGCAAGTGCGTCGGGCTGCCAGACCCAGACTTGATTTCCAGTGGTTAATAGTTGCCAAGCAATCTTATTTTCACCGTGACTACACCTGCACTCCCAAAGCAAGCCACTGAGGCAAAAAAGAAAAGAAAAAGAATCTGCTTCAGTCTCAAATCGCCCACCTCTTTCAGGCCAAAGCAGATGGGGCTTTCTAATTTAGACAGCGATTTTGCTTCAAGTCTCCACCCAATTTGCCAGTGTAGACCTGGCCAGAGTGCAGGGAAGCTGACATACTTGTCTCCATGTGGCTCTAATTGTGTTCTGTCTTGTGCAGCGTGAGCTCCTCCTGTCCAGGTTTCTGTATTTTGAGCGCCAGCCGAACATTAATGTTTTGGTCTACTATGGTATCCATGTTTCTATGCTTTTTCTGTGATTGTGTTCAGCAGTTTACATCCAGTTTGTGTGTATGTGTGTTTTTGTTCCACAGCTCAGTGAGCTCATTGTTGGCACCGCCTGGGGTAGCGCAGCTTCTGACTTTTATATGCCTCGTCTTCCAGCTCCTTTGCTTTCCCTGTGTGTTGAAAGGCTCCTTTCCTTTTTTCTCTCCCAATCATCCGCTTTCTACGCCCGACAGCGCTCCTTCCTCTGCACAGCCTTTCTCTGAGAAGCCTTTTTACTTTGTAGTTCCCACCGCCCCTCTCTGATGAAATGGAACTTATCTCTCATGTCAAATGTTTTATCACATTCTATCGAGTGGCATGAATTAGGATCAAATAATCTTCCTGTGTACATCTTCTAGCATGGCCCGCCTCCACTGAGAATGCACATACATGCACAAAGCTCCCAGTGGGCCCTCTCCCTGTCTGCATGCGTGCCTTTACGAGAGTTCTGAGCCGAGAATGTCTGGGTGACAGTCACTCACCCAATAGGCATTGAAAACAGAGAGGCAGCCCCTTTGGGTCTGCAGTTAGAAGTGTGGCCATGCTGCCCATCTCCACTAAATTAAATTCCAAACCACAGATTTTCAGGAATCCCTGGGATTGTTCTTTTCAATGCCTAGGTTGCCTTTTTTTTTCCTTTGATCGGTACCTTCTGATTCTCAGTTTGATGTGGCTCTGTGTGCACGTGTGTGTGAGTGTATGAGTGTGTATGTGGATAACCTCGTGCTCTCTAGAACTTTAAAATATCTAGTACTGAATTTGATGTTTAATCTGCAGTTTTGCCTGTCGCTCCATAACCAAATAACTCACTCAGCCTCTTTCTTTTTTTAAATTATAAGTAAAAGTGGACAATTTTTTAAAGTAACCTTCTCCAAGGCAGCCAGGCAGATTGTCCTCTTCTGTGACCCTATTTGAAGAAGAATAAGAGTCCGGCATTGGCTAGCACAGATGGTAAAAATAGACTTGTTCAACTGTTGAAGAACACAGGCAAACTCAAGCCCTCTGGCCTTTAATGTGAATTAATAACAAAAAGAAAAATTACTAATAACATGTTCTTCAGAGGACAAATTATGTTTAGGGTGATTCAAAATTTCATAAAGTATTTTGGTCCCTTGTTGAATTATACTGACCAGCATCAGAGTCATCAGAAACACTATGAGAACCCCCACAATTTAGTCTTATATTGTCCTAGTTATGTTTTCTCAGGAGAGTCTTAGTTACTGTCCTCCAAGTATCTGATTTTAAAGAATTAACTGTTACAGTTATTTACTGAACACCAACCACTCCCATGCCAGTGGAGAAAGAATTTTCAGTAGCTTGTTTAGAGATAACAAATTTCTTTGCCATTTGCTTTATTACTTTTCAAATAACTTACTCCCATAATTTACAGAATATTGGTGCTAGGCAACCTAACTGACGTAGTGCAAAAAAGTTATTGAATCTGTCATGGCTTTGAAACATTTGTCATTTGAAAAACCCAGAGTTTCTCAGAAAGCTTCATTACCATGCCGTCTCAGTAATTTAATTCAGTACTTACTGTTTTTCTATAATCTATCAGCAAAACATCAGATTACCAACATGTTTGATTATTTTCGGCTTCTGTCTCCTCAAGCGTGGTGTTTATTTCTTTGCATATATGCACTGCAAGGCCCTCCTGTCACCGAGCTAAACAAGGGACTCAGGAATAGTAAGACAGAAGGGTCTGTGACCTGCCACTCTAAACCTCTTACAGCAATGAATAACTCTTTCAACTGCATTTCTTAATTATAGGGGTCCTGGGACAGGTTTTAGCAATTGGCAGAAATCTATTGAGAAAAACTTGTTGATCTGTGAGGTTTCCCTTCCAAATAGTTGCATTTTGATAAATGGCAGAAATGAATAATAAAAAATTAGCATTTGGAATGAGGGGAAAATCTATATCTCTGAGATGGTCTGCTCTCCGGGGGTGGTTGATTCTGCTGTGTGTCATTCTCTGGTTTGTAGTTCAGGCTGGCACCTGTCATCTCCAGGCAGGTTCTCAGAGCTCCTGTTGTGGTTTTTGCGATGTTTCTTAGTTTTATTTACCTGATAAGTCCTTTAAGTTTTTGCTGTTAAGTATTGTCCCCTTTTTTGCCTTTTTGAGTGTACCTTATAGAAAAGGCTGGATGGCATTAGAGTGTGTTTGTTTCTGGGGATGTTTGGATTACTAGCTGGTCATTTAATGAGTACACCCTTCATTTCAGCCAAGCCTCAGTCTCTGTGCTCTCCCTGAGACGGTTTTCTCTCTGCTTTGTCGGTGTACTTTTGGCTGGAATTGGGTGCTTGTGGGAGATTATTGGCATATCATTTGGGCCTCTATATTTTATATTCTGCATTTTTAATCTATTTTGTTATGTAACTTAAGAACAGCTTTCCAAATTCATCTTCACCAATTTTTTTTTAAACAAGCATTCTCTAGATTTATTGAAGAAATATATTCAGACGCAATGCTGCCTAACCAGGTCTTTTTAATGCAGTGAAAGTTTCCCTGTTTATTAATATAATTTATTTACATAGTCCTTCTATAAAACATTATCAGCTTTTTGGTAATGCCCCTATCTAGTCTACAATTAAGTGCTGATAGGAAAAGAATCCTTCTCCTGCTTCACATGTTTCAAATATACAACTGTGCATTTCATCTGCATTTTGTAATTCTTTTTCTAAAAAAATGACATGCAGTTGTGAACTGGTTTCAGCTGCTACAAAATAACAGTTTATAATATTTTGAGACAAAAGCAAGAGAATATATGTGACAGCAATGGATTTAAATGATATGAGAGATGCTGAATCTTTAAGAGAATCAGGTTGCTGTTGCACTCAAGAGGAAGCCTGGCCTCCTTGAAAATTATTGCATGCCTGATCTCTGGTGGCGCAGTGGATACAGCGTTGACCTGGGAACACTGAGGTTGCCAGTTCAAAACCCTGCACTTGTCTGGTCAAGGCACATATGGGAGTTGATGCTTCCTGCTCCTCCCCCCTTTTGCTCTCTCTCCTCTGTAAAATGAATAAATAAATAAAAATTTAAAGAAAATTATTGCTGACTTTTAAAGAAAACAGAAAAGAGGAACATGAAATCATCCCCAGCTTCCTAATGCAGCAAGGGAGACGGAGAGCACAGCCTAAGGAATAGCTCAAAGGCTGTGATTTAAAGCTCGAATGTCCATAAATCATGCAGATGGCTTTTCCCCCCTTCTCTGGTGATTAATTCAACATCTTCCCCAAAACAAAAACATGCTTTTTGAAATTAGAGATCAGATCATCAAGAGAAGCACCTAAGATTTCAAGGTCTAAACAAAAATTAATTTATTTTCTTTCCTCCTTGTACTTCTTGAAGACACAGACTGAGAAGAAAATCGGGATTAAAAAGAGATGTGCTTAGGGTGGTTCATCTGCTTAACCCTCACAGGCTCGGGGATGAGTGATTAAAAAGCCACCCCGCACTTGGATGTGGTCCACACGGGGGGCGGTGTGGACCCGCCTGGCTCCTTGGGGCCGTGTCATTGGAACTCGGCCAGAACATTTGCCTGGGGATGATATTTGGATTATATAGGTCAATTATACACTTAATCTGCCTTCTGGAGGATTAAGTATTTGCAGATTGACTCTGCTTCTCCGTGGCAGTTACCAGATCAGCAAAGGGCGCCTTACCAAACCACCTCGTAAGCACTTAATCAGGCACACGGTCAGGGTCAGGGGCGGGTGGAGCTGCTGCTCTGGGTTCTTTGCCTTGCACAGATTTTAACTTGCTATTCCATTATCAAACCCTATATTTGTCCACTGTATATGTCAGCACAATAATTGAGTGTGAATATTTCCCTCTAAAGGGGTAATTTTAAAAATGAAGCCTGCCTATTAAAATACATATTTGCATGAAACCACAGATATCCTTATTTTAATAACCTTTATTAAATTACCATCCACGCAAAGTGCTATCCATGTGAACATAGAGCAATCAAAGTAGGGTCAACCTGCTCAAGAAAGAACCAAGAAATAAGCTACAAAAAAGATATTCCATTATTATGTAAAATCCATAAGGTATTTACCAGCTGTCCAGGTGAGGGAAATTACTTCCAAAAGTATGACTGGGGCAAAGTATGCAGAACTCAGCAGTAAACAGGTTGCTATTCCAGGGGCTGATTAAAGAGGGACAAGGCATTCTGGGTCTGTAGACCCTGAGAAAGTGAGCTATCGCCCTGTAAGCAATAGCAGCTTTGCCCCAAATGGAAACTGTTGTGTCATCCTCCTGTGCCTTGCTTCTGGCACCTTCAGACTTTACCCTTGATCCTTACAAGCTGGGTGACCTTGGATAAGGTATTTAATCTCCGAGCCTCAGCTGAAACATCTACGTAACAGAGATGAGATGCTAATAAGCAGAACCTACTCATGGAGTTAACATCGGATGCAGTGCTGTGTGCAGCTGCAAGCATCAGGCTCTGAGGAAGCATTTGGTAAGTGTCAGCCCCCCCCCCCCATCATCATTATATCATCATCTCCCTGAAATGGAATGATTTCCCCAGACATCTTTTTTTCTTGTAAAACAAAACTCCATATATGTTCGAAGGTGCTTTAGGAATCTTGCTATCACTTTCAGATGTTAACCCCAAGTTGCTCTGGAACGACTTGAGGTATGTGGGCTGAGGTACCTTTTCACTTGTGGTAAAACAGCTCTGAAATAGGCAGAACAGCAGTGGTCAACACTGGGGCTCTGAAGTAAGCCAGCAAGAGGAGGAATCCTGATTTTGCCACATCTGAGCTGTCTAACTCTGGGTGGATTATTTAGCTTCTCTGAGCCTCAATTTCCCCATCTGTAAAGAAATTAACTTCTTATAGTTGTTAGAGGACTAAATAACATAATGGATACAGACTGTCATAATGCAACATTCAACAGGTCTTCCATTTTCATCCTCATCATCACCTCGTAGAACTGTGTTAGCTCCTCCAACTGGTGTTGAAATGCTCTACTTCCTAAACAAAACCGCACTAGCAGATAAATCAGAATTAATCTTCTTAATGTGAGGAGTTCTAATGGGGAGAAGAAAGTGGTTAATTCCTTTTATTATTACAGATGTAATATGCATACATTGCAGACATTTAGAAAATATGGCTAGGCTAAAATAAGAAAATGTCATGTTCCCAGCACCCACCCAAAAATTATTACTCAAGTGTTCCTTCTTTTGACTCTTCCCTGTGTGTGTATACATTATATACTTTTTACTAAAATAAGCAAGCAAAAAAATTTACCTTTTTAAAGTTAATGATCTTCCTTTGCTTGTCGATAATACACTGTTCATATTCAAAATTCTCTTCTTGTCTCCAAAATAGCCTTTACAGCTGGTCTGTGCCAGCCAGAGCGAGGCAGGGCCTCACAGCGTCTGGTTGTCATGTGCTCTCGATCTCTCTTCCCAGCCCCGGTCCTTCTTCGTGATCCTGACTTGCTAAAAGGACTGCCATGCCAATTGTTCTGCAGACTGGAGGATTATATTACTATCTAAACATAGAACTGATCTGAGGAGGAAAAAAAATCTAGCTGAATTCAACCAAATAGTTCTTTTAGACATAATTAGTAATTCAGCATAATTCAACCAAGGTTTTTTTTGTTTTGTTTTGTTTTGTTTTAAAGCTGTTCTCTGTGTGTAAGGAGAATTTCTGAAGCTAGTTTTAAAAAAATAGCAAGCAATTTACAGAGGCCAGGGTACAGGTTGGCCATGTGAAGAGCTACAGGGATTTCACCTCATGTATGAAGGCATAGATAAATGAGCTCAATAGGTACATCTAAGATTCATGGTCACAGTCCAGTATTTCTTGCATCACTGCAACTGCTTTGGTGACACTGTGGACTAGTCACTTTGGCATGTGCACCCCTAGACCATTAGGAAGTTTCCTTTGTTAATTCTGCTAGGATTTTCCTGAAGTTATCAATCTGAAATTAAGCCCTTCAAATCGGTCTGAACCTGAGCTTTCCATACACTTCAGATCAAATTTTAATTGAACTATGGCCTTGTCCCCATCACCCTCAGTGACCAAGCTGAAGAGTGTGCCCTTCAGCCTGCTAGGATTTCCTTTAGAATCTGTGTAATTATAGATATTGGAGCAGGAAATCAAATTCCACATGAACCAGAAGAAGCAGCTGGGAAAGGAAATACAGTTGATTTTCTCCTAAATATTGAATTCCAGAGTGAATTCTGATAGTTAAACCACGTCCTGGGCAGTGCATTAGCACTTTAGGGGATTGTCATTTCCCAAGGAGAGTGTGGAAACTGAACACAGAGTCAGAGGAAAAGGAGCCGTGGGAGGAAAGAGCAGGCCCGTCCCTCTCGCCTTGGTTTAGGGCATTTGTAGGATATATAATAATACAGTATAGATCACATATATAACCAGACATATAATATTACCAGATAGGCATAGATACGTAGTTATACACACATACATATATAAACACATGATTGAAGTTTATGTTCTTGGAAGTGAACCTTAGAATCAATACCTTTCCAAACTGAAGTTAAATAACAATCCTAGCTCATCTTCATGACTTTCATCCTCCATTGCCCCTCAAAGATCTAATGTCTTCATGATTCTCCTGCTTCTTACCATACACGTCTGCTTTGATCAGATTTACTATTTCCTCCCTTCTTAAGGTAAGAAAGACTTAGTACTGCCCCTGTTGGGATATTTGCAATTCTAACAAAATACTTAGCCAAAAGAAAAGGGCAGAAGTCATAGAAGGTTTTGACCTTTCACATGACAGAAAGCAAACTCTACTTACTAGGGTGGGACAGAGTGGAGCTGAGTGTCTTGATGTCTCTGATGCTCTGTTACAACGAATCTCATATTCAAAATGAACCCTCTCTTGCCCTGTGGCCTTCACAATAACGTGCAAATGATGACAGTCGATTATTTTGCTTTTGGAGTCTTAGGTATAGAACACATTTCTATTCCAGGTGAATATGGGAACGTTTCTCTCCCACGCCTGGTTGGTTTGAGGTCCACACAGTCCTCCATGCAGGAATGATAAGGGGTCATGAATAGTTTTGGATTACTCAGATTGTGTGAATGGGTCATCCAGAAGGATTTACTTTGTTGTTGTTAGCGTTGTCCTCATAGACTTACACTTCAGTGGCATTCTTCAAGTAGCTCTTTTTTTTTTTAAGATTTTACTTATTTCTTTGAGAGAGGAGAGAGAGAGAGAGAGAGAGAGAGAGAGAAAGAGAAGGGAGACACACAAGGGGAGAGCAGCAGGAAACATAAACTTCCATATGTGCCTTGACTGGGCAAGCCCAGGGTTTTGAACTGGCGACCTCAGTGTTTCCAGGTCAATGCTTTATCCACTGCGCCACCACAGGTCAGACCAAGTAGCTCTTTTCTAATCTAGCTTCTTCCTCCTAAAGCCATTCAGAGAAGTAGGTCTCATTTACTTTTGGGCAAACCTTACATAAAACCAGTCTTGAAATTTCTCTGGAGCTTGTGTGCAGTGAAGAATTTTGCTAAGTGTCTTTATCAGAACAGCTGCCTGTGTTCCAGTACGCATGTGGTGGATACAGTTAATTCATTTTCTTTTCCAGAAGAGAATGCTCTAATAATCATCCTAAGAAGGCAGACTGATTGCTCTGTTACATTAAGGTCACAGGATCCTTGCTAACATGACACATAGGATACTTTCATGTCAAAAAAAGAGGTTTTTTATTTCCTTATGGCAGACTTATAGCATGGAAGCAGTAAGCAACACTCTTACACCATGTGTGCACACATGCATGAGCATACACACAGTAACCAAGGCATGTTTTGTAGAACAAATATCATTACATTGCATGGTAGGATACCAGCTGTGCTAAACCCTCAAATACTTCCCATTAATTAACCAAGTAACTGTTTCTCTCACTGCTCAGCTCTGTGGAAGCTTCTTTCAAAAAGATCTCACTGTCTGGCCATACCTAGAGTCATGATCATTGACTCTAAAGATCTTTTTTTAATTTAGAAATTAAATTTAGTAGAGTGTCATTGGTCAATAAGAATACATAGATTTCAGTAATTTTTTTCAATGAATGAATTTAAAATGTCATCCAGGTTCTTATTACTCAAAGTGCCATTTCTGGGCCCTCAGCATCAGTCTCACCAGGGAGCTTATAAGAGGTGCAGGATCTGAGCCCTAACCCCAGCCCAGATTATTCCAAATCTGTATTTTAACAAGATTTCCTGTTGATTCAAATGAACATTAAAGTTTGAGAAATACTGGATAAGATTGATGACTTTCAAACTTATTTGTCTATGACTCACAGTAAGAAACAAATTTTACATTGCATGCTAGTATGTGTATGTATACAAACACACGTGATACAAACATTTATGAAATATTTGCATTTAATATAATACAGACTGATATTTTCTATTCCATTTTTTAAAAAGTTGCTAACCAATCAATGATTTCACACACACTAATAGGTCACAATCCTCAGGTTTAAGACTACACCTTGAACAAAGTTTCTCACCTGTGGCATTATTGACCTTTTGAGCCAGGTAACTCTCTGTTGCAGGTTCCATGCTGTGCACTGAAGCGTGTTGAGCAGCCTCCTTGGCTTCCACCCACTAGATGCCAGTAGCATCCACCTCTCAGTTGTGACAACCAGACATGTCTCCAGACACAGCCAGCCTGGGAGCTGGCTTGAAAGTCTCAGAAATAGATCATGGTGGGAAAAGTCCTGCAATGACTGGAAAAGCTTGTGAGATATTCACACTCTTCACCCTCTCCTTGTCTCTCCCCAGAACAGTCCTACTCAGGAGCCCAGGGAAGGATCCAATCTGAGCCACCTGTTGGATCAGCTGTTAGATCAGCAGTGTGGGTTCCCGCATGGCCTCCCTCAGGAGCCCAGGGAAGGATCCGATCTGAGCCGCCTGTTAGATCAGCTGTTAGATCAGCAGTGTGGGTTCCCGCATGGCCTCCCTCAGGAACCCAGGGAAGGATCCGATCTGAGCCGCCTGTTGGATCAGCTGTTAGATCAGCAGTGTGGGTTCCCGCACGGCCTCCCTCAGGAGCCCAGGGAAGGATCCGATCTGAGCCGCCTGTTAGATCAGCAGTGTGGGTTCCCGCATGGCCTCCCTCAGGAGCCCAGGGAAGGATCCGAGCTGAGCCACCTGTTGGATCAGCTGTTAGATCAGCAGTGTGGGTTCCCGCATGGCCTCCCTCAGGAGCCCAGGGAAGGATCCAAGCTGAGCCACCTGTTGGATCAGCTGTTAGATCAGCAGTGTGGGTTCCTGCATGGCCTCCCTCAGTTGCTTTCCTTTAGTTTGCTTTGGGTGATTCCACCTGGACTTTGCTTTTTAAAACATTGTTACTTCTACTAGGTGGCTATAAGTTATTTTTGTGTGTCTAAAAATTGGAAATGAAGGCTCAACTTGAATACTTCATCCATTCCCAATTCCCAGTTCAGAAAAGAACAGTTAACAGGTCCTGTTCTTCTGTTAAACTCCTGTGGAATTGATTAAAAATCCAGTTAATGGAGTCAAGTGATTGGCCTCCAATATGACTATTCCCATATCAGAAGGCTTACAATGATAGTGCCACTTGCCATGTTGGGGGCCTTGACTGCCTTTGGCAGAATTTTTCACTCCAACTATCCTTGGACTAATGCCAGCTATACCAACAAACCCTGAGGTCTTTCCCAGGATGGGGGTATTATTAATTACTAGATCTGCATGCCAATCTGTATATAAAAGACCATCTCATTTTTATGTAAAGAAAAATTTCTAAAAGAATAAATAATCTGTGAAGTAAGCAAACTTAACTTTATGACTTTTCTCATGAAATTCTCTCTTTTTTTAAGGAAGGGAACTATCACTTCCTTTTGTTCAGAAAATCCATTACTTGGCCTAGAAGACCATCCTGGTAAAGAGAAAACATCCGTGACCAGGTGCCTCACTAGCTGTGGAAACACTAGGCCAGTCTCTCAGCCAGAGGTAGCGTTGCCCCACCAGAGATATTCAGCAATGGCTGGAGACATTTTTGGTTGTCACAGGTGGGGAAGGTGCTATTCACATATAGTGTAGAGAGGCCAGGCAGGCTGCTGAATGTCCTCAGTGCACAGACAGCCCCCCACGATAAGAAATTATCCAGCTCAAAATGTCAACAGCATGGAGGTTAAAAGATCTTTCATGGCATGGGCTCTTTGAGTTGAAATTTTGGTATAAAGCAGGAGAATCAGCTGTGGGTCATTCTCTAACCCAGGGATTCCAGTGACTGTCCCTAAAGAATTCTCTACTTGGCAGATAGCTCAGAAACTAGTCTCAAAATCCCTTTAACAAGTTTCATACAAACTATCTTTTTAGGGTCTAAAAAAATTAAAAGCAAGGAATTGTTAACACAACTTTATCAGCTTGCACTTAACCCTTGCCCAAGAGTAGTTCCCACAGAGCCTCAGTACTTCAACAAAAACTCCAATCTGTTCTGTTACAAGAATCACAACAGCTTTCTTTCTACTAGAAAGTGGCCCTTGAAGGTTTTAAGGAACCAGCTCCTTTCCAGCAAACAGGCATTAAGAGCACAGGCTTTGGAGTAACATACCCTCAGGTTGCATTTCTGGGTCTGCCACTCACTAGCTATGTGACTTTGAGTAACTTATTTAACCTTACCAAGCCTTACTTCCTCCTCTGTGAAATGGGGATGAAGACATTACCTGGCTTTCGGATTAGGAGGACAAAATAATCTAAAACCTCAATGGTTGGCACCTAGACATTGCTCCACAAATGTTTTTTCTTCTCTTCGTCTCCATCGGTAATAGTAACAACATAAAAACCAGCTCACACCCTTACCTAATACTAAGGCAAATTTGCAGAGAGAAGAAAAGCAGTGATACATTCCTGAAATTCTAAGAGCCAGAGATAAATTGGCCAGAGACTATGCTAATAAGTAGCAAAGAGTCCAATGGTTTGATCCTTACAGGAAATTGGTTTGAAGGAAGAATAAGAACCCAATGCAGTTGGAGCCGCAGAGGAGGCAGCTCCATGGTTGGATCTACAGATATCGAGGACTTGGGAAGGGGTAGGAGGTAAGATTATGTGCTCAGGCCATAAGCAAGGAGAGATGATTGCTGCCTCGGGGAACACGGCTAACCCACCAACACCATGCCCTCATTAGCCTTAGCAGAGCTTCTCTTTGGAGAGGTCCTTTTAGAATTTAGACAACGATGGATTCACCGGGGTTATGATGATGCCAATCTAGGCATCTGAATATTTGCTTTGTAGACACTAACTGTTCCATAAACTTGAAGAGTAAATTCTTTTCATATTAATATGAATTAATGTTTTGTCTTTTACTGCATGCTTCTTCACTAGGGGTGTGCATCAGAATTACTTATGTATTTTTTATTTAAAAAATATCCTTATTTAAGTTGCATACCAAAAATGCCAAGTCAGTAGATCTAAGCAAGGGCTCGGGCATGTTTTTTAAAATTAATTAATTAATTAGCTAGTTAATTAATCCAAGGGTATAAGCTGATCAAGAACTATTGTTTTAAAGGAGTGCTCATCTACTACGGGTGATTTTGTCACCCAGGGTATATTTGGAAATGTCTGGAGACATTTTTTTACTGTTATAACTGGGGTGTGTTGGGAGGCGGAGGCTGCATGCTACCAATAGTAACACAGGACCTCTCTAGTGCCATGATGGGTGGCAAATGTCCTGCACTGCGAGGACAGCCCCCACAGCAAAGCATTCTCTGGCCCCAATGACAGTAGTGCTGAGGTTCATGAATCCTGATTTAGGGGATAAAAAAAACACTGAAAGATGTTTATTTTTATTATTTCTGTTAATACTCTTCTTATATGGTGTCCTGCAATACAATGTCATGACTTTATTTATTTACTTAGCAACAGTTGAAGAGAGGGGAGAAGGTACTATTATTTCCACTTTTAAGATAAGAACCTAAGATTCAGAAGAGCTTGCCCAGGACTTCAGGGACCCCAGGGGCCCCGTCTTCTGAAACTGTGGTTGTTCCCATTCCTCTCCCTGAGAACAGTGATATTGTCTGCCTTATTCACCATTGCATCCCCAGTGTCTGGCATATGTAAGCCCTCAATTATTATTTGTTAAACGGGTATTGATGAATTCTTAGCCTCTTTATAGTATATTGCGTACCTTGTCAAGGACATTTTCTATTTCTAATTCTAACTCAAAAATAGTAATTGAGCCTGACCTGTGGTGGCGCAGTGGATAAAGCATCGACCTGGAAATGCTGAGGTTGCCGGTTCGAAACCCTGGGCTTGCCTGGTCAAGGCACATATGGGAGTTGATGCTTCCAGCTCCTCCCCCTTCTCTTTCTCTGTTTCTCTCTCTCCCCCTCTCTCTCTCCTCTCTAAAAATGAATAAATAAAATAAAAAAAATAGTAATTGAGGACTTTGAATATTATTCACTATGAATTACTATAGTTGTCACCTAATTTTTTTGGAAGCCTTGACTATAGAATGTTCTGATTAATTTAATAGTGAGTGAATTGTTTGGCCCATTTTTGGTTAATTTGAAGATTTATTGGAAAACCATTCCTGTTTCAACTCCTCTTTTTGAAACAACTTCTAAAATGTTTTAGTTCTAATTTCTGCCTCACTGAGCACATTAAACAGAATATAATTCTCTGGGTCAAGATCGTTCAATTCTCTGGCTGTCCCTCCTTCAGCCCAGTGTCACCACCTAGACCAGCCCCATGTCACCACCTAGACCAGCCCCATGTCACCACCTAGACCAGCCCAGTGTCACCACCTAGACCAGCCCCGTGTCACCACCTAGACCAGCCCCGTGTCACCATCTAGACACTGAGATGTGAAGAGTACGTTCCCAGGATCGCCCCACTGCGAACTCCCCACACTCAAATGTGGGCTCTTGCCGCCACACTTGTGCTTCTAGAAGATGGGGCTGGGATGCTTATTAGCCCAAAGACATTTTGAAAGCTGCTCTTCTAATTTGATCCCAAAGAGGACTTTTGGGAAGAGGAAAAAGGGAACTTTTTCTAAAAGGCAAATGCAAATAAGAAAAGATTACAGTTAATTGGGAGTTTTAATAAATGGACATTTTATAACTGTAACAATGATAACTTAAATTTCTTTTATGCATATTTTCCTGAACTGTACATTGGAGACAATAGCATTATCTTGTTAAAGATATTATGTCTTTTATATTCTTTTTTCCCCCCACTGTGTAGCCCACTTCAGTGCCAGCAGCCTATGGGCAGAGGCCAGGCAGTGGTTCAGGGCCACGGTTTGCTCTGGCATGGGGCACTATGAGCGACCCAGGGGGACGGAGTCTTTTATACTCTTAACAGTCTCAGATGGTAGGTACTTAATGATTCTCATTTTTGAGCTGTGGAGGCTGATAAGAGCCAATATTTATTAGGTATTAGCTATGTACCAGATACTGTTCTAGGCACTTAAATGTAATAATTTGTGTAATTGTCATTACTTTCTGTGAGTCAGGTTTTTACAGAGAAAGATGTTGGGCCACAGACAGATAAATTAACCACTAAGTTCAAAAACCTGGGAAGTGATCAATTCCAAATCAAACCCTTTTCTTTCTGAGGCAGAGCAGATACATAACCACAATGTGTTAGGGAAAAAACCTACACTGTTCACATATGTGCCCCTAAACTCCTACTCCACTGAGGGGTTTACTGTGACAGAAGTCACCATTGCCTACATGGCAATTCCATGGAAATATACAAGACAGAAATTGCAATTTCATGACCCCTGGTAGAAAGTGATTGATTAGTCACAGCTCATCCACTAACAATTTTGGGAGTTGAATAGCTAATCAGACAGACTCCTTAAGGAAAATTCAGCCATGCCAGGGCAGGCCTACTCCTTAGTTTGAGGACATTTTCACTGGGCTCAAGTTCCAGGAACAGCAGCAGAACCTAGACCTAAAGGTGGAAAATCCCGGGAAATGCAACTGCCCCCAAGTCAGGGTAAAACCCCCTCCTCAGCAGAGAGAGGCCACAGCACAGTGGGGAAGCTTGCATTTCATGTGTGCTGCAAAAGCCCCTTCTACCTAGGCCCAGCTGAGGGGTGGGTTTCAGCTTTCAGTCTATATCTCCCTCTGCATTCTGTCTGGGATCACTTATACCATAAGAATAAAGTTTTGTGGCTTATTGGTGGGGAGAGGGGTGATGGTAACACAATATCATTACATCCCAGACAGTTGATAAATGGTTTAGGGTAGCAGCTTAAGTTCCTTAAACAGCTTGACACGGTGGTATTATTTAATAGCAGTGCTCAGGGTTCTCCTCCGAGGCCCTGTTGACGCCTTTAACCTACTCACATAGCTAAGTTTTCAACAGCACTATGAGGTTTCACAGATTGGCGCCCTTTACAGGAGGGGAAAGTAGTCCAAAATTACAGAGTAGCATGGTTATACAACCTGTGCATAATACAAATGTAGTTGCAACTAAATCATTGCGCGGTCATTATCCAATAATGCCTGAGGTGTCAGCAATGTGAAAATTTGTGATCAGGTATCACCAAAGCCTTGATTTATTTCCAGCCGACGCTTACAATAAGTGATGTGACAAGGTGATGAAAGAGGAAAGATAGGAGGGAAGGAAGGAAGAATAAAAGGAGAGAGGGAACGATGAAATAGAGAGAAAAAGAGTTGAGTTGTTTTTTCTCTTAAAGCTTTAGAGAGCTTACCAGATAGACCTTCAGCTGTTCACCAACCCTTGAAAGTGGCAAAACCCTTGGCCTGTGGAAAGTGGTCTCTATGCATTGTTTCTAAAGAGTTTGTTTATTCAAAATATGTCTGCTTTTGGCACTCAATTTCCTGAGTAGGGGCTCAGATCAGTAGCCAAGCCAGCACTGTGTACCCTTTAGTGAAGCCTGTTCCTGCCTGTGGTTTCGGAACTCATAAAATAGTGGTGACCCCACACAGGGGACATGGATGAGTACGTGATGGAATTCTTTTAAAGGCTCCCCACTTGGCTCACAGAACTACAGAAATGGAGGTCTGTTTGCATTTGTTGGTGCGCATTAGAAATAAATTTGGGCATTCAGCTTAAAGAACTCACTAACGGCAAGATGCACAAAGAAATGCTGTTATGTTTTTATCCATCTTTGTAAGTTTGGCTGGGCAAGAAGGTTTATCAAAAGAAATATGTAAATAGCACAGCCTGCTATACAAAGGAAAAGAGAATAAAATTAATCCAAGACATCCGTGGCATAATACTATTTTCTTCCCTCAGCTTTTCTTTTTATTCCTTAAGACACGTCACCTTGCAGTCCCAACACAAACAATAGCCCACTCAAAAAACAAACACAAAACCAAAACCCAGACCCAAGGCAACCCTCGGCCCCAGGAAAGAACTCCAAACGGGTCTTCAGCCTCACTCACAGTATTGTTATTAAATCTAACATGATCATAGCCAAGTCATCAGCTTGGGCAATATTCCCCTCTCCCCTCCTTTTATTTTTGGGAGAAAGGGGGAAGTATTGGGAGGGTCGGAGAAACCAAGCCAATCAAAGTTAAATAAAGTCTCTTTCTAGCAAGACTACTGTCTATAACATGTTGTTCCTTATAGAAAGTGGGATATGGTGGCATTTGCTTGATTAACTCGCTCGACAAAAGTGACAGCTGCTGTGGTGCACGCGGATAAGCTGCACGGCGCAGTTCCGCCTTTGTACATCTGTCAGCAGAGAGGAAAGAATAAAGAGCGAAAAGAGACAAATTGGTCCCCAAAGACTCTCCATTCAACTTAGGAGGTTTGCCCCATTCAGGCGCTCGCTGTGCGCCTCAAGTACTGAGAGCTTATTCAATTTCATTCACTCTTTTGAATGAACCCACAAGTGTTTAATTTCTTATTCTGTTGCCTAAAAAAAGGGGGGGTGGAGAAGAGCGGGGCAGGAGACTGTAAACAGGGAGCATTCATGGCAGGGTAGGTTGATCCCAGCCGCACGTATGAACTCATGGCTAATTTATGGTTTAACTCTCTGTACTCAGCCTAGCCCCGTCGGAGTGCTTCCCAGAGGACCTGACGCAGCCATCTTCTCTCCTGGCTGGTGGATCCAAAACCATCTGTAGATATGGAGGGTGCCCAGTAAGGTCCACGTATTCTTGTATAAGGACAGTGGTCTGAGGTGCATGCCTTTTCCAGAGATGGGGTGGCAGGCTCCCCAGGATGAGGTTTGGGGAAATGATATGGAGAACATGGGGTTCTTTTCCCCTCCCAGAAAGAGGAAAAAAATAGAGTCACATGCAGTGAGAAGTGGTAAGAGGGGAAGATGGTTTCCAGAGATTAAAAATAAAGCAAGAGGCAAGGACGTCGTTGGGAGGCAGATCCCAGCTGTACACGGGGAAAGCACACATGAACTGTTAAAAGGCAGCACTTTGTCTTTCTTTTTCTCAAACCTGGGAGCCCCAGGCATCAGAACCCGTTTTCCTGCCTCCTTTAAAGGGTGGTCACTGTGCACCCCCAAATGTCTCCTGCAGGAGTTTGAAAATCCTGCGCCAGTCCCAGTGCTACCTGCTCTGCCCAGACGGCCACGTTCCACCTTTCTCCCGCCTGCACGCCACCCACTTTCTCTGCTGAAACCCAGCATTCCCTTCCAGCTCCTGGGCCAGCATCTGAATATCATCCCTGCATCCAAGACTTCTTTGTTGACTGCTTTTTGGAAACCACTCATTGCCATCTCTGGCTCCTAAAATTATTATGAAAAATTCCCCATAGAGCCCAGGTTGACCATGTTGACATAGATTTGATATTCAGGTGCTTAGAGGACTTTTTAATTTTTAATTAGACTCAGTTATACTTATTGGCTTTTGTTGCCTTGGAATTCGGGAGCTCTGGACAGTGCCTGCTGGATGGTATATTCATGTCCTTTCATCATCTGCTTGGAAACTAGCTAGGTGGTTTGACCTAAAGCATTTGCCTATTTACCTGAATGTTTTCCACATAGTAACATGGAAACTATGTGAATGCACGTATCATGTTTGTTTTTATTTTATTTATTTGTTTGTTTACTTATTTATTTATTTTAATAAGGGTTATAATTAAAACAACCTCAGCCAGGAAAACCACTCCCTGAGGTCACGTGAATTTTCTTGCATAAGAACTTGAACTTTAACTCATAAAACTCTTATGATTCATGACCAAAGGAAGTTTAATATGTGCAAATTATAAAATTAGCCCTAATGTAATTAACCAACCCTGTTTTAAAAAAGACAGAGTTGGCACTCCACCTTGTCTTTTCGTTCTGTACATGCATTACCATCCTTATTTTAGAGTATGATTTCTATAATCATTTCTATTTGGCATGCAAATTTCTCATTCAGTTGCTTACGTCAATCTGCTTGCGAATTAATGTAGTTAACTCTGAAGGCAGTTCGTGTACCTAAGAAGCAGTCGGGATGGGCAGATGCTGCTCATGAATAATCTGAGTTCAGCTCATAGAATGAATCCTTTTCCTACCTCTGAGGTCCTTGAATGCATATCAGAGAATAGTTTTCAGATAAATTATTCACACTCCTCTCCTGGATAATAGGTGGTAGGATGTGACACCAAAACTAGAATTTTGTGCTCAATATAATTAAGTTTAAAGTGACTGAGATGACTTGAAAGTGTGAATTTGGATTGTAACTATGCATTTTCTCAAAACAGTAGGTTCCATTGAGAGGACAGAGGCTAAAAACATGGGGGTCCATTTTCTCAATGCACAGGGAGGCCTGGGACTAAATCCCCAACATGTCCAGAGAAAAATAGGCCCCAGGAAAAGGTATTGTTAACCATGGTCACTTTGTTAATTCCCAAACTGCACACCTGCCCTGGGCGGCCCAGGTGGCAAACAAGGCCTGGTCAGAAGCTGATTGGGGCTTAACACATTGGCCTCATTATTTATATCTCATGGAGAAAGAAAGAATCGACTGAGAAAATTCAGGTACAGAAGAGAGCTGTTTCTTTTCTCTTAAATATCACAGTGCCCCAGCCCACTTGCTGAAAGTTCAGTGTCAGCCTCTAACATTTGCTACAAAAAACCTGTCTATTTAACAGAAGTCACAAACTTGAGGCTGTCCTGATTTGCTGTGATGGGTCCTGCTGATCACCTAGAGGGCATTAGAACAGCTGCTGTTGGGCCCATGTTGCATGGTTTATTCAGGGTTTGACCACTAGTTATATTTTATTCATTACTTAGGCGCTCAGCAGTTTCAGAAGTCAAATGGCACTCAGGCCAGCACAGGTCTACATTGAGTTCCTTCTTTCAGGACAGCGGGGCGTGGGGGCTAATCAAACAGGAGAGAAGGAAAAGGCATACTTTGCTATCTGGGTACCTTAACATCAAGGGTAGAAGGATTTTGCAGGAAATCATGCCTCATTCTTCATTTAACTTAATATTGATAAGGCGTGGAGTTGTAGAAAAAATAACAGTTACTTAAGGAGCCTGTGGGCTTCAGGCTCTCTGGAGAGTCAGAGCAGGAAAAATATAATAAAAATTAAAAGCCAATTTATTACATACGACTTACTACATTTCCCTTTCTCTCTTTTCCAGAGAGAACAAACTCATATAAATATTATATACTATTGAAATGTAAAAGGGGATTCAAAACGTAACTACATCTTGAGGTTGTTAGGCAAATTAGAGTTTAATTCATACAAACTGCTTAGACTAGTGCCTGACACGTAAGTGCTCACTAAATGTTTAGTCATTATTTTTCTTGCTAATTTTTATTTTATTTTTCTCATTATTATTGCTAATTCTTATTAATGTCACTACAGAACTTTTTCCCAAAGTGAATTCAATGGCACCTAAGTACCCTAAGAGAGATTAAATAGGTGGCTCGGGAAATGTGGTTCTTTAGTCAAATACAAAGCAAAGTTAAATGGAATTTTTTTACTGCAGGACTTCTCAGGGCATTTACTGTGTTCATGTCACCCTGTGAGTCTGAGTTACCAGTAGTAACAGACGCAGTACACAGTGTGCCTATGTGTGCTCTCATATACATTCACGGGCCAGCGAAAAGTACAAAGCTGGAAAAGTTTATGCTAGTGTTACTTTTATTTCCTTTTAAAAACTTGTAACCTAATCTGCCTGTAGCCCAACTAACTGATAAAATAGTGAATGCTCCCCAGGAAAGCCTCCGATTTTCCTCCCCCAGAACTTTGGAGCCAGTGGCTAGAGGCTCAAGCAGGGCCGGGACTCTCCCACAGCTGCCCTTTGATGCACACATGCCCTTGGCCTCGTAGAGGGCATTGTTCTGTGTCTTCCTAACGTTTCTGAAAGCGCCCCACAGCCTGAATCCACAAACTCCGGAACCACCTTGGATTCAATAGGTGAAAGGACCTTACTCAAAATTTCAGAACAAGTTATTATCCTGAACAAAGAGAGGAGTAACCTCTCTCTGGGGTTTTCCAGTCCAAGCTTATGTCATTACTTAAATAAATAAAAAGACACAAACTCTTTCAACTGGTTCAGCTGGGCTGGGAGCCCTGCGATAAGAGATCACTGGTGTGAGTTACTATGGTAATTGAGTAGTATCAGCAATAGTTTTGCTCTCATGAGCATTAAAGCACATAATAATAGGCAAACAACGGTGGTTAAAGCAAGCAGGTAGGATTACTATGTTCTTTTGTCAGAAGTATATAATGTCTTGTAGTCAGTTTTAAAGACTTCTCAACCCCCAAATCCACCCCAGTGTCACCTGCTGAGTAATTTTGTAGCTTAATCTCCTGCTCTCAACTCCAAGATCTCTGCTAATTTGAGGCAAATGGGTATTTCTGACATTAAATAGGGCAGCAAGGAAGCTCTGACCTAGAAAACCCACATTCTAAAGCACAGAGAAAAATATTCTTTCAACAATTTTATGAAGGCTCTTTTGAATGATGGGGGGGGGGGGATTGCTTTCACTAAAATGGGAGGTTGCAGCCTCCCAAGGAAGGGTTTTTGCAGAACAAGAAAAAAAGAAAGAAAGAGAAACTTGCAGAGCGTCCTCACTCCCAACTTCCCCCAGAAAACTTGTCACTTCACATTGCCATCCGCTACCCCAACAATAATCACTCCGTGCCTATTGCTAATTGCAAGCACAGCTGAGGCCCAGCGGGGAGCCCTTGCACAGTCTCAGGCCTTTATACGAGACTCAATCTGTTGTATGGCACTTGTTCACACACAAAAAAACTACCAGCAAAGGCAGAAAGAGGCAGAGTCACAGGTTTCTTGTAATCCCTCCACCTCCCCGCTGACAGCCCAGCCCTAGAAGCATTCCTGGTTTTGTCCTCCTCTTTACAAAATCTGAAGTGACCTTAAGCTGCGAGCATGTCAGCTTTTGAATGTCGAGTTGCCGGCTTCTTCAGGTGCATTAAGGAGCAGGAGCGGGGCTGCATCTGGCTTCTGCGTGTCTGTTTGCAGCACCCCTGGGGCGAGCTGTGGCTTCCTGTAACATGTAAAATATGAGTGTGAACTCAGAGTTCATGGCAAGGAACAGGAGGTCATGCCTCCATTCAGTTCTAAGTAAAGAAACTGGGAGTTTGCAGATGTTTGTCTGTATGTGTAATGACACCACCACCCCCCAGCCACCAGGCACCAGAGCGCCGTTTTTGATAAAATGTGCCACAATCAGTGTGCTACTTGCAGATTTATTCATATCAATTTTTGCAATTTATATATTCAGAGACAAGATTGCTATTTCAGCAACTTTATATTGGATGTTGTACATTTGCGTCTAGAGAAGGGAGGAAGACGTGTGGGGCGCGAAGGGTGGGCAGAGAACGAAAAAAAAATTAAGTCTGTTCCTCGGGCCACCAGCTGGGGTGTTGTCAAGGAGACAAAGCATTGGACAGGAGGGTCTGTGTCCCCTTTTTGCCTAGCAGTCACTTCCTGCCCAGGCTTGGGGGTGACGAATCTATTGCCTCTGGCCCAGAAGAAGGCCTGTGATGACCACTGTGAGGAGGGGAGTGAGGTTGGGGATGGTGGGGAAACTCCCCTAGTAGAGGAGGCCTACCTTCCTTGAGGTCAGGAATAGGCAGGCCCGAGAAAATGTTTGGCCTGGGTCTGTATTTGGACCTGGCAGGGAGCGCCCCGCCCTTCCTGTGCACCTTGACACCCTCTAAGATGACAAAGGAATTGACTCTCTTGTGAGATTTCCACTTGCAGAAATTCTGTTCCCTGCCCAAAGCCTCACACTGTATTTTCACAGAAAGAAGACATTGGTGGAGCAAATGCTGAGATAGCCCTCCCCAGCCTGGGGAATAAGTGCTCCTCAGTGGGCAGAGTTAACTGCTGTGCTTGGTGCAAAGATCATTTTGAAGCATTTAAGAAATACATGATTTTTATTAGAATAACTGTCCCATGTAGGAGTAATTTCTCAGCAATGCCTTGCATTACTAGCCTAATTCTACTTAATTGTTTCCTAAAATAAGGGCTTCCTGAACACACATTCCAAACCTTACTAACGCTGTGGTGGTGGGAGTGCTTCTGGGTGTAGAGCCGCTCCCCTTTGGGGCAGAGGACTCGGAGCTGCTTGATCTAATCTGCACGTGGAAAATCAGGGGGTGGGGCTGCTGAGGGGAGTCTTCGCGAAAACGTGACGTGACACGTCACGCAGTGTGAAAAATGCACCCTTTTTGTCGTTTGAACCCACTTCTCTATGAGGATTCTCATTCCTCATCTCTGGGCTTCATTTAATTCTTTTTCACAGATTTAGAAATTTTGGCCCTGTAGCATGTTTTAAATAAACCAAATAAATGACTGAGCAAATGCTACCAGATTTGTTCTTTGTTCTTCAGTCTCCAAATTCGGCCTTGAGAAATTGTCTCAGACCTAGTATTAAATAAAATGCCCATGTTCATCTTACAAAAGAATTGCTTGGCATTTTGTGAAACATGGTTGCATTTCCGGATTAGCATATGTACATTGCTATATAACCAAGCTTTCTCAAGGAAAGTTTCCTTTTCAGTATAAGAAGTGATTTTTCATTTCCTATCTTTTTGTTTTAATTGTGGTAAAATAAACATAAAACTTACCACATTAACCACTTCAAAGTGTATACTTCAGCAGTGTTAAGTACATTCACTCTGCTGTACAACCAGTGTCTAGAACTCTTTCCATCTTGCAAAACTAAAACTCTATCCCGTAAAACAGCTCCCCTCCCCCCCCCCTCCCCAGCCCTTGGCAACTTACCTTTCCAGTTTCTGTGTTTATGAATCTGACTATTCCAGATGCTTCCTAGAAGTGAAGTCATCCAATATCTGCCTTTTGTTCCCTGGCTTATTTTAGTTATTTGCATACTATCCTGAAGGTTCCTCCCGTTGCAGCATATGACAAGATTTTCTTCTTTGTTGAGGCTATTATTCCATTGTATGTATATATCGCTTTTTATTTATCCATTCATCTGTCAGTGGTTCTTAAGCTGTCTCCACTTTTGGGCTATTGTGAATAATACTGCTATGAACATGGATGAGCAAATCTCTCTTTGAGATCCTGCTTTCCTTTTTTTTATGTCTATACTCAAAACTTGATTTCCATCTTTTTATAATAGCACTTACTTAGTTTGTAGAAATGATGGAAGAATGGCATCTGTGCACTTGAGTTGACACAGCACTCACAATTGAAAATTCACATTAATGCCTCTGCTTTAGGCAGATATTAGTCTTTAGAAAACATCAACGAGTTGATTTTTCATTTAGTTTTCTCTTTGAGAGATGGTACACCAGTTCCAGAAATACCTACTAGAAAGTATTAGGAAAGAAAGCCTTTCAGAGACCGTTCCATCTCCTTGCAGGTGATCACGCACCACATTGAGACATGGAGTTGGGCAAGATACAAAGGAATTTATGACTGGTTGGGTTCATACAGTCTGATTGATACAGAGGCAAACAACAGCAAAAACCCACCTCATTTCTAGTCTGGCTTTGGCTAGATTGAATAGCTTATTAAGATTGCTAGCAAGCTAATCAAACCATTTAAAAACATAAAGAATGTATCTTTCAGGGAGAGATTCTTGTGAGCTTAGCTTTGAATTAAACTCTTGCTTGATTTGCTTTCATAAAGGGTCTTTCAGGACTCTGACTTCCCTTATATTTTCCACAGGCAGCTCACGGTCATAGGAATGACTTGGTTAGAAGTCAGACTTGGTTAGAAGCATTAGGTTAGAAGTCCAAGGATGAAGTCACCATTTTGATCATTCATATGAAATCTCAATACTGAAGACAAATCTCTAACCTCCACATTCAGGGTTAGAGATTTAAGACTTGGTATTGAATGGATAACTACTTATTTCTGCAGTTTTTAACTGGTTTGCTGCAAGAATTTTTAAAATATACAATACTTGACTATTTAGTCAGGGATACTGACCTCTTTTCCCTAGAATTGTCAAATTAAAAAAATGACAACTGCCAACACAATAATAGGTATCTGATGTGGCTGAATTAAAATTATACCTATTTTTGTCAAATCAGCAAAAAAAAATTTGTGCCATAGAATTTTGGTAATTACTTTATGTGTGCCATGAGATGAAAAAGGTTGAAAATCACTCACTTATTTGAATAAAATAATATTAAAGTGTTATTTATGCCCTATTAAAGGTTAAAATGATATTGCTCCCAAATGTTTAATTCTATACATATTTCTATAGAATTTTAAACAGTAACCATTTAAATCAAATTTTAAAAAGTAAATTTTTGCTTGCACTATCTCTTCCTTAGAAAAAGAAGCTAAAGGCAAAAGCAGAGCTGAAGACTCTCAGCACCAGGCTGTATATAACTACAGTCTCTGGGGCCGAGGTTTCAACAAGGTGCCCTGACTTCTCTGTCAGTTGGAATACATCAGACTTTCAGGAGACACACTCCAGAGAACCTTGAAGAGCCACAGCACTAAGACAGTTTTGCAAAGACTTCAAAGAAATGGGGTTTTAGGCACTCAAAGAATTACAGATGTTGAGGAAAAATACCCTCAACTGCAAAGAACATTCGGGACAGCCTCGAAGGTCATTCTGATTATCTGTGGCCTCTGAGTTTGGTGTCTGGTTATTTTTGGTGCCTTTGTGCTCTTAGCTGAGCACCCAAAAGCTGTGACTAGGAAATACCCATTTCTAGGTGCAGTTGTTTTGGTAAATCAAATCCTGAATCACAGTACCACTCAAATATGGCAGAAGATTGCATTCTTTTATTTAGAAATGAAATGTAATGGGTGACATTGATCAGTAAGACTACATAGGTTTCAGGTGAACTTCATTTGAACTGTTGATTGCATTGTGTGGCCATTACCCAAAGTCAAATCATTTTATGCCCCTCTTTACTCTGCTCTCGCTACATCCCCCTGGTAATCAGTTCACTTTTGTCTATGTCTATGAGTCTCAGTTTTATATCCCAGCTATGTTTCAAATTACTTAATTCTTAGCTTTTTCTGATTTACTTTTTTCACTTAGCATAATATTCTCAAGGTCCATCCATGTTGTCCAAATGGCAATATATTGTCTTTTCTTATGGCTGAGTAGTATTCCATTGCATATATGTACCACATCTTCTTTATCCAATCCTCTATCAAGAGACACCTTGGTTGTTTTCATGTCTTGGCCACTATGAATAATGCTACAATGAACATGGGAGTGCATGTGTCTGTGTACTAATATTTTCAAGTTTTTCAGATAGATACCCAGTAGAGGGATTGCTGGGTCATATGGTAGTTCTATTCTTAATTGAACTACCATGCTATCTTCCATAATGGCTGTACCAGTTTACATTCCCACCAGCAGCCTCTCCAACACTTGTTATTACCTGTCTTGTTGATAACAGCTAATCTAACAGCTGTGAAATGGTATCTCATTGCAGTTTTGATTTGCATTTCTCTAATAGCTAGTGAAGATGAGGGTCTTTTCATTTTTTTATTTGTTAGTTTGTATGTCTTCATAAGAGAAATGTCTGTCAGGTCCTCTCTCCATTTTTAATTGGATTATTTGCTTGTGAGTTCTTTATACATTTTAGATATTAACCCCTTGTGAGAGCTGTTGTTTGTAAATATCCACTTCCATTTATAAAAGCACTCAGATGATATTCCCTATTAGATAAGCCCTTAGCTCTGACAAATCCTGAAACTTGCATGCAGTCTTACAGTGCTTTGCCAACTTGGTATAGATGACTTGAATATGCCAAGGTTTCTTAGCCATGTCCTCTCTGAGTCAGAATTAGAACACTAAATACAAGCACATCCCTGCCAGTCCTTAGACCTGAGAGAGATGGGCTGTGGAATTGCGGCTCAGGATAGCGAAGCTATGGGCACTTCGGTAGAAGTGTAAAGAAACCCAGAATGATGCTTTCAACATGCTCTTAAATTACCCAAATTGTAAGGAAGAAGTATGCATTGAAAACATCAGATGTAAAAGATTTGATTACAGTATTTCAATATAGCAATTTAAATAGGTTGTGAGGGTTTTTTCCTAACTAATTATAACCTACTTTGGTCACAAAATGCAAAGTAAAGAACTTAGTTACATGGGTGTGGTCACGGTGTTATCTTTTTCTTTGACTTCTTGCCAACAAATTGTCCTTTCTTCATAAATGCTCTAGACAAGATGCTAAGGCAATTTCTCTGGTGTGTGGCTTTGCTGAGTTGTCCAAAGAAAAAATAAAAACCCTCCCGCTTTTACTGTGTTTCTTCAGTCCAGAAATGCAGCTTGGTTACCAAGAGGTTACAAATTACTTATTTGTCAGACATTTTTAGAATAGCAGCTGCTCAGAAAGCTTTGTACAACCTTAAATAGCTCTTACCTAGCAAGGTGTGTTTTCTTATTCGTGAATCAGGGTGTGACAGCGTGGATCATGTAGGTAATTACAGCTGACACTTGGTATATGCCTGGAACAGTTGAAAACACGCCACAAATATTAGCTCATTTAATCCCCACAGTAACCCCAAGTAGGTTTTTTATTGTCCCCATTTAACAGTTAAGAAAACTGAGACACAG
The DNA here is from genome assembly GCF_036850765.1 of Saccopteryx bilineata. Lineage (NCBI taxonomy): Eukaryota > Metazoa > Chordata > Mammalia > Chiroptera > Emballonuridae > Saccopteryx > Saccopteryx bilineata. The sequence goes on from NC_089499.1 coordinate 76,965,133, forward strand.
AGAGGTTAGGGGTTTATGAAGATTCAAACAGCGAAGGTCTAGTTCAAGTCTGTTCTCTTAGCCACTAAGCTGTAGTGCCTCTCAGTTCTTTTTTTTTATTATTATTCATTTTAGAAAGGACAGAGAGAGAGAGAGAGGAGAGACAGAGAGAGAGAAGGGGGGGAGGAGCTGGAAGCATCAACTCCCATATGTGCCTTGACCAGGCAAGCCCAGGGTTTCGAACCAGCGACCTTAGGATTTCCAGGTTGACACTTCATCCACTGCGCCACCACAGGTCAGGCGCCTCTCAGTTCTTGAGTCCAGATTCCAACTCTTGCTAGCTACTAGACCACTTTACTTTTCTGAGTCTCACTTTCATTATCTGTAAAGTGAGACTATAGATGATGATATTCAACTGTATAGAGTTTAGCTATGAAATACCTAGGCATGGTTTGAAAATGCCAGTTTATTTAGAAATAAACTAACAATAGAGCTTATATCTTTGTGTATTTTAACACATTCATGCTTAAGATATATTGTACCGAGTCACAACATTTTAATAAAAAAAGATGTGTGTGTGTGTGTGTGTGTGTGTGCGTGCGTGCATGGTGCAATTATTGGTCCTTAGGTCAAATACCATAATTTCTAAAACAGCTCATGTTTACAACATTGGGCTAAATATTGCCCTCAATTACAGGCATGGGGCAACCTGTCCTGTTGGGTGTGTGTATATGTGTGTCTGTTTTCCTAAAAGTGATACACTATGCTATGCATGTCACACATCAATAAACTTTTTCTTTAAAGAGAAACAGCACATGCTGATGACATCTTCTTTAATGTCACATGAAACTGAACTTCCCAAGGCTCTGTCATTTTATTCTTCCTATTCACTTTCCATTTTAAAGCTTACAATGTATAATTTTTCAGAACCAAAATTTTGATCAGTGAAGAACTTTTTATCTTCAAATATGTTAGGAAAATTTAATCATTGTGATACAGGCTACTATTCTAATTGCATTTCTTCTTGAAAACTTAAACTGTCCACAAGTGAGAATGTTCTCACTCTTTCCGAGTAGTAACTGATGATTTACTAACCCAAAGGGAAATAGGCCAGGCAGTGCTGCAGGAGAGAAGAAATAATATTTGACTCTGACTATGAAATGACATCCCTCATCCCCATCCAACTTCTTCTAATTATGTCCCTTAAGAGTCAGTAATGTTTGACTCTCATCCATCAGTTCTTGAAGACTGTTGAGTGGTTCCCCATAGGAATCCCCTTGACTTCCCACACTGGGTTTAGCAACTTTCTAAGCCCATAAAAAGTAGAATGCTTTCAACACCAAGCCAAGCTCAGGCTCTGAGACAAGTTCAACAGCATTATACTACCCACGCACTTCTCCTTTGAGAAGTTGCGAGCTGAATGAGTTGGCAGAGGAAACTCCGAAAACTAGAGCTGTTTCTATATAAACAATCCATTACTTTTTAAAATTATTGAGTTGAATAACAGGCTACTTATTTAACTTATCTATGCCACTCACCTTTTACAGGGCTGTAAATAGTGTCACCCTCTTACGAGGTCAGCTTGATAATTAAATTATGTAATGTTTGTAGAACACTATGCATGGTGTCCTCACATTGTAAGGGCTCAGTATTCAATGACTTGCTTGCTATTTTATTAACTGTGGTCTTTGTGTGTGTGTGTGTGTGTGTGTGTGTGTGTGTGTGTGTGTGTGTGTCTTAGGAACCTTGTATTAAGTAGTATTTGGTTAATACAGTAGCCTTGAAGTCCTATAAAATGGTCTGGTCTGACAGGGGCTGCGTACATTTAAGGGTAAGTTACCCTCATGATTAGCAACTATGGAAGCACAGTGAATAATAGTTCTACTTCCCTTCAATCTCTATTCCTTGTTTTCATTACCACTCATGTGTGATATATCACTTGCTCTAAAATAAATGAGCCATTAGCAGTAAAGTTTCTTTAGGACATCAAATTAACATCAAGATGGGGGTCAGGAGGTTTGACTCATCCAGGTGGAGGCAGTCATGGTCACTGCAGTATTGCTCCATCTTGCTGATTAGGGGTTGTCCAAATCTAAATGAAAGTCTATTTTTTGTGAACTCTATATTGTCCAGTGAGGTGTGAATTATTTATCTTATCTTTCAACCCTGCAGCCTTTCCAAGAGAGAAAGTTTCCAGGAGAACTAAAGGGTGGGATCTAGAGAAAGGTATGAGTCAATTCTCAGTTACAAAATGTTGGAACTTCTCAGTTTCAAAAAATACAGTAATCAAAAAAATAATATTTTAACACAACATATTCTAAAAATAGGAATTAATGCAAAAAATGCACGATAAACAAAACATCAAAAGATTAATCCAAGACAGTATCCAATGATGCACTTGCAAGATCCTGCCTTACCTGCTTCACCCTAACCCTGGTTATAGTGAACCTGGACATTGCAGCAGAAACATGCTATAAGTAAGGATTGCTCTGCATGAAGTTTGTATGTTTACAAGGCAGAATGTGTGACCTGAGTATATCTGCATAGTAATTACCTAAACTTGTACTAGAAATAAATTAACAAAATTCCTTTGTGTTCTATGTTGAAAGTACTTATATCGGCCCTGGCTGGTTGGCCCAGTGGTAGAGCATCAGCCCAGCATGTGGAAGTCCCGGGTTCGACTTCCAGGTGGGCACACAGAAAAAGCGACCATCTCCTTCTCCACCCCTCCCTCTTCTCTTTCTCTCTTCCCCTTCCACTCCTGCAGCCATGTGTCAAATGGTTTGAGCAAGTTCACCCCTGGAGCTAAGGATGGCTCCATGGCCTCCACCTCAGGTGCTAAAATGGCTCAGTAGCAATGAACAGAGCAGCAGCCCAGATGGGCAGAGCATCATCCCCTAGTGGGTTTGTCGGGTGGATCCTGGTTGGAGCGCATGCAGGAGTCTGTCTCTGCCTCCCCACCTCTCACATAATTAGATAGATAGATAGATAGATAGATAGATAGATAGATAGATAGATGATAGATAGAGTACTTATATCTGTCATATTTCTGAGAGTAGTAACTAAAGTACATAAATTTTACTGACTGCTTACTATATGACAGTTACTCAGGCACTTACATAAAGTAATTACCTCTTTTAATGCCCACGGTAAGCCCATGAAGTAGGTACTGGTATTAACCACAAGAGAAAAGTGAGAGTCAGAGAGTTAAGTATCTTGCTTGAGCTGACCCAGCTAATAGGGGGCAACCCAAGATGAAGATGTAACATCCACCGAGGGTTTGATTATGTGTCTGAATCTTTTTAATCCAGTATTTAAATCTAGGTGAGTATAATTTAAAACAGGGGTCCCCAAACTACGGCCCATGGGCCACATGCGGCCCCCTGAGGCCATTTATCTGGCCCCTGCTGCACTTGCAGAAGGGGCACCTCTTTCATTGGTGGTCAATGAAAGGAGCACATTGACCATCTCTTTAGCCAAAAGCAAACCCATAGTTCCCATTGAAATACTGGTCAGTTTCTTGATTTAAATTTACTTGTTTTTTATTTTAAATATTGTATTTGTTCCCGTTTTCTTTTTGTTGTTTTTTTTTTACTTTAAAATAAGATATGTGCAGTGTGCATAGGGATTTGTTCATAATTTTTTTTTAAAGTCCGGCCCTCCAACGGTCTGAGGGACAGTGAACTGGCCCCCTGTGTAAAAAGTTTGGGGACCCCTGATTTAAAATGTGCTTTATACACCCAGGATGGTTTTGTAGGTTTGGGTGATGATCTATCACAGGACAAGTTTGCAACAGAATTGCATTTCTGAGAGCTAGTCCTTTGAGACTTATGCATACAATGCCAGAGATACTCATTTCATCCTCTTCCACATGGCTTTTTCTGGTCACTTACTCTGCTTTCTCCCTTGTTTCCTGGCATTTCTTGGGGAGAAGACAGAGTGGGAGAAGAGGGGAAGATGATGGCAATGATGGTGGCGAGGGTGGTGGTAGTGGTAGCAGCACTTACAGAGTCTTTATTGTGTCCCAACTACTGTAATGAGAGCTTTACACACGTTATTTCATTTAGTCATCTCAAAGCCTATGAAAGACTGGTTAATTCCCATTTTTTGATCAGGAAACTGAGTCTCTGAGAATATAAGTTATTTGTCCAAGATTACAAACCTAGGCAAAAGACAGATAAGGTCTATGCTCTTAATGACTACATTGTAGAATAGAAGAATGAAGAATTAAATGGCAAAGTTTTAGATCAGCCTTCCAGCTCTTTTCAGAGCCTTCGGAACTGGCTGCTGCTATTGGAGAAGTCCCCACCTTTCCCAGGGCTCTCTTGTCCCACAGGCTGCAGCTATGACGGGCACCCTTTCTGCTCCCAGCTGCACGCGCTTACAGAATTACCCCCAGGGGGCATACTGTAATTGTGTCCAGGGCTCTGGGGGGTTTATTTCTCTGATGCTTTTTTAGGATTAAAGTAACCTTACTTAGGAAGTTTCCAATTTATATACCTGAATTAAGGGCAAGAAGTGAAGGAGTGGTGATCGTACTTAGTACATGTCATCAGCTCTAGTCCAATTAGTACATGTCACAATTTCTAGTCCAAAGTGTTTAGAGAACACTTGATCAAAATTTTAGTGCCCAGGTGTTGGAACATCCCTGGAAAGGCATATCCAAACCACAGGAAAAACAAAATGGGGAGAACCAAAAATGTTTTTATTAATTTCTGCATCTGAAGACATAACAAACCTGCTGTGTTAGCATCAATCTCAGTTAAAGCAAACCTAATTAACACGCCCTGAAAACTGCACGAGGAAGCACAGGAACAACCCAGAAACCCAGGAGTCTGCTGATCAATGTTTAGCAACTGGTTTTCTGGGAGGGAGAAAGCCCTGGTTTGGGGTGTTAGCCAATTTCCCTGGTGTAAAAATTCCCACCATGGCCTATATCTGCCTGTAGATGTGCAGCCCTGAGTGTGGAGTTGGAAAGAGAGGCACAGGGTTAGCTCTCATGAAGAGCACACTATTATCATAGCCTCTTATGGAGGAGTGATCAGATGGTCATCTGTATCAGTCCAGTGCTGGAGCCTGGAGAACTGAACTCACTTGCTGTATGACCTGGGGCAAGGTGCTTTACCTCTGCCTTTGTTTCCTCCTCTGCAAAGGATAATATAGAAGATCCTTTTCACCTCTACCATTTTAAAGTTCTAGAAGGCAGTGACTCCTGCTTTCTCTGACATCTAAATGCCTCTAAGTGCCTTTCTGGAAAACCAAGTTAGCGCTGTGCCGCGTCCAACAGTGCCGCCCGTTTCATCTCCTGAGCATAAGGTTTGGAAAGGAGCGACTTCTTTCTTTTGCCTCTTTAAATGTGTAGCCAATGGGGCACCATACATTTTTTACACTTCTTTTGCTAGATGTGAGATCTAGGAGGAATGATGTTCCAGGGCTCTCTCCCCCTCCTCGGGGGGGGGGGGGAGATCTGCGGTGCGATGCACGGGCCCAGAGCGATCTGCATTGCCAACCCTCTCCCCTTTCGGCAGCGAGAGTCCTGATGCCATGCTACCTTTCTGTTTTTATTTTTTACTACCTCACAGCCATTTACAAGACTGGGAACTCCTCATATAAAGCGGGGATGGGGGTCCTATTCGTTTCCTGGAAGGTGGCACGTCTCTCAGCAGAGAGAAAAGGCACACTGCACAAGGCTTGCTGGCAGTCATCTCAGCCAGCACAGTTTGCCTGTTGTCACAGCCAAAGAGAAATGCCACCTCTGCCTAGAAGCCAGAGTGCTACATTTTCTTTTGTGTCCCTGAGACGCACACTTCAGGAGACCCTGGGCTTCATGGTTTGACCAGGAGGTCATCTAGGTCCTCTGAAGGTCATCTTCCATCCCCAGGATCTGGAGAGGTGGGGGTAGAGCGAGGGGGCTTGCTCGTAACTCAGAAAGGGTTATTTGAGCCCCCAGACTGCGTGTAAGATACAGCGAGTCAATGTGGAATTTGAGGCCAGTGCAAACACAGCAAGGTTGGGCTGACGAAACACCACTGACCCAGTGCAATTCCTGTTCCCCTCTCCTTCTTAACAAACCCAGACACAGTGACAGCACAAGCTCCAGAATCCCAAGGCAGGAGGTGCCAAAAACACCCCCAATAACCACTACCCCCCAAAAAAGAGTTTCAGTGAGATGTTCTCACTCCTAGAGGGGAAAACCTGTCCATGCCTGAAGCAGCCTGGCCAGGCCAGCCGCCCCGCCCTGGAGTGAGCTGCATGGTAAACCCCCACCCCACCCCCGCCTGCTCCCGGGAGGCACGGAGGGGCCTCAAACGACAGTCTCGCCTGCATGATCTTTAAAAGAGCAGAAGCTGGCTGCGAGGCGAGGCCGCGGCACTGCCTCGGCTGGGGTGTGCGGTCCCTGCTGGCAGCTGGGCCCCAAGGAGAGCCACGTTGGCTCTGAGGAGGAAGGAGCCTAGAAGTAAAAGATTTCAAAGAGGGCTTCTGAACGCTGTGGCTGAGACTCCATCGTTTTTTGCAAGGTGAAACTTGGCAGTTCTACCTTGCAAGTAAAAACCCAACTTAATTTTTTTAAAGAAATTAAATCAGAAACAAGGCTTCAGAAAAGCTGTGAGTGTTAGGCATAAACTGATTTTGGATGATCTTTAGGTGAGAAAGGGTGGAGTTACCATCAGAAACATGTTTTTATTTATGCTTTTCAAATCCCCACTGGTGTGCAATGTGTGTGCATGTGCGTGTGTGCGTGTGTGTTGGTAGCATAAGAGTATGTACGCATCATCTCAATTCTCTAACCACCGTGCGTTGTTCCTTACATCTTTTCTTTGCCCACTTCATATAGATGCCCTGTAAATAACTATATAGGTCCATCCACACCTTTTCATTTTATTTGTAAATTGTTTGGTATAAGCGGCAATGCGTAATAAAACCTGGTGAAGTTTAAAAGATTAGATTTTTTTTATACTGACACTTCATAACACTGTTCATATGTCTCCGAGTGAGATTTATGAATATATGAGCAGTACTGCAAAATTATACCGCACCAGAGACTTCCTGCACCACAGGGGTGGCAGTCTAAAGTGACACAGCTTCAAGCATTTTTCACAGACAAGAAGCAAAATTTAACCCCCTTAAGGGGAAGTATGATTTCAACAGCTTGAAATGAGCTCATTTCTAGATGTTTTTTTTCTCTCATCTTTCATAATTTTTTGGTGTTAAGACTAAAGCAGATTGCCAGCCCATGTAAGGGCATGGAAGATGCCCAGAGTGTCATGTGGCCATTACAGAGAACTCCCTCATTGTCTGTGTCCAAACACCCCGGCCAGGAAGGGAAGTGAAAGGAAACTTCGCCTTAAAATTTCAAGGCTCTTAACCATGATTCTTGGAATTGTCCTTAGCAGACAAGATCTCAAGTTTTCAAAAGGTAAGTAGTAAGTGACATCAATTAGTTCACTGGAGAAGCCCCACATTTCTGGGCACCTGAGACAAGAAGATTAGGAAATAAACAGTGACTTGACTATCAACTGAGTAAAATTAACCAACACAAAGGAGAATCAGAAGAGCAAAGGGTGGTCTTGTGAGCTGATAGACATGAGATGTCTCAAATGGAGGAGTTCTGTTTTAAATTCAAAGTTCAAACTGATCTCTTTTAAGATGACCTGCTATCTTGTGATTGTGACAGTCATTGCTCATGATCTCTGTGCTCTCAAATTCTCTGTAACCATTTTGTTTCCTCTTGTAACAGAGTGGGGTAGTCAGATGTAGCCTGTTCCTTCTCTGCTTTATACACACTCCATGATATGTTGGCTGGAGAACTTTTGTCTCTTTTTCAGCAATGGTACAACAGCTCCATGAATGTGATCTGCACCTGGTTGACGGACCGGATGGATTTACAGCTTCACATTTATCAGTTGAAAACACTAATTAGAATGGTAAAGGTAAAAGAAAAAAATTATTATTCTTTGCAAATAGCTTACTGAAATATGTTTCATTGGCAAGTTGCGGGACTCCTTTAACACAAAGAATCTGAGTTTACATTTAAAACAAGATAATTTCTACAACAGTATCTCAAATGCAAGAAAAATCTATAAAGTCATTTCGGGATACATAGCTAACTTATTACTCAGACATCAAAGGGAAATTTAATGAAAGGGAACTTGACGTTTTATCAAGGCTAGAACCTCCTCTCCGTGTTCGCCAGGACGGCGCTCTGCGGCACCACCGTGCCCTCCGCGCTGCCCTTCTGCAGCTGGCTTCCGTGCCACTGTGCCAGTCACAGCAGTTACCAACTTCAGTTAGGGTTTAATTCAATAAAATGTTGCCACAATTGGTTTAATAGAAATATTTACTTCCAGCTATTTCTAAATGTGTCCCTGAGATCATCCTCAGGATGCAAATCAATATTGTTGTCATAGTTAACTGAAATAGTTTCTCTTATCATGTGTATATACAATCTAATGTAAAGGCTCACAGAGGTGAGATCACATACCCAGAAAGTAGCTTTCTTCCCTGTTCTTGTCTGTGCGCCTTGGACTAATGATAATTATTTCAGCGTGAAATCTCAGTGGTTTACATGAAATAATAAGATCACAGAAGGGGGTAAATACGTTTTTGATCATTTTAGTTTCCATTTGATGCTTTTCCATAGCAGATTTTAAAACATTTGTATGCAAAAATCTCATTCAAAACACAAAATCCCTTTAAAAAAAAATATTTATTTTAACAATAGAACATAGCTGAATTTCTGTTTCTTAACAGTTTGCCAGAAGTCCCCCCACCCCTGCTGCCCTACCTCACCTCGAACACCCGCCCACCCCCAGCCTCATTTCTTAGTCTCCTTCAGATTAGCACAGTTTCCTTTAAGGTGCTTCTCTACCCTAGTGCTGACTTAAAACCAATTACTGTTCTGTGGAGTGTAATTAAGGAAAATTATTATCAGCTGCATTGATCTCACAAAGTGTCCATTCAGGGAAGGTAACAGACAGCAGTGTACTGCAGCTTTTAAAGAAGAAATGTATGCACTTGGGCTATGGACCCAGTCTGATTTCCACATTTTAAAATTATGATTCCTTAAGGCAAGCTCACTAGACATAATTGTTTGACTACCTAAATTTTACTTCCTGGGTATAAATACTCTTTGGAGGAACTTCTGTTTGACCCCTACTCACTAGACATGAAAAGAAGACGTTAATCTTAATATTCTTAAAATTTTCCCATTAATGATCATCTCCAGGTCTATGTTGGGAATGTTGGAATTAGCAGTATTTTATTAAGAAAAAAATATGTCAGAGAAGAGGTTTATTCTTAGCGTTCTACCCAAAACAAAACAAAAAAACAGGCATGAACCATAGGAAAGGGACACAGAAACTTCACTACCAAAGGAACCCCTTCACTTTTGCCAAAAGTGGGCCCAGTTTAACTAGAGCCTCTACACGGAGGAGGGCAGAATTCACCACCTCTTTACAAAGTATCCTACCCAGAGTCTCCTTCTGGGAAGCAAATGTGCAAATATTATTATCTTTCTTTCCTGCCTCTACATCGACTCTATGTATCCATCTAGTCATTCATCATTCAACAGCATCTATTCATCTGTCCAACATGGGACAAACATTTGTTGAGCCCTTCTTGTATATTACAAGATGGAGGATAAAAAGTCATGATATATAGTCCAAGCCCATAGGCATTTAGAGTCAAGCCAAGGCACACAGTGCCCTGAAATGTGAATGAAGGGGACCATACTCAAGTGCTCTCTACCCATTCTATTCTGGCAATAATTAGGTTATGCTAAGCATCAGCAGAATGACTGATTGAAAAGTACAGAAGGAATCAAGTGAACAACTTGGTTATCTGGTATACAACACACCTACCTTTCCTCATCTCCTAGCCTTCCCCTGCAAGGTGAAGCCCCTGTTCAGTCAGCTACCTGGGAAAGCTTGCACCTTGATCCCTAATTAGAACGGAGTTTTAATTTAAAGTCAAAACCAGATTACTTTGAAGAGGGGAAACGGGTTCTATGAACAATCATGCTGAGGCAAAGGGTATAAATTGGCAAAGTGGACATGGAGTAATCCCATCAACAATTATATGTGATTGGACTCTATGAGCTGGACCGCATTGACTAGGGAGCTCTGCAGTCATTACAACACATGGCCTTCAAGAGGGGCTGACATTGTGACTGGTGACACTCTGACTGCATGAGATAAACTATAAGCAAATAGAAATCATGCTGGGAGTAGTGCTGAAGTGAGTTAACATTCTTCCTCCTGCCCGCGTAGCAAGTTTCCCACATCAACAGGAGAAACAAACAGCAGAATTGGTAGCTGAAATGATATGCAGTGTGATGAGAAGAGTTGTAGGAGAGAGGGAGAGAGAGAGAGAGAGAGAGAGAGAGAGAGAGAGAGAGAGAGAGAGACCTCTTTCAATGTAATTTCTTAGGAAGTAGACAACAGCCAGATGCTTCTGGTCATGTTCAATTAACGCTAAGGAACTTCTCAAAAAACAGTCCATGGGATACCTAAGGAAATCCGAGAGAAATTGCCTGAAGGAACAAAGAATCTGTGGTGCAGCAATACCAAACCATTTATCTTGAAAAAGAGCCAAATTTCTTCCCTGAGACCATGAAGTTGTGAACGGAAGAGATACACTTCTTTTCCAAGGAGATGAGGAACGAGTCACATGCCTGCAGCACAGGCAAGGCTGTGGCGCCCCCCCCCCCACAGTGTCGCTGTGCCTAGCAGGCTGCACGCACCAGCACACACATGTCTCTCTCATGAGTGAGGCAGAGGGGTATGCAGCTACACACCTCAAAAATATTAAAGGCCAGACTGCCACAGGAATCTCAAAATACCATAATCGCTGATCCATTATTTTTATGTTATAACCCCTTACACTGTCTATCATATTCTCTGATAATAATATAAGAGAAAGAACCAGGCTCTGCAGATCTGCCCCCTAAAAAGAACCAAAACAAATACAGAACATTTCCCTTTTATGGAACTGAATAAACACAAGCTTATGTCCTTTGCTTTGTCTCATCTAATGGTTTATCCTGGCACAATTTCTCATTTTCTGTCATTCAACAAATCTCAGTTTTCAGCACAAGTGATGTCTGAGCAAAATGGCTTTCATTCAACCATGCATAAGGTGTGACCCTTAGCTGAAGGCCAGTTCTCACACTTACACTTGCTTTCTGTCCTTTTCCTCCCCTTCATGGAAATGAGGTCTCCCTGACCACTGCATCTTTTCCCTCCTCAGAAAACCTACAGAGACTTCCGGTTGCAAGGGGTCCTGGACTCCACTTTAAACAGCAAGACGTATGAAACCATCCGGAACCGTCTTACTGTGGAGGAGGCCACAGCGTCAGTGAGCGAGGGTGGGGGCCTGCAGGGCATCAGCATGAAGGACAGCGATGAGGAAGACGAGGAAGACGATTAGAGCACCTGGGTCTCGGATCCTGTAATCAATGCATGTCCTTAGTCTGTTAGTTAACCCCATTAGGGAATTTTCTGTCAACTACCATGCCCATGAGATGTTTACCAATACAATTGCCATTTTAGCTATGTGGTATCAAGATTAGTAAATGACCTTCAAATCCACCATTCCTGACCTATGTCTATATGTTTACAAGCAATATGGAGCACCATTCTTTAGATACTGTTTATGGATAATACATAGTCCAAGTGTTAGGCGTGTCCCTTTTACCAGCAAAGTTAAATGATGCTTCTTTAACGTACCGTGTATGTGTTGACAGTAAATGGATGTGAGTGCAAGTACACCAAGTACTTTCACTTCTTTGTTTCACGTATGCAGATGCCAGTTATTTAAATGAGTACAATAAATTAATTAAGACACATAAGTCTGCTTTGTTTTTTGAAACGAGAAACCAATTTGCGGTTTTCTCTGTTCCCCTAAAACTAAAAACATGAAGCCCTGGTGTCCTTGTTAACCTATATTTTCATTTATTTCTTATAGTTAGTCAAAACAGGGTGGCTACGTACCAATAGATCAACTCCTAATTGCCATGGCAGAGGTGATCCTATCATGATTTACCGTCAAGCACAGTTCAGAGCAACTGTCTTCTGTCCAAGTTTATCCTATTACATGTTACATTTTGCTTTTATGTTTCAATAACTGTGTATGTAAAAAAATAAACCGAATAATTAAGTTCTAACCCTAGACTATAAACGTGTTTATAATAAGATGTGGATATTTTCTTCAGTAGACTATCAGCATAATTTAAATTATTTGTTCCACACTTTTTTATATCTGTCATGTACATTGCATTTTGACCCATAACTGTATGACCTTGGGGTCCTCTGCAGAGCTGTTTCTTTCTGTGTAAAGTAGTGGCTCCATCTTGCTTCTGCCTTATATAAAGCCTACAGTTATGAAAGTGTGGGAAACTGTGGCTTCTCAATAAAGAACTATTCAAATGCCCAAAGAATACATTTCTGAGTCTTTTTTCCTGTGTTCTCTGAAGGTCAGAACTAAAACACATGACGCAGGAAGAGATGGGAAAAGGAGGGAGGAGTCATTTTCGTAGAGTGCTCTTAACAACTGTTGGAGTGGGTAGTTTTCTGACTCCACTAATTCAGAATCTGTGGGCATTTGGACGCGTTGGGCAGATTACGCTTGCATTATAGGATAAATAAGGGTTTGCTAAGCAAGAGAGTAGTGTAAACGAGAGAAATGTTTCTCCTGTACGAAGAGAAGGCCAACAAACTGTTTTTAAGCAGCACTTTAACAGCAGTGTTTGCATTCAAACAAAGCGTGTGCCAATTATATATGATTCTTATATATTTGTTAAAGCATTTTACAAGATTCTCTGAGATACAGAACACTCCTCTCGTTCCCCAACCCTTGTCAGCGGTATAATCACCTAGGTTTGAAAGAAATCAAACGTGATGTCGCCTTATCTGTTTTATCTGTGACAGTCACTAAATCAGGCTGACATTTCCTGGGACTGACTGAGGTTTTAGAGATAGGACTACCTTTCCAATAGGACCAGGTACAATGCTTACTACTTGCTCTCTACAAATCAACCCCTCTCAGTGGCACATCCACTTTCGTTTAATCCTTGAAGTATGCAGGTGCAAATCACCAGTACTTCCTGCCCTGAGTGTGATTATAAGAATAACCCTTTAATAGCAAATGTTGGAGAGGCTGTGGAGAAAAAGGAACTCTCATCCACTGTTGGTGGGACTGTAAAGTAGTACAACCATTATGGAGGAAAGTATGGTGGTTCCTCAAAAAACTGCAAATAGAACTACCTTATGACCCAGCAATCCCTCTACTGGGTATATACCCCAAAACCTCAGAAACATTGATACGTAAAGACACATGTAGCCCCATGTTCATTGCAGCACTGTTCACAGTGGCCAAGACATGGAAACAACCAAAAAGCCCTTCAATAGAAGACTGGATAAAGAAGATGTGGCACATATACACTATAGAATACTACTCAGCCATAAGAAATGATGACATCAGATCATTTACAGCAAAATGGTGGAATCTTGATAACATTATACGGAGTGAAATAAGTAAATCAGAAAAAAACAAGAACTACATGATTCCATACATTGGTGGAACATAAAAACGAGACTAAGAGACATGGACAAGAGTGTGGTGGTTACCAGGGATGGGGGGAGGGAGGACGCAGGAGGGAGGGAGGGAGAGTTAGGGGGAGGGGGAGGGGCACAGAGAAAACTAGATAGAAGGTGACGGAGGACAATCTGACTCTGGGCGAGGGGTATGCAACATAATTTAATGACAAGATAACCTAGACATGTTTTCTTTGAATATATGTACCCTGATTTATTAATGTCATCCCATTAACATTAATAAAAATTTATTTTAAAAAAATAACCCTTTATTGAGCAGCTCTTCTGTGCAGTAATTCTGCATGTATTACCTCATTTAAATTTCACAATAACGTTAAGAGGAGGGGATAATTATTTTCCTGATTGTAAATGAGAAAATTGGAGTCAAAAAGGTTAAGGTCTCTTGCCCAGCCATGACACAACTCCCTATAGAAGCATGAGTCCAGGGGTTCCAGCATAAAACTGGTAATGCACATGTTAGGGATACATCGTTCAAGCATGAAAAATCTTTGCCCAATGGCACCAATTAATTTGTGTGGCTAACTTTTTATAAATGTACTTGTATTAATTATGTTCTGAGTTACAAATTAGAGCATATTCCTGGAACAATTACAAACTATTCAAAAATGTGCAAAGTAAAGAGGGAACATCTGCCTGGTGTATAAAAGATGGAAAAGGTGGGGGGTGCTCGGGAACCCTGGAAGAGAGCCAATTGAGTGAATTAGCAAAGTAACAAGAAGACATAATCCAAAAGCATTAAAAAAAAGCAAGTCAGAAAGACTATCTCCAAAACCAAGGTTTTTAAAAAAATTCCTTTAAAAGGACCAAAGCCTAACAGTGAGGGTCCTGGTGAGTAGTGACCCCAGATGGTCACAGTAGAAGGAGGGCTGTGGAGAAGAAGTGAAATCAGAAGAGATCAGAGAGAAAGAACTGACCAAGGTTAGATCAAGGTTATCCTTGACACACTCTCAAAGCTGAGAAGGAGATAGTTAGGTATCTTGATATTTTGTTTTAATTCCTTTGGGACAAAATCTTCAGTTTTCTGTATTTTCCTTTTTATTTTTATTTTTTAGTAAAATATACTTGTAAAAGAGCACACAAACCTCAGTGTACAGCTCAGTTTATCACAAAAGGACACAGTTGTATAACAATCGCCAAGTCAAGAAATAGAACATAATGGCCTGATCAGGTGGTAGTAATGGATAGAGCATCAGACTGGGACGCAGAGGACCCAGGTTCAAGACCCCGAGGTCGCCAGCTTGAGCACAGGCTCATCTGGTTTGAGCAAAGCTCACCAGCTTGAGCCCAAGGTCACTGGCTTGAGCAAGGGGTTACTCGGTCTGCTGTAGCCCCCTGGTCAAGGCACATATGAGAAAGCAATCAATGAACAAGGTGCCGCAATGAAAAATGTATGCCTCTCATCTCTCTCCCTTCCTGTCTCTCTGTCCCTCTCTCTGACTCTCTCTGTCTCTGTCACACACAAAAAAAAGAAATAGAACATAATGAATACCCCCATCTTTACCCATGCCCAGGCCTGTTCCCAGTCTCCAACTCCTGCTCTCCAGAGGTAACCAGCTACCATCCTGATTTCTAACAGCATTGATTAAATTTAAACCTTTATATAATTAGAATCACTGCACATATTCTCTAGTGTCTGGCCTCTTCTTGCCCTATATTAGATTGTTGGTATGGCTGTGCTTCATTTCTTTTCACTACTTTGTAATATTTATTCCAAAGTATGACTATACCACAAGTTCTTATATATCTATGTTAAAATGTGCTTTGTTTTGTAAGAGTTTTGGGCTACTATAAATATGGCTGCTGTGAACTTTCTTGTATATGTGTTTTGAGGCAATTGCTGTGTGATAGAGTAAGGTATTTTTGTTTTTAGGAGACATCCACAGTTTTCCATGTAGGTGAACAAAGCTATACTCTCACCAGAAGAGTAGCAAAGTCCTGACAACACTAGGTTTTGTCACTTTTTTTAATTTTCATCATTCTGGCAAGTGGTGTAGTAGTTTAAAATTGTACTGATTCACTGATTACCAAAATGGAGTCGATTGACTTTTAATGTACATATTGACAATTTGGGAAATTCATATTTCTTTTTTCCTTTTTGTCAGAGGAAAATTATAGAACTATTTCAGAACTGATAGAGAAGAGGCCATAGGGGAAAAGTGCCAGGGGGTTAGTGAGGCACAGAGATGCTGAGAGAAATGTTAACCTGACAGAAAAGCACTCACAGTTTTAACAAGCAGTCCGCAATAGTTGAGTATACATTGATTGGCACTGGTAGAAACAGCCAGGCTCTCTCTAACCCATTCTCTCTCATCAGCCAGCAGGACCTTTCTGAAGCAAATGTAGCCTGTCCCTCCTTCAGTTGGAAGCACCCAGTGGCTCCCCATGCTCACAGAATAAATCCCCGAGTTATTAAGGTGGTATGCATAGCCATATATGATGTGATCTCTGCCACCCCTCCAACTTCCTTTGTGAACTCTGCCTTTGTCACTCTAGTGCCATCTTTCACTTCTTTCTGTGCACCCCAGTTCTTCCCACCTGGGACCCTCCCACTAAGGCCCTCATCTCATCCTGCAAGTCCAGCCAAAGTTGACTAGCCCAGAGAAGCCTTTCTAAACCTCACCCTCAAGTCAGCATCCCTTTCCCTAGTATAAATCCTCATAACACGCTCTACTTGTCTCTCATAGTATTCATCACACTCTTCGTGCATGAGTTATTTGCATCATTGCTTGTTTCCTGCAGCATTTCTCTGATTCAGGAGGGAATGGACTTGACCAGCTTCCCTGCTTCATCTTCATTGTATTTGCTACATATGTGATTAATAAGTGAGGGCTAAAAGTACAAAAATGTTGATTACTATTCTCTTAGAACCTTTAGGTGATATGAATCTTCCAAATATTCAAATAGATTAAATATTTTAAGATTCAGAAGAGGGAGAAGAAGGAAGGCTTCCTGGAGAAGATGGGCCTTGAAGAGCAGGTAAAGAGGACAGGAAAGGACACATACTAAAGCAGAAAGAGGTGAAGAGATATACTGTTTGGCTGATGCTGTTTGCTTCTCTGACGCATTCCCAGGGCACCTAGTAAACATTCAACAAATGCATGTTGGCTTAAGACATTAGTGAGTATGCTCAGTGTGTTAGGGAAGTCTGGCTTCGTGAAAAGATTTGTGCAGGAGGTTGAGAGATTAAGATGAGAAAGGTGGATTAAGGTTTCAAAGGAGGACATTTAGTTCATTTAGTTTGGGTTTGTTGGTCTGAATAACAGAGCTAACCGGTATTCTGTTTTTTTCAAAATATTTAAAGAGATTTTTTAAGTTAAAAAAATCAAATAGAGAAGAATTATATGAAACAAAAAGTTGCAGTCTCTTCCTTCCCCAACCCATTTCCCCAAAGTAGCCATTGCTAACAGATGGGCACATATTCTTCCACATATGTTCAAATCACATATAAGTATATTGGAGATTTTATATATATATATATATATGTATATATATATACACACACACACACACACACACATATACACACTCCATCCAATATCCAGTTGAATATATTTATATATTTTATGTATTTATATTTTTAAATGTATTTTCACAAATGGGATTTATCCTCATCCCACTAAGGCAAATCATATTTTTCATTTATCAATGTAAAATAATTTTTACATCTGCACATATAGAATTTCCAAATTACTTTAAATGGTTGTGCTATATTTAAGAAGATTTTTCTGGTCAAAGAAGAAACAAGAACAAAGTAAGGTAAACTGCAAATCCAGGAGGAGATTTAGGGTGGATTAAAACACATGGAGGAAATGAGCCATCTGTGGGAATGACCCTGTTTGAAATGCGTGACTAAAGAATTTCTGAAACCCCCAAATTCAATTCCTATCTAACCACACTGTGTTATAATCATCTGTTTCTGTATCCGTCTCCCCACTAGACTGCCAGCTTCCTGAGGTCAAGGACTCTGTATCCATTGTTTACGCCAGTCTGTGCCTGAGATATAGTAGGCACTCAGTAAATGTTGGTTGAATTGAATGGGTGAACATCAGGGAGGCACACTGGAGTATGATCAAGACCAAGAAAGCATAAACTAAAATGTATTGCAATACACTCTGTTGATAAAGAAACAATTACTGATCAAGGTGAAGACTCTCTACAGCTTTAGGAAAACCACCTGCCTCCTCACGACAGTGACCTAAACTTCCAGAGCAGCGTGGATAGTTATGCCATCGTAAGTTTGGGCTTCTCTGAGAACTTTAGGAAATCAACCAATCAACAAGGGTTGTATCGTTGTTTCAGCATAGATTTTAATAACTTCATTTTACTTAAATTTTAAACTCCAAAATAAGTGTGTACTTTGTGTCCAATCAGCACATGCTTAAGAAATCTGAAATAAAATCAAATTATGCACAATTCTGTAATTCTTGATAAACAAATTTTTAAAAATCAATATTCATCTTTTATTCAAGATTGTTTTGCCTCTTCATCTAAATACTAAGATTATCATCTGGTTTCCTTGTCATGAAACAGTGCATTTTATCTAAACTTGTAAATCTGCATTTGTTGTAACTAAGCACAGCCTGAGAAGAGGGGCAGTGACAGTGTGGCCTGCCAGCAGAGCTCTCTGCCCTGACAGCAGCACGCTGACGGTCAAGGCAAACACTGAGCACCACACCAGTCACAGGCACCAGCTACCAGAGGGATGAGATGGTTGCAAGCCACACAACTACAAGATAAGGAATGCAAAGACAACAATGAGCCAAAGAAGTACACAAATAAAATTTTCTTCTTATGTCCTAATTGATAGCACAATGACGAAAAGCAACTATAGACATGGTTAAGTTGGCGTATTCCCTCTGTCCATCAGAAACAAGTTGGCTTGTTTCCTGACTGGTGAATGCAATTGCGAAGAATAAACAAGGCTTTGCTTAAATCTCCAAGCAGGAAACGTAATTGAAGATACAAATTTCAGAGAAAGTGTTGAAAATTTTGGAATGTACTTAAAAGAAAATCAAAGGCAACCTAAGAAGACAAATACTAATAACACTGGGTGCAAAAAAATGCACAGTTCCTGTAGAAGCTATGACAAGGTTTCAAATTCTAATGTCACTATATTATTGTGAATGGGACTACTGAACAATGCCCCCCACTCAATCTCCTCAAACGCTTCCTGGAACAGGGTTTTGAATACAATAAATTCCTCCACAGTAGTCTTTGGTTCAGTTAATTTCATTTTGAATAAATAGTACCCTTCAAAAAAAATTAAAGATCAAGATTAGAAACTAAAAATTCCAGAGCACATTTGGACAGTGGAACTCTTCAGAGGTTGCATGATTAAACAACCACCTCTAGCTTTGTGATTATGAAAGTCAAACTCCCATGAAATGATTTTTGGCAGAGTGAGTTTCTCTCCAAAACCCAGAATAGTCCTGGTAAAATAATTCTGGAGACATTAATGTAGACTAATGATCACCAAATCAAGGAAATGGCTTTCTTTCGGCATTGATAGCAAATAAAGCCATCTCTGATACATTTCTTTTCCAACTTTTAGTCAAATCAATTTTTATATTTCATTGATACTAAGACAACACCTTTTCTCACTTTTAACATCTCTGAAATTGGGATTTATCCTTCCATTGTAAGGAAACAAACTCACATTACATCTACCCTCTGCTGCTACCATACCTGTGTAACAAGATGGCTATACACACAGTCCTGGATTAATTATCCCTTGGAGAATGCAAGCAAAAGGTAGTATGTCCTAGGGAAGAGCCTTCCACACAGTGAACAGAGGGCAGAGTCAGAACGAGGAACTGACCCAGGAGTGGACATGAAACACATGCCCATTCTGCCCACTGTATTGGAGAAAGATGATTCCTAAAACAGGAGGGACCTAGATCCTGTTAATAGAGGAGAGGCTCAAACCGCTCTCATAAGATGTTCAAGTAAAGGTGAACACAAGGGCCGCAGGACTGTAGAGCACTGGGTGACAGTGCAGCAGGAGGGACAGAAGCCGAGGTGAAGACCACAGGTCTGGAGTCAGGCTGACCTTGGTCCAGATTTCACTCAATAGCAATCACTAGCCATCTGATCTTAGCTAAATTACTTAATTTCCTTAGGACTCCATTTTCTCATCTGTAAAACAGATATTACAATACTAATATCCTAAGCATGACCTATTGTTATAAACTCATCGGGTTACCATCAAGATTAAATGTGTTAATACATATAAAGTGCTAAAAACAAAAACTAACAAAAATCCCTTAGTGCTCAGCAAGTGCTCAGTTATGACGAAGTCACTATCCTTTAGAAGCTGGGCTGAGCAAGGTATTCTTAACACCCAATCCCTTTTTTACCATTTGCTTCTGTGCCTTGGACAAGAAAAATTTGTCCCCCTTGTCCATATTTATGTGTACTCTCCTTTACTTTCCTCTGACGTGCATCTCAGTAAGTAATTATTAAAGGAAGGAATTAATGAATAAATAAATTTCCATGTCTCTCCTTCTTTATCATCACTGCCTTAATTTGGGTTCCCTAGAAACAGACCCTGAGGTGAGGATTCTAATGCAAACAGTTTACTTGGGAGGTGGTCCCAGGACACACAGAGGAATGGGGACGGAAGAGCAGGAAGGGAAGGAGGCCACCTTCCCTTCCGTGGGTATTTGGTAATTGATCACTCTAGAGAAATGGGAGCTAGGCTACAACGTGTATTTTGGAGTTTCCCTCCTGAGAGGTGAGAGAGCTGGATATTTATACCCCAGCCCTTCTCTTCATGGGTTGAGGGTGGCTGAGAGGTGAAAGCAGGGAATCATTCTCAAGCACTTCAGGCCTGCAGAGCAGATGGACAAAGAAAGCTCTGGTCATCGCAGAAAGCCCTCAGGCAAATCAATGTAAGACCAGCTGTGGGAAAACCAGGACTAGTTGCAATGAAGTGACAAGGCCCACGGGAGTGGGCACAGCACCAACAGCCTCTGTTACAGTTGCCCTCTACAGCCCAAGGCAAGGACTGTGGTCCACCTTTGCCTGAAGACAGCAGGATAGAAACAGCATTTCACATGCCAGGAATGTTGCCTCAGTAGGGTAGACTCAAAAACCTCCCAAGAGTAGTGAAATAAATTCCAGCCTTCACTACAATGGAATACAATGGAGCCAGGAAAAAAGAATACAGTAGATTTATATATGCTGGTAAATGTAAAATGGCCAAGATACATTGTTGAGTCTTTAAATAAAAGCATCAAGGGCAGACCAGCCTTTAAGAAATGTAAAAACTAATAAGCAAATCTATCTGTATGCATGTACACGTGGAGTGTTTCTTCATACATACGTACATTTACAAGAGATTAAATAGACATTTCTCATTTTGGCTTCCCAAATCCAAATCCAAAATCCAGGGAAACTGAAAAGAAAAAGATGTTCCTTCCTCCTTCCCAAACAGAATGTGACTAAAGGCACAGATGCTCTAGCTCAGAACTTTGACTCGAAGAGAAGAAACAGAAAGCACACCAGCATCGGAGGACATCCCTGAGGCGTCCAGTGAAAGGGCCATGGGCCCAGCAGCAGCCGCAGCATCCCAAGCAGAACTGGTCCTGTGGCTCCTTTGACTGTGCTTCCACCTCCTTTGTCTCTTGGTCCCTGACTGAGCCTGTTTCCCAGCCTTCAGTAGATTCCGTGAGTTGCTCCATAAACTCCTACTCTCCTGTCTGTTTCTGTTGCTGGCAACCAAGAGCAGTGAGTGCTATAGGAGGGATTCAGAAGAAGCTGGTTACAGCGTTTAGTTGAGTTCTTTTTTAAATTAATTTTAATGGGGTGACATTGACAAATCAGGGAACATATGTTCAGAGAACACGTCTCTAGGTTATTTTGACATTTGATTATGCTGCATTCCCATCACCCAAAGTCCAATTGTCTTCTGTCACCTTCTAACTGGTTTTCCCTCCCCCAATCCCCTCCCTCTCCTTTCCCCCACCCCGTAACCCCCCCTCTTGTCCATGTCTCTGAGTCTCATTTTTATGTCCCACCTATGTATGGAATCATATAGTTCTTAGTTTTTTCTGATTTACTTATTTCGCTCAGTATAATGTTATCAAGGTCCATCCATGTTGTTGTAAATGATCCGATGTCATCATTTCTTATGGCTGAGTAGTATTTCATAGTATATATGTACCAAAGCTTTTTAATCCACTTGTCCACTGACGGACACTTGGGCTGTTTCCAGATCTTTGCTATTGTGAACAATGCTGCCATAAACATGGAGGTGCAATTCTTCTTTTCAAACAGTGCTATGGTGTTCTTGGGGTATATTCCTAAAACTGGTATAGCTGGGTCAAAAGGCAGTTCGATTTTTAATATTTTGAGGAATCTCCATACTGTTTTCCACAGTGGCTGCACCAGTCTGCATTCCCACCAGCAGTGCAGAAGGGTTCCCTTTTCTCCACATCCTCGCCAGCACTTATTCTGTGTTGTTGTTTTGTTGATGAGCGCCATTCTGACTGGTGTGAGGTGATATCTCAATGTGGCTTTAATTTGCATTTCTCTAATGATTAGTGATGTTGAGCATTTTTTCATATGCCTATTGGCCATCTGTATGTCCTCTTTGGAGAAGTGTCTATTCATTTCTTTTGCCCATTTTTTGATTGGATTGTTTGTCTTCCTGTGTTGAGTTTTACAAGTTCTTTATAAATTTTGTTTATTAACCCCTTATCAGACGTATTGTCAAATATATTCTCCCATTGTGTAATTTGTCTTTTTATTCTGTTCTTATTGTCTTTAGCTGTGCAGAAGCTTTTTAGTTTGATATAGTCCCATTTGTTTATCCTGTTTTTTATTTCACTTGCCTGTGGAGATAAATCGGCAAATATATTACTGCAAGAGATGTCAGAGAGCTTACTGCCTATGTTTTCTTCTAAGATGCTGATGGTTTTATGGCTTACATTTAAGTCTTTTATCCATTTTGAGTTTATTTTTGTGAATGGTGTAAGTTGGTGGTCTAGTTTCATTTTTTTTTGCAGATAGCTGTCCAATTTTCCCAACACCATTTGTTGAAGAGGCTGTCTTTACTCCAATGTATGCTCTTACCTCCTTTGCCAAATATCCGATGTCCATAAAAGTGTGGGTTTATATCGAGCACTTTCTCTGATCACAAGGGCATAAAACTAGAAATCAACCACAACAGAAAAACTGAAAAATACTCAAACACTTGGAAACTAAATAGCAAGTTATTAAATAATGAATGAGTTAATAATGAGATCAAAGAGGAAATAAAAAAATTCCTAGAAATAAATGATAACAAGCATACATCAACTCAAAACTATGGGACAGAGCAAAAGCAGTCCTGAGAGGGAAGTTCATAGCATACAGGCATACCTTAAGAAGCTAGAAAAAGTTCAAATAAACAAATTAACCCTGCATCTAAAAGAACTAGAAAAAGAACAGCAAGTAAAGCCCAGAGGTAGTAGAAGGAAGGAAATAATAAAGATCAGAGCAGAAATAAATGACATAGAAGCTAAAGAAACAATACAGAGGATCAATGAAACCAGGAGCTGGTTCTTTGAAAAGGTAAACAAGATCAATGAATCTTTAACCAGACTCCAAGAAAAAAGAGAGAGGACTCAAATAAATAAAATTAGAAATGAGAGTGGAGAAATAACAACTGACACAACAGAAATACAAAATATTGTAAGAAAATACTATGAAGAGTACTCCAAAAAACTAGACAACCTAGATAAAATGGACAAATTCTTTGAAATATATAATCTTCCAAAAATTAATCTGGAAGAATCAGTAAATCTAAACAGACCGATTACAACAAATGAGATTGAAACGGCTATCAAAAAAACTCCCAACAAAGAAAAGTCCTGGACCTGATGGCTTCACAAATGAATTCTACCAAATATTCAAAGAAGAACTGACTCCTATCCTTCTCAAGCTATTTCAAAAAATTCAAGAGGAAGGAAGACTTCTAAGCTTCTTTTATGAGACAAGTATAATTCTGATTCCAAAACCAGGCAAAGACAACACAAAGAAAGAAAATTATAGGCCAATATCCCTGATTAATTTAGATGCTAAAATCCTCAACAAAATATTAGCAAACCAGATCTAGCAGTATATGAAAAAAATCATACACCAAGGCCCTGGCCGGTTGGCTCAGCGGTAGAGCGTCGGCCTAGCGTGCGGAGGACCCGGGTTCGATTCCCGGCCAGGGCACACAGGAGAGGCGCCCATTTGCTTCTCCACCCCTCCGCCGCGCTTTCCTCTCTGTTTCTCTCTTCCCCTCCCGCAGCCAAGGCTCCATTGGAGCAAACATGGCCCGGGCGCTGGGGATGGCTCTGTGGCCTCTGCCCCAGGCGCTAGAGTGGCTCTGGTTGCAACATGGCGACGCCCCGGAGGGGCAGAGCATCACCCCCTGGTGGGCAGAGCATCGCCCCTGGTGGGCGTGCCGGGTGGATCCCGGTCGGGCGCATGCGGGAGTCTGTCTGACTGTCTCTCCCTGTTTCCAGCTTCAGAAAAATGAAAAAAAAAAAAAAAAATCATACACCATGATCAAGTGGGATTTATTCTGAGGAGGCAAGGCTGGTACAATATTCGCAAATCAATCAATGTGATTCATCACATAAACAAAAGGAAGGAGAAAAAACACATGATAATTTCAATAAATGCAGAAAAAGCATTTGATAAAATCCAGCACCCATTCATGATTAAAACTCTCAGCAAAGTGGGAATACAGGGAACATACCTCAACATGATAAAGGTCATCTATGACAAACCCACAGCTAACATTATATTCAATGGGCAAAAATTAAAAGCAATCCCCTTAAGATCAGGAACAAGGCAGGGGTCCCCCCTTTCACCACTCTTATTCAACATAGTTCTGGAAGTCCTAGCAATAGCAATCAGATAAGAAAAAGAAAAAAAAGCATCCAAATTGGAAAAGAAGAAGTAAAATTATCATTATTTGCAGATGATATGATATTGTATATAGAAAACCCTAAAGTCTCAGTCAAAAAACTACTGGACCTGATAAATGAATTCAGCAAGGTGGCAGGATATAAAATTAATACTCAGAAATCAGAGGCATTTTTATACACTAACAATGAACTGTCAGAAAGAGAAATTAAGGAATCAATCCCCTTTACCATTGCAACCAAAAAAATAAAGTACCTAGGAATAAATTTAACCAGGGAGATTAAAGACTTGTACTCAGAAAATTATAAAACATTGATAAAAGAAATCAGGGAAGATACAAACAAGTGGAAGCATATACCGTGCTCATGGTTAGGAAGAATAAACATCATTAAAATGTCTATATTACCCAAAGCAATTTATAAATTCAATGCAATACCGATTAAAATACCATGACTTACTTCAAAGATATAAAACACATATTCCAAAAATTTATATGGAACCAAAAGAGAACCCGATAGCCTCAGCAATCTTGAAAAGGAAGAATAAAGTGGGAAGTATCACACTTCCTGATATCAAGTTATACTACAAGGCCATTGTACTCAAAACAGCCTGGTACTGGCATAAGAACAGGCATATAGATCAATGGAATAGTTGAGATTTTTGACAACTGTATATCAATATGATATACAGTCTCCTTTAGAATCATACATATTTTATCTTATGCATTAAAGGTTTTATTCTGAGAAGGTGTCCAGAGTCTGACCAGGCTGTCAAAGGGGTCCATGGTGTATGAGAAGCAGAAAGACAGAAAGAAACAAAGAGAGATAGGTTTAGAATCTCTGCCAAAGCTCTTCATCTTTCACTTTCCCATCCTGCTCCTGATTGATTGATAGATTATTGATTTCAGAGAGAGAGGAAAGGACATAGAAAGAGACAGAAACATCTCTTAGGCCCCAGCCTAATCTCTTTCCTTCTCGCAGCCAGTGGCTCGGTTGGTCCAAGCATCGGCTCTAGGCGCTGAGGATAGCTTGGTTAATTGAAGCATTGGACCCACATGGGGGTTGTCAAGTGGATCCTGGTTGGGGCATATATGGGAGTCTGTCTCTCTATCGCCACTCCTCTCACTTATAAATAAATAAATAAAATAAATAAATAAATAAATAAATAAATAACAGCAACAAATGTGGAGTCCCACACTGGATAGCCATACATTTAGGCTCTGCCACTCACCTAAATACATGGCCTTAGGTTAATCACTAAAGCCTGCCAAGCCTCATTTATTCCATCTGAAGATAGGAATAACTGGTCCACCTGGGTCACATTATTATTACCATAATAACAATAATTTCTAATAATTACTAAGTTCATGGGGCCTGGCACATAGAAAGGAACCAGTAACAGTGGCTGCCACTGGGAAAAGAGATCAAGCTTTAAGGTAGAAAGGAGACTTGGTTTCACTGCATACTGCATTGTATTGCTTGAACTCAGTAAGGGTCAGCAATTATTACTATTGTATTATTGCATCCCAAAGTCACTGAATGAAGAAACACAAAACCCTGATCTACTAATAACCTCCTAAATGATCAATATTAACTTATTAATCCTTCATGTTCTCTGAGAACCTAATCTATTCTGCAAACATAAATCAAATTAGAATAATTTCCACACTGACCTATGTTAAATAAGCATGTGCCCTAGTTTAACTTAATAATGGGGCAGAGACATAATTGCTCTGGCTTTTCTTTCTTCCCCAGGCAAACCCACACTTACAGAACACTGAACTGCTCCTGGGCTTTCCTTGCACCGACCACCTCAGCTTCCATCCCAAGGGACCTGTGAGGTGTGGGTAGGAGAGAGAAGTTTTATAGGAAATTTTTATTCTAGAATTAAAATAAATATCTTCACAATATCCAAGGAAAAGTCTGGGATGGCTTTCTTCTCTTTCATTAAAAACTGGTTACCTTTTTAAATATGAGTAAAGAGAATGAAAACACCATCTTACATTCCAGAAACAGAGAGAATAAAAAGTTGGTCTGCCTGTTAACTATAGTCAGGAACAGAAAGAAAAGAGAGCATAATTCTTCTAGTCCTTTGATTCATCCTAAAAACCAAGTGTGGTTGCTGTCCAGGTGGTAGGTGTGACTGCAGGTTCCAAAGCCAAACAAGAGAGGTCTCTGCCCACCCAGAGTTCATGGGCCAGGGACTTAGACAGCCCAGCTTTACTTTCAAAGGCATGTTCAAGAAGGAGTGGCAGAAAGAAGGACAGCATATGAAGAAGTCAGTGTTTTCCATTGCCAATGCCACACGATGCTGTCAGCACAATGTAGACTGTGGAGAACTCCATAGGAAAAAAAAAACATCATTTTTCCCAGAAATAAATTACAAAGGGAAAAAGAAAGAGATGGAGAAAAAAACCTATAAATTAACAGAGACTTAAAGACACAGCAACCAATCATAACGTATGGACTTTTTGGGGGCCATAATTTTTTTCTTTTATTTAGAAAGTTAAATTTAAAAGGGTGACATTGATCAATAAGAGTACATAGGTTTCAGGTAAACATTTCCATAGCATTTGGACTGTTTATTGTGTTGTCTGCCCATCACCCAAAGTCAAATCACCTTCTGTTACCATATATTTGTCCCTCCTTACTCCCTCCCCCACCACTCTCCCTGGTAACCACTTCACTTTTATCTGTGTCCACGAGTCTCAGTTTTATATAGCACCTATGTGTGAAATCATATACTTCTTAGCCTTTCCTGATTTACTTATTTCACTCAGTATAATGTTCTCAAGATCCATCCATGTTGTTGTAAATGGCAATGTCATCATTTCTTATGGCTGAGTAGTATTCCATTGTATCCAATCCTCTATCAAAGGACACTTTGGTTGTTTCCCCTATGATGAACATGGGGGTGCATGTGTCTTTACACACCAGTGTTTTCGAGTTTTTTGTGTAGATACCCAGTAGAGGGATTGCTGGGTCATATTATAACTTTACTCTTAATTTTTCAAGTAACCACCATACTTTTTTCCATAATAGCTGTACTACTTTACATTCCCACCAACAGTGAATGAGGGTTCCTTTTTCTCCACAGCCTCTCCAACACTTGTTATTACTTGTATTGTTGATAATAGCCAAGCTAACAGGTGTGAGGTGGTATCTCATTGTACTTGTGATTTGCATTTCTCTAATATCTAGTAAAGATGAGCATTTTTTCATATATCTGTTGGCCATCTGTATGTCTTCTTGGGAGAAGTGTCTTTTCAGGTCCTTTCCCCATTTCCTAATTGGATTATTTGCTTGTTTGTTGCTGAACTTTGTGAGTTATGTGTTTTGGATATTAACCCCTTATCAGAACTGTTGTTTATAAATCTCATCTCCCATTTGGTTGGCTGCCCTTTTTGTTTTGTTGTTCATTTCTTTTGCTGGTTAGAAGGTTTTTAGTTGGGCCATAATTTGAACAAAGAATTATTTTAAATTATGACATTAATAAGAAAATTGAAAATGTGAACAAGTACTGGCTATTTTATAATGTTAATGGATTATTATTAATATTTTAGGTGATGGTACTTAAGTTATTTATGGATAAAATATTATGCCTGAGGCTTGCTTTAGAATAATATGAGGGGGTGAGTAGATAGGGATGTAAATGAATTAGAATTAGTCATAGATTGATCTCATTGGGGCTATGATGATATGTGGGTTCATTATACTATTTTCTGTACATTGTGTGTGTTTAAAACTCATAATAAGGCTTGGTTATTTTTAATCAACAGTGAGCAGTAGCAACCAGAGAGATAATGAAAAGCTCACAGTCCCCAAGCTAAAGAGACACTCACACCCAACATGGAAATCTAGCCCCTATGAGTCAGCATCTTTGTGCTTTCTCTACTATGTGTTGTGTGTGCAGGACCCCTCTTGCTATGTCTATTACTTTCTTCCCCTGCAGCTTCTGATCCTTTTTCTAGGCATGGTGAGAGGTTCAAACTGGTCCTGCTGTTCTCAGGAGTATGCCCTTCCTGTTAGCCAGCTAGCATTTGCAAAACATCTGACTAAGGCCGGAGCAAGGTCCTTGGGGGGCCTTTGGGAGAAACATATACCACTTTGGCCTCATTAGCCCGAAGCTGTGAACAATCTAAATATATAACAAAGGACTATTTAACCTGTGTTAAAAACATATAGTGGAGTACTATAGAAACATTAAAATCACATATTATTTGAATATTTAAACGTGGAAATATTCACATTGTATTAAGTGAAGAAGCAGATTATAAAATAGTGTATATTATATGATGTCAACTTTGTAAATGCATGGAAAGAATATATACCAAAGTCTGTGATTTCTGGGTGTTGCACAATTTTAATGGTGTCTTTTGTAATTCTCTGCTTTTCCCAAAGTTTCTCCATTACTTTTTTTTAAAATCAGAAAAAATCTCACTTTATTTAAAAAAAAAAAAAACAAGTGAAAAGCAAAATAAGAAACTGTGCTGTCCTCTTCCCCCCTCTCCCCCATCAGACTGAAGGATCATAGTTATGAAGGATCAGAGTTCTTTTAATAACAGGAACAAACATTCTCTGAGGGCTTTCCTTTGGCCAGTCACTGGTGCTGAACTCATTAACTCCCACCACCGTGTGACATCAATGTTCTTCTGTGAAAGATGGGCAATGCAACCCAGCCATTCCACTTTTAGGAAGACATACTAAGAACACCAAATCGCTGATTCAAAAGAAGATATGCACCCCCATGTTTGTGGCAGCATTGTTTACAATAGCCAAGATCTGGAAACAGCCCAAGTGTCTGTCAGTGGACGAGTGGATTAAAAAGCTATGGTACATATACACAATGGAATACTATGCGACCGTGAAAAAGAAGGAAATCTTACCTTTTGCAATGGTATGGATGGTCCTGAAGACAATTATGCTAAGTGAAATAATCCAGGCAGAGAAAGAAAAATATCATATGATCTCACTTATATGTGGAATCTAATGAACAAAGTGAACTGAGAAATGGAATAGAGGCAGAGCAGTCCCACAGGGATCAGAGGGACAGCTGTCAGAGGGAAGGGGGATGAGGGGATGGGATCAGAGAAGGTGAAGGGATTAGTGAAATTATATACACATAACACATAGATACAGATAACAGGACAGGAAATCTCAGAGAGAAGGGGGAGTTAGAGGGAGAGGAGCAATGGTGATGTAATGGGGGACACAAGGGTGGGGGTGAGGGTATTATATTGAGTGGGACACTTGAATCCATGTTAACACAATAAATTAAAGTTAATAAAAATTTTTAAAAAATAAGATGGGCAATGCAGGCCTACAGAAAGGTTTAGCGACCTGCCTGTGCACACAGCTAACT
This sequence comes from Saccopteryx bilineata, assembly GCF_036850765.1. Taxonomy (NCBI): domain Eukaryota; kingdom Metazoa; phylum Chordata; class Mammalia; order Chiroptera; family Emballonuridae; genus Saccopteryx; species Saccopteryx bilineata. Next base: position 76,994,988 of record NC_089499.1, read on the forward strand.
GAGAAGCCAGGCTTTTAACTTGATCTGATTCCAGAACCCACTCTGCCTCAAAGACACTCAGCCCTGGAAAACCCAGAAAAGTGTTTCGTGTGTGTCATAACGTCTTAAGAGATGCTGTTCTTCAGGAAGACCCAAATTTACCTGGCCTGGAATGTTTTCTCCAGAACGAGGCAATGGGCTGCCAGACGGGGGTCTATCTACCATCATGAAAATGCCTCCAGGAACTTTTTCTTTATTAGTTTAGCCTGCCACTTCTGATGGAGTAAAAAGTTTTTTAAATTTCTAAATCCACTGTCAGGGAGTTTTTTGGCTGTTTTTTGATAGTTTACTTTTCCTCTTTAAGTCTGCCCTCTCTGAGAGTCTTGGACAACCCCAGCCATGTCCATTGCCCATGCCTCATTTCTGGGGCATGGTTTGCAGAAGGTGTTTATGCATGCCTATTGTTGAGTGAAGGAATGTAAACTGTGTGAGGGCAGGAATTGTATCTATCTAGTAAGCACTGTATTCCTGGCATATGGGTGGTGCCCAGTATAGAAAGTGTCAAATTAGGGATGCTAGCTAACTAATGAATTAATTATACCACCTTGGGTCTTATCTCCTCTCACTGTTTTAGGATGAGAGGATTCTTATCTTTTTAGTCTCACTAAATTAGAACACCAGCTCTTACCTCCTCACCCCTACCCTAATTTCTTTAGTTGTAGGTTCTTTTGTTTCTTAAAGCACTGAAGTCAGATTTGTCTCCAGTGCCACTGGCAGAATTCAGCATGGATTTGACAAAGGGATTGTCAAGTATTAGGTTTGATTTCTGTGTCCACAGGCTTTTTCCTGCTAAAATAAACTTCCCTCTCCTCTCTCAGAGCAAAATTGTTAGTTCTGCTAACTGGGTCACTTGCCAGAGAGCCAAGATTCTGTCTTTTTCCCCCTGGTCTTGTCTAGGGCCAAGATCCAGTGAGTTGAGCTCTAAAGACTTGCCAATTCTTTCTATTAATGCCAGTTCCTACAAACATCCCACACCCCATTCCACCTTCAACCAGATCCTCTGATTCCCAAGGCAACCTGCCAGATTCTGTGTCTGGAAAGTTTAAAGCAGTTCCTGGGCTGAGGTTCTTCACCTGGAGCCCTGGGCAAGGAGTACAGGTCCAAACCCAAAGCTGCTACCCCTCTGCTGAGGTCTTGAGTGAAAAGAATGCTTCAAACAAGCTCCCCTGATTAAGCATTCTTGAGCCCTGGGAAGCTGGATCAACTGTCCAGGCTCCAAGATAATTATGTTAGAAATTTAGATGCAGCTTGCTCTTAAGTCTATATGAGATGCCAGTTAATTGATGTGGCTCTCTGGACCAGAGGGAGAAATTCAGGGTGCATTGTTTAAGAGACAGGTGAGGAGCAGTATGTCTTTGGAGAACTGTGGAAAGGGGGAAAGTCAGATAAATTCATGCTGACTATACACTTATTTAACAAATATAGAGATATTATAATAAGTATCTAGAATATGAACAAATAATTGTATTTAACTGTATGTAGAAGTACCACAAATATATAAAAAAATATTCAACCATTAACTGTACACACTTTGAAGATATTCATAAACCAAAACCAAGATTAGGAAATGGACCCTTACCAGCAGCCCAGGAGCCCCTTTAACGCCCCCAAATTTTGCCTATTATTGAACTTTATTAAATGGAATCATACAAAATGTAGTTTTGTGGATCTGGCTGCTTTTGCTCACTATTATGTTTATGAGACTCTTTGATGTTGTTTAGTGTAGCAGTAGTTTGTTGACTCCTACTGATGTACAGTATTTCATTTTGTGAACATGCCATTATGTAGTTACGAGCTTCACTCTTGATGGCTTTTCAGACAGATTCCAATAAAGACTATGACAAATACTGCTGTTAAGAACAGTCTATTACATGACTTTTGGTGAACATAAGTACACATTTCTGTTGGGTACTAGTAATCGATGGGATTGCTGGGTCATATACTCAATTTTAGTAGACACGGCTAACTAGTTTTACAAAGCGTTTGTCTCAGTTTATACTCCACTAGCAGTTGAGGCTAGGTGTTTAGCTCTGGTTTTTGTTGTTGTTGTTTTTAGCATAGTTGGTTAGGAGTACAGGTTCCAAAAATGACCTCTTATCAGGTATGTAATCTAGCCTCAATTTTCAAATCTCTATAATGGGCATATTGATTATATTCACTGACCTCCTAGGACGAAGTGTGAACTGGCTGGAGCGGGTATTTAGCTTAGTACTGCGTCTGGCATTTAATAGGCCCTCAGTAATAAGTAACCCTCTACCCATGCTGCCTAGCATAACATGCAAGGTCTGTGTGAGAAAGCGGGCGGCCATGGAGACAGAGAGAGACGGGTCGTTCTCTCGTTCCAGGTGGCGCTCCACTCAGCACTGTTTGGTTTCCCATTTGCTTTTACCTGAGTCATGCTTTTGCTCCTGGAGTGGTGCAAGCAGACAGAAAGAAGTGTTCACTCAGGTGAGGAGAAGGTGGGATTTGTCTGAACACATGAAAGCTCAAGGAAGCCCGGCAGGAAGGCATTTCTTTCGTTAGCATGCACACCTGAGAAGTTCCCAGCAAAGCCAAACCAAGCCGAACAAAACCGAGACCTTCACTTGTCAAGTGATCACAGCGATTCAGGTTCTCCATCAATGCACCAGCCAGGTCAGACCTACGCTGCCCAGCAGACTTCAGGAGTTAGCGGAACCCGAAACCATTTCCTCACCCCTTTGTCCCTTCCAGTCGCTCCTTCACCCACCGCCTTAACTCCTGTTTTCAGCACTTAACGTTAATACCTTTAGGCAGGCTCCGCCACGGAGTTTTAAACTAGCTGCCAAGTTAAATAACGCAGACGATCCAAAGCCGTCTTCCCAGGGAGTCAGAAATGGACATCACCCGAACTAGGCAGGGCCCATCACTCCCCATAACGCCTTTTTATTACTTATGTGTTTTAAATATATATTATATACACACATATATGAGTGTATATAATATATATTTAATATATCATAATTGTTCTTTATAAACGATTTTTTCCTTTGGGTTGAACACCATAATCGGGTCGAGGAAGAAAAAAAAAAGCGTTTGTGCGAGGCGGCCGCACGAGCCTCATAAATGACTCGTCCGCTGGCAAATTGCTGCGCTTGGGTATTGGATCCGACTCCTAATTAAACGGCATTTCTAAGTGGAGGGTGTCGATAGCGATGCTATATATATACATACATACATACACGTACACACACACATACCGCTATACACAATATGCATACATATGCATATATGACATATATATTTAAATATATTTTAAATATGTGTGTGATTATATATGCATCCAAGACAGAGAGGAGAACACACCTAAGTTGCAGGGTAGAGACTGCATATCTGCTCTTTTTAGAGACTGCCTCTGGCCTAGAAGCGTACACACTGCCCAGATTTCCGAAGATTCAGCGAATGTCCTCTGATGTGATAAAGAAGTGGGTTAGGAGTATTCTAGAAACCAAGATATGTTTGCAAACTCTTCCACCCTCCCACCCCCCCTCCCCCGTTGGCTGCAAAGCCGACTGCCCTTGGCTTATAGGCGTCTCTCCCGTTCGAGGGTGAAACCTAGTCTGTGCTTTGAGATTTACAAACCAGTTCCCGAATGCAACTGGCGTTGCGGAACAGCCGCCGGATGCGGTGGGACGGGAGTTCGGCCGCCCCGGCTGTGGGCGCCGCAGCCTCCCCGAGCACACCGGCGATGCAAACGGCTCTGGCCCATCTGTCCCTGGAGGCCAGACCCGAGATGGTGCTCGCGCGCTGCAGGCGCGCACTTGGAGCCCGGGCGCTCTCTGGGGGCGCCTAGCATCTCTGGGCCGGTGTCTGGGGCTCTTTGTCTCCCGGTCGCACTAATCCTGCAAACCGCGCACAACGAAGGCCGAGGCCCCTGCGCCCTGGACTAGCCGCCGCTAGCAAGCCGTTTCGAATGTTTTCAATAAAATGCTTCCTTTGTGTGGGGAGGGGGGCGCGGGGAGGAGATTGCAGAAGAATTTCTCTTTAGGAGTTAATCTATTTTCAGCAGTTAAACGTGGCACCATGTAAATCAGATCCTAAAGATCCCTTTAGAGAGAAGGAAGAGAGGAGGGAGACTCCTTAAACCATAAAGTTTTTTTAGTTTGGGTTTTTGTTTAGTTTGGGGGTTTCGTTTAGTTTGTTTTGTTTTCAAAAAAGTTACCAAGAAGCGGGGAGAAAGAACATCAAATCTACACAGTGGGTGTCTCCCCAAATTCAAGCTCCTCAACCCCTGGGAACACGGCATAGCAGGATACGTTATGTGTTGCAATCTAATAATCAGTAAAGAAAATAATGATGGTATTTTAATTAATGTCACCTAGAACCAAAAGAGACAAGCCGCCAGGGCTAGAACGACACCTTTTTGGAGTAGAAATGCTTGCCTTTCCCCTATATGATCCCAGAAGTGTGGAATGTGTGAGCTTTCGATCAAGAGGATCTTCTTCTGAGGTTGTCTACACCGTGGCAAGGCGTCTACTAAGTAATTTGTGCTAAAGCGAGGACGATTTCTGGCATTAAAAAATTTTTTTTTAACAAAAGTCATCATTATAGTGTTCGGGGTACTGACCATAAAAAGGCCAGAGGGAGGGGGCAGGAGGGGAGGCTAAGCGCCCAGTCATATTTAATGCGCTTCCCACAAGAAAAGCCCCCGCAGATCAACAGACAGCCGCCAGCTGTGTTTAAACTGCGGTTTCAATTAAAACACTGAGCTCGAGTCCTTGGGGTCGGGCCTGGCTCCCCAGTCAGCGGCGCGCGAGTGGCCTGGCCGGGGCGCGAGTCCCACAGCCGCAGGCCCCGCGGGGCTGTCTGGGGCCAGGCCCGGCGAAGCGGCCTGGGGGCCCGGCTGCGGCGGGGGAAGAGCGCGGGCCGCGCAGGCCGCGGAGCGCGCGGGCTCCACGCCGCGGTTTCCCCGCTGCGGTTCCCCCGCCGCAGCCGACGCGGTGGAGCCCGAACGCGGGCCAGATGGGCCGCGGGGAAGCGTCTGGCTTCCGGCTGCTGCCCCAGGACCGAGCTGGGCCGGGAGACGAGACCTCAGGCCGGGAGACGAGACCTCAGGCCGGGAGACGAGACCTCAGGCCGGGAGACGAGACCTCAGGACGGAGAGGGCCCCGCGGAGGGCCCGGGCCCGCAGGCCAGGCGCGGGGGGCTGGGAGGCCGCACCGAGGGCCTGGCCCTCCCGGGGCGGCGGGGGCGCAGCCGGGACTCCGGGCCCCGGGGCGCAGCGGGCCTCGCCGGGCCGCGAGCGCGTGCCCAGGGCCAGGCGGCTCGCTCTCGGCCTGGCTGCGGGCCCCGAGGCGTCCGAACCGCCCAGGCGCAGCTCGTACACCGGTCCGCGCGGGAAAGCGCCTGGACTTCCCGTCTGCCACCGCGGGCTCGGCTCACTCTCCCTGGGAAAACCATCGCTTCGAAGAACAGGACTTCGTAGAATGAGAGTTTTGGAAAAGTTTATTTTCCGTAAATGGATCCACATCCCTGAAACATCTTACCCGGGACCTTCCTATTGCCTTCACATCCAGTTATTTGGAATTTTTCCTCATTGAAAACGTGTAGGTAGAACAAAATTACCCATTAGCTCACAGAACCCTTCCATCAATTCCTTAAAATTGTCAAATTTTACTCCTATGTTTGTCCCTCTTAAAAAAAAAGAAAGAAAGAAAGAAAGAAAGAAAGAAAGAAAGAAAGAAAGAAAGAAAGCCTTTCATCCTTAAAAAGAGATACAGCAATTGAGAAGGAATTTGGAAGGTTGGGGGCAACAAAGTGAAATCTCAGCACCCCCCCTGAAGCACCGTCTCCCAGTCCTCTATTATTCTGCCTGAAATCTTCTCGTTTACAGAAAATATTTGTTTTCACTATTAGTTGGTACTGGAGTTAATTACTCAATGTGTTAACGTGAAGTAATATGTATAAAAGTAGGATCAGTGTTTATTGTGTGGGTGAGCTGTTGAGCGGTGCTTGAATAAACTGCAATTAGGGTTAGATAGAGATTAATTAACATGTGAGTGGCAAGGTGTAAAATAGTTTCTAACCCTCCACTTCAGTATAATCTGCACACAAGGGAAGAAGTTTGTGGGAGCTAATTAAATACTTTCATAAAAGCCAGTGTATTCACCCAACATTTGGAAAGAGAGGCACATTAGGGGCAACCTGTTTTTACCCAAGTGTTTTCTTTCTGTAGAGGTAGCACTCCTTTGTGGTGCTGGGGAGAGAGATGGTTCATGAAGCTACAAAAAGCACTAGGGATGGCAAGGCAGGTTCACGGAAAGCCTTGGGGAGGCTTGCAGCCTGCTGGAGCTTTCAAACCAGCAGATCTCTCAAGCTGCTGCCGAGATCAACAATTACCCAGTTTGGAAAGGGGGCTGGGGTACAGTGCTGGTGACTGAACGGGATTCACAGGAAAGTCAGGATAGGAGTTCAGGTTTTCAGACTCTGTGGGTGTATTGATACTCTTTCAATGCTGGGGTGAGTTGTTGGTTTGTTTCTTGTTTTGGTGGTGGTGGTGTGTTTCTGTGTGGAGGGGGAGGGAGTTATCTGTGTTCTTGCTTTCACGTTAATGTAGGGATAGGGGTACACTGAGTCTGGAATTCTGCCTCTCTGGACATCTAAATTAAATGGGTTCTGTAGAAATGCTCTCCTCTAGATAAGCAAGCCTCTTTCTAGCTTTGAAATCTCAAAGTTGGGGGGGACAGACTCATGACTGCTGAATTTAGGGGTACCTTCTGAGATTGGCAGGGTAAAAATATTAACCCACTGTATTCACCCTCCAGGCCACTTTTCCTCAGCGAGCTTAGCTTTCTTTGTTCCTACTCCTTGCTTTCCAAGTATACCTTCCTTCCCCTTACCTACTTTGTCGATATCCTGTCTGAAAATACAGGCAGAGGGTCAGTAGGTAAGAGAAAGAAGTTCTGAAGGAAAAAAAGGAGTGATCTGCCTGAAGTTAAAACTAAACCTTTCCTTGATGGTTTTCCCGGGATGTTTTGAAGCAGAGAGGCCTGGTTTGGAATCCTCATCTCCTCCAGACCTGTTCTTGAGTGAAAAAGGAGACAGTTTGTGTCCACCAACAATTTCTTGAGTGCCACAAAATCGTGTGTCTTTGGAGATGGAATTCACTCTCAACCCGTCAACCCTGTTTGTGCATATTATACCCACCATAATCCTCTTAAACTCAGGTTGCAGCTACAAAGCTGGTGGTCTTGCAAAATGAGTTGGCAAGATATAATTGTCCTACAAACAAAACCCTCCAAAAATTTTTTTAATGCACCCCCTCCTCCTTTCCTAAACCTAATTCTCTCCCTCAAGAGAGAATTCTTATGGGTCCTCCCCGTAAGAACCCTCAGCCTCGACCACTTTTGTTGTGGCCAAGAGCACCCGTCTTGCCGAAAGTGCTGGAGCGCCTTTGAGCAGTTTGTTGTGATCCGCAGGTGGAACGGTCTGCAAACAGATGCATTCAGCCCCTCCAAACCGATCTCTGAGCGCGCTGCTTTTGTGTGCCAGGCACAAAACGCTGAATTCCTCCGAACTTAGTTGGGGCCTGTCTAGAAAAGGGCCTTTTCTTCCCCTGGCTGGTACCTCTGGCCACACTAAGTCTCTCCCGCCCCCCTCCCGGCCCCCTCCCTCTTCCCTCTGATAATCCTTCTCTTTATTTTAGAAAAACACAAAACCCGGTTCCACGCGGTGCTTTAGTAGCTAACCGTGAAAGAGCTGCCTTGGCAGAATTCAGCTCTATGAATCACTTCGGAAAATTGGTTCGACTGAATGGCCTTAGGAGGAAAAACGTTTTAATACGATCCAGGGGAGGTTATGCTGTTTCAATCTGCTCCTTAAACAGGTGGAGACTGGACCTTCTCAATTATACAAACAGCAAGTACACACCGGCGGGAGAGCTGCCCTCCGAGTGCTCCCCGCACGCAGCCCTAACCAGCAGCAGAGCCGGGCTTTGATTCAAACGCCCGATCACAAACCCGCGACTCTGATCGATTAGGATCTCAAACAGTCCCCCAGCTGGCCGCGCAATCTCCGCCGCGCAGGCGGGGAGCTGGCCAGAGAGGGGAGGGCGCCCGCGGGCCGCACGGGGTCGGAGCCTCTGGTCTCGCGGCCGCGCTCTTCCCGACGCTTCGGGGCGTCTTTAGGCGGCGGGAGCTCTCTCTCCCGACCTCTGACGCCAGCCCAGGCGAGCTCGTTGTTTATGCATAAATTAATATTTCTCCATTAACAAGTTCCCCCTCCAAATGCGGCGCTCGCGTCCATGCGCCACATCCTAATGAGGTAATTATCATTTGCGCGTGTTCGGGGCTGGCGCCGGCTCCGTGGGTAAATGGCAGTTTATTAGCAGGACGCCCAGCTCGGCTGCAGAGGGCTAAGGGATACTTTGGCAACTAGACGGACACCAGGGGCTCTTTGGGACGGCTAGTCCAGGACCCCCGACCCGCCCCGCGGCCCCCAAACCTGTAGGCCTCCAAAGTTGGGAATCACGCACGGAACTCTGCCTGGGCTTGGGCTGCCCCCCCCTTTTTTATCCACCAGCAAAACCATCACGATTCCTCCTCCTCCCCCTCCCATCTCTTTCCTCCTTCCCGATTCGCGAACCGTTCGCACTTTCCCAAGGGGAGCGCGGGCGCCAGTTGCCTCCTTTTAAAGTTTGAGGGGCGGCGGCGGCGGGAGGCGCAGGGAGCACAGGGGCCGCTGCCGGAGCCGCGCCGCCGCCCAAGTCATTCCACTTGAAGTGACTTCATGTGATGTCAGCTGAATGTAAAAGACAGTGATCTCGAGCGGAGGGGAAGATGTTTGCCATCAAAATGTGACAGAGGAAACACGCTGCATGGCTCGGAACGCATCTCCCTGGCGGCGGGGGACAGAGGTAAATGCGAGGGGCTCTCCTGGCCCTCTTTAACTTTGCCCCTTCGCTGTCCAGCTCCGAGCACGCGTGCCGGAGACGGGGTCCAGGAAACGGCTCAGGGGAGTTCATTTGAGGCTCTTTTCTTTCTGTCTTTCTCCCTCTCTCCGTTTTCTTTGTAAATCCTCCCCCTTATCCCCCTTTCAAAGTCCCAAGGCAGGGGCGAGTGGGTTCATTTGCGCGCCCGGTTAATGGGCGGTAATTTGGTACCCTTGGGTGCACTTTGCTCTGCCCCTGTTCATTTGAATGCAAATGGGTGACCTGGACCCGACAAGGTGCTTATTAAATCGCGGTTTCCCTCCCTGCCTTTTCTGGAATGCAGACTTAGCGGAGAGAGGCTGCACCTGGCCCAGTCCGGCCCGGCTCGGCCCGGCCCGGCTCGGCTCGGCTCGGCTCGGCTCGGCTCGGCTCGGCGTGCCATGGCAAGCTCGGCTTCCCTGGAGACCATGGTGCCTCCGGCCTGTCCGCGAGCCGGAGCGTCGCCGGCCACTTCCAAGACGCTGGCCTTCTCCATTGAGCGCATCATGGCTAAGACCTCGGAACCCCGTGCGCCCTTTGAGCCCCGGCCAGGGGCACTGGAGGCAGACAGCGGGCAGGGCAAGAAATTGCTCAACCTCTGCTCGCCGCTGCCCTGCATGATCCCCCTCCAGCCTCTAGGCTACGACGTGCCGTCCAAGACGCTGCTCAGTTACTCTGAGCTCTGGAAAAGCAGCCTTCGGGCGGGCGGCGGAGGCGGCGGCGGCGGCGGCGGGGGGGCTCCGGTGTGCGGCGCCAGCGGCTTGTGCAAAACCAACTGTGGCGTGTGCTGCAAGGCCGAGCTGGGCCTGGCGCCGTCGGCGCTGCCTGCGGCCAGGGTCATCAAACCGCAGGCCATCAACCACGCGGTGGGGCTGCCGGCCAGCGGCTCGCTCTATTACTTCAACTACCTGGACTCCGCAGCGTACCCTCCCTCTGAGCTTTTCGGCGGCCACCTCTTCCCGTCCGGCCTCCTCAGCGCGCAGGCCCCCACTGCCCTGGCTGCTCACCCCAAACTCTTTCTGCTGGAGAACGCCAAGCTGGCCGGCTTGGCCGCGGACAAGTTCCCCCACCCGGCCCCCTATGCCCACAAGGAGCGCTTGCCCGCGCCGCTGGAGCAGGTGCTGAAGGAAAACTCGGCCCTGACCGGCGAGCGCGGGGGCGTCAAGGGCCACGGCAAGCTACCCGGGGCTTCCGCGGACGGCAAGCCCAAGAACTTCACCTGCGAGGTGTGCGGCAAGGTGAGGCTCGGGGGCCGTGGGGGCTGGGACGGGGGAGCAGCCGCGGCTGATTCCTTGGAGCCGCGCGGAACTCCCTTTTTTCAAGTTTAGGAGCTCCCCAGTAACTGTCTGCTCACATAGGGGGCCTCTGTTTCCTGTTCTGTAAAGTGGGGGTGCCAGTGTCACTGGCCACACAGTACTGGCGTGAATAGAGGGTTGGGAAGCCCTTTTCATAGTGAAAAGGGCTCTGGTTGGGGACAGGGTTGGTCGGGCAAGGTAAGCTGTGGCCTCCCTGGGTTGATGTTAGTTAGACTCTGATGGACACACCGTAAGGCCCCCTCGTGTCCTTCCATAGGTGTTTAACGCTCACTATAACCTCACTCGTCATATGCCGGTCCACACCGGAGCCAGACCGTTCGTGTGCAAAGTCTGCGGCAAAGGTTTCCGCCAGGCCAGCACGCTGTGCAGACACAAAATTATCCACACCCAGGTACGTGGCCCCGGGCCCAACCGGCCCGCGCGCATCACTCCGCGCCGCGCCTAAACGACGTTGTTGGGGGAAGGATGGCCAAGGGTTTCCAGCGCCCCTCCCGGAGAGCCCGTGTCCCTCCAGGGTGTTCCTTCAAGGTCTCCCCGAGTTGGTCTTTCCCTGCGTGGCACTCAGCCTCACTGTGTGCGCGCCCCTCTCTGCAGGAAAAGCCTCATAAATGCAACCAGTGTGGCAAAGCCTTCAACCGCAGCTCCACGCTCAACACGCACATCCGCATCCACGCGGGCTACAAGCCCTTCGTCTGCGAATTTTGTGGCAAAGGCTTTCACCAAAAAGGTAACGTTCGGGCCGAGGCCCTCTTCTCATCTCGTCTCGGGACTCGGAGGGTCACAGCTAGCGGGAAGGCAAAAGCGACCCGAAGAGGGGCCGCGAGAGCCGCAGGCTCCGGGCAGCGTTCCTTCTGAACTGAGTTGCGCGGGGTTTGTCTGGAAGCTCTCCAGGCCCGGCTGGTGGGCCTCGCCGGATTCAGGTTGGCTGCACGGAGAGACTTGGAATTTGGGAAGTGGAAAGGAAGACAGGCAGGGACAGAGGAAAAGAAAATAGAATAAAGAGAGGATATTGCCCTATAGAAAAAAAGCTTTCTTTTGTAGCCGGGACTCCCCTTTCTAATGAAAATTTAAAAACCGAGACAAAATCCACCACCTGGGAACAATTTAAGACCCGGGGAAACCGCTCTGGTTCCCAGCATCCCTCACCCCCGCGCCCCTCTTGGATTTTCCAAAGCCTTGTCGGATCTCCAGATGATAGTTGGGGAGCAGAGGAAGTAGTTCTTCTAATGAGGTGGGGAAAGAGAGACAAAGGCCAGGTTCGTGAGAATTTCTTGGAGCGAAGTAGCCGAGAGTTAGGCTTGGTGTGTCTCTGGGCTGCGCGAGAGTTTCTGGGCCGGCCGAGCACAGCGGGAGGGACGCCGGGCGGGCTTCTGGACTCCGCGGGTCGGGGGCGCAGGGTGGCGCCGCGGGACGCAGCCTTCCAGCCGGTCCTGAGAGGCCAAACAAGGCTTGATGCGTACGAAGTTTGACAACTTCTTCACTCGGAGAGGTCGCGCCCGCTTAGCCAAGCGTCGCCTTCTCTGAGCGGGCACCTGAGCCAACTCCGAGACGCCCAGACTCCACCCCCCGTTCCCCTCCATGCCCTCCACTTTCTTGTCTTTGGTCTCCTGTAGGAAACTACAAGAACCACAAGCTGACCCACAGCGGCGAGAAGCAGTACAAATGCACCATCTGCAACAAGGCCTTCCACCAGGTTTACAACCTGACTTTCCACATGCACACTCACAACGACAAGAAGCCTTTCACGTGCACCACTTGCGGGAAAGGGTTTTGCAGAAACTTTGATCTAAAAAAACACGTGCGCAAACTCCACGACAGCGTGGGCCCCGCCACCTCCTCCACAAAGGATCTGACTCGGACAGTGCAGAGCTGAGAGCTACTGTCTCGCCCTCCTTCCCGGCCCTATACAACCCCAAAACAGATCACAAGTATAAACTTATATAGCAGAGGCTAAAATCTATTTATCGAAACCAGCATATTTTTGGAAAGCTAAACGTTTCCTCGATGACTGGAAGCAAAGGAGTAGCTCCCGTCTTTGTATATTCGGGAAACTTATTTAAACCCAGTGCGCCGACACATTTCATTCCAGGCCTCCGCTTCTCCTCGGGCGGTGGGTTTTAACCCCAGCCTGTCACGTGAACACCAGACAAGAGCGCGGCGCCCCCAGCCATCTTTCTGCAGCCATGTAAATTCTCCTGTACATGCGAACACGGAATATATACGTATATAACTCAATAAACAGAATTATTAGTGCGCGTTTTCTCCCCCACCCCCACCCCCGCCGCAGCGAGGTCAGCTCAGCAACCCCGAAGAATGAAAAGGAAATAGCATTTCCCTGACAAATGCGACTTCCTTTGGGGAGCTAGGACAATGGTGTGGCCAAACTGGTGTTCCTGCGGCGCTTGCGCGCTAAGACTCCCCTTCCCTCCCAGGAGCCAGGGTGAAAAGGCCTACATTGCGCTCCACGTGATGAATTTTTTCTGTTTGGTGACTTCCGACGCTTGGAATTCTGGGTGTTGCGTTATCTGGGTGAGAATTTCTTTTTAAAAGAGGGATTAAAAGTGGCTGGATGTTGGGGAGCAGGTTTGGGATGAGTCTTCGAGCAAAACGCCGAGTCGCGCGACGGCAGATAGCCTGGGCACTGCCCAGCCTGGGCGCTCCCGGTCACGTACCCTTTTCTGGGTAACGTAAGTGGGGGCAACTCTTCCTCCCAGGTTTTCCTGGAGGCAAGGGCCAGTGGTCAAGGGTCCCTAACCCAGTCTGAGCTCTGGCGCTCCCTGGTTCCCGCGGTTGATCCGGGGCCGGCCTCCCGGTGGTGCGCGCCGGGCCGCGGGAGGGCGCCCCGGCTCCGGGAGCTCCCCGCCGCCCGCGCCCCCGGCGTGCTGACTACCGCGCGCGACACCATTTCCTGAATAGCTATCTCCGCCGCCGAGCACGCTGATGAAATGATCTCACGCTTGCTTCCTAAGTAATGACCCAAATTAAGAGAGAAAACAGAGACCCTTCAAACAGCATTACATTAATCATCTAATCATTCCCAGGAGGGGGCCGGCCGCCGCTGCCCCGTTTGATCCGAATCTGGATAATCAAGAGCTCGGATTACTGGCTCGGCGAGCCGGACCTCCTCCTCCTCACACACTCTCAATACTGGATTCGCGCGGTGATTCAGCCCACGTCCTCCGGGACAATGTTCCCCGCGCCGGGAGGAAATGCGGCGCGGGCCTGGGAGTGCGTTTCCGCCGAGCCCTGAGACTGCAAGGGCCAGGGCGGCGGAGGCTGGGCCCTGACCCGACGCGGCCTTCCGAGGCAGGTGGAGGCTGTTTCGAGGGGAAAGATGGTTAATGATAAAGAAAATGGTTATAGAGAACGCAAATGGTTAATGAGAAAGTAACTGAACGTGACTTGTTATCTGGTTGACCCAACGCCCGGCATAAAACAGTAGGCATCCAGTGCTCCTCGCGTCAGGACTTACACAATTTAAAAAGCTAGCATTTCCGGAGCGTTTGTTCCACGCCAGGCCCTCGACACATTCTTCCGAATGTTCACACTCCGCAAGCGGGGGGTAATTATTCCTTCTTTACCGGAGGAGATAAGCTAAACGACATGCCGGGGTCACGGGTACTAAGTAGGGTTGGGACTCGAACTCTGGGCTTTCCGGGAATCCAAACTGTCTCCAGCCCTTGTCGTTGAGGGAGAAATCTTCAGATTGAGGCCCGAGGAAAGACGTTGGGCTGCTGGGCAGGAGCTTTGTCCTGGTCACAGTCAACGGGTGCGTCCCCGGCCCCCGTCCAATTCGCAGACCCATTGCGCGGGGAAGAATCATCGATTTTGTTTGCACAGAGGACGGCGACAGCTTTCTCAGGCTGTCGCAGGGGTATTTTTAGTATCTCCGATTCAGAAATAGGAACGTGTACATTAGAATTCCATTTCCTGAAAGGAGAGCGTCCTCGTTTTTGTATCCCCACACCCCACCCCCAAGTCTGGGAAGACGCAGCCAGGGGAGGAGTAGGGATGAGGAAGCGAGGAGGAATTTAAATGTTAGTTCGTTCTGGCTGCGGTTCATTGAGGGGAGATCGGGGCCCAGAGGGATATGCAGATTTAACTCCGAAAGCTCGGTAGCTGCCACAAACCCCAGGAAACCCCAGAATGGGCGAGGAGGACTTGGCGGCTAAGGATATGGAAATATCGCCCTGCTTTTTTCAGACATCTATCCCAGGGCTGGTTTGAGGAGTCAGCGCCGTTTCTTGTTCTTAGGATAGGTTTTATTAGCCCTGCCTCCTACGCACACTTCTCCCCCATTTCTGGATGCCCTGTGATAGTCGTCCCAACCAAAATCCATCCTTCCTGCATTCCTGAAAGGATCTTTTGCAGAAGTGCTTCTTGGAGACCAGGCAATTGTCAGGACAAGCCCACCTTCTTTCTAAACATGTAATTCCAGAGCTTTGGGCAAGGAGAAGCCATTTAAAAAATTGGTGCAAAAGCATCCTCTTAGAGAATTGGGTTTAAAAGTTGGCCTGCATGTGGAAGTCGTGATCAAGTGCTCCTCTTTCCCTTTAAGAAGAAAATATAAATTAAAAATAAATGAGCTATCTCCATCCAGGGAAGCAACTTTCTAACCATCGAGTGAGAGAACTTTAAGGAATTCTTCTGTAATAAGTAAGTTTTCACAGAAGAGACTGAAAGGGTTGCCCATCTCATAAAACTGGAGAAATGTGTTTCCAGGTACTGTTCTGAAGAGGGGTGAAGATGGCATGCTTGCAAACTAGACAGCAAATAAAATCCAATTAATGGAAGCATTTCTCTTGAACTGCTCATCTCTGCAGTAACAGTGGCTCTGGGGCAAACCTGAACAGGAGTTTCTTGCTTATTCCAACCTCCTTGAGGTTGTTTCCTCATAACCTGATTGTTACTTAACCTTCACACCAGCTCCTGTCAATCACTCACACCTGAGAAGGTGTTATTTCACATCTGGTAGTAATTGTAGATAAACAGTTATTTTGTATCTATAGGGCTTAGCTCTGCTTCCCGGATTTAATATGTCTGCTTCCTTCAGGTGTGGGATTCAGTAAAGGATTTCTTCACCTGAAAAGTACTACGCAGATAGAAGGAAACTTTCTCCTAAATTACTAAACACCTTTCACAGACAGTGTAAGTCCGAAGCCAGTGCCAATGCTAAGGAGCCTTCTTAGTAGTTCACCAGGCATCAGAATTGATGGGTGAGAGGCTCTGTTTTCTGATTTTCTCCCCTCTTAATATTAAACTGGCTGCATGACTTATAGTTGCAATATTAGTAAACAGCTTAAACAAGGTAGTCATCAGCTGCATTTTAATATTCTAACCTTGATTAAATTGAAGAGGCCACCCTTAACAAATATTTGAAAAAATTCAAATTGCGGGGGTGGGGGGATCCTGTCACAGACACAAAAAAGACTCCAATTATCTCTTCCCCTACAAGATGTTTGTTCTGCCCATGACTGCTCACACTTCAGCAATCTTGCCAGCAAGACTAAAAAAAAAAAAAAAAAAAAAAAAAAAAAAACAACAACAAAAAAACCCCCTCTCCTTCCAAAGCCACAGCCTTGTACATAACAGATTGTACAGTCCTGTTGCCTTAGGCGGGTTAGAGGTTCCTCTCTGCAGAGAGCTGCACAGAGAAGTTGCCAGCATCCAGACATATTTGGGGGCACACTGTGCTCTTTCTTGCCTTGGCTGCAGAAGTGGACCTATAAGGTCCCCATTTTGCTGTTTGGCTCACAAGAGATAGAGGGCTGCCTGAGCCAGGCCCAGAGTTCTAGCCACCAGGCACCCAGGTGTGGTGGTGCCCAGTGGGCTGGGGGAGGAAAGGGGAGGAGTCAAAGTGGGGGGGGGCTGCCAAAGAGAGGGCCTGAGTCTTGAGAGAACGCTGGGAAATAAACAACCTCAAGGCAGCTGCGTTGCCCTTTTCCCTGCACTTCCCTCTCAACCGTCTGAGCAACCAGTTTGCTCCTAGAAACATGTTAATTGCCAATGGAGCTCATTAAAGCATGCACATGCAAAACACAGCAAGAAAGATTAAATGGACAAAAGCGCAATAATGAACTGTCAACAATCGGGCCCATCTACCAGACCAGGATCACTCAAGAATGAGGCATTTAGAGGCAACAAAGGATTGTCTGGGACAGGAAGAAAAGACGACCTAGACTTTTGTTTAGTCAACACAATTGATTACAAATGAGAGATTAACAGGATAGCTTCAGATTTTTTTAAAAAGAGGCAGAAAAGAAAAGTCCAATTAAGTCCACCGAATGTTAACTACGTTGCGTTCCATGCCTAGCCCCAAAGAAATTCTCATTAAACCATCCCTGGCGATCCCTTTTGGAAAGTAATTTGTCTCCCTGATGGAGCAGAGAAAGAGAATCGTGTAAAAGAAAGCGTTAGTTCTTGGCACAATGAGCTTAGGAGACACACTAGAAAGAGCCAAAGGGGGAGTTAATGAGCATCTGACAAACCGCTTGGATTCAGGCCTAGAGAACAGCGATGAAAAGATGAAATTGGCCAACAACTATTCTTTATATCAAACATAAAAAGGCCAATCTGAAATGGGGCTGCTCAAAACTGGTTGAAAGTACATAGCCCGAGAACAGGGAGCCTCGGCCGGCTCGGTGGTGGACACTGGACAGAGACAGGACGCAGCAGGCCACATGTTCAGGAAGCAGGAAGAAGGGCCGGCCCTCCACCACAGAGCAGGCACCAGCCACTGGCCCAGGCCTTCGGGCTGCGCTGACATGAAGCTGTGGGTGCCCCGACCCCTATCCTCTGGATGTTTCTGTGATGGGTGAAAAATGTATCTGGTTCACCTTTGAGGGTTACCTAAATGTTAAAGTAATCTGGACATTCACCAGACTATCTTCTCTTCTACAGCCACAGCCCCCCATCCGAGGGTTCTATGTGCACCAGTTCACACTCAGTTCTACTCTCCCTCCTAGTGACCATTCTGAATCCTCACCCCAAGTGATTATCCCCCCAAATCTGCATAGAGCACAGGGGCAAGGAAATGAAGACAGGCACATGGCTTGGTGGAACAGGCCACAAAGTATTTAAATTATTTCTCAGATTTGTTTATTTGGCTTTAAGAAACCCTCTAATTTTAATGCTTTTCTTTTTTTTAAATAAAGTAGATCAATGGTCTATATCTGAGACAAACAGTACATCTTAAATATAAGCATCCAGGCACTCCAGCAGCAAGAGTTTGAAGGTTATTTTATACTTAATGTCCAATAGAGCCAGGTGATCAGAATCAGGCAGTGTGATGGGGTTTCAGCCAAGTCCACCAGCTAAGGAACCCAAAACAAACTATGTGGTTTCTTTCTTTTTTTTTTTTTTAAAAAAATTCTGATTGGTTTGAGAGATTTCTTATTTCTTTTTATTATTATTATTCATTTTTAGAGAGGAGAGAGAGAGACAAGAGAGAGACAGAGAGAGAGAAGGGGGGAGGAGCTGTAAGCATCAACTCCCATATGTGCCTTGACCAGGCAAGCCCAGAGTTTTGAACTGGCGACCTCAGCATTTCCAGGTCAACGCTTTATCCACTGCACCACCACAGGTCAGGCAACTATATGGTTTCTTAATGCTTTATTTATTACATGTGTACCATCTCAGATACTAGAATGCAGCATCTAAGTCTTCATTCTAGGTTTTGTATTCTTACTCTCAAATCCTTGATAACATCTCTCACATTTTGGGGGGCTTGGCTTGCACTTCAGGCTTTGCTCATGCTTCATGGAAAAAAAATACACTGGTGTCTAGAAGTAAAGAATGAGAAAGAAGACACACACCAATTCAAAATAAAAACAGTCATCTAAGATTCAAAGCTAGTTCTGGTTTTCAAAGCACAGAGATGTTAGAAAATCAAGCACGGTGCAGTTTAGGAATCAGATTTTTATATTGCAGATAAACCTGTCTGACATAAATAGTTCTTCAGCAAGGCATTTCTGTCGAGGCCATCTGACCGACACACAACCCTCGTTTCTGTCCTTTCGTCCATGCTTTTTTGTGTTGTTATATTTAAAGATGTTTTTTCCTCAAAGAGTTTCAATGTCTTCATTTTTCCCCTGAAAGTGGGTGGGAGTGGATTGTGTAGGGAGGACAACATTATCTATAAGAAGAAATCAGAGTGAGTGGTTTAGGAGCTTGGCATTTGCCATCAGAGCAGCCATTCATATTCAAATAATAGCTCAGCCACTTATCACAAGAAATTACCTTGTCTCTGTTTCCTCACCAGCAAAACCAGAATATTAAGAGTACCTGTCTCCCAGGGCTGTTTTGAGGCTTAAATGAGTTAACATTTATAATTGGAATTTAGAATAGCACCTGGCACATGCATACTAAGCACTCCAGAAGTTAGCATCATTATTAATAGAAACACTCAAGTAGGAAGACTTTAATATAGTACTTTATAAAGAAACTTAACCTGTGTTATCTTATTGATTTTTCATTACATAGTAATATGTAGGTTTTCTTAACCCTGTTTTAAAGAGGAGCAAACTGAGCTTCTGAAGATGGTATGATTCCCTTTATTTTACACAGCTGAACCTTGCTGGAGGGGGGGCATACTCAGGTGATTCTGATTGACTATGAGGGTCATGGTTCCACCAGGAATGTGATAAGGATCACATAAAGAGGTTTAAAAATGCAGCTGAATCCCATTCACGGAGATGCTGAGTCAACAGACCTGCTCCGTGGCCCAGGGATCTCCATTTCAGACAGAAGCAGCTGGTTCCTCAGACTGTCCTTTGAGAAACACTGATTAGCATCTGTGCTCTCTCTACCTCACAATGACACAGCCTTTGAAAGATAACACCATCCGCTCTTCCTAAATTAGGTTTGATCATTCATTCAACAAATATCATGTGAACACCTCTAATGTGTCAGACACTACGCTGGGTGCTGGAGTTATAAGGCAAAGAAGGGCATAGCCTTTGCTTTGGAGTTTATAGTTTTGGGGGCCGGATCACATACAACAAAAATCCTCATCTGATACTTGATTATGAAGATGAAATTGGGCATTCAGTCAGTCTGAGTTGGGGTGTGTAGTGGACATCTGTTATTTCTGCTTGCTGATCATCATTCTCCCATCTGGTAACATCTGACATTTCCTTTGGAGACGTCACTCCTCCCCCATTCTCAGTCCATATGGTTCAGGTGGACACTATTCCATGCCTCCATGGTGGGCATGTGACCCAGGGATGGCCAATTGGAGCACAGCATCTTCCTGGCCACCTGACCCAAATGAGGCCAATAAACAGCCTACCCTGGTCTCAGAGCAGTGCCTTTCCTTGTGGGTCTAGAAGTGGGTTGGATGTTCATCTGGGGATTCAGCAAACTGTTTGTTACAATGTCAGGGAGGACCTCCTGGACTGACAGTATTAGAGGTGGAGAGGGAGCAGACTGGAGAGCACCCTAAACCCCACTGGCCCTGCCGTCACCGAGGCCCAGTGCACACGCGGACTTCATAGACATTCTCACAAGAGTCTCTGCTCTCTCCCCAAGACTCCTGGCTGACTGACACTGAGCAGAAAAAAGGAAATGATGCCTGAGTTGACCAAGAGTAGGAGGTGTTCACTGTGGAGATAAAAAGGAAGAGATCTCTTGGCAGCCTGAGTGAAAGTCCAGAGGGGAAAGAAAGAGGGTGAGTCGATGCAGCTCCGATACTGTTTGCTGTGGCTGGCTGGGCTTAATATCGATAGGTGTGATTTTGAAACCTAGTGCTATATCTGAGCAGCTGAAGGGCCTAGGCTTGCTTTCTCTAAGCCTCAGATTTCTTCTCTGTAGAATCAACACAAGAATAACATCTCGTTATTTAATAACAGCTCGTTATTTAATAACATCATAATGCCACCTAGGACTCTTTTGAGTCAGTGCAATGAGGCAAGTTAAACACCTGATCCATTGCAGACATTCACGTAAATGACTGCAGTTATGACGGGAGGGTGAGGCATCTCGAAGAGAAGTAAATGATTGGTTGGTGTTCATAATTTCCTGCATGGTCCAGTGGAATGGTCTACTGGAGCCAGAGAGGTCTTGGGGAAAAAGATTAGTACCCCAGAATCCTCTTAGTATCTGCCTAGCTACTGAAGCCTGCCTGTTTCTGAGTTAAGCAGGAGATGTAGGCGAAATATCATAGGCTCCAGAGTCACATAGCACAGCTGGTTTCAGTGCTCACTAGCTGTATAACCATAGGTTCTTTCTCTTAATATTCTGAGATCCAGTTGCTCCATCTTTAAAATCTTAGCATTAACAGAGGTGTTAGAAGGATTTAATTAGGTACTATGTTCAATAAATTATGGCTATTTATTAGCTACTAATTACTACTATTACAATTATTGCCATTCAAATAATTTTGAGATCCTTGGTCCACAGAACAATAGGACATTTCTTTGGCAAATAAAGCTCTGTAAGCAATACGAGGATGGAGACTGTCTGCTATGTTCACAGCTGTGTCTCTAATGCTTGGCACGTAACAGGTACACTAAAATTAAGAATTAGAGGTCAGTTTGTCCTCTCCATGGGCAAAAGATTACCCTGCTCAGTGTTCTGGGCAGCCACATGCATTTCCATCCTGTAGCAATTCAGTCATAAAACAAATGTTTATTGAAGCCCTGCGTTCCAGGTACTGTGATGGGGATATAACTGAACAAGACTGACTTTGACCTTGTGGACCTTACACCCCAATGGTGGGAGGTAGGTGATGAATAACTCATTAAAAAAAACCAATTCAACTGAGTAAACTTGAAGATCTAATTGGCTTTATACGTGATTCATGAATTGGGCAGCATCTCATCTCACAACTAGAAGGGGTCATCAAAGGGTTGTACAAAATGGAAGGTTTTTAAAGGAAGAAGAGTAGGGCAAGGGAGCTATTAACTACCAAACAAGAATTACTATTATTATTATTATTATTATTATTATTACTATTATTATTAGTGAAAGGAGGGGAGATAGAGAGATAGACTCCCACATGTGCCTAGACTGGGATCCACCCAGCAAACCCCTTCTGGAGGCGATGCTCAAATCAACTGAGCTAAAAAGGATTATTTTTAAACCAAAACAATTTCTTTTGGGCAAGGAGAAGAGCCAGGGTTTTGATCATGCAGACTGCCTCTTCTTTCTCTGGAGGTGGTAAGGGCCATGGAGAGAGCTCATATGACAGATTACCTTGGGAATCTGGTGCTTGACCAGAAAACTTCAGACTGGTTGATTAAGATTATATTTCTAGGAAAGGTTAAAAGAACACTTAGGTTAGTGATTAAATCTAGGTTTGGCGTCATTGGCTAAATCATGCTAAAGCCCAAGTGGTGCCCTTTTGGGCCTGTGGTCTTCTCTTTAACAAAGCCAAGAAACAGGCAATAATTTCAGATTATTGTAAACACCAGGAAGGAAATGAGAGAGTGACCATACAAAACATGTGTGGAAGAAGGCTGCTTAAAGTCAGTGGTCAGTACCAGGGTTGGTGCCATTAAAGTCCCTGTTGCACCCAGAAACTGACAGAACCAAATTCAAATAGGCCCCTGAAGTACATCCACTTGGACTTCATCAAAAAGCCTCTCCTCCCCGAATCTCCAAATTACCCATTGGTTGGCGCAGCTCAGATTTGCAGGGGACTCAGAAAAGAGGTTTCCCAAGGTATGCTATAGAAAACAAAAAGCACCCTTGGGCAGGGCTGCTCTAGACCATTGACCCACATACCATTTTCCCACTGAATGGTAATTGATCAAAGTAAAACAAATTTATAGAAAGAGATACTGCTGCCATGCTTTAAAAGCGTGCGTTTCCTAGCCAAGTCTCCAGATGGAATCACCGAAGCAACACATCCTTGACTTAAATGTGACTGTTTAACAGTTATATGGGGTAGGCCATATTTTTCCACAAGGAGGTGGTTGCTTGTCTTAGGAACTTGAGACTCTCAACAGACTTTTGGGTAAGAGCTTTCCAGGATCCCACTCTGTCTCTCACACTTCCTAAAGTCACAAAAGTCAGACACCTAGCTGTGGTTTCAGGAAAGGGGAATAATAGAGTGAACTATTATTGTACAGCTCGTAGAATGATCGGCTTTATAGGATATCTTAGTGCCAATGACTGCTACTAATGAATGATTCATAAGCATAAGCAGGGTTCTATTGTTTGTTTTTGCCTGACCGCCACCCACTTTCCCTTCTTCTGGTTGTTGTCATTCTGAGCTGGCCTTGAGGGAGCTGCCCTTCCCCACTGAGCACAGACCAGTGCACTTGTGAAGGAAGCCCCAGTGACATGTCCATGGGCTACTGGACAGACCCACAGATGGCTGGGTCATACAGATGCTTTCTTTGGAGTTTGACCCTTGAGCAGAGGGTTAAGACTATCCATAACTGATGCTCACTCATTCTAAGGAGACTGTAGATTAGCCTGAATGGCCCTGGCCCCTGCCCTTCCACATCTAGTATTCCAACCTTCCCTTTGCTCTGTGGGCTCTCCCAGAACATTCTAATGAATTAAAATTCCACATAGGCCAAAGTTTTCTTTGGCTTATAACCAAAGATGTTGATTGTACAGAAATCTGCCAACCCATGACCCACCTTCTCGTATGGTCCTTAGAAACAGCATCTGAAGATCAAGATTGGATTGTCCTGTCCAGCATTTTTATTGTCTGTCAGAGTCTCTTCTTTTAGTGTTGAGACTCAAATAGACATGGATAAATTTGCTACATATAAAAATTTTGGAGCAAAAAACCCCCCTATAATCCTATCCAAACGCCGCATTTATATTCAGTGTAAAAATGTCTTCAGATTAAGGTGAGGCTAACACAAGCAAGTCAGGCAAAAGAGAGATTAAAAACACAGCAAAACAGTGATAACAGTGATGAGATTTAGGGTTTGGTTTGGTTTGTGCTTAGGAAGAGCTCTGGCTGGGGAGAAATGGGGAGGTGTTTGTCAAAGATATGAACTTCCAGTTAGACGTGGAGAAGCTCCAAGGAGCTGATATGTAGTGTTGTGAATGTAGGTAACAACACTATATTTTGTATTTCAGAGTTGCTAAGAAAGTAGACTCTAAATGTCTTCCCCATAAAAAAGAAATGGTAATGATGTGATATGGTGGAGGTGTCAGCTAATGCTAACATGGAACCATATTGCAATATATAAGTGTATCAAATCAAAGGGTTGTGTACCTTAAACTTACCTAATATGCCTGACCATGTGGTGGTGCAGTGGATAGAGTGTCAGACTGGGATGTGGAGGACCCAGGTTCAAGACCCCGAGGTCGCCATTTTTAAGAACGGGCTCATCTGGTTTGAGCAAAGTTCACCAGCTTGGACCCAAGGTCGCTGGCTCGAGCAAGGGGTTACTCAGTCTGCTGAAGGCCCACGGTCAAGGCACATATGAGAAAGCAATCAATGAACAATTAAGGTGCTGCAACAAAAAACTGATGATTGATGCTTCTCATCTCTCTCTGTTCCTGTCTGTCTGTCCCTATCTATCCCTTTCTCTGACTCTTTCTCTGTCTCTGTAAAAAAACAACAACAACTTTCCTAATATGTCAATTATATCTCAGTAAATCTGGGGCAAAAAAACAAACAAAAATAAAATAACTCCCCTTTTCCCAGGAAGAGTTTTCAGGCTATAATTTATTTCTCCTAGCACTTCCATGATGTAGGAACATCTTGCTAAGTGTAGTCTACAAAAAAGAAGGACATCTCAACAGATTTTAGGAAGAGTTGCCTAAGACCAAGCAGGGAAATGGGAAGAAGGCTGGCTTTAATTCCTGGTGGGCTGAGCCTAGAAGTCTGTGCTTTGTTTATTGAAGAACACAAATCCTAAAACCTGAGCAAGAAGTGGTATTTAGCTATCATTTGTCCCTTTTCAAAATGTAAAATATAACTTACTCAAAACCTCATATATTCAGTGAAGTGGTCAATAGAAATTGAAAAACAAATAGGAAAAAAAAATGCTGGCTACCAGGCTTACTGAGAGGGAGGACTGGCTTTGACAGACACTGAGTTTCCTGGTAGCTAAGCCAAAAAGTGAAAGACGGTGGGTTATATTATACTCTCATTCTTTAAGACACCAGAAAGCAAACAGAACAGTTTCTTTGGTCAGATGTTCTTGTAGATTTCCTTTTAAGTTACCTCTTCAGTTTTGAAGATGGTGAAGTATGTGCTCAGAAGCCTGCATATGGATCACAGCCAGCCAACTTGAGTCACGGCACAGAGTTCCTGGAAAAAGAAACGAAGGAAGCCAAAGGCCTGACTATTGGGGCAGAGTCATGAGAACACATGGTTTTTAGTAAAATTGCTGTCCTGGATGGAATTTTCTGTCCTACTATGTTCTCATACCTTATACATCTGTAATGAAATGTGCAGGTTTTCTCTGGGGATGAGAGCAGAGTTGGATGTCTGAGCAAGCCAGAGTAAATGCAGGATTTAAACTGCAGGTCTAAGATTGATTTGAAGACGATGAGCAGGGTTTCCGTGGTTTTCTTTCAAATCTATAAAATTGACATAATACTGTTGACTATCTACTGCAAAGGAAGATTGTGTTAGAAAAAGAATGTGCTGGTGTTTGCAGTTGCATCCCTGGAGGGATGCTTTGTGGAACTCTCAAGTGGCTGTTCTGAGCTTAAAGTGCTCATCACATCACTTCTGCTGAGATCACAGGAAATCAGTTAGCTCTGAAGTCGGTGTTATACGTTGCATCCTCTGGGAGTAGAAATGCCACAGTGTCTGTTGGAGAGAAGAGATGGGGAGGCGTTCACTTCCCCATGAGTTTTTAATGCCAACTGATTTGCTCTTCAGTTTGACCTTTCCCACCTGCTGATCTGTTTACACAGCCCTTGGAGTGGCCTCCTCCCTCCCCCTCAGTCTTCTGTGCTGCCCCCTTCTCATCCTTGGAGTATAGTTTACTTTGGAAAGATCTCCTTGGAAGAGGAGTTAAATTATATAGACTAAGTATTCACGCTCAGGTGGGTTTGGTCTACAAAGAGGCTTATTCTTGGAAAGAATCTTAGTCTCCCCTCCCCTACTGCTCCCTCTGTTCTCCTCCCCCACCTTTCCTCCCTCTTTCCCTTCAG
This sequence comes from Saccopteryx bilineata, assembly GCF_036850765.1. Taxonomy (NCBI): domain Eukaryota; kingdom Metazoa; phylum Chordata; class Mammalia; order Chiroptera; family Emballonuridae; genus Saccopteryx; species Saccopteryx bilineata. Next base: position 77,020,347 of record NC_089499.1, read on the forward strand.
AGCACTTATCACAAGTCACATATTCACTTGTTCCTTTCTTATTTGTTCCCAGGTTCACTGGAAGTACAGAGTGTGGGCCACGTTCCCCCAGTGTGTGGCCAGTGGCCAGCTGTGCCTGGCATGGTATAGGCACTCATCAAGGCTAGGTATGAATAAAGTTACTTCCTCCTTGACAAAATCATGTGTTGAAATGCCTTGCAAGGTTCAGACTGTAACTGTCTCCAGTTCCATGCTCTCACTCAAACTGGGGAGCAGAAGTTCAACCCCAAAGAACGTAGATTCTGTTATGAGAACTAGCATTTATTTGGCATTTGCTATGCACAGGGAATTTTATGAACATTAGTTTTAATTCTCTCAAACCTGCAAGGCACGTCATTTCATTTGGAGTAAAAGGCTACCAAAGGCTGCAGCTTGGCCCAGCTGTTCCTGGCTGAGGAGGCATTTGAGGCTGGGTCAGCCTCCCAGTCTGTGCCCTTTGTACCTACCCGGGATGCCACCTCCCCTCCCACCTGGCTGAATTCCAGGCACCCACACAGCTCTGTGGAACACTGCCTCCTTCCTCCAAATGTCTCATGTGAGCTGTGTTTCTTCTAACTTCTCTCAGCTCTTTATCCCTCACTCTCCTGTGATGTCTGACATTTTGCTACCTTGGGTCATTGACTTCTTACTCAGGACCCCTTCCCGACATTGACTCAGCCAGCCTGGCCTGGCTCCAGCCCCTGCCCAGTCCCACCCTATGGGGCTATCTCCTTCCTGCTTCGGGGATGAGCTGTGCCGGTTTCTTTCTGTCCTTGCAGCAAGCCACATACTTTAATTTCTTGGGCCCTTGGACATGTAGTTTTGCTGCCAAGTGAACTCTTTCCCCAGGGCTCTATTTTGCTCTCTTCCTTGCCTTCTTTAAGACCTAGCTACAACATCTCCTCCTTAGCGATATCTGCCGGTGCCTGGACACAGTGAGACGTCACTTCCGTGTGCTCCTCACCGTATCTGTCGGTGTGCAAGGTCCTGGGTTTTGTTTTCAGCATGATCACAGCTAGGAGTATTTTTCTGAGCAGGTTTATTTGCTTATCTTTCTTTCCCACTTTGATATGAGCTCCATGAGGGCAGGGACCACGTCAGTCATGTTCATTGGTATGTCTCCAGCACCCAAGTATATGGCCTACCACAATGCCTGGCCCATAGTAGATGCTCGGCAAATATTTGTTGAAAAATTTTGGATTGTGTCACTCCTCTGCTCAAAAAACCTCTAATGCTTTACCATTTATCTCTCAGAGTGAAGGCTTTCCTGTGACTTACAAGGCTTCTTACTCCCATCTCCTTGATTTATACCTGTGAGCTTATCTGCCTACTTCTCCTCCCTCCACTCCCACTGCACAGGTCTCCTTGATGTTTCTAATACATGCCAAGGAAGTTCCTGCCTCAGGACTATTGCATTTGCTATGTCTTCATCTGGAACCATTTTCCTCATGTATTATCCCTTTCTTCCTTGAGGTCTTTGCTTGTTTCCTGAGGGCAGCCTTCCCCTACTGAGATATTTGAAACGTGAAGCTTTCCCTTCCACACCCCACAGACACATGCCCATGCTCACACTCACTCCCACACATTCTCTCTCCCTTCTCTGCTTTATTATTGCCTGTCTCCCCTACTAGAGCATATGCTCCATTGGAGCAGGTGTCTTTCTGCATTTCCTCACTACTGCATCCCTCGCATCCCAGACAGCACCAACCACGCAGTCAGTGTTCAGTAGCTATGGAAGGAATGGCTGGCCTTCCTTTCTGATTTGCTCCATTGTTCTTCCATCTCAGAGTTCCGGCAGTCTCAGAGTTTTTAAGCCTTCACTGAACATCACTTTAAAGAATGAATGAATCTGTCACTAGGACCTAAATATGGTCCCTTCAAAATATAAAGCAGACACATTTGAATAAACTGCAGATCTTCAGCAAACACTTGCAGAACTTTCAGAAAAATAATACTGAAGTAACACCGTATAAGCTTTGCTTTGACCTTCTGCTCTCATTGGTGACTTTAGCTAATCATTAATGAAAGACTCTCATTTGTGAGTCTTTTCTTGCCATCTGTTTTTCCTTCTCACTGCTGATATCTCTCATAGGTTCCCTTCTGCAGACTTGGGTTTGTTTTTTTTTCCTCCTTTCATTGTAGACCTTCTCTGGGCAAGAAAGCTGACTTCTAAAAGCGGGGAAGCTATAGAAATCCTTGGGGTGTATTAACTTTTGGTTTAGCACTACAGTTAAGAGAGAAACAAGCAGGCCCTGGCTGGTTTGCTCAGTGGATACAGCATCAGTCCAGCATGCAGAAGTCCTGGGTTCATACCTGGTGAGGGCACACATGAGAAGTGACTATCTGCTTCTCTCTCTCTTCTTCTCCTCTCTCTTTTCCCCTCTTCTCTCTTTCTTTTCCCCTCTCCCCTTCCTCTCTGCCTCCCCTTCCCTTCCCCTCTGCCTCCCCTTCCCTTCCCTTCCTCTCTCTCTTCTCTTCCCTTCTCTCTCTTCTCTTTCTCTCTGTCTTCCCCTCTTCTCTCTTTCCTTTCATGCAACCAGTGATTTAATTGGCTTGACCGTTAGCGTCAAGAACTGAGGATAGCTCAGTTGATCCGAATGTCGGCCTCAGGCACTGAAGATAACTCAGTTGATTCGAGCATCGGCCCCAGATGGGGTTGCTGGGTGGATCTTGGTCCGAGCGCATGTGGGAGTCTGTCTCTACCTTCCCTCCTCTCACTTAAAAGAAAAAGAGAGAGAGAGAGAGATAAACAAGCAGAGAGTTGGTGAGGTTGGATTCATAGAGCATTTTCAACCTTGTTTTTTCAAGGCTAAGCACTGCAGTTCAAGGCTTACCTTGATGAGTTTGGCTTTTTAATAACTGCAGGTCATGGGTGTGGGGTGGAGCCAGCTGCCTGCCAGTTGGACTGTGTGACTCACTGTATTGGAGTTGTTTGAGTTTTCTGTTTTAGTTTAAGAAGCAGCCCCTCCTTTTTGTGTAGAAATCTCTTTCCTTCGGCCCAGATCTCAGAACACTTTCTGGGCCACCCCTGCGTTCCTCCTTTCTGCTTTTCCAGTATTGTGAGTGGCTGTGTGCCCTGGCATGCACCAACCTCTGCTACCTGCCCATCCCTCCTCCTGTCAACCTCATTCACACACTTTCTGAGCGCAAGGAGAGGAGGGTGTCCCCAAAAGTTTGCTGGACAAGGACACACATAAACATAATATGCTCTCTTTTCCTCTCATTAGAAGTTTGGTTTGCTAGTCTTCATTTGACTTCAGTGTGAGTCACATCTGCACTACTCTTCTTAGACGTGTGAGGAAGATAAAATGTCTGTCTCATTTCAACTTTTTAGGACATTTAGGCAAAATATTTACAGAATCTGTATTTCTCAAATCACCCTGATTCTTTAAAAACAAAACACATTACATGTGTACTCTTTAAATACTTTTGTGGAAGGCTTTAGAAATCCCCTTTTTAGCTTATTTTGTAAAGTATGAAAAGCCACACAAAAATTTAAGGACTAAACCATGAATTTCTGTAAAAACTCAACTTTTGTTAGTCCCAAACGTCCTTTAAGCCAAATAATGTCTAACTCCTGCTCCAGAATTTGCCTCTGTTCTGTAGCACTTAGACTGATCAATCTTCAGAAGTTGTAGAAGTGAAAATAAATTCTGTCTCCAAATGATGTTTATAATCTCAAATCTAAATTAAAACATGTCGATCCCACAGCAATAGTCACTATGGAAATAGAAACATATAGGCCTGGATTCTAAATCAAGAGTGTGTTTAGCTGGGTGGTATATATTTTCCATCATGTTTTTGAAAAATCTGTTACAGTGTATGCATTTTCAAAGGCTTGAATTTTATAAGCTACTAAGAAACAGTACATGTGTGGGTCAGATTAGAATTAAATGTACTTTGTATACTTTTCAAATGTAGATTATAATTTTCTGCCCCTTTATTCCTATTGAACTTTTAGACTTATTTTATAAGATTAAAAAACAATAAAACAAAATGTACTTAAAATAAATCCATGGAAATGTATGTTGCAGGCAGATATACCTACACATTATCTACATTCAAATTCCTCTAAAATTTAAATGTTTTATTAAAAATACTAGTATAGAATAGATTTTAAAGAGTTTAAATAGAATTCCCACTCACATCTCAGTTTATACCCAATTATCAAGTTTTATTTTGTTTTAGAAAGTGTTTAAAAACATATTTGCTAGTTTTAAAAATTGTGACCTTTAAAAGTATCCCAAAGGTAATAATAGGAATAATTTATTCTAAGGATATATCATGCAAAAAAATAAAAAGGCTTTAAATTTATTTAGAAGTTTTAGAAGTTAAAAAGGCTTTCCCCTCCATTCAGATGAATGACCAATGTACTTTCATCCTTTAAATTTTTTTTCTAGCAAGTATTCAACAAACAAATATTTCATCAGTCAGTAACTGCGAGCCTACTATGTGCTAGGCGATGTTCTAAAATTGAATGTCACTTCTCAAATAATATGAAACAAACGTGCTGATTATTTGCTTTAAATATCAAGAGCCAAGCATATAACTTCTTTCCATAAAGGACATAATTATTCTCTTTTAAAATTGCATAGTTCCTGTCTTTCAAGGAGCTCAACATGTTTAGAGTCAAGACAATTACCCTCACATTTCCCTCTGGAACTTGATGGGAACCAGGCATGCTTTTCTAGGAAATTAAAACTGGAAAGGACTAATTTACACACTGCTAGGTAAAGGTAGACAGAGTGTCAATTCTGCCAGTGCCTTGCCCAGTAATCTCTCAATTGAACAGTGAGGGTGGCTAACCTCTCCTTCCCCACAAAAAGATCTGTTGTCAAAATTCAGTCTTCTGTCTCCCCCACCCTTTTCCAGTCATTAGATGAGGTTAACATCTATTCCTCTGCTTATACTTAACCTAAAAAATCACCTATTTATATACACGGTATACAATGTACATACACTGTATATACACTGTACACTGTACATTATGTACATAAACTGTATGTAATGAGATAGGTCTTCCCATCTTGTCTGTGTACAGAACTTTAGCCATTTGGACTTTTAAGTGTACAGCTTGTCTCATAATTAGCCAGAATGCTAAGATCCTTCTCGTGTCAGCTGACACCTTGTAGTCATGCCTCCAAATGTAATGGGGATAATGATGTGTGAAATTGAGATGGGTAAGGATGCCTTCTCCTTGTTCTAATAAGGTCAACCTATGCAGAATTCTTTGTCTACCTTTTTGCTCTCACTATTCAACTTCACCCCATTTGCTAGAGTACCCTTACACTTCTCAGAGACTGGCGCAGTTAGGGTTTTTCCTTGATAGCATACCAATTCATGTACTTAGCTTCTGTTTTTGAGCTGAAGTGACCAGCTGTTTTGGAGTCACACAGACCCACTCTCGGTTTAAGTACACAAAATTGTCTATAATCAATAGTAGATATGAAATTTTGCCTGAAGTTCTAAAAAGTTACTGTATCATTTAGAGCTCTTAGCTGCTAGTAACATGCACATGGCTTAAATGATAATAGATAATTTCCCATTGTAAGAAACTCAGAAGTAGGAGGCAGGTCTGTTCCTGTGTGGTTCTTTAGATCAGCTCTCCTGTATGTGAAGTTTTCCTTGGGGCTGGTAGAAAGACGCTACAGCAGTTCTAGCCCCATGTGCAATTATGACTTGCTCTCCTTTCTCATTGGCCAGAAGCAGTGATACGGATGCTCAGTCTACAGTGTCTATATATATATATGATGGGAAAAGGACAAGAAATATATTCACGAAGTCAGAATGGCATTTTAGAACTGAAAGACACTTGCCCCTAGGTGAGCAAAAGGTTGGAAGTGATATATTTATCTTTTGGATCATAGCATTTTTTCTTTTTAATCCACAGCTCAGCCCAATAAAAACAGGATATATATATATAATTTATTTAATGCTGAAAACTCCCACTTACTACAATAGTAAAATTTGTCTTTTTTTAAAAATTTAGCAGCTTATATAGTTAACTATTTTTGTAAATTAGCAATTATAAGTTAACAACAGAAATAAAGCATTTAATAACTCCTGTGTCCAAAGTTCAAAATATTATCAATGGAGAGAATTAATGAGCTAAAGTCATCTGAATATTCTTTGTAATTTGTTTTCCTCTAAATGTGATTTGACATTTATATTAAATGCAGAATTTGAAAAAAATGTTTTTGATGCTACTTGGCATTATCTTTGTACTACATTATGTGTTGCTGTAGAATTTACAAGATCAGCATTTAGATGTCATCAGGGAGACATCCATCCTTGCACTGTGATAGACATCAGGCACTCCCAAAGTAGCAGCAGCTATTTACATTGAACTTAAGTAGGCAACTATGGAAATGTCAAGAAGCATTACATATTTGGAGCTTGGAAACATTGAGGAGAATTAGGCTTTTTGTTTTTAATTTGCATTCAAGTGACCAAAAATATGTTTTATGTTAGAAGGACTCCATATGGGCAGAAGAAAGACCAAGGTAGCCAGCAAGCTCACGTGTCACAAGCCTTTAGTGCATCACAAAATCAACTGAGAGGGCATTACCTGTATCCTTTCTGTCTTATACGATTTAGTTAAGAAAAAAGTATATCAGAGAATTTTATACAGTACAAGTAAGAGTAAGTTCATTTCATTTGAACTTAATTTTTTATTAAAATGTCAAGCACATACAAATGTAGAAAGAATAGTATCACGAACCCCCATATACCCATCACTCAGATCCAACAATTTTCAACATTTGTGCCATAAAGTTTCATCTTTTTCCTTTTTCTTTTTTTTGTTGATATACTTTAAAGCAGATCCCAGATGTTATTTCACTCCATATATTTCAGGATTTTTTTAAAGTATAGGTATTTTCTTATATTACCACAATGTAATCAGTATCATTCCTAATAAAATAAAATCTATTTGATATCCTGTAATATCCGTTCTCCAAAATATCTAAATATTTGTTTGCACAATGGACTCATTTAAAAAATAAATCTTGGTCCTGGCCAGTTGGCTCAGTGGTAGAGCGTCGGCCTGGTGTGCAGGAGTCCCAGGTTCGATTCCCGGCCAGGGCACACAGGAGAAGTGCCCATCTGCTTCTCCACCCCTCCCCCTCTCCTTCCTCTCTGTCTCTCTCTTCCCCTCCTGCAGCCAAGGCTCCATTGGAGCAAAAGATGGCCCGGGCGCTGGGGACGGCTCTGTGGCCTCTGCCTCAGGCGCTAGAATGGCCCTGGTTGCAACAGTTAAATATGCATGCTGAAGACATCTTTACAATTAAGCATCCTAATTTTTTTTCTTTTTTTTTTTTTTAATAAATTTTTATTAATGGTAATGGGATGACATTAATAAATCAGGGTACATATATTCAAAGAAAACATGTCTAGGTTATTTTGTCATCAAATTATGTTGCAAACCCCTCGCCCAAAGTCAGATTGTCCTCCGGCACCCTCTATCTAGTTCTCTGTGCCCCTCCCCCTCCCCCTAACGCTCTCCCTCCCTCCCTCCCATGTCCTCCCTCCCCCCCCACCCTTGGTAACCACCACACTCTTGTCCATGTCTCTTAGTCTCATTTTTATGTTCCACCAATGTATGGAATCATGTAGTTCTTGTTTTTTTCTGATTTGCTTATTTCACTCCTTATAATGTTATCAAGATCCCACCATTTTGCTGTAAATGATCTGATGTCATCATTTCTTATGGCTGAGTAGTATTCCATAGTGTATATGTGCCACATCTTCTTTATCCAGTCTTCTATTGAAGGGCTTTTTGGTTGTTTCCATGTCTTGGCCACTGTGAACAGTGCTGCAATGAACATGGGGCTACATGTGTCTTCACGTATCAATGTTTCTGAGGTTTTGGGGTATATACCCAGTAGAGGGATTGCTGGGTCATAAGGTAGTTCTATTTGCAGTTTTTTGAGGAACCACCATACTTTCCTCCATAATGGTTGTACTACTTTACAGTCCCACCAACAGTGAATGAGGGTTCCTTTTTCTCCACAGCCTCTCCAACATTTGCTATTACCCGTCTTGTTGATAATAGCTAATCTAACAGGGGTGAGGTGGTATCTCATTGTAGTTTTGATTTGCATTTCTCTAATAACTAATGAAGCTGAGCATCTTTTCATATATCTGTTGGCCATTTGTATCTCTTCCTGGGAGAAGTGTCTGTTCATGTCCTCTTCCCATTTTTTTATTGGATTGCTTGTTTGTTTGTTGTTGAGTTTTATGAGTTCTTTGTAAATTTTGGATATTAGGCCCTTATCTGAGCTGTCGTTTGAAAATATCAGTTCCCATATAGTTGGCTGTCTGTTTATTTTGATATCAGTTTCTCTTGCTGAGCAAAAACTTTTAATTCTGATGTAGTCCCATTCATTTATCTTTGCCTTCACTTCTCTTGCCATTGGAGTCAAGTTCATAAAATGTTCTTTAAAACCCAGGTCCATGATTTTAGTACCTATGTCTTCTTCTATGTACTTTATTGTTTCAGGTCTTATATTTAGGTCTTTGATCCATTTTGAATTAATTTTAGTACACGGGGACAGGCTGTAGTGGAGTTTCATTCTTTTGCATGTGGCTTTCCAGTTTTCCCAACACCATTTGTTGAAGAGGCTTTCTTTTCTCCATTGTGTGTTGTTGGCCCCTTTATCAAAGATTATTTGACCATATATATGTGGTTTTATTTCTGGGCTTTCTATTCTGTTCCATTGGTCTGAGTGTCTATTTTTCTGCCAATACCATGCTGTTTTGATTATCGTGGCCCTATAATATAGTTTAAAGTCAGGTATTGTAATGCCCCCAGCTTCATTCTTTTTCCTTAGCATTGTTTTGGCTATTCGGCGTTTTTTATAGTTCCATATAAATCTGATGATTTTTTGTTCCATTTCTTTAAAAAATCTCATAGGGATTTTGATGGGAATTGCATTAAATTTGTATATTGCTTTGGGTAATGTGGCCATTTTGATTATATTTATTCTTCCTATCCAAGAACAAGGAATATTTTTCCATCTCATTGTATCTTTTTCGATTTCCCTTAACAATGCTTTGTAATTTTCATTATATAGGTCCTTTACGTTCTTTGTTATGTTTATTCCTAGGTATTTTATTTTTTTTGTTGCAATCGTGAAGGGGATTATTTTTTTGAGTTCGTTTTCTAATATTTCATTGTTGGCATATAGAAAGGCTATGGACTTTTGTATGTTAATTTTGTATCCTGCGACCTTACTGTATTGGTTTATTGTTTCTAATAATCTTTTTGTGGAGTCCTTCGGATTTTCGATGTATAGGATCATATCATCAGCAAAAAGTGATAGCTTTACTTCTTCTTTTCCGATATGGATGCCTTTTATTTCTTTGTCTTGTCTGATTGCTCTGGCCAGAACTTCTAGTACCACATTGAATAAGAGTGGAGAGAGTGGACAACCCTGTCTTGTTCCTGATTTAAGGTAGAAAGTCCTCAGTTTTATGCCGTTTAATAGGATGTTGGCTGATGGTTTATCATATATGGCCTTTATCATGTTGAGATATTTTCCTTCTATACCCATTTTGTTGAGAGTCTTAAACATAAAATTGTGTTGTATTTTATCAAAAGCCTTTTCTGCATCTATTGATAAGATCATGTGGTTTTTGTTCTTTGTTTTGTTGATATGGTGTATTACGTTAACCGTTTTGCGTATGTTGAACCATCCTTGAGATTCTGGGATGAATCCCACTTGATCATGATGTATTATTTTTTTAATATGTTGTTGTATTCGGTTTGCCAGTATTTTGTTTAGTATTTTAGCATCTGTATTCATTAGAGATATTGGTCTGTAGTTTTCTTTCTTTGTGCCATCCTTGCCAGGTTTTGGTATGAGGGTTATGTTGGCCTCATAAAATGTGTTTGGAAGTATTGCTTCTTCTTCAATTTTTTGGAAGACTTTGAGTAGAATAGGAACCAAGTCTTCTTTGAATGTTTGATAGAATTCACTAGTATAACCGTCTGGGCCTGGACTTTTATTTTTGGGGAGATTTTTAATAGTTTTTTCTATTTCCTCCCTGCTGATTGGTCTGTTTAGGCTTTCTGCTTCTTCATGACTCAGTCTAGGAAGGTTGTATTGTTCTAGGAATTTATCCATTTCTTCTAGGTTGTTGTATTTGGTGGCATATAATTTTTCATAGTATTCTACAATAATTCTTTGTATTTCTATGATGTCTGTGGTGATCTCTCCTCTTTCATTTTGGATTTTATTTATTTGAGTCCTGTGTCTTTTTTCCTTGGTGAGTCTTGCCAAGGGTTTGTCAATTTTGTTGATCTTTTCAAAGAACCAGCTCCTTGTTTTATTGATTTTTTCTATAGTTTTTCTGTTCTCTATTTCATTTATTTCTGCTCTGATTTTTATTATCTCCTTTCTTCGGCTGGTTTTGGGTTGTCTTTGTTCTTCTTTTTCTAGTTCCTTAAGGTGTGAAGTTAAGTGGTTTACTTCGGCTCTCTCTTGTTTGTTCATATAGGCCTGAAGTGATATGAACTTTCCTCTTATTACTGCTTTTGCTGCATCCCAGAGATTCTGATATGTCGTATTTTCATTTTCATTTGTCTGTATATATCTTTTGATTTCTGCGCTTATTTCTTCTTTGACCCATTCATTTTTTAGAAGTATGTTGTTTAGTTTCCACATTTTTGTGGGTTTTTCCCCCTCTTTTTTGCAGTTGAATTCTAGTTTCAAGGCTTTATGATCAGAAAATATGCTTGGTACAATTTCAATTTTTCTAAATTTGCTGATATTGTCTTTGTGGCCCAACATATGGTCAATTCTTGAGAATGTTCCATGTACACTAGAGAAAAATGTATACTCTGTCGCTTTGGGATGAAGTGTCCTGTAGATGTCTATCATATCCAGGTGTTCTAGTATTTCGTTTAAGGCCACTATATCTTTATTGATTCTCTGTTTGGATGACCGATCTAGAGCCGTCAGCGGTGTATTGAGGTCTCCAAGTATGATTGTATTTTTGTTAGTTTTTGTTTTAAGGTCAATAAGTAGCTGTCTTATATATTTTGGTGCTCCTTGGTTTGGTGCATATATATTAAGGATTGTTATGTCTTCTTGATTCAACTTCCCCTTAATCATTATGAAATGACCATTTTTGTCTCTGAGTACTTTTTCTGTCTTGTAGTCAGCATTATTAGATATGAGTATTGCTACACCTGCTTTTTTTTGGGTGTTGTTTGCTTGGAGTATTGTTTTCCAGCCTTTCACTTTGAATTTGTTTTTATCCTTCTTGCTTAGATGTGTTTCTTGTAGGCAGCATATAGTTGGATTTTCTTTTTTAATCCATTCTGCTACTCTGTGTCTTTTTATTGGTAAGTTTAATCCATTTACATTTAGTGTCATTATTGACACTTGTGGGTTCCCTACTGCCATTTTATAAATTGCTTTCTGTTAGTTTTGTATCTAGTTTGATTCTTCTCTTTTGTTTTTCTATCATTTGTTTTTGTTTGTTTGTGTTCCATACTTCTTTCCTCTGTTGCTACCTTTTTTAAGTCAAGTGTTTTTGTGGTGGTTTTTTTAAGGGTGGTTACCATTAAGTAATGAAAAGGGTACCTACCATATTCATTGTAGTACCCTATCTTATAAGTATTTCTGCACTTCATCATCCTTTGCTACTGTTAATCTCCATCCTCTCCCCCCTTTTTTTCCTTTGTTGTCACAGTTTAAGTTTGGTTTTATTGTGTTCTTGGTGGAGCTGTTACTTGTGGTGTTGTTTTCTTTTGTTCTTTGAATCTGGTTGGAAAAGCCCCCTTAGTATTTCCTGGAGTGGGGGCTTTCTGTTGATAAATTCTCTCATCTTTTCTGTATTTGTGAATGTTTTTATATCTCCTTCATACTTGAAGGATAGCTTTGATGGGTATAGTATTCTTGGCTGAAAGTTCCTCTCTTTCAGGGCTTTAAATATTGGGGTCCACTCTCTTCTAGCTTGTAGAGTTTCTGCTGAGAAATCTGATGATAATCTAATAGGCCTTCCTTTATATGTTGTACTCTTCTTTTCCCTGGCTGCCTTGAGAATTTTTTCTTTGTCATTGGTTTGTGTCATCTTTATTATGATGTGCCTTGGAGTGGGTTTGTTGGGGTTAAGAAAACTTGGTGTTCTGTTTGCTTCTTGAATTTGAGGCTTTAGTTCCTTCCACAGGCTTGGGAAGTTCTCGTCTATTATTTGTTTGAGTATATTCTCCATTCCATTTTCTTTCTCTTCTCCCTCTGATATACCTATTATTCTTATGTTATTTTTTCTGATGGAGTCAGACAATTCCTGTAGGGCTTTCTCGTTTTTTATTATTTTTGAGTCTCTTTCTTCTTCTCTCTGTTGTGCCTCAAGTTGTTTGTCTTCTATTTCACTAATCCTATCTTCAATCTGGGCTGTTCTGTTAGCTAAGCTTGTTACCTCGTTTTTCAGCTCGTGAATTGAGTTTTTCATTTCTGTTTGATTTGTTTTTATAGTTTCAATTTCCTTGGTAATATATTCTTTGTGTTCATTGAGTTGTTTTCTGATCTCCCTATATTGCCTTTCTGTGTTTTCTTGTATATCTCTGAGTATTTTTAAGATTTCTATTTTAAATTCTCTGTCATTTAGCTCCAAGGCTTCCAAATTGTTAAGTCTTTTCTCCATAGATTTTTCCACATCTATTTGTGTTACCTCTCTTTCTTTTGTATCCATAATATTCGATTTCCTCTTTCTTATTGGCATCTGAGGGTGGTCTTATTGATAGCACTAATTAGAATTAATAAAGAGTAAAAAGAAAAAAAAAAAAAAGGGTAAAACACCCCACAAAAAAAAACAGTAATAATTTATTATTTCCCCCTTTTTTCTCTCTTCTCTTTCCCTCCTCTCCCCTCCTCAGGGAAATATCATGCCTATAATGGAGGGCCTGATTTGGGGTGAAGAGTTCAAGGGGCAAAAAAAAGGGAGTAGGGACCTACTAAATGCAAAAAAAAAAAAAAAAAAAAAGGGAAGAAAATCTTAGACAAGCATAAGATGATTTGCTTGTAAGTGATGGTCAACTAAGAGATATAATGAGAGGGATAAGAGGGAATCAGAAAAAAGGACCAAAAAAGAATAATAAAGAAGAAAAAATAAAAATAATAAGTAAAAATCTGTTGTATTAAGTGGAGCGAATACTAAATACAATGGAGACCTTGGGTTGGGAGGACCCAAAATGCCACAAAAATAAACAAACAAGAGAAAAAAAAAATAAAAACAAAAGCAAAAAAGAGAAATAAAACCAAAAAAAAAGCCTTGAGTCCCAAATTAACTAATTTGTTCGTGATTGAGGATTATATGGGAGGAAAGTAAAATGAGAAAAGAAAAAACGAATAGAAAGGAAAAAATAAGAAAAAGAGAAAAACGAAGGAAGAAATAAAATAGGAGGAGAAAAAAACAAAATAAAGCAAGACAAAACAAAAAAAAAAAAGGAGAGAGTGACAGTTAAGTGTTTTGGAGTATAACCTTAAAGGAGGGTGAGGATGAAGAAGAAAAATAAAATGCAACACTCATGGGTAGTGTAGTTCAAGAAAAGGGAAGCATAAGATGGGCAGAGAATAGAAGGACCGAGGTGGAGGAAATAAAGGCAAAAAGATAGAAGAAACAAGCAACAACAACAACAACAAAAAAAAAATTAGTGGATCAAGTTGTAAAGTCTGTGGGTTTTTCTTGATTTTGAGAGGTTAACTTCTTCCTTTTTCTTTTCTCTCCCTCTTCCTAGTCGGTGACTCTGTACCCCAGGCTCTGCCCCTGTGTCACTCTTAGGTAGGGATTTGCAGTTGATGGGATTCTATGGCAATGTCATATAATTGGCTTTAGTCTTGCTGGAAGTAAAGGCTTGTTGGCGTTTGCAGGGTCCAACGATGAGAGAGTTTGCTTTCCTGGATTCTCTCTCCTAGTCCCCCCTTTCTGAATTAGCAGCCTGGTGATCCAGCTATAAGGCTGCAACTGCTTCTGCCTGGGGAGTAAGAGGCTCAAAGAGCTGGGAAATCCCCACTCTATCCCCACTCAGTGCAAGGCTTTGGGAAAGGCTCTGAGAGTCAGGGCCTCCAGTGTAATCAGGTGGGGGTGGGAGTCAATTGTTGTCAAGGTGACTGTTCAGCGCCTATCATTTAGTTGGACCTCTCAACCCAGGCTTTCCACACTTTGTAGCCTGTTTTTGCAGGGAAGAAGAGGCACTAGTCTCTGCTTACGACTAATGTAGTATAGACCTTATTATCTGCCAAGTCCTTCTTGTTAGCGTTTATCCCTGAATATGGAGGCTCTATCAATCAGAAGTTGCCTCCGCCCCTTTAGCGAGAGGCACTAAAAAATATCACGCCTCTTGTCTTGGATCGCTGAACTGAGAGAGATCTTATCAATTAGAACCGAGGGTGCGCAGATTTTATGGGTTAAGCTAATTTCAGTGATTGGGTCGCAGCTGTGCTTCCGAAGGTATTTTAGGCTGCCTGCGCGCACCCCTCCCCCAACGCTTGATTGTTAGCTTGAATGGCTGGGTGAGGTGCCCCGCCCACGGAGAGAATCTCCCAAGCCTCTCCCGCTCGCCCCGCCGCTGGCGGCTGGACTGCACCAGGCGCAGGATAATGGAGCCCCCTGGGTGTGCGGGCCAGTAGGGCGCCCTGGGCGCGTGGAATGCCCAAGGCACGCGCGCGAATGGGGCGCTCAGGGCACCGGTGGCCGGCGACCCCCACTCGCAGTGTGCGGGCC